>NC_134266.1:247064416-247664416 GCF_031893055.1 Leptodactylus fuscus
TTTGTGAGAATGTTACTTTGCCTTTCAGCAACTAGCAAGAAATAGGGTTTGCCTCATATCTTGCAGTTTGTGCAAATCAAATATCCCAAGTTCAAGACCAGGCCGTATCCGCCTGTGCATGACCAGCCACATTCTTACTTTTTCCCAAGTAACTGCGGTTTTGTAAGTGATAATGTTTTTGAGTTATTTAAATAGTTTTTGCATGAAGGCTTGGTAGGAAGGTGACAGACTCACGTGAACGTGTAAGATGGTTGCACTCCTATGGGCTTGTTCACATGTCCATTCTTTGGATGGGCTGTGTTGTGTTAAAGGGGTTGTCCCATCACAAGGGTCCTATCTATACTGCTTGTTAATGTGGATGTAAGACTTTTCCTAAATACATTGCTTCAGCAAAACTGCTTTGTTTGTCACTATCTTACTTTATTCAATTCTTTGTGGCCACAGCCCTGACTTATCTGCTCAAAAGTCAAGTGATGTATCTGCTGCTCTCAGGGGGGAGGGAGGAGGGGCTAAGTGCACGGGAGCCAGCCTGTGTATCTAGCTATTCCTGTGTCTACACCACGTGACCTAGCTTCCTGCTATCAGACAGGGGAGAGGAGCTGCTTTCATTTCTTCTGTTCTCCCAGTTATCAGGCTAGCTAATTCAATTGTGTTCATTATGGCAGAGACAGGCAGTCTCTGTATGTAACACAGAATGGAGTTGCTCCTGCCTGTACTTCATAGTCCAATATGGGTGGGCGGAGCTACACACTAATTTGGGGGTGGAACTAAACGGCAGGTTGCCCATGAAACCCCACCCACCAAATGATGCAAGAAACCAGGAAGAAAGAAGATTTTACAGCAGTGAAGACTGGTGAGTATGCGACGTGGGAATACCCCTTTAAGGATCTGCCAAAAGCGTCCTGTTCTGGTTGTTTTCACCAAACTTTCAATTCTTTAAGGAATCTCTGAGGTATGTTCACACTGCGGAATTTACATTCTGCATGTGAACATTACGCGCGGCCTAATCGGGAGGGAGCCTTGCATCGGGACTGATTCAGCCACAGAATCTGCGGCAAAAAGGGCAGCTCGCTTCTTTTTTTCCACTAATAGATAGTGGAAAAAAGAAGCGAGCTGCTCCCATCGAAGTCAGTGGGTTTTAGCAACAGATTTTGAGGTGGATTCAGTGTCAGAATCCGCTGCCAAAAAACTCAGTGTGAACTGACCCTTAATGGGAGCTACAGAAATGTTTTTTCACACCAGTTTTATATCACATTGAGTAAATAAACCTTAAAGGGATTGTCCAGGAATTGGATAAATCCCACAGGAGGTCACAGGGAATACTCACCTCCTGCGGTTATTGGGAAACCGGGAATACTCAACTGCCGTGGTTACTGGGGACAGTTATTAACGAAAAAAAGAAAAGATCTTGCTATAGCTACTGGGTAAAGACAGAAAGGCTTCTTGAGGAATGGGAATAAGGGGTGAGGTGCGGTGAGGCACTTGGAGCAAATCTCTGGTGTTCTGATCTGCGTTTCTGGGGAAGACTGCATACTGCAAGTAAAGACGGCAACCTATGCAATGTTTGATTCTTCTACTGACATGGATGAAGTAGCCGTCTCTGTGTAACTATATACCATTCTTCAATCAGATTTCTGACTTAGATCTTGCAGACGGGGGATGGGACTGTCAGTTTCTATAAGGTATACTACAATACCATGGCAGCTGTGGTTGCTAAGGCTTCTTTATCTGGTGAACGATTATACGAAAACTCCATTGCTTGGTTCTTAACACTTACATGGGGCCATCTTTAGACATTGTCTCTCCCTGTTTGGTTAATAAGGCCGCTCCTCTCCTCTCACATGCATTAGGTGGGTTTATTTCTTTCTCTTTCCATATGGGAAACCTACTTTGCTATATTTTATGCTTTGTAGGACGTGCGACAGCTTATCAGTATGAAGTTGCGGATTTATGGCGCTCAGAACTACTCCGTATTTACCAGATCAATAGTGTTCTAATTGAATTTACTGCCGGAACAGAGATGGCGACTGGCGATATTAAGGGCTTTGTACACACCAGCCTGGACTCTCATAAAGGGAAATTCTCCTAATATTTGACTATAAACACAGTCAGCAATTCCATTCACCTCCGTGTAGATTTTCCCGCTCGCCACTCAGACGATACATTTATAGCTGACAGTCATGACATATTTGTGACACTAAAGCGAATGAATTAGTTCTGTATCGCCGTCCGTCTCCTACAAGGTGTTTTTTTTTTTTTTTTTTCTTCCCCTCTTCTCTAATGTTTCCGTGAAATGTTCTTGTTTTTCACAGGAATGATGAAGACGCGATCTAAATTTATAGAAATCTATAAATACCTAAATATTGATGGCTGCCAATCACCATCTAGATAAACTTTGGGTGTAGTGCTGCTGATGCTTCGCTGGCATCTGGAGTGTTCCTTTTAGGGCTTTGCTTTGTACTTTGCCTAAAATCTGTGGGGACTCCAAAATGCAAATCAATAGTGGAACTAGCAGAGGCGTCTATTGAATTCCTTCTGTACTGTCCAGGACACGACTAATTGAGATTAAAAGCACAAACGTTATCAAAGTATCTGTGAGACCCTTCAAGTGAACATCAAGGAGTTTCACACTGCATCTTATGAGTATATTTAAAGGGGTATTCTGGATACCCTCAATCCGTAGGCTAGTTGACCAATGTGGATCTAACAGCTGGAATTCCCACCAGTCCTGAGAATGGGGGTTCCCTTGCCCCCATCTGAGCAAAGTAACAGATCAAGCATGCATACCGCTACCCCATTCATACTCTGCATGCAGAAGACGGAAACCTGTCATGCTGAGTCCAACCGTGAGCGCTGGTGAGAGTTTTATGCTCTCCGCGGCGAAACCGTTTTTTAAAACCAGACACAAAGTCCTGCATGTCCGACTCTGTTTGAGGTTAAAAAAAAAATGGTTTCGCCGCGGAAAACATATAAAGTTCACCGGCGCTCACGGCCAGACACTTAACAAACCCATTCAAATGAATGGGTTTGAAAAATGCCTGCAGGTTTCCGTCTTCTGCCCTGTTTCGGGCAGGAAACGGAAACCTGAAAGCGGAGTTCCGGGCGCAGGTGTGAATGAGCCCTGAGGCAATTTACATACTAAAGGTAGGTGTGGAATAGCCTTACTAAAGCCTGTGCAAGGATGTGATTAGTTAAAAATGACTCATTTCCTTTTTCCTTGAGCAGTATGTTCCCGCCAACGGAAAAAAGAAGCGAGCTGCCCTTTCTTCAGGCTAATTCAGCTGCGGCGTCCACCTCACGACACTCCCTCCGGTCTAGGCTCATTCATTTGGGCCTAATCTAGACTGGAAAGCCGCGACGGGATGCCAGTACACTGCATTTGTATCCGGTGGCAGCAGCCACGACGGAATGTGTTCTAGGCCCTAAAGAGGTTATTCAGGCTAAACAATATTTTCTAATTCGTTTGGGGGAAGTGAAAAAACCCCCCAAAAATAACACTCACCTGTCCCCATTGCTCCAGTGACCTCCCAGGATGGTCCGGTCCTGCAGCTCGGCTGCCTTCTTGCTGTTGAATTTCTTGCCAGCTGTGACGTCCCGGTTCCCAATTAGTGGCCTCAGGAAGGGAGTCGGGGACATCACAGGTAGTGACGTCCCTGGTTCCCTTCTCGATTGGCCTGAGCTGTCATGCGCAGTGGGTACCTCTTCGGAAGACAGCAATAGGACCAGAACACCGAGGACAGGTAAGTAGGGTTTTCTTTTATGTCCGCTTTATTTTTTTATTTATTTTTTTGTAGCAGATCTAGCTTCTTTTATATTTACTATTCCTTTTGAAGCCCCTCTTGGCTTTGGGAAAAAAAATGTCTGCCTGGTGAGACAGAAGCAGTAAAGATCCTCTAATTCATTAAAATGCTAATGATTGAATTCCTAGCAAAGTAAATATGTACCGAGCGATACATCTAATTATACAATATCAGTAATTGTACCATGTCAAAATAATGAACTTAACTTTGAAACCGGGTTGGTAAAATTCCGCAACTCCGACACCAAAGTCCTGATTTTACAGTTAAAGTGAATGAGAATTTATTTACTGTAAAAAAACAAAAAAACAAAAAAAAACCCAAAAAACAACCCACTACAAAGATGGCAATAAGTAATTTTAAAACCTATTTTAAGTCTGTTTTTACCACATTGTTTATTGTTGCATCTTTTCTGCGCCTACCTAGCCCCCCTCCCGCAGGATGTGGCCTCGGCCTTAGGTGTTGCAGTCATGGTGCCGGTTCTTGGAAAAGAAGAGCAGAGTATTGCTAGACATAAATCTCAGGGTGGTCTCTTCCAGATCCAGTTGCAATTCACAAACTCCTATCCTCCGTTCTATCTGTAAGCAATTTGACCATTTAGCATCTGTCGTCGTCCCAGTCGCAGCGTGTTAGCGTTTTATCATCTGTTCCGGCAGCACAGAACACGCTGCAGAGCATTTTCACATGTTATTGTGTTAGATAAAAATGAGACTGATGAATTCAAGGGAGAAAAATCACCGCTATTATCCTGCAATAGACGCCACGTGCGCACACAATCATATCATTGTGAGGTGCGGAGCGTGCGCCCATCCTATTTACCAGGCTTTTCTCATGTGGCCTATTTTATGCTATTCAGATCACTGGTCCTGCTTATAATCACCCATTTTCTTTGGCACGATCACGCATATATATTCACTTTATATTCTGAAAGATAAAGATTGGATTTTTCCTTCGTTCCTGGTTCTAGATTGCAACCGCTTTTTAATTAATTAATTAATTTTTTTATTTATTTATTTTTTGCTCAGTGTCCATTTCCATTGCTTGATAATCCTGCCAAGACTTAGTAGCTAATGCATTGCAAGTCTGACAACTGAGGTCTTGCCAGGACCTCCCACGATCAGCTGTTTGCTGTTGGGAAGTCACTTTGTTACGTACCATTGCAGAGAAAACAAACCTTGACAAGATGCCCATTGTAATCCACAGACAGCTAGGCTGCCATTTGTTTTGCCCACAGCTGCTTTCACCTTCTTCTTCCTACTTGGCGGTTACCTGGTAACTTCTATAAACTTGCAATAAATATATTTTAAAGGGAAAAAAAATGGAAACTTCATAAGTTGCATAAGTTTAATAAATATTCTAAACATACTATTCCCCATTCTGCACCTAACGTGACACTTTCTGTGAATGTGGGTGGGTGCAAAACTAGGCCTGCCAAATTTATTATACAGCAGAGCCTCTTGAAAATTCAGGCGCACCAATCTTAAAGGGGTTGTGTAATTGTACTGGTATGCACTGGGGTTTTCTTGAAGTTGGATCTGGGGGATCACTTCTGTCATAGCAACCAGTTTTTCTGGGGTGCACAATCTCAAGGAATATGGTTGGGTGTCACATTTAAAGAGGGCCTTTGATGTCCTCATGAAAGTGCGGTTTTATATACTGCTAGAAAGCCAACAGTGTGCATATTACACACACATATATATATATATATATATATATATATATATATATATATATATATATATATATATGTATATTATAACTAGTTCCCAGATCTGGCTGAGACTTCCGGATGTGAATAAGGTAGAAGAAAATCTATGAAGTAGATGTAAAAGGAACTGATGAATCGTAAGTACAGTTCATATCATTCAAAGGGCTGTGAGACTTGTAGGATCAAACCCCTAATTACGATTTCGATTCCTGCTCCGACTCAGAAAACTTCATAAATGGATGATCGTCGGGGTCAGCATGGTGCTCCGCAATGTAGACTTGGGTTGGATATCTGTGCAGAATTTATATGTCCTCTTCATGTTAGTGTGGGTTTCCTCTGGGTACACTGGATTCTTCCCGCACTTTAGGGCGGGTTCACATCTGTGCCCGATCTCCGCTTTCAGTTTCCGTCTTCTGCCCAAGAAACTGGGCAGGAGACGGAAACCAGCAGTTGTTTTTCAAACCCATTCATTTGAATGGGTTTGCAAAGTGTCCGCCTGTGAGCGTTTTTTTTTTAACCGGATACAAAGTCGGACATGCAGGACTATAAAGCTCCTCCCATTCATTAAAAAGCAACTTTCCCTATAAAAATAAATATAATCAATTTTACAATATCAATGATTGTATAATAGAATTAAAAATGAATCCTTTTATTTTGAGGCCCAAGTGGGTAACTTTCTTCTGACCTCGCCAGCCCTGGGTGAGCCCCAGTACCCCTACGCTTGTCAACCACACTATAACCACAGTAATGCGCATTATTTATATCAGAACACAAACTGTACAGTAAATGTAAAAGATGTCTTAGTGCCGTTTCCCTTTACAGCTTTACTTACTTCGTACTGGATAAAAATCCTAATATGTGTCTGTTTTTGCTTCCAGAAGCCGAGGCGCAGGCTGCATCTCATTACGGCATTAAGTGCGACCCGATACATTGTCCATGTTTGTTCTCGTCTAAATGGTTTTGCTTAAATGACATTTTAATGTCCCGAGAGCTAAGCAGTTATTTCTCCTATTGTGCTAGGACATATTCCAAAACCGCTCTCTGTGATAAGGCGGATATTTCATCATCGCTAGGTGATCGTATGAAAGTCCATTTCATTGTCAGCTTGTAAACACAGCAAAATATTGGTTTATATATAAAATTAGACAGCGTGCCAGTCACCCTGGCATCTCGCTCAGTAACCTTTTATACAGTCTATGTTTTTACACCTGCAGAAAATAAAACGCAGTGTGTACCGAGACTTTGCATCTCCCATCTGACCCAACCATATGGCGTGGTGTGGCGCTACTGCAATCTGAGAGGTACAGTTACTGTGACAACCTGCCCCCACACCCAAAAAGTAATATATACGAGTTCAATGATTAAAATTGAACCTGGTGTGCTGTATGACTCCCTCCTTAATGGTGCCACTGCGGAGCCCCCCTCCTATGTGGCTGCTTGGAACTCTGACCTCTTGATGAGTCTGCTGACTGGGATAAGTCTTTTCTGCTGTCTCACAAGATGGCCCTTCCTTGTAGTGCGCAGGAGAGGAATTTTAAGATCCTAACCCGATGGTACAGGTGCCCTGTCCTCCTGCACAGGATCTTCCCCGCTGTCTCCGACCGATGTTGGCGCTGTGGCACCGCTAGGGGCACTATGCTCCATATTTGGTGGGATTGTGATGTTCTTCAGCCGTTCTGCGACGCGGTCTTCTCCTTGTACTTAAGGTGTGTGGGTGCACTGTTGCCGCTTCTCCTCAGCTAGCTCTTCTGTCGGTCATCCCTGGTAAGCTGTCAGAGATCAAGAAGGACCTCCTGGGACATTTTCTCACGGCCGCCAGGGCAGTCATATCGAGACATTGGCGTAGCTCTACCCCACCTTCCATGCTCGAATTCCTCCAGGAGTTCCTCCTTATCCGGAGGATGGAGGCCCTGGTTGCGGAGGACTCCCCCGATTCCTCCAAGTTTGAGCGCCTCTGGTGGCCTTTGGTTCTGCTCCAGGAGTCTTCCGACTTCTCTGCTTCCTTCTCTTAAATCGGGGCGCAGGGGCCCCTTGTACTTCTCTTTTTAATCCTCCCCCCTCCTTCTGGTCTCCCCTCCTTGTCTTCTTTCCTGTCTTTCCTTTTCTGTTGGCTCCTGATGTCACCCGCGTTTCTGTCCGTTGCCTTTCCCCCCCTTTTCTGTCATGGTAGCTTGGAGTTGGCTTTCCTGACAGTGTCCTCTATTCACTCTGCCCGGGCCATATGCATATGCTATATTGATATTCCAGCTTAGGGTCTCCCCTTTAGCCGTATCCATTGTTTCTGGCCGTGGGCCTTTTGTTTCTTTGTGTTTGTATTTCAAGCAATTGGAAAACCTTCAATAAAAACCGTTTATACATAAAATTGGACCTGGGCACCGCAACTGCACCACCAAGAATGCATGAAAATCTTACCAAACCAAATAGTTAGGTTGGGCGGGAGTTCAAAAGAGTAAGTATATTAGAGGTGGTATACAGTAGAATGGGAGGACGCCTCAAACAGGATAGTTTATGTTTTGGGAGGTTTTTTATTTATTTATTTTTAACAGAACAGCAAAATTCTGATGTATATAGATAAGAGACACTACTACAAAAACACCTTGTAAAAGTCATCTGCAGGGTAAGGCCCCATATAGTGCTTTATCTCTCTGACAGCTTGGATCCTATACATTGACTGGGAAATAAAATTATGATGGTAGTCCTCATCACATGATCAGAACCAGCACCCAAGTCTTTCTCCTCCATCTTCTCCCACATCACCAAACACCTGTATTAAAGGAGGTAGCAAAATCCACACAGTATACACCTCTCCAAATTCACATGCACTAGTTATAGACATAATGTCTGACAGATTCTGCGAGGGTGTCAGACGCTCAGGTATGAATAGGTTTCGGTCACACAGAATGTACATTAGACCAAATCTAACACACGAACGCTGGACATCAATGAATCTTTCCTGCACTGTTCGCTGCTTCCTCACCTGGATGTCAGAAAGGCATTTAAAGCTAAAGGGGTTGATAACTACAAAAAAAAATGCACCAAAAGGGAGTTGTTGGAATCAAATAAAAATTTATATGTGTGAATGTAATGAGGATATAGGTAAGTGATCGCAATATTAAGGAGAATAAAGAAGCTTATTGGGGAAAACTGCACAATTGAAAGGAGGCTCTAGTACCTTGTGGGGTGCCTCTAGGCTGGATACAAGATGAGTTATACATGGAGACATGAATTACAGATATCCCAGCTGAGCCTGTAGATCCTATACAATCGTAGGTTTGCAGGATCCAGATCCAGTACATAGCAGTCCAGGTTTCTGACATCACTGCAAACGTAATCACGGTTGGCCGACAACAGCAGCACATGTAATGGGCGCCATGACACCTAGAAGAGACAGGGGCGAGTATGAAGGTGACACCTATCTGGATAGTGGATGAAGAAACTCTAGGAGATGCTTGTGGAACATTGGTGGAACATACAATCCTCACTAGTTGTGATCTAACAACAATGGTCAGAGTAAGTCCACCGTGTGCAGGTGCCCTCACGTAACCTCTGTTCCCAGCACCTCCTAAGACCGGTTGCAGATGACCATGTTGCAACCGGCCAGCAGTGAATTAAAAGCATGGGCAGCACACTGGAATGTCCCCATATGCCGCTCGTGCACGGGCCATACTTCTGCGGCTCCTTCACTAAATGAATGGCAGCCATGGAAGCACAGGCCGCAAAATAGGACAGGAATGGCTCCTGTCCTATCTGATGCAGCCCAGACTGTTGGCTCGCACATGGAACTGTGGAGATCACACTCATGTGTACAGGCCCACAGAAAAGAATGGGTCAGTGTGTTATCCGTGAAATACACAAATAGCACACCGACCCACACCATGATCATCTGCAAGGGGCTTTATGGCCTAGGTGGTGAACAATTAGTGCATAGACCTTGCTGCTTCTCTCAGCCCAATGATGCCCTCAATTTGTCCACAGAGCAAATATCTTGGACTCCATTGTAGAGGCATGTCTAGCAGTCATTGCACTCTAACCAAGGAGTATGCTACCCAAAAGTACCCACCTCTAAGAGCCTTTTTACAGGGTGGTGAGGTAGGCACTTGTATGCCATCATGGCAAGGCCCATTGTCTAATTAGATGATAATCATTTACATATCTGCCTAAACGTATGTTCACACTGAAGAACTTACCACTGAATTTGAGATGGCTTCCTCCTCAAAATCAGCCCAAAATTCCACCTGAACCCGCCTCCATTTATTTGAAATTGACCTGCGTTTTGCATAAGCAGAAAACACAGATTTAATTTCTGAAGCTGAATTGTCAGCTAGGAAAACGTCCACATGGTGAACAACCCCTAAGTCTTAACTAAATATTTTATTATTAATTTTTTTTTTTTATTCTTTTTTTTTTTTTTTTTTTTAATCTGCTCAAGGTTTTGCCTTTCAAAAGTACAACACAAAACCTGAACGTAGGTTTACCATTAAAATGCAAAATCCCAAAAATTATAATTTGACTCAATATGGACCCAAAAATCCTGATCACAAAAGGGTTTAATACTTATAAATAAATAAATAAAAATCAGTAAGACCAAGTACTAGGTTATCTAGCTGGTTTGTTCTTGTGTTTGTTGTTTCCTCCTTGGATTGTATTGATTTGTTAATCAGATGTAGCAGACGGGGGTCCTGCACTTGTGTGCTCCACTATTAGCCAAGGCGCAGCGCTCTCTCTGGAGGACCTGGGCCAGTCTGTGCATTGATTTCAATAGACATCACGTAATGCTTCATTTGCTGCAAAGGAAATAATGACTAGAGAGACAATGTCACTGAAAATAACAGCTAACTGTGCGGAGAAGCGAGGCCAGCAGTAAACCAACATCAAATCTTCCAAGGGGGAACTTTCACTACGAGGTTTTTACATTATCCTTCAATACTGATTGTGGCATCTAAGGGAGGGTTTACACGGTGTAACGTGCCCCGTGATGTGGCACGTCTACGCCACGGGACCCTTTGCAGGCCGTACACGCTCCCATTGATTTCAATGGGAGTGGGGATCGTATGCGCCGCGCTAGTTTGCGGCCGTGATTTTGCGGAGGAAAATGGTGAGGGATTTGGTGTGGAACTTCAGCGCTGAAAAAAAAGCCTCCCATTGCTAGCAGAAAAAGGAACCTATTGAAGTCAATGAGAGGCTTTTTTTTCACCTCTGAAATTCCACACCAAATTCCTCACCATTTTCCTCCGAAAAAAGATGATCATCTTTTTTCCCCCTGACGAAGCCACGGTAGTGGCGAAATGCGCGTCAGGGCGCGTTCACTACATGAAGGTCCACCCATAGGTAATTTATTACTTGGTATCATGTTATTTCACAGAATATTTGCACTTTAAAAAAACTATGTATGTTATATATGCACTTTAGAAACTATGGATGTTTTACATATCCTTATATATATGTAGTAAGTGTCATTTATTCATCATTAACCATTAGTATTCCATCTTGGGCCTTCATTGTTCTGTTTGGTTGTATCACCCCATTCATTATTTTTGTCTTATATATGTTTTAAAATGTATTTAAATAAAGCTTTATATATTTTTTGCTAAACATTTTCTGTGGCAGTGCGCTTTTTTAGCATAGTGTTCTATCCACTAATACGTACAATATGCTTGCTGTATCCCCCCACTGTCCATTTAACGCCCCAGACTATATGGCGAGTTGCATTAATCTGTATTGACGCTGTAACTCTAAGTAAAATCAATTAGGGCTAATTGATCCACAGGATAGGTGATCAGTATGTGATCTGTTGGGGTCTAACACACAGACCCTGCACAAATCATGTGTTCTAGCAGACAAACCAATATTCAAGTAATAGCAGGCACCTGGAGGCTGTTAGAACAGATGATCCTCTGGATAGGTCATCAGTATGAAAATTTTGGGTTGTAAAATATTTGATCAGCTTTTCAGGGGTGGCCCATCCCTGTACAATACAGTGGATGGAGGTGGAAGCAGATGGCTCCATGCACTATATAGCAACCAGGAGTCATTGCTGCAGCTCAGCCATAACACGACAGATGACAGGCCATAAGCAAAAAGTTCTAGTCAAACCCTTCAATCTCTGAATGACTTTATGACTTTAACCATGTTATACCAAAATTGAATTATGGTTCCTCTTCATCTCAAGGGAATGTCTTATGTATTTGCCTTTATTTTCATTGTAGATTTAGATCCACAGTAGAGAAATAAGTTTTGGAAATTTTACACTTTTATATAGCCCACAGAGACGCCATATAGGAGATTAACACGTTCATTCTGTGATACGTACAGACAGACCTATATAGTACTCTACTACCCCCCCTTCCAACTCCGCACGGATGGTAGCAAGAAGCCACAAGGATGGGCATTGATAACAATGGCCGTCGATATGGCAGTCAAGGAAAGAGTATGATTATTCAGACAAAGGTGCCATGCACTTGGGACATGAAACGGAACATTTTTTCACAGCCAAGTTTACACCCAAAAATAACCAGTTTTCACAGCTACCTTATAGACTTGAGTCTACTTAAGGATCCTTGAAATTGGGGAAATGCATGTTCAATTTTTTTCTTGGCTCAGTAATTAATTGAGTTATGAATTGATCCATTAATATCTATGGGGCCTTGCGCAGGCCAATAAACAACGGCCACTGAATCCTGTCTTGTGAATGGGCACCAAGTTGGAGTCTTAGTAGCAGAGCTTTGCATTGGCATTGCCAAGTGGTGCTGGTGATATGCAGGGTTCACGGCAGTAAGGACCACACTGATATGGCACAGGTGGAACAACCTAATAATAGGCCTTCAACGTCTCTAATGATAAAACGCCCTCAATAAATGAATATGACATCACGAAACAAGTTGTGAACGTCAGCCGATTTTTATATCCAGCACCTATTCCACAGGGCTGAAAGGTTTCTGCTTCTAGTAAGCAGGGGGAAAAAAAGGATTATGCTATTTTCAACACCCCGGTCATGCATTTGCTCCCATACCTCATAAGCCTGATGTGTGCTTTGCAGAAATGGAAAATGTCTATTAATGAAGATCAGGTTGTGCATGCTAAGGAGCGCTCTGCAATTGGCAGAAAGCTAATGCGCTCGCATACATTGTAGGACTTAAGAGGGGAAAAAAAATCCTCAATTGTTTCTTAACTAAACAAAAGCAGAGAAGGCTTCATAGGTAACAATGGGATGACGTACTCCGCTAGCACTTAATAGGGGTTTTTTATTATTATTCTCACAAGCAAGCTGCAGTCTGGATTAAATAACCTATACTTTATCAAATTGAGCATGAAATGTATTTCATTGTGTAATCAAGCTTTATTCGGGAAACACAGGAATCCGTGGCGAACGCAAATCAAACTATTATTCTGAAATACTGCAGTATAGGGTTTGTGAAAAGTATGAGGGCTAAAACCCGGGGACGAAGAGAGGCAAAGGTGATGTATACAAGGAGGTATCTTAGGGCAAGCAGCCAGGGATTTAAGACCTATCTCATTTGTACAAACATTCGTTCATGATCATTGTATCCTAACAAACTATACATTTATGGACACAAAAATCATTTGCTGGCAGCAAAGTCCCTCCTGTAAACTGGGATGTGCTGTGGACAATAATGTGCCGGAACAAATGATCGGACCAACAATCAGTCACAGGAAACCCTCACATTAACCGCAACATGACAACAATCTTGTTGCCTTATGGTCGATCAGCTCCTGGTAACAAGATCATTAGATCGGGAGTGTATTTCAGGAGGTGTTCCTTGATTTAGGATTAACTTACAAAAAAGCAGAATAGCACAGAAGCCCCTTCCAACACCTGCCACAATACTGTAGTACTCCTGGTGTGGGGACTTTAAAGGGGTATTCCTAGCTCAAGGATTCTATCTATACTGCTAACTTATGTAAATTCAAGAGTTTTCCTAACACATTGCTTTAACAATGTTACTTCAATTACATGCTATGGGGAATTATTGATCCCATTGTTTACACATTGTTTCCTTGGTTCCCGTCCTGTATCCGATAACATGTTAGAGGATGACTCGCTGGTCTCTGGAGGGGCTGAGTGCTCTTACTGTTATATACAGCTCTGTAGTTAGGAGTCAGTTCAGCTAATTGTAGTTTGCTATTAAAGGCTCGGACAGTGTTGTCTCGATGTAGGCACAAATATAAGATTGATTTTTACTGGAAATGCATCCTTTCCTCTGTAGCATTTAAGTTTTTTCTACCTCAAACCTGTGTAATGTAATATACATTTACTGTGCATATTATTTGATCTACATTTATAATCCAATATCTAGTAATGATCATAAATAATAACCAAAGGAAACAGGAGACAAACGCAAAAATATATATATAAGTATGAAAAATATTTATTGATAACCAAATGGTTAAAAAATTACTTATAAATAATAATCACTCATGGTAAAGGTAATGTCTATAGGTACATACTGTCGTGCCCATCAAAGCCAAGGACCATCTTGTTGAAGAATACAGGAAGTGAGAGGAAGAGACAGCACACAAAGCTGCTGACAGAGATGGGGAAAACCTCTTTAAGGCTAAGGCCCCACGGGACGTCCTGCAGCAAAAAAGGTGCTGTGGGACAAAATTTGGCGGCAAGAACATCGCTGTTCTTCCCACAGAGCTTTAGACAAACTTTGCAGAGGTTACAATCATGGGGAAACCACTGGCGTTTCCGTTAGTATAATTGACTTGTTGCTATTTCTAAAACCATGCCGGTTTTGAAAATCACAGCGTGTCCGCACTGCGGTTTTTATCACAAAGTGAGCATGTGATTAGCTAGAATTCCATGTCCGCTTTGCCCTGACTGTAAAATGCCACAATTTTTCCTGCGACATTTACATCCCGTTGGGCTCCGGCCTAAAATAGGCCCTTTTCTGAACAATTACAGCTGTTAGTTTTGGTACCAGTTATGTTCCTTCGACTGTCAGATGGGCAGTGACACACTGGAGCAGGGAAGGGGTGTGAATTAGAGGTCTAAATCAGAGGTTGACCGTGTCAGAAGTACGAATCACACCCAATATCTGATTTCTCACACCAAACAATACAGAGCCTAAATAGCACCAAAACTAACTGCACTTTTAGCTCAGGAACAGTAGGGGCTAGAAAAAAAAAATTGTGTGTCAGAATCAGTATAGCAACAACTACTAAATAGGAACTTTCTTCACCTTCAAACACTCCAGACCTTTGAATCCGTTAATAGGCACTGCTTCACTTATTCCATGTTTTTTTTTTTTTTAAGTCCCAACCACTCCTGAGCTATCAGTGCTGTTAGTTTGAGCACACAATATATTGTTTAGGCTCTCTACAGTCATGTGGACCATCCTAGGCTGCAGAAAATAGTAGAGGGACCTAGAGAGCCTAGCCACAATGTTGGGTGCTGAAACTAACCACACCAATTGCTCAAAAACAGTTAAACTCTAAATGTATCAGAATCCGTGGAATAGCTTCTATTAAAAAATGAAAAAAAAGATGAAGCTGCTAGAGCAGGGGTCAGCAACTGTTTTTGTGTTTGCCAATTAAAAAAAAAAAAAAAAAGACAAAGGAGTGGTCAGTGTGCCTTGCAATCATTCTACAGATGTTGACCCTTACATGAAAGTTATATAATGCTCACCATAACAGCAACCAACTAACTGGATGATTATACTTCTATTTCAATATTTGTGCAAAGATGATCCTTTTCTCGTTGATATGACTTTTAGCTGGTGACAATACTCTGCACTGAGCCAACTCTGCGGGGGCAGAGGATGCCCCTCATATAACCCGATCATTTTTCTTGCATGAACTCATCCAAATCTGATCAGCCTTGCTGAAACGAACGAACGCCTACTTCAGCGTGTTCAGATGCCATATTATACTTTTGAACCTGCTTCAAGGTACAAAAACAAAATGCACAGGCAATACACAGGCTGCCCTCTGACTAGGTCACAGCCCAGGCACTAGGACACTGCTTGTTTTCCCCTTTTAGGATTTTCTCCCTTCTGCCTGTGTTTACATGGTCCATGAGATAGAGGGGATTATCTGGAGAATCAGCCTTATAAACATTATAGAGATCCCTGTGCCGAGTAAATATACGGCAGGAGCGCTGAGGGGGAATCCCCGGCAGAAGCGCTTCTGCCGGCGGCCGGCCGCAGTTCCTATCTTCAGGATCGGCTTTGAGAGAGCGGTCGCGCCCGCTCCCTCCTCCCTCCAGCAGCATGGCAGCGCCTGCAGGTTCCCCTTGGACCGGGACATCATTGGAGAACTCATGCCTGCAATGTCTGATTGCAGGTAGCTCCGGCATTATCGCTGTAAAAGTTACAGCGGAGGTGCCGGTTGGTATGGCGACTGCTCTGGAGTAGAGCGGCGCCATTATAGTTACAGACCCGGCATACAGACACGGGAGCGGGTGCCGGGCCGCAGCATCACCACGCTCAAACTGCAGAAATACTTACGGTACTTCTGCTAGCATGCCCGGAACGCAGATACACGCCGGGTGCGGGCCTGAGGTTACGTGGCCACGTCACCCGGCGTCTGATGGAGTGCGGGGGGGTCTGCGTTCCAAGCCTGCTAGCAGAAGTACCGTAAGTACTTCTGCAGTTTGAAAAGAGCAGCATCGCCACACTCATAACAGGAGAGGCCCGGCATCTGCCCCGGTGTGTGTATGCTGGGTCCGGATGCTGTGTCTGTAACTATAAATATTGCTGAATTACCGTAATAACTCGAGTATAAGCCGAGGCTGACTTTTTCAGCACAAAAACTGTGCTGAAAAACTCAGCTTATACTAGAGTATATACGGTAAACCTTCACGTAGGCACTAAAATGGGCAAAATAAAATATAGACTTCAGGCAAAACAGTGTGACGCAAAATCCTGCTCGTCTGAGCACTAACTAACAAGAAATACTAACAATACCTGGAGCTTGCTACCAGCCACATGAATCAACCATAAATAGCATAATACTGTCTCAGCAGACTCTGTGTTGAGACAGACCCAGGCACCTCCTTTCGCTCCCAGAATCTGCCCTGAAATGCAGGCTCTGCAGCCTTTTATGGCCCAGTCACGCGCTTCAGGACCCGCAACTGAAGAATATCGGAACAGAATCTGCAATGGAAGGGGATTGTTGAGTGAGTAATGCTGTTTTAAAAATTTTTAATTACATTTTTTTTTTTTGGTTCTACATTTTTTAACCCATTTATCCCTTACAAAACAATAATAAAAATAGAAGTATTCCACCGCCATGGTATATATGCCAAAACACGGCACCCACATAAAGTGCAACTCCTCCAGCTAAAAACACGGCCTCATACAGTCAGAATACAAAAGAAAACCTTCCATAGGCCCAGTCCTCAGGGGGTTAAGGCATCTCTGGGCAGATGAACGTCTTCTGTCATTTCAGCAGTGTTTTTGTAATGTATCTGTAGATTTGATGATGTTGGATTTCCGTAGCGAATGTGTGAAATTGGATCCTGATTCTTTGTGTTATTGTAGCTGCAGAAGAGATTGCTGCGTCTTCCATAATATGCTTGAGATTTGTTGCCATCTAAGTGATTAAATATTGTCGCCATACACAGTATGACCCGTTGCTATGCTTGAAAATAATTACCCATGAGTCATTGTGCTTGTATATGAAGTCCGCTATACTGCCTGACAACACTGCAGCGTCTCTAAAATACCTCTTGAGAATATGAAGTTGCCGACATTATTTTGTGAAAATGTAGAATGGAATCCTAACCTGAAAACGCAGAATAGAATAATAGCCGGAAGATTTTTCTCCGCCCCCCCCCCGCTGGGTTCTTACGCACTTGCTTGTCATTGTCATCCTATATTTTATGCATGTGTTACTTTCGCACGTTTGACTTGCTGGCTGTATTTTTATGTATGAGCTTAGAGAAAGTTTGATCCCTTTGAATGCATTTGACTACGGTTTCTCCATACTTGCATTATTGCGCAGTCGTGCAAGGAAGTGGCAGTCCATAGGAAAAAGCAGGGGAAGCTTGTCACGTGGAGCTCGCAACGTCTTTTGTGAGAGGTTGGCAGGTGTAATTGCAATACACATTGGATTTTAGACTGCTAAAGTGGAAGATGTTTGATGAACAATAGGGGAGTTCACGTCCCCTGCGTTCTGAGCATGTGCAGAAAAAAAACGGACAGTATGACGCGTGCCTGTTACTGTCCGTTAGCCATAGACACGCTAATGCTAAAAAAAAAAAAAAAAAAAAAAAAAAAAAATGGATGCGTATTGTTTGAATGGAGACAAGTCTCGCTCTCTGTTTCTTTTAATCTCCACTAAAAAAAACAGCCAAAAAAAAACCGGACATGTGACGGATTTGGTTTAAACGGACACTAATGGAAAATAGATAAGATCCCATTGAAGTCTATGGGATTTCTAACGGATTTATGACAGAGGTGTTAGTGTCTATTAACATTTTGTAAAAGTTACTGGCAACGGACACTATATAACGGTAGTATAAACCCCCCTCCCCAAAAGCTACAAATATTTTTACCCTGGAGCTGAACATCAACTTAAGTTGGAAAGGGTTGGTTCACATCTGCGTTGGTATTTCGTTCGGGGGAGTCCACATGAGGCCCCCCCCCCCCGAACAGACTACCGAATGCAACTGCAAGTGGTGTGCCAGTAAAAGCACATGGACCCCATAGATTATAATGGGGTCCGTGTGTTTGCCGCGCGATCTCCGCACTGAACATGCGGACAGGAAAGTAATTCACAATCTATTTTCCAAACACACGGACCCCATTATAGTCTACGGGGGGGGGTCCTCATGCTGACTCCCCGAACGGATTTCCAAACTAAGATGTGAACGAGGGGTAACAGTCAAGATTGGTTTGCGTTGGATTTTCCAGCCATCTGTTGGATGTAATTGTTTGTGTATAGGTTGGTCAGAAACCTTGTGGGTTGGGGCAAACATTCCTTTTGCATATGTATAATGTGTCAAGCACCCAATGTTAAAAAAAAATGTATAAAATTTAAGTTTATAACTAAAACAAGAAAATTTAGAATAAATGAAAAATTGAAAATTGCTCGTAGGCTTTAAATAAATAAATAATAATAATATATATATATATATATATATATATATATACATGTCCCCCCCAAAAAAAATCACCCAGCTCTAGTTTTGGCTAGCCTCGTACATTGTTTGTGTGTTGGAAACACTCAGATCTGTTTCACTATAAGATGCTGGCTGTATTTAGTATTCACAGCATTTCTGAATATTGTTAATTCTGTCTTTGATAGAGTATTACCGTCGTGTGCTCTGCCAATTTAGTGGTTCCATCCATATTTATGTTTTTAATGTATTGCTCAATAAATATTATAAAGCACTTTTTTCTTTTTATATGTTGTATATATTAATATTGCTTTATCAGGCGCATTATCAAGTGTATCAAGACTTGGATTGTTAATATTGTGGAATATCCATTCCCATTGAGGGTGACGACACGACCTCGTGCTCTTCCTTGACTCCAGTTTCATTGTTAAAATTAAAGGGATGTTCGATTAGCAAGAAGTAACTCCCATCCATAGAATAGGGGCTAACTTTCTGGTGTGTGTAAAGGAAGGAAAGGGGTCCAACGGTTGTGACCTCCAGGATCAGGAGAACTGAAATAGGCCTAGGAAATTAACCGAGCAATAACTGAAATGGAGCATCAGTCTGGATAAGGCTACATTCACACCAGCTCCCGGTTTCCGTTCGTGGATCCCATCCCACATTCCGCTTGAAAAATGTAGAGAGAGAAGTCCTGCAAGTAGGACCTTTCTCTCTGAACCCGGCAGACCCCTTTTATAGTCTGCAAGGTCTATGGGTAACTTCTTTATAAGCGGATTGGGTTTCCATTGTTAACGTCCCCAAGCGGACCCAAAGAACGGAAACTCAAACGCTATGTGTGAACCTAGCATCACCAATGTGATTTTGAGCAGATCAGTTTGGACGTGTTTGACCTCGTGAGGTTTGCCTGGGACATACTTAAAAATACGGCATGTTTTTTTTTTTTTTTTTTTTAGACAGTCATGGCCTAAATAACGTTGTCACGGAGCAAAGGTATACGTCTTCCTCCGGATGGTCTTTTGAATCAACACGGACGCAAGAGGTCGGGAGACAACAGCAATTTATTGTAATCCACAAAGTTAGTAGCCGGCGGCGGTCACATCAACCGTAATAACAATAAGTCCACAGAAGTCACAATCCAATGATAACTTTGGTTCCTTGGTCCTGTAACTAAGTCCTGGCTCTCTGCAGAGCTGTGCACAGGCCGGCTAACACATACTAACTGCAAGCTACAACTATATACTAAACTGTTACTTCCTCTATCTGTGGGTGGGAAGGGCTGAGTCACAGATCCTTCCCCCCTCACCTATACCAAGGAGAGCAGACTCCCTGTCTACTATGGACAATGCACCATCCAACATCTTCTTGGAGACACTGATCAGATTATCTCCACCCATTGTCCTCACTGGTCCTCACTAGTTAGAGGTATTTGCATACAATGTGCTAACACACTAGACCCTAATCAGCCAACTACACATTGATGTATATAACAGGTTAGAGAATACATTCCACATGAAATATATATTACACATTGCCTATAGTATAGACTCTAACCATCCCGTGACAACCCCTCCCCCTCTCAAAACATGTGCATGACACAATTGGCCTACACAGGTAAATTGGGGAATGCACATCAGTCTCTATAGCTCATATGTCCTCCTGCCGGGATAACCCATCTGCGTTCTGGTGTTGGTTCCCTCGGCGGTACTGAATGGTAAAGTTGTAGAGTTGAAGGGCTGGCATCTGGCAAAAAATCCGGTCGATCCATGTTGGCGTCTCTCTGAGCTTGGCTTCGGGTCACTGCTCCCACAAAGTGGCACTGTAGATTTCCAACATCGTTGCCTAACAGAACATCGGCCGGCAGCCCGCTCATCACACCAATTGTGCATCGTTTTGGTCCATAACCATAGTCGAGTTCCACGGTAGCTTTAGGAATACGTTTCCGAGTACCTCCTGCCAACTCGATAGAAAGGCCAGGGCCCTCCTCTAGGGCCTCGGGTCGAACCACTCGGGGGTCCGCTACCGTTAGGAAAGCTCCCGAGTCCCGGAATCCAACAACTGTTCGGCCATCCAGTAGGACCTCCTGCAAGTGCTTCCGCTGAAGGTTTGCGGGATGTGTGGCGGAAGGCTGAATCCCATAGACCCCTGGAGGTGGAACAGATGGGTCATTCATGGAGTCATCTGGAAATGGGGCCAAACTTTCAGTCCTAGGGGTGGTTCCCAGGTAGTGAATAGGCCGGGATGCCACGGTGGCCCGTGCCCCCATGTTAACAGGGCAACTAGCTTGCAAATGTCCAGGCCGCCCGCACCCAAAACATCTGCGCTCTAGCATTCTTCCAGTAGGTCGTTGTCTAGGGACAGGGTTGTTCATAGCTGGAGGCCGATGGGCTGGGGCAGGGGTAGAGGGGGAATTGTAATCCTGAGGCCGGGCACGAAAGGTGGGTGGCTGGATGAAGGGTGTCTGGCGGACTGTGGTAGTTTTCCGCTCCTCTGCAAACAACCTCTTCCACTGCGGCTTGATGGTCAGGCCCTCATCTGCAAGGGAAGCAGCTTGCTCCACTGTGGCTGGGTTCCGTTCCAGCACCCACTCACGGATCTCAGCGGGGCACTGGGAAAAGAACTGTTCCTTAAGTATGACTTGGAGGATCTTATCGACTGTGACAGCCTCCTCTCCTTCTAGCCAGCGCTTGCATGCTTGCTTCAACTTGTGGGCGAACATGTGGAAGGAGCTTCCCCCATTGTAAGACAAAGAGCGGAATTGAACTCGGTAGGTCTCTGGAGTGACGGCATAATACTTCTGCACCGCTCTTTTAATGGCCTCATAGTCCCGCTGATCACTAGGGTCCATGGCTCTGAGAGCTTCCGCAGCCCCATCTCGTAGGTGCCCCACCAGATACCGGACCCAATCCTTCTCTGGGACTTCCATCAGGCGGCACTGGTGTTCGAAGTCCTGAAAATATCCATCAACATCCCCAGCCGTTTCATCAAAGGTCTTGAAGTGTTTATGGGAGACATATGGTGGTTCTCTCACTGTTGGGCTGGGGGTCGACGTTTGATTATAATTCCGCGCAGTTATCTCAGCCATTCGCATTTCATGCGCCATTCTTTCCTTTTCATGCGCCATTCTCTGTTCCTCCTTCTCCGTTTCCTGAGCCCTCTGTAACGCTCTACTCCTTTGCTCTGCAGTTGCTTCTAGCCCCAGCACTGCCAATTCCTCCTCATACAAAACAACCCATCTGCTCTTTTGGGTCTGTACCTGCCACTCCTGTATCTCTCCAGTCTCCTGGGGGCAGCCCTCCTCATGGTCGCTTTGCAGGGTCATCTCCTCCAGTGCCTCGATCAGTTGATCTTTCGTTCTTCCCTGGTAACTCAGGTTTAGTTCCCGGGCCCTTACTTGTAGACTTGCCATAGTCCAGTTCCTGTATTCTGAGGTTGTGGCTCCATTAATCGCTGGGCTGCTGTAGTCCATCTCGCTGTCCGCTGTTGATCCCACTGCTGCCACCAGTTGTCACGGAGCAAAGGTATACGTCTTCCTCCGGATGGTCTTTTGAATCAACACGGACGCAAGAGGTCGGGAGACAACAGCAATTTATTGTAATCCACAAAGTTAGTAGCCGGCGGCGGTCACATCAACCGTAATAACAATAAGTCCACAGAAGTCACAATCCAATGATAACTTTGGTTCCTTGGTCCTGTAACTAAGTCCTGGCTCTCTGCAGAGCTGTGCACAGGCCGGCTAACACATACTAACTGCAAGCTACAACTATATACTAAACTGTTACTTCCTCTATCTGTGGGTGGGAAGGGCTGAGTCACAGATCCTTCCCCCCTCACCTATACCAAGGAGAGCAGACTCCCTGTCTACTATGGACAATGCACCATCCAACATCTTCTTGGAGACACTGATCAGATTATCTCCACCCATTGTCCTCACTGGTCCTCACTAGTTAGAGGTATTTGCATACAATGTGCTAACACACTAGACCCTAATCAGCCAACTACACATTGATGTATATAACAGGTTAGAGAATACATTCCACATGAAATATATATTACACATTGCCTATAGTATAGACTCTAACCATCCCGTGACAAACGTCAATTAATCGTAATCGAGGTCAAATGTCCTATTCCTCCTGATTTTGATTTAGGCCATAGTCGCTCAGCCCTAGACTGGGGTTTTGCACCCCAGTAATTGAGATAGAACAGTAGGTCCAGAAATCCATGCTGCTGCTTCATTCATTTCAAGGGGATTGTCACAGCCAATCTGCTACATCCGGTGGTAGCCATTGAAACATTGGATGGCGGTGTACATTTCTGGAACTGCTGCTCCATTTTAACTGCAAAACCCTCCGATTCATGTAATCATCCATCGAATATTGCAAGTTACTTGTCACCGGCGCTCAGGTTTTTTAAAATCTAAACCTTCAAAACCTTACAACTATTAAGAGAAGAACAAGATCCATGAATAGTTAACTATGTAAGTAAAGACATTGGCGGCAAGGACTGTCATGAGGCTGTCCCTTATGGTGCGTCTAGACTCTGTCAGGTATTCCTCTAGACTATAGCATAGCTCATAGTGATTGGTTGCCAATGAGAGAGACCAAGGGGAGCAATGGAATGAGAATATAAGAGGTTTCCCATGAGAGCTAATATGACTTACAGAAAGTGTCTGAAGCTAGAATAATCGGTAACAATTTATAGGAATGATTGCACAAAGTATTCAGCAGGATTATACAGCTATGCATTAAAATGTACAAGAACAAAATAAACCCATGATATCTACAGCATCGGTGCTCCAAAAAGGTAAAGTGGCAGTCGCTAAAAACTTTCTATATCTCCAGGGACAAAACTCGCTAAGGGCGGGTTCACACCACCGCCCCCTCTCCACTTTGTGGGTTTCCGTCTTCTGCCTGAGAAACTGGACAGGAGATGGAAACATGGCAGTCAGTGTCTGCCCATGAGCGTCTTCTGGTCTCCGTGGCAAAACCGTTTTTTTTTTAACCGGACACAAAGTCCTGCATGTCCGACTTTGTGTATGGTTAAAAAAAAAAGACTGTTTTGCCGCAGAGATGAGAAGACGCTCACGGGCGGTCACTTTGCAAACCCATCAAAATGAATGGTTTTGAACACTGGCTGACGGTTTCCGTCTCTTGTCCATTTTCTCGGGCAGAAGACGGAAATCCGCAAAGCAGAGACCGGGTGCAGGTGTGAACCCGCCCTAAACTGATAGAGGTCTCTGGCATCCAGCTGAAAAGGATACATGAGACATCTTTTTTGTAATACTTCTCCCAAATATTATGTTAAGCTGGATGATCATCACAATACACCACCTCCATTGGCACCCTAAATGGCCACTAACATTTCGGGCAACTTAGTCTCATTTTATAGAGCATGTGATTCTGGACCAAAATGGAAGGTACTTCCAATGAATTGGTGCTGATTTCTTCGGGAAAAAAAACCCCTCTGCTCACACAGTGTTTTTTGAAGGCTTAAAAACCTTTTGCTTCTAGAATTTAGAAACTTTTTCGATATCTTTTTTTACATGATGCTTTTTTTGGCATGTTTTTTTATTTTTTTACTCCAGCACACTGTATGGACCTGGAAACATCACTTAAAAGATAGTGTTCTATATTAGATTTTTACAGAAACCACGCCAATAAAACACCATCAAAAAACCGTATTGCTTTTTTCCTGCATTCCATTGATTTCAATGTTTTTTTCAAGATAGAATCCACCTGCATATAGGTCATGTTGCTTGAGGAAAACATCTGCTATGGACTTCCTTTGAAATGATTTGAGGTCTGTGAATATACCCTAAAGTTCTTGCCACTAGGTGTCTCCCTTCTAGATAATTTGCTGTTCGCTCCCTATTACTAGGGA
Source organism: Leptodactylus fuscus (assembly GCF_031893055.1). Taxonomy (NCBI): domain Eukaryota; kingdom Metazoa; phylum Chordata; class Amphibia; order Anura; family Leptodactylidae; genus Leptodactylus; species Leptodactylus fuscus. The sequence continues at coordinate 247,088,886 of NC_134266.1, forward strand.
AGGTCTGTCAATAGATATTATTATTCTAAAAGCAAACCCTGTTTACAGTGACTGGAGAGTGGCTGGATTTTCTTCATACAGTAAATGGAGAGGATCGGATTCCACACATCTTTCCCAGCTTCTTCTATGCACAGAGGTTTCTCACAGTCATAGTGAATATATTTATTACTAAGTAGCTTCTTGTGTTATAATGGATAAGATATTAATCATAGACAGTAAGCAACTTTTCATGTTGTCATGCTTAGATTTCTCTTTTTCTATGACAGAGATCTTTTTATCTGCATCATGCCATGTCTTTGTAGTCCATTGTCCCTGAATCTCCTATATTATGATCATTTGGGTTTTTCTGTTATTTCTAAAGATATGTCTTTGCTATTTTACAGTTACTCCTGGCAGAATTCCATGTAAAGAAATGAGTGATTTCCAGCAGGTGTAGTAGTAATGGATAGGGTAGGAGAGATAGCTGCTCCCTTCAGTGTCAGAAACGCCCTTCTGACACTGAACGGCTTAATTAACATATAGGGCGCCAGAAATAACGGGGCTCAGAGCTCCACAACGAGGGGGCTACAGAGATCATTCAAAGTGCTCCAGAGTCTGTGCTGCTGCGCCTGTAACAGGGTGCAGAAAACTGCACAGACTAGGGGTGGTGAAAGGTCCTCTTTAATTTATCCCCCCACCTTTGATAGAATTATACTGCATGCATTGAATGATGAGCAATTACCCCATTTACATGCGACATAAACACTGTATGAAATAATAAATCTGATCACATCCCTGTATGTAGACAACAGAAAATTGTAGTGCAAATTTTTAGTGGTGTGACTGAAACAATCCTATGAAGAAAAAAGTAAGATTACATGCAAGGACTAGCCTGGTTGTATGACGGGTAATCCCTGTGCTGCCATGTACCTGCAGCAGCTCCTGGCAGGATTAGAGTGTCAGCCTTGGATCTCAGTTGCAGAAATACATATCTGATTTCATTTCCAACGTGTGAACGTGCCTTAAAGTGTGACTATTGCTTTTCACTGCTGTGTGTGTAGGGTGTGTGTGTTTCACTTTTTTTTAAGTACTTTATTGACAGGTTTTGCTTCCTTCCATAAAAATCCCTAAAGGCTCCTTTTATCAACAGTTTAGTGGAGCGTTGCTAAGGAGAGTTTATTCCGTATACAATGTGTATAGTGTATACTGTATGTATTGCTTACAGCTAGCATTAGGCAGATTCCTTGGCCTACGTCTATTCATCGATTATAACATGTCCTGTAACTTTTACGTCACTGTCCTGTCTACTGCCTGTTGGTGCTGTGTGTTACACCGCTGCGAGCAGCCTCACTCTTGTCCATCTTGACAGCACATCCCCCTTCTCACTTACTATACTTCTCAACATTGAAATTGCAACACCAAAGACGACAAGCCGTAAGGTTATGCACATCAAGGAAGAAGTCGCTCTTGCTAAGATCTGCAAGTGATCAATTTTTCATTCACTTTGCTTCAATCTGTAACAAGTTGGAGTTTCATAATATCCAGATTGACAGCAAAACATTTTTTAGCCACATGAAACTTAAAGAAAATGCGGTCAGGTGATGTGGAATAATTGTGTAAGGGAGAAGAATCCTTCAACTTAGAGATCTTAGAATATCAGTCCGACAGATGGAGATGCACCTAGATCCCGATGTCAGCACTGTTCAACATTGCGTGTTCAGGTGGTTGGGAGAAGAGCGGTGAAATGGAAAGACGAAGAGAGGTGCTTGGAACGTAGTCTTATTGGAAGAATGGCGAATAGTGATTCATTGGACGTCACATTCCAAATCTAGGGGTGCAAACCCTATTGATACAAACCTCCAGAAGGCCTTCGTACAACATTGGGCCATAAGACATATGTTCCACTGACCTCGCACCATCCCTCTCATAGGCTGGTGCACAGCCTGATGGCATTAGAAAATAGAAGATGGAATGGAGATCTTTCCTCTTCAGCGATGAGTCCTGCTTCTTTCTTTATGCAGTGATAGCTGGTGATCTTGTGGGCGATGCCATAAAGAGACCTTCACAAGGTGGTGTGTGTGTGTGTGTGTGTGTGGGGGGGGGGCATTCCTTCTTGTCTAACCTTTCAGGTACACCAACAGCTCATCGTTACGTTGATTTGGACGCAGAACCAGTGGTACAGCCATTTCACCAAAGTATCCCAGGAGACGGCGTTCAACAGGACAACCCCAGATTAAGTGAACGGACTGCATGGCCTAAAGGTGCTACTGCAGCCTACAGCTTCTCCAAACCTTTTTTCCAATTGAGCACATCTGGGATGTCATTGGTCCTCAAATGGAAAGAGCTGCCAACAGCCAATCTTGTTGTTTTGTGTGCCCAAGTGCATTCAGCGTGGCATAGCATCCCTCAGACAACCATTAATAACCTCACTGATAGCATGCCACGGTGTGCAAGTCTATTTGTGGCGCTCATACTTAATGCTGAATAAATTGACGTTATCAATATTTTGTTTCAATTTTTTTCATTTGCATATTATTAAAATGTTGTGATTTTCCATAATTCCAAGACATTTCTTTCTTGGTGTTTGTAGACGGCATCTGTAGTGTACACTACACATCCTGTCTACAGAACAGACGCTCCTTAGCGATGCTCATAGAGAAGAAAATGTTAATAAAGTATATTACAAACCTTGGAAACATACACCAATACTTGCCAACACTCCTAGAAGTTCTGAGAGATTCCCAAAAAGAGTGACCATGCCCCGGAAATGTGGGCGGATCTCATGGGCTCCATAGAAGCGGGACCATCCCTACCATATGACTTGGGAAACTTGTGATGGTCCTGAAAAAGTGATTTTATGCCCTGTTCACATCTGCTTTTGTATTCCGTCCGGGGAGAGTCCACATGGAGACCCCCCGAACGGAATACAAATGCAATTGCAAGCCCTGTGATGTTAAAGCACATGGACCCCATAGACTATAATGGGGTCCATGTGCTTTTGCTGCACAGCACTTGCAATTGCGTTTGTATTCCGTTCGGGTGGTCTCCATGTGGACTCTGCCCAGACTGAATTCAAAAGCAGATGTGAACCAACTCTAAGTTTGCTCTTGTCACAAAGGATTTTTTGCCTTTCTACCTGATGCCCACATTATAATGTTTGGTATAAGGACCAATGGCTCAGATTTCTTCTGAATCCGAAATTAAGGAACTGCGCTCTCTTATTTTAGTGGTTAAAAGTACACGATTTTATTGACTTCAGACAAACTTTCACACAACGCGTTTCGGGCGTTACACTACGCCCTTCCTCAGGTGTATTAGTTTCTACAATTAAAACACAACAACATACGTCTAAGCAATATGCGGTTGCAGCTCTCCAATAAATAGTTAAAACCAGCATCTCACTTTACATCAAATAAAACAAATATAAATCATGTACACAATGTACGCAATGGACCTCTTTGAAACTTAATTACAAAACGTCTCATTGTTAGCACCCTAAATTGCGGGCAATGTTTCACACAATGTTGTCTACCTGCCCAGTATTATCTACATAGTAGGGAGTATCATGGTAAACGGCCACTAGAGGACCCAGTTTAAGAGTCATCTATCTATACTCTTCTCCTCAGGGTCCAAGTTTATCATGTTGCACCACATTGTCATTATCATTAGAGCCGCAAGAAAGAAAAAAGCATGATCACTTACCCGTGACCGCTGGGCTGGTTACTTGTCAGTCCAGCGCACGGCATAGTTATTTATACCATTGGTGGAAGTGGCATAATCGGAAGCTTCTGCTTCCCGCGCTGGCGCACGCGCACTCAAGTGCACGTGCACTGGTACAATTCGTTCGCCGGCGTCCGGAAGATACTGACGGCGCGTGCGTCCACTGCAATATTCTGCGCACGCGCCCGATCTGAAAGACGCGCATGCGCAGTGTAACTCAATCCAGCTGTCCTGATGATATCTCCTGGAGGTTACTGCGCATGTGTCTGTTGTAGCCGCACCGCAATTATGCTGGGCTTATCGAGCGATCGCTCGCTACTTCAGCGAGCCCTGCTGCTTCAATAGATGAATGGGTAACTTTAAAGGTCCCAGTTATTATAATAAAAGACATAGTATTAAAAATTCATTACCTTTAAGTTTCTAAATACATTTTTACGAACAAACAATATTATAAATATTATAAATGTATACATATAAGTATAAATGACTAAATAAATGAATGAATGTATAGTTGGTAACTCAAATGTGAACCTTAATTTAATTGGTTACATCTTCTAATGCCTCGTTCAACCCTGATGGGGCCAACGTATCTAAACGATAAATCCAATACATTTCCCGTCTACGGAGGAGCTGAAATCTATTTTGGTGGGTATCTGAAATGTGATCTACTGGAATAACTGAAAAATCTTTAAAATCACCATTGTGATACAAGGCAGCATGTCTCGATACACTGTGCTTCTCAAATTTATTAAGCACATTGGAACGGTGCTTGTTCAGCCTTTCTCGGAGTGTCCTTATGGTACGTCCTACATATTGTAGGCCGCATGGGCACTGTAGGACGTAGATAATATACTTAGAGTCACATGAAAGATGGTGTTTGATATCAAGTGTTTCCCCAGTACTAGTACTACAAATATCCTTCGTGCCGTGCATGATAGTAGCACAGCACTTACATTTCTTTCCATGACATTTCCAACTACCAGGCGATTTGGTGACTGTGCGACTACTAGTAGCACCTGTGTCCTTCTTTCTTAGTCTGCTCGGGGCCAACATGGACTTTAGCGTACGTGCCCTCCTAAATGTTAGACCCGGATTGGATGGTAGTATTCTTTTCAAGTATGGGTCTGCCTTTAGAACTGACCAATGTTTCTGTAGAATCTTTCTTATAGTGGCATGTTTACCATTGTAAGTGGTTAAAAAATTAAATCTAAAATCGGGTTTTGGTATCTTCTTTTGAGGTCGTAAACAATCTTCCTGTGTTAGGTCGGTAACTCTATCTAGGGCACCTTGTATAAGACCTTTAGGATAATTCTTTTCTATAAACGGATCTCTCATGATTGCACTTTGGACTAAAAATTCTGTCTTCTTTGTGCAGTTCCTCCTCAATCTCCTGAACTGAAAAAGGCAAACGGAACAACAACTCCACCAATAGAGACAGAAAATAGTGATCCTACACCTATTACAACAGAACTCAAACCGAAAAGTAATTTTTATCCCCTTCATCACAGAGGGAGTCACGTCGATACTTTCTATACTTTAGTATCCAACGAATTTCGCAACAATATTAATCCGAGCACTCATTCTAAAAACAATAACAACCTCACGAAGGATGAAAGAAAAGCATTGATATCCTTAAAAAAGAACAGTAATGTGGTGATAAGGAATGCAGATAAAGGGGGAGGCGTGGTCATCCAAGATAGGGTAGAATATATAAGGGAAGCACAACGCATTCTCTCAGACACGGATTACTATTTGAAACTCCTAGAAGATCCAACCTCCGAACATCTTATAGATTATTACAGTTTGGTTGAGGAAGGATTCCGGACAGGAGTCCTAACCAAAAGAGAAAAAGAGTATTTGTGGGTTCAGAACCCCACTATAGCTTTATATTATCACGTCCCTAAGATCCACAAATCTTTAGTGGATCCACCAGGACGTCCAATAATTTCAGGTTTGAACGCCATCAGTAGGAACCTTTCACAATACATAGATCTACAATTACAGCCGTATGTAGTCAAATTAGAATCTTATCTTAAAGATTCCCCCTGCCTTATTAATCATCTGCTACATTTAACCTGGAAGCCTAGTTACAGATGGCTAACACTAGACGTAACTGGTTTGTACAGCAATATTCCACACAATGAGGGATTGAGAAACATAGCTAGAGTATTAGGTGAAGACCCAAATATGCCACTAACACAAAAAACATTTATTTTAAAAGGCATAGAATACATTCTAACACATAACGTGTTTGAGTTCGAGGGTGATGTATTTCTGCAGACAACAGGGACCGCCATGGGAACTAGGTTCGCACCGAGTTATGCGAACCTGTACATGGGCGGATTTGAGGACCAATATATATACGGTAGCTCTAGATGGGCCAACAAAATAGTGTTCTATAAAAGATATATAGACGATCTCATTATAATCTGGGATGGTTCGGAATCAGAGTGTGTCCAATTTTTGGCTGAGCTGAACCTTAATACTTGGGGCCTAAAGTTCACTGGCTCCTCAGATTCTAAGAGTGTAGACTATCTGGACCTTACATTGAAATGTGAGGGTGACCACGTGATCACCAGCACGTTTTTTAAAAAAGTGGACTGTAATAGCCTCCTGAACTACCATAGCTTGCATTATCGCAAGTGGAAGGACAATGTACCATATGGTCAGTTCAGGAGATTGAGGAGGAACTGCACAAAGAAGACAGAATTTTTAGTCCAAAGTGCAATCATGAGAGATCGGTTTATAGAAAAGAATTATCCTAAAGGTCTTATACAAGGTGCCCTAGATAGAGTTACCGACCTAACACAGGAAGATTGTTTACGACCTCAAAAGAAGATACCAAAACCCGATTTTAGATTTAATTTTTTAACCACTTACAATGGTAAACATGCCACTATAAGAAAGATTCTACAGAAACATTGGTCAGTTCTAAAGGCAGACCCATACTTGAAAAGAATACTACCATCCAATCCGGGTCTAACATTTAGGAGGGCACGTACGCTAAAGTCCATGTTGGCCCCGAGCAGACTAAGAAAGAAGGACACAGGTGCTACTAGTAGTCGCACAGTCACCAAATCGCCTGGTAGTTGGAAATGTCATGGAAAGAAATGTAAGTGCTGTGCTACTATCATGCACGGCACGAAGGATATTTGTAGTACTAGTACTGGGGAAACACTTGATATCAAACACCATCTTTCATGTGACTCTAAGTATATTATCTACGTCCTACAGTGCCCATGCGGCCTACAATATGTAGGACGTACCATAAGGACACTCCGAGAAAGGCTGAACAAGCACCGTTCCAATGTGCTTAATAAATTTGAGAAGCACAGTGTATCGAGACATGCTGCCTTGTATCACAATGGTGATTTTAAAGATTTTTCAGTTATTCCAGTAGATCACATTTCAGATACCCACCAAAATAGATTTCAGCTCCTCCGTAGACGGGAAATGTATTGGATTTATCGTTTAGATACGTTGGCCCCATCAGGGTTGAACGAGGCATTAGAAGATGTAACCAATTAAATTAAGGTTCACATTTGAGTTACCAACTATACATTCATTCATTTATTTAGTCATTTATACTTATATGTATACATTTATAATATTTATAATATTGTTTGTTCGTAAAAATGTATTTAGAAACTTAAAGGTAATGAATTTTTAATACTATGTCTTTTATTATAATAACTGGGACCTTTAAAGTTACCCATTCATCTATTGAAGCAGCAGGGCTCGCTGAAGTAGCGAGCGATCGCTCGATAAGCCCAGCATAATTGCGGTGCGGCTACAACAGACACATGCGCAGTAACCTCCAGGAGATATCATCAGGACAGCTGGATTGAGTTACACTGTGCATGCGCGTCTTTCAGATCGGGCGCGTGCGCAGAATATTGCAGTGGACGCACGCGCCGTCAGTATCTTCCGGACGCCGGCGAACGAATTGTACCAGTGCACGTGCACTTGAGTGCGCGTGCGCCAGCGCGGGAAGCAGAAGCTTCCGATTATGCCACTTCCACCAATGGTATAAATAACTATGCCGTGCGCTGGACTGACAAGTAACCAGCCCAGCGGTCACGGGTAAGTGATCATGCTTTTTTCTTTCTTGCGGCTCTAATGATAATGACAATGTGGTGCAACATGATAAACTTGGACCCTGAGGAGAAGAGTATAGATAGATGACTCTTAAACTGGGTCCTCTAGTGGCCGTTTACCATGATACTCCCTACTATGTAGATAATACTGGGCAGGTAGACAACATTGTGTGAAACATTGCCCGCAATTTAGGGTGCTAACAATGAGACGTTTTGTAATTAAGTTTCAAAGAGGTCCATTGCGTACATTGTGTACATGATTTATATTTGTTTTATTTGATGTAAAGTGAGATGCTGGTTTTAACTATTTATTGGAGAGCTGCAACCGCATATTGCTTAGACGTATGTTGTTGTGTTTTAATTGTAGAAACTAATACACCTGAGGAAGGGCGTAGTGTAACGCCCGAAACGCGTTGTGTGAAAGTTTGTCTGAAGTCAATAAAATCGTGTACTTTTAACCACTAAAATAAGAGAGCGCAGTTCCTTAATTTCGGATTCAGAAGAAATCTGAGCCATTGGTCCTTATACCACACAATATTACACCTGCGAGGTGTCAGGAACTTTGCTGCCTCGACCTAGGAGAAGGAATTTTACATATGCATGTACAAAAAGTGTTGTGATATTATCCACAACCCTCCAAGGTGAGCCTTTTTCATCATTTGAACATTTGCCTATCTAGAAGTTATTACACTACGGTTGGCTCGGTGTCCCCTTTTGTTTTTGAGATCACATTATAATGTTGGCAGGTATGCCTACGGTTACACTTTAACTCTTTTTATACATCTTGTAGATGCAGTTTTCCTTTTTGTGACAGAGGTTAAGGTCACATTCTTAGCAGAGTTTCAGCGGTGTAACTTGGTTGGTCTGTGCGCTGGATTTACCGGCCTGCACATTATTCTGTGAGAGGGACTCCTAGCTGTATAGTTGTCTGTGATGTTATGACTCCCTGCCTTCCTGCAACGTCTGGTGCAGATTATAATATAAGACAGTATGTTGCAGGGAGGCAGGGAATCAAAGCATCATGGGTAACTATACTACTAGGAGTCCCTCTCTTGAGATACTCTTCACGCAGATAAATCCGGCCAACACATGGACCGAGCTTCACATATGAATGTGTGAATGTGACCTAACTATTGTCTTTTTTTAAAGGGATCCTATCATATAACCCCTTTTTTTCTGAGTAACGCGTTGAATAGCCTTAAGAAAGGCTATTCTTCTCCTACCTTTTGTTGTCTTCTCCGCACCGCTGTTCCGTAGGAATCCCGGTTCTTGTCGGTATGCAAATGAGTTCTCTTGCAGCACTAGGGGCGGGCCCCAGCGCTCAAACAGCACTGGGGGCGTCCTCAATGCTACAAGAGAACTCTCTGCAGCGCCGCTTCCATCTTCGTCAGCAGCGTCCTCTTTATGTCTTCTTCCAGCGGTGGCTTGTAACTTCTAGGCCTCGGGCAGAGCAGACTGTGCATGCCCACAGGCCATGAGAAAATGGCCACTTGCACAGTATTGTAAGTGGCCATTTTCTCATGGCCTGTGGGCATGTGCAGTTTGCTCTGCCCGAGGCCTTGATGACCTATTCCGTCTAAGAAAAATCAACAGGAGACCAGTGAATCTTTGGTCCCAGAGCACTGGAGAGTCAGTCTCTTTTTGTTAGTACATCTTCTGCTGCAAGATTTTTGGACTCTAAGATGTAGATTATGTTTTCTCTAATTTAGAGATTAGCCCTGCATGTCATGGTTGGTTGGATACCTTTGGTCCAACCGACTGATGATTGGTGGATTCTTCACTGGATTATCTCTTCCATTGTAAGAAAAACTTCAGCACGATTGTGACCCTAACCTACAGTTGTCACGTCACGCCATGCATATAAATAAGTAAGAACAGTGTTTCAAAAATTATATTCAAAGAGCATTTTTGTTTTCTGAAGACTTCACAAAAAACCTTGTAGAAATAAGATTTATATTGTGTGCGCTACAAGCTTCAATCTCACATAACATTTTCTCTGACTGACAAAGTGCTTCCTATTAGGAACGCCACGTACTGCAAATATAGTGTTATAAAGCAAATATGGGGGTGAGCTGAAGAAACTTGTCATTTCCATTAATACCCGAGTGAATCGAGCAGAAACAAAAACCGCATAAAAAACACCATAAACTTAAACGCCTCAAGGCGACCTCCAGCACTTTTATAGAGACTCCATTTTCTCTATGGTAATATTTGCCCTTCACTTTTATTGAGCGAGAGGTGGAAAGTCTGTAGATTTTGGTGAAACTAATGGGCTCCGTAAAATAATCCGGAGTGATGGGCGACTCATTTATTTGAGCGCTAAAGAGCTGCACTGTTGATAAAAAGCGGCCTCCTAATAGTCAGCGCTCGTAATAAAGTGTCGGGATTAGTGCGGCAATATCAAACATTTCTACGACTATATAAAAAAGCAATCTTGTAAGGTTTCTTCGGATGTGCTGCTGAGCTTTAGGTCTGCATATTGAGCTCACAGCTTCACAGGAGTTGCCAGCGAGACTTATTGAGCTATGAAAAGATGAAACTAGTCCACAATTAGCTTCCATTTATCTAGTGACAGTGTTCTGCGAGAAACCAACAATGCCGGAGACGAGCAGCAGAGCGCACAATACAGGACTGAGACGGAGGAGGATGAAGTTGTAACACTGATTAAAAAACACGATTGGCGTAGTAATATTTTTAGTTGATGAAAAAAAAAAAAGACTCTGTAAAGTCAAAAGAGTTGAAACGGTTTTTCTTTACTGCTAGGATAGGCTTAGGGCTGGATTCACATTGGCATCAGGAGTCAGTCCGGCGCAGATCCGTCATAAATCTATACATGAAAACGTCCTGAAAGTCTGACACTTGCGTCCACCCTTCCAATGCTGTAGTCCTGTGATGGACCAAAAAAAATGGATATTCGGCGCAGATGTCGGCTAAGATTAACTTGTAGATTTGACTGCCTAGACAGAAGAGGCTTATAAGGTCAACTTCACGTATTGAGGCAGATTTCGTATTACTGTCTAATGCTACATGCACACAACTGATTATCTGGTCACGGTCAGATTTCCTGTTTCTGGAAACGTAATGTCACTACTACCTCTCCTCCCCACCCCCTTCCAATCCATCATACTTCCTGTGGGATGGCTCCTCCTTCGTTTCTGACTGCCTCCGCTTCTCTGCGCACTCCTGCCGATAATCCACCTCTGCTGCACAGCTACTACGTTTGTGCAGTAGAGATGGATTGTCACACAGAGCAGCGCTCGGAGAAGAGTGCGCAAAGAAGGAGGGGTTGTCCCGCAGGAGGAAGACAGGAAGGAAAAGAGGTAAATATATAATAGGGTTGGGGTTGGGCTGGGTAGGTAGAGAAGGGCTGATAGTAGTGGGTGGGGTAGCTAGAGAGACAGGGAGAGAGTGTATGGGAGAGAGGAAGGGGGTAGAGTGAGGTGAGAGGTGTTAGTGAAGAAGTTACACAGCAGGAAGCCGAACCAAGTAAACAAATGCAGAAGATGCAGGGAGTTCCCAGAGACACCCAGACCTCACTCAAAACACAGCCACAGGTATATGGGAGCGTTTATTAACCCATTAATAGCACTAACAGACCTTTTTTTAAAAAACAAAAAAAAACAAACATTTTTTGTCTGGAAAACCCCTTTAGGCTAAGGCCCCATGGCAATAAAGCGCTGTGGGAAAAACTGCGGCAATACATCACTGTTCTTCTCGCAGCGCTTTAGACAGCGTGTGGAGTTTTCCTCTGCGGACTTTGTTACAATTATACCTATGGGGAAACCGCCGGTGATTCTGTTTGTATAATTGACAAGCTGCAATTTCCAAAACCGCACCGGTTTTGGAAATTGCGGCGTGTCTGCACGGTGGTTTTTACTGCAAAGTGTAGAATCCCATCCACTTTGCCTGTACTGTAAAATGCCAAAATTTTTCCCATGCCGTTTCTGCTGCAGCAAATCACGGTGTTTCCATCCCGTGGGGCCCTGGCCTTAAGGTCAGAATTGGATAATCTATAATAGCGTTTTTAATGCTGTTTTTAGAGGCCGAAAGACACCACTGAATGGAAGTGATATATTGGCCAGAAATAGTGTTATTACACTGTAGGTACTATTGTGTAGTACGTTATTTGAGAATTCTGACTTGTCCGTAGAGAGTCTCGGTTGAGATTCTTCGTGGTAAAGAATCACTACAGAGATTGTCTCTTGTAGGACCCAGCAGGCCATGAATTCTTCAGCTATTGTGTAGGGCCTTGTTTTCACCTGCGGTGAGCATTTGTTGTAACGTTCCCGCACATTACTGCTGACTCTTTGCTGTTCCAGCAGTGAAATACCTTGTGATTAGAGATGAGCGAACACTAAAATGTTCGAGGTTCGAAATTCGATTCGAACAGCCGCTCAATGTTCGTGTGTTCGAACGGGTTTCGAACCCCATTATAGTCTATGGGGAACAGATACTCGTTAAGGGGGAAACCCAAATCCGTGTCTGGAGGGTCACCAAGTCCACTATGACACCCCAGGAAATGATGCCAACACCTCTGGAATGACACTGGGACAGCAGGGGAAGCATGTCTGGGGGCATCTAACACACCAAAGACCCTCTATTACCCCAACATCACAGCCTAACAACTACACACTTTACACATTCAAAAAAACCTCTATCAAAGTGGGAAAATACCTGGAAACCTTCTTTACTCCCCAAATGGATGGACACAAACCCCAATTTAAGCTCAACAAACAGTAACAACCACCCCTTTAAATCACGTTCCCCATGACAACCACAAATGGAATAGGCAATGGGAATTCCAAAAGCCCTCACCCTTAACTGTCATTTTGAGTGTGTGTGTGTGTGTGTGTGTGTGTGTGTGTGTGTGAGTGATGTGGTAAGACCTTCCAAAATTCACTTTTCTAGCCCTTAACATGAGCCCTTCCAAACAAAGTTACAGGACCTTAAGCTGAGCTACCAGCAGAGATTGAGGCCCTTGGCATGAGTAGAGCCTTGCACCAGCAGTGTTTTTGGCACTTAGGGTGAGTTGAACCTTGTACCAGCGTGTGTCACTTAACATCAGGCGGGCCCTAAGTTCTGCACTTTGCACAAAAGTTCCACATTAACTAGGCTGAATGGTACAAAGATTAGTAGGCCCGAGAACCAGGAACAGGTCTTGCAATGGCTGTCGGATAACGCTTAAAGCACATTGTCCACCAGCCAGGCAGCCTCTACCTCCTCTTACCCAACAGTCTTGTCCTCCTTCCACCCAAAATTCCCAATCTTCCCAGAACAATAACCCCAACTGTCCCTGCTCCCCAGAGCTGTTCTCCCTTCCTTTGACTGTACCGCAACCTGCCCCTCCATTTCGCGATTCCACGGACCTAACAGACGAGTATCTGTGTCCAGATGCTCAAACACTAGAGTCTCCTCCATTCCATCTCCGGTGGATTTGGTGGCGGATGACCAGCAACCCACCCTCATCGACGACGATGAGACGCAGTTGCTGTCATGGCAGCCAGTTGACATGCGCATTGTGCAGGAGGAGGAGGCGAGACAGGAGTTGGAAGAGGAGGTGGTGGACGACGAGGACACCGACCCCACCTGGACAAGGCGGATGTCAAGCTGGGAAAGTAGTGTGGATGTTGAGGCAGGTGCAGCACCAAAAAGGGTAGCTAGAGGCAGAGACATGTCCAGAGGCAGAGGTCAGCTGCTTTGCCGAAGCCAGGCCAGACCCGGAATGTCCGAAGATGTTCCCTTTTGTACCCAGCCCAGAAAAACTCCCCCATCGAGGGCACGTTTCTTGAAGGTGTAGAGTTTTTTCAAGGAATGCGCCGAGGACAGATATAGTGTCGTCTACACAATTTGCCTCTCGAAATCGAGTAGGGGCCCTGAGAAGAGCAACCTGTCCACCACTTCAATGCACCGTCATTTGGAATCCAAGCAATGGAATCAGTGGCAGGCAGCAACGGCAGGACAAACGTCGCCCGCCGTTCATGCCACTGCCTCTGCTCACAGTGCTGGCGATGCACTCCAGAGGACGAGCCAGGACATCACTTCATCTGCCTCCGCCACTTTGTTGACTTCTCCCTCATCCTCCCCTGTTTCTGTCTTATCTCCTTCTCCTGCACCATCAAAGGCACCATCAGGCGCTTCTTTACAACAACCCACCATCTCTCAGACATTGGAGCGCCGGCAGAAATACACCGCTAACCACCCACCCACGCAAGCCTAGAACGCCAACATCGCTAAACTGCTGGCCCAGGAGAGGTTGGCGTTCCGGCTTGTTGAAACTCCCGCCTTCCCGGACCTGATGGCAACTGTGGCACCTCACTATGCCGTCCCTAGCCGTCTCAACTTCTCCCGGTGTGGCGTCCCCGCCTTGCACCAGCACGTGTCACTCAACATCAGGTGGGCCCTTAGTTCCGCGCTTTGCTGCAAGGTCCACTTGACCACCGACACTTGGACAAGCGCCTGTGGTCAGGGATGCTGCAGTGCTTATCTTTAATGACAGGCAGGGTGAATGTGGTGGAGTCTGTTCCCCGGGTGCAAACTGGGGTGGCCTATCTCCTCTCCCAGGCCAAAATTCATGGCAGGAGTAGACTGAAACCCTACGACGCTGCAACCTCCACCACAGCTACTAGCGGCAAACGCTAAAACACTGGTGTGGGGAGACGTCAGCAGGCGGTGCTGAAGCTCATCAGCTTGGGGGACAGACAGCACAGTGCCTCCGAGGTCAGGGATGCCATTCTTTTTTCCCTGCTACACCTGGGGCCTGGCATTTTTACGCCTGTGATAATGGCTGGAACCTGGTAGCGGCTCTGGAGCTTGCCAGCCTCCAACACGTTCCATGTTTGGCCCACGTCTAACCTAGTGGTGCAAAGTTTTTTAAAAACATACCCAAATGTACCGAAGCTACTGTTGAAAATGCGGCGCTTGTGCGCCCACTTTTGCAAGTGCACAGGAGTCGCTGCTAGCCTAAAAACACTCTAGCAAGGCCTACATCTGTCCAAACACAGGCTGTTGTCCGTCATTCACACACGCTGAAACCCTACAATACCATATCTTGAGCAGGGTGTGTGAGCTGCACAGACCTTTGATGGAGTTCCATTTACAAAACCCAAGGGTTCCTCAAAGTCAGCTCCCAAAGTTTCTGCACCATGAGTTTCCAGGGGTGGCAGAGTTATGGCTAGGGGCAGAGGCATGGATAGGGATGATGTCTAGGGGCAAAAGCAGTGTGGATGTGGAGGCAAGCTAAGCAGGAAAAACTGGGGGTACAAGCTAAGGCATGGACTGGGGTGATGTCTAGGGGCAAGAGCAGTGTGGATGTGGAGGCAAGCTAAGCAGGAAAAACTGGGGGTACAAGCTAAGGTATGGACTGGGGTGATGTCTAGGGGCAAAAGCAGTGTGGATGTGGAGGCAAGCAAAGCAGGGAAAATGGTGGCTAGAGGCAAAGGGATGTCCATAGGCAGCAAGGGCAAAGATGCAAAACTCTCCCGTTTCAAGAATTTTCCTGACTTGTCTCCCCACAAAACATTCCTGGGAGGAGGGCTGAAACACCACCCTCCTCCTCCTCCGCTGTTAGATTGACCCCAGCTACGAGCTGAAAACGCTGCAACACTGGTGTGGGGAGACGTCAGCAGGCTGGGCTGAAGCTCATCAGCTTGGGAGACGGACAGCACACTGCCTCTGAGGTCAGGGATGCCATCCTGGATGAGATGGCAATTTGTTTATCCCCGCTGCCCCTGGGGCCAGGCTTTTTTGTCTTGTTGGAGGGCTCTGGAGCTTGCCAGCCTCCAATACGTTCCATGCCTGGCCCACGTGTTCAATGTAGTGGTGCAATGATTTTTAAAAACATACCCCAAATTAGCTGAGCTAAGGGTGAAAGTGCGGCACTTGGACACCCACTTTCCCAAGTCTACAGTACCTGGAGCTAGCCGCAATACACTCCAGCAAGGCCTACATCTGCCTGAAGCACCTACTGTTGTGCGAGGTCACCACACGCTCTAACTCTAGATACCGTGTGAGCAGCAGAGACCTTTGATGGAGTACCAGCTACAAAACCCAAGGGTTCCTCAGACTCAGCTCCCTCACTTTCTGCACCATGAGTTTCCATGGGTGGCAGACTTATGGCTAGAGGCACAGACATGGATAGGGGTGATGTGTAGGGGCAAAAGCAGTGTGGATGTGGAGGCAAGCTAAGCAGCAAAAACTGGGGGTACAAGCAGCCGGTGGCATCATCACTGAAAAGCACAGCTGTCTGTCAGCTGACAGGCTGACTTTCACCAAAATGAACAGACAATGGATAGACTCATCATATACATGTCAGTTACATGACAAATTTAGTGCAATTTGCAAGTCCAAGATGGTTTGGAGATCTGCGGAGAGGAATCTCACCACCTCTTGCGGGTGCCATCATTTGGAAGGCAAGCCCTGGGCTCAGTGGGTGAGAGCAAGCGCAGGATAATCGTCGTTTGGCCTGGCGGCCACTGCCTCTCCCACTGTTGACAGGGCTGGCGCTGCAGTCCAGACCAGTAGCCAGGACACCTCCACATCTGCCTCTGACACTTTGGGGAGTTCACCCTTATCCTCACCTTTTCCTGCCATTTCTCCTTTTGCCCGCGCCATCATGCGCCTCTTCCCAGCAACTCCCCATCTCCCAAGCCTTTCATTTCATGCTAAAGTACAGCGCAACCCACCCACATGCCCAAGGCTTCAACGGCCTCATCTCAAGAAATCTGGCCCAGGAGATGTTGGAATCCCGGCTGGGGGACACTCTGCCCTTTTTGGGCAGAGTGTCTACTGCGCCACCGCACTGTGCCGTCCACACCAGCACTTTCCCCCAAACATGAGGCGGTCCCTAAATTCAGCGCTTAGCCCTAAAGTTCCATGTGACCAGTTACGAATGGACAAGTGCATGCGGACAGGGACGCTACCTTTCAATTTGGGCACAGTGGTTGAATGTAGTTGAGGCGTGGACCGGGTCGCAAAATGTGGTGGCCTGACTTGTCTCCCCACACAACATTCCTGGGAGGAGGGCTGAAACACCACCCTCCTCCGCTGTTAAATTGACCCCAGCTACGAGCTGGAAACGCTGCAACACTGGTGTGGGGAGACGTCAGCGGGCCGTGCTGAAGCTCATCAGCTTGGGGGCCAGACAGCACACTGCCTACAAAGTGAGTCATGCCATCCTCGATGAGACGGCAATGTGGTTTTTGCCACTGCACCTGGGCCCAGGCATGTTGTCATGTGTGATAATGGCCGTAACCTGGGATTGGCTCTGTAGCTTGGCAGCCTGCAACATATTCCATGCCTGGGCCACGTTTTTAACTCATTGCTGCTAATCTTTTGAAAAAGGTACCCCAATGTTCCTGAGCTACTGGTGAAAGTGTGGCGCTTGTGCGGATAGTTTTTAAAGTCAGACAGTCCACAGATGGTAACTTCAATAGACAGTGTAACGGGAGTAGCTGAGGGATCGCTGTCTTAACCACTTTTTGGCACAAAATTAACTTCCAAAGCCAAATATGGTGCAAGTATATGATGCAAGGACACCTACACACCTATCTCTGACACATTGGGGAGTTCACCCTCATGCGCCCTTTTGGCCTGCACCATCATGCGCCTCTTCCCAGCCACTCCACATTTCCCAAGCTTTTCATTGCAGGCAGAAGTACAACACAACCCACCCCCATGCCCAAGCCTTTAACAGCCTCATCGATAAACTGCTGGCCCTGGAGATGTTGGTGTTTGTTTATGCTTCTGGAGACCCAGGCCTTCTGTCAGCAGATGGCAGCTGGGGCACCTCCTTATGCTGGGCCTAGCCGTTACTACTTCTCTTGGTGTGCTGTCCCTGCCTTGCGCCTGCATGTGTCCCATAACATCAGTCGGGCCCAGAGCTCTGCGCTTTGCTGCAAGGTCCACTTGACCACCGACACATGGACAAGCGCCTGTGGTCAGGGATGCTGCAGTGCTTATCTTTAATGACAGGCAGGGTGAATGTGGTGGAGTCTGTTCCCCGGGTGCAAACTGGGGTGGCCTATCTCCTCTCCCAGTCCATGGCAGGAGTAGACTGAAACCCTATGACGCTGCAACCTCCACCACAGCTACTAGCGGCAAACGCTAAATCACTGGCGTGGGGAGACGTCAGCAGGCGGTGCTGAAGCTCATCAGCTTGGGGGACAGACAGCACAGTGCCTCCGAGGTCAGGGATGCCATCCTGGCTGAGATGGCATTTTTTTTTCCCTGCTACACCTGGGGCCTGGCATTTTTGCGCCTGTGATAATGGCTGGAACCTGGTAGCAGATCTGGAGCTTGCCAGACTCAAACACGGTCCACGCATGGCCCACGTTTTCCAACTTGTTGGTGCCATGTTTCTTTGAAACCTACACCATTGTGCCTGATATACAGGTCAAAGTGGGGCCATTTTCGTAAGTGAGAATTAGCCTCTGCTAGGCAGAAAACATTCAGAGCACACTCCTCTCATCTTCGCACCGTTGGCTGGCGGAGGAAGACGAGGGGGTTGGAGTGGCATCTGATGTCCCTATCCCACACGAGGTTAGAGGGTGCACTTCAGTGCATCCCATTGCTTCACCACAAATGGTGTGAAGGGGAGTGGAAAATGGAGGAAATGGAGAGTGACCCTTACAGTTGGGGCCAGCAAAGGCATGCCAAGTAACACACTGGCACACATGGCTGACTTCATCTTGGGTTGCTTTTCAACACATATTTCTCATCATGAAGAACAAATAATACTGGATTTTTACAAGCCTCGAACCCCGGTCTAGGTCTAATGTCTGTTCCTTTCTTATATTAGGGGAGAGGGAAAAAAAATTACTTCAGTGATACGTTTAGCGTACATAGACTGACTATTAATGTGTATCCCACTTAGTGTTGTTAGGGTTACACACCGTCACAACCTGGCTAAAGCTTCTATAGCTGTTAATAAAGTCAACATAACTTTACGGTATCCAAAAAGACAGCTGGTACCGACAGAGAGCAAGACAAATGTCAACCAAAGCTGTGAGCTCTGAACACCCACAGTGACTTTGGCGTCATCATCATTATAAGGGAGCGGGTGGTAATAAATAACTTGGCAGTGCCTAAAACCCAAAAAGCTTATACAACTATATTTACATTAAGATACACAAATGACACTTTTCAGTAGCATGTCATGAGACAAGCTGATAAGATCTTCCTTTGTGCAGTGCTATTTGAAAGTTAAACGCTGCCTTTATTTTAATTCTGGAGAAGGTTCAGACATTAGATTTAGAACATGTTGTCTTCATTGTCCAAATCCTCTATATAGGTAACGTGTTTTTCGGGCCGAGCTGTCTGGGAACGAGCTGGTGCAGCACTGACAACCTGGGTGAATATGGCAAGAGCCTGAGATGTAGGGTGAATGAATCCCCAAATTATTTGTGGAATTCCCAGTGAGACAATGGCACTATCTACCAGTAGCAAAAATTGTGGGTGCACGTAACCCCCATATATTCTTTGAATTCCCAGTCAGACAATGGCACTATATACCAGTAGTAAAAATTGTGAGTGCACATAACCCCAATATATTCTTTGAATTCCCAGTGAGACAATGACACTGTATAGCAGTAGCAAAAATTGTGGGTGCACGTAACCCCCATATATTCTTTGAATTCCCAGTCAGACAATGGCACTATATACCAGTAGTAAAAATTGTGGGTGCACATAACCCCAATATATTCTTTGAATTCCCAGTGAGACAATGGCACTGTATAGCAGTAGCAAAAATTGTGGGTGCACGTAACCCCCATATATTCTTTGAATTCCCAGTCAGACAATGGCACTGTATACTAGTAGTAAAAATTGTGGGTGCACATAACCCCAATATATTCTTTGAATTCCCAGTGAGACAATGGCACTGTATAGCAGTAGCAAAAATTGTGGGTGCACGTAACCCCCATATATTCTTTGAATTCCCAGTCAGACAATGGCACTATATACCAGTAGCAAAAATAGTGGGTGTATATAGCCCCAATTCTATTGCTAGGGGACTTGCAGGGTATTTCTGAGGTGAAGGTGGGGAGGCACACCGTTGGAACGGGGATTTGGGGTGTATATATGGGGTATACGGGAATACACTGTCAGTGTGTTCCATTCAGGATCCTGGGAAAGCTGGGTTGTGGCGATTGAGCCCGTCAGTGCCACGTTACACTGACAAGCTTCTCCCTGGAATTGAAGTTATATGTAACCCCAATATATTCTTTGAATTCCCAGTCAGACAATGGCACTGTATACCAGTAGTAAAAATTGTGGGTGTATATAGCCCCAATTCTATTGCTAGGGGACTTGCAGGGTATTTCTGGGGTGAAGGTGGGGGGGCACACCGTTGGAACGGGTATCGGGGGTATATATCGGGTATACGGGAATACACTGTCAGTGTATTCCATTCAGGATCCGCGGAAAGCTGGGTTGCGGCGATTGAGCCCGTCAGTGCCACGTTACACTGACAAGCTTCTCCCTGGAATTTAGCTCTTATAAGAGCTGTTGGTTGTCTTCTCCTTCCTATCCTAGCCTGTCCCTGCCTACCCAGAATCTAACCCCTAGCTAACTGGACGGAAACCTCCGTCCCCGGTGAATTGCAAGCTCAGAATGACGCGAAGCTGGGCGTCACTGTTCTTTTAAATTAGAGGTCACATGTTTTCGGCAGCCAATGGGTTTTGCCTACTTTTTTCAACGTCACCGGTGTCGTAGTTCCTGTCCCACCTACCCTGCGCTGTTATTGGAGCAAAAAAGGCGCCAGGGAAGGTGGGAGGGGAATCGAGTAATGGCGCACTTTACCACGCGGTGTTCGATTCGATTCGAACATGCCGAACAGCCTAATATCCGATTGAACATGAGTTCGATAGAACACTGTTCGCTCATCTCTACTTGTGATGAGCTTAATATTCAAGAGCGCAAAGGTGTCATAAAGGAATTGTTAGAAACAGACTCTCTATATCATAAAATCTTACAATCCATCCCCTATGTATTTCACACTCTGTTAGGAACTGGGCATTGGGATTGACTTTATTTTCTTAAAGGGATTATTCAGCTACCTAAAATTTGACTTAGAAAAGTAGCGCTCATCTGTGACCTGTCACTACCACTAAGGTCATCACTGTAGTTACTAGGCCAAGGCGTCAACTCCAGCAGCCTGACTCTGTATCTATCTATCTATCTATCTATCTATCTATCTATCTATCTATCTCCTATCTATCTATCTATCTATCTATCTATCTATCTATGGCTGACTGATCAACAATGATTATTTGTAATGATGTAATTATTAGTATTGTATAATAATTAGATGTATTGTGTTGCATATTTGTTTTTATAGGAATCCATCACTGGCTTTTTAACAATTTAGAGGATCTTTTCTGTTTTCTGTCTAATCATGGCTGTCAGTGCCGTGTGAACTCTCCTTGTGGCTAGCCACGATGGCATGCTGATGCAGAGCATCGCGGCAACTCGCTCCTGATTAGGCCGAATGAATGGGTCTAATTGGGAGTGAGTCTCGAGCCACGGCTGACTCAACCACGGAAACCACAGCAAGTTAAGGCATGTCGCTTCTTTTTTCCATTAGCTAGCCAGCGGGAAAAAAATGTGAGTGGCTCCCATTGAAGTCAACGGGAGCCTTTTTTGCAGGCGGATTTTGAGGCAGATTCTGTGTCAAAATCTGCCTTAAAAAAAACTCTGTGTGAACTAGCCCATAGAGGAGTCGGAATCTGACTGTGGGAAAGAGAGGAGTTGGAGTTGGACCTTTGGCCTACCGATTTCACTGACCTCTGTGTTCATAGGAGAATGACTACAGCCCTCAGAACACCATCACATAGATGGACATAGAAAGTGGGCTACTTCGTATCAACAAGGGGCACCATTCTTATTATGGAAGGTAGATATCTGCTACAAGCCAATGTAAATTACTGAACTACCTAAAATGCAATTTCCTATTTAAAGAGGACCTTTCATCAGATTGGGCACAGGCAGTTCTATATACTGATGGAAAGCCGACAGTGCGCTGAATTCAGCGCACTGTCGGCTTTCCTGATCTGTGCCCCGGGCAAAGCGCTTTCGGACCTGATCCCGTAGCTCTTTACAGTCAGAAGGGCATTCCTGACAGTCTGTCAGGTACGTCCTTCTTCCCAGCAGCGCCTATAGCGCTGTTCTGTGTGAGCGGGGAGGAACGCCCCCTCCCTCTGCTCACAGTGCTTGTCCATAGACGAGCATTATCAGGGAGGGAGGGGGCGTTCCTCCCCGCTCACACTGTACAGCGCGATAGGTGCTGCTGTGGAGAAGGACGTAAATGACTGACTGTCAGGAACGCCCTTCTGACTGTAAAGAGCTACGGTACCGGGACCAATAGCACTTTACCCGGGGCACAGATCAGGAAAGCCGATAGTGCGCTGAATTCAGTGCACTGTCAGCTTTCCAGCAGTATATAGAACTGCCTGTGCCCGATCTGATGAAAGGTCCTCTTTAAGGGTCAGTTCAATCGGAGGAATTAGCCATGGATTTGGGGGCATATTCCGCCCCCGAATCTGGCACAGATTCTTCCCAAATCCTCCTCCCATTGTTTTCAAGGGGAGGCAGAGATCGCAGCAAGATGTGGAAAAAGAAGCATCCTCCTCGATCTTGCCGCTGATTCTGCGCGCTGCTCGAGACTCCTTTCCTCCGAGCCTAATCGGGAGAGGGATGCCGTGATGGAGTACTAATGCACTGCATCGCATCCCGTAACGGCTAGCCCATGCGGTAATGCCGGTGGCGGAAAATGAAGAGTAATTTCCTCTTCATTTTCCACCCTTATGGAATATACATGTTATGGTGGCACGGCCTCTTTAAACAAGTTATGCGATTGTAAGGAATAGCTTCATGTTCTCAGTGGACCCGCTGATGTGATGACATCTTTGCAAGAGACTTATGAAAACTGAACAATTGTAAGAGGAAGGCGTTCTGTCTAAACACTATATCCGCTTTCCCATGATTACATGCTGCGGTATAGTGATGGGCCATTTATGTGTAATGTCTAGCATATTATACGGCTTCTCCTCATCACGCTCCAGTTTAATGATGGCTTACTTTTTAGCACCCCAGGGTATATTTTTATGACTTGTCACTTATGAAGGATCTTGTGAATGTCGTGTAGTTGGAATTCTAGTGAAGAGAGGGAAACAAATAGTATATTCCCATTAGTTACTGTAGTAGCAGGATTGCTAGGATCTTTTACATGATGCTGCAAGAAGACGATGACTTGACTAGTGGTCGGGAGCGGAGGGGTTATATGTAACGGATGGATGCTGACTCCAGCACTTTCACGGCTGCTAACTGTCTTGGGATAAGTTTAGACTTTGCGTTATGGTGTGGAACAAAGCTCGAGAAACAACTAGAGGGTAGAAAATCGAAAAAACAGGGAACAAGTCTGTA
The DNA here is from genome assembly GCF_031893055.1 of Leptodactylus fuscus. NCBI lineage: Eukaryota > Metazoa > Chordata > Amphibia > Anura > Leptodactylidae > Leptodactylus > Leptodactylus fuscus. The sequence continues at coordinate 247,112,099 of NC_134266.1, forward strand.
CATTACAGCATCTGTCACTTTTGTAGGAGACCAAGGTAACTTAGAAGGAACTAAAAAGACATAAAATGACAAACAAGTTTTACATATTTTTAAAATTTTGGGGAAATTTATTTTCTCTGGACCCACTTTGAGAATCTTAGATTTGACTTGGAGCTGTACCAGGAGGGATGGAGTCTAAAGGATTTTGCAGTTGTGACCTCAAGGCTGCGATTTGGCTGCGGCAGAAACGGCATGGTAAAAATCGCGTCGTTTTACAGTACTTGCAAAGTGGATGTGATTCATGCGAATCCCATGCCCACTTTGCGGAAAAAATCGCAGCGCGGACACACTGCAATTTCCAAAACTGTTCATGCCGCGGTTCTTCCCACAGCACTTTAGTGCTGCGTTTCCGCCCAGTGGGGCCTTAGCCTAAAGAGGATCTGTCTCCAGGTCTGAAAAGTCCAATGACGTACCTCATCTGATTGGTGCTGTCACCCTGAGCATTTTGGTGTTTTGTTTATTCAAATCTGTTCAGCTGTTCCAAAGATATAAGCCCTGTTAGGGTAGAAACAAATTACAGTTTACTAGCCAAGGGGCTTCCCTGGGGACGGAGTGTGTGTTTGTGCTGTCATGCAGTGTTACCGCCCATTTGTCTAGTGTACTGTAGTTTGCATCAACACTAAAAGGACTTATATCTATGGAATAGCTGAACAGTGTTTGTTAAACAGAGCACCAAAATGCTCAGGGTGACAGCGCCTATCAGATGAGGTATGTTATTGGGCTTTATAGATCTGGTGACAGGGGTCCTCTTTAAAATACCCATCACAGGGGTATGGACTTTGTTTCTGGAGTCCACAGCTCATGTCCCCAGAGTACATTTTAATAGAAGTTACTGATGGCTTTTAGATGGTATTTTTATAGCATAGAGTTTTCAGACTCTGAGGTTAGGGCAGGGTTAATGCATTACTGGAGTCAGGAAGCGTCTGGGTCAGATCTGAAATGGCAGTCAATAATTACTTTCACAAATAAACAGGAACCAAGGAAGGTACAAGACTTCTTAGGAGGGTGTGAACACACTGTGCGCTACGTCTTTAAAAACCACATGGCAATGTAGCATCTTCAAGGGTCAGACACATGTCAGCTGTTGGCGCCTAGTCTCCGAGGGTAGGAATATACCAGATGGCCGTCCATAGGGCAATGCGAGACCGCTTTTCTGCTGACTACCATACAGCTATGCAAGTCATAGTTTTCCGATAGAGGATTACAATTGTTTTATTGCTTATTGCCAAAGACCACACAGCTATGGAGCATTACCTGAAAATTAAATGCAGCCATTGACAATCATGAAATATGGCCACACTCTTTGTGGCTACGACTCTGTATTTTCCCATTTATCAGGCCGAGCACCAACAGCAAACGTAGCGTGAAAAGACCCTTTAAATTACTATATTTGTAGTGAACATTTACCATATGTTCTAGGAAAGCGCCTAGCTCATGCTTTGAACACATGCCTATGATGGAGGCCATACGGTAAAAGTCTTCTTTTACCGTATGTCCACAGGCCACAAGAAAATGGCCGCTTACACCAGCTTACTGTGTAAGCGGCCACAAGAAAATGGCCGCTTACACAGCTTACTGTGTAAGCGGACATTTTTCTTATGACCGCGGGCATGTACAGTCTGCTCGGCCTGAGGCTTAGAAGATTGAAACCCAGGACAGAAGAAGACGCAGGGAGAGGCCGTTCCAGGCGAAGATGGATGCCTATTTCAGCGCTGGGGCCCACCCCCAGTGCAGCGAGAGAACTCATTTGTATACCGAAGAAAACCAGGATTTCTACCAAACGGCGGCGCTGCGAAGACATCTAAAGGAGAAGAATACCTATTCCTACATGTTAGGGACAGAAAATGTTATTTTAATGATAGAATCCCTTTAAAAGTTATAAATATGCATTTAATTTTTTTTTAAAAGGACATGTGTTTTGCCATTTAAGAGCATATTCACACAGACATGTGCTGGCTTTTTTTTTGTTGTAATAAACAGATCACTGCTCATAGTAAATAATGGATCTATTAATAGTACATAATTGAACATGCCATTTCTTGGGCTGTCTTACGGATCCTACAATAGACTCAAATCTATGAGGGATCTGTGAAAAATGATTACTCTCACACTTGGCTCTGAATAAAAAGTAAGCACATGGCGCTGAAAGGGGTTGTGTCCACAGGACAGAGGATAAGTGATCCCTCACAGTGGAGCGCAAATGGCTTAATAATGGCTTAATAAGTCTCCACACACCTATATGGTGGTCTCTCCCTAAGGAGTGACAATGTCCCCTAAACCTACCGTAGAGCTGGTCATACAGGTTCTTTAAGGAGGACTTTCTGTCCTCGGACCTCTTAATCACTGGGGTACCCGGGGAGGGGGGGCCAGGTACCCAGTGATCAGACACGTTTCCTGTCCTGTGAATACGGGATAAGCTTCCATAACAGCACTGCCCGTTTAATCATTTTTTAGTGAACAAAAAGGCAAAATTCACATATCCTTTTAAAAAAAAAATAATAAATAAATTCTGACGCTGAGGCCCCACGTTGCGGAAAAGCAGCTTTTTTTTTTTTTTTTTTTTTTGGAGCCAAAGCCAGGAGTGGATTGAGCAGAAGGTAGAAGTATAAGAACTTATTCCTTTATGTTTCCCATTCCTTTTCCCAGTCATTGTTGGCTTTGTCTAAGAAAAACGCAACAAAATCCGCAACAAAAAAATCTCATCATGTGAATGTGTCTGAGCCCATCCTCCAGATTGCTATGTAGTGTTTCTTTATGTATTATTTTTTCTTACTCGTATAGATTCCTTTTATGCACTGAGTGTTTGGCCCCGGTCGCAGCGCTGAGCACGTGCGAGCTCCACACTGATTAGACTCTATGATTAGACAGGAAGGAAGTTTGCAATAACACTCTAATTAATTACACTAGCAGTGATTGCCGCTATTGTCTTGGCACCCGCACACTGTAGTCCTTCCATCAACGACGCTGTCTGACAAGGTAATGTGGAGGTGTCAATTACCAGAACACGACCATATTCATTTAGGATTCCTTCAGCAAAAAAGAGAAAAGTGTATTACAAGGCGCAGTAAACATTCTGAATGTGTAATGGGCGACTTACAAAATCTGCAACTCTTATTATGTCTTAGTAAGGTTCAGTGATAAATGATTACTTACTAAGATTGCTAATTGTTTGGGCCCCCACTAATGGGACCCCTACTGATCACCAGAACAGAGTCTAAGCCTTGCATTGAATGGAGTCGGGGTCAAGCCTTTGCGTTGTTGCTCCATTCATTGTATACATGAGCCAAGCTCTGTAATCGGCTCTTTCCAGTATCCTCGTAGTCTTTGAATGAAGTGGTACTGAGCGTGCTCCATTAAAGGGATCCTATCTAGAGATGAGCGAACACTAAAATGTTCGAGGTTTGAAATTCGATTCGAACAGCCGTTCACTGTTCGATTGTTCGAATGGGTTTCGAACCCCATTATAGTCTATGGGGAACATATACTCGTTAAGGGGGAAACCCAAATCCGTGTCTGGAGGGTCACCAAGTCCACTATGACACCCCAGGAAATGATACCAACACCCTGGAATGACACTGGGACAGCAGGGGAAGCATGTCTGGGGGCATAAAAGTCACTTTATTTCATGGAAATCCCTGTCAGGGTGCATTCACACTGAGTAAACGCTAGCTTATTCTGAACGTAAAACACGTTCAGAATAAGCGGCGTCTAAAGCAGCTCCATTCATTTCTATGGGAGCGGGGATACGAGCGCTCCCCATAGAAATGAATGGGCTGCTTCTTTCACTCCGTGCAGTCCCATTGAAGTGAATGGGGAGTGCCGGCGTGTACGCTCCGGCATGAGCAGAGCTTGCCGTATACGCCGGCACTCCCCATTCACTTCAATGGGACTGCACGGAGTGAAAGAAGCAGCCCATTCATTTCTATGGGGAGCGCTCGTATCCGCGCTCCCATAGAAATGAATGGAGCTGCTTTAGACGCCGCTTATTCTGAACGTGTTTTACGTTCAGAATAAGCTAGCGTTTACTCAGTGTGAATTCACCCTCAGTTTGTAATTTTCGCAAGCTAACTTTTCCCCATAGAAATGCATTGGCCAGAGTACGGAACTCGACCAGTCAGCGCTGGCTCTGCTGGAGGAGGCGGAGTCTAAGATCACTCCACACCAGTCTCCATTCAGGTCCGACCTTAGACTCCGCCTCCTCCGGCAGAGCCAGCGCTGATTGGCCGAAGGCTGGCCAATGCATTCCTATGCGAATGCAGAGACTTAGCAGTGCTGAGCCAGTTCTGCTCAACTACACATCTGATGCACACTCGGCACTGCTACATCAGATGTAGCAATCTGATGTAGCAGAGTCGAGGGTGCACTAGAACCCCTGTGCAAACTCAGTTCACGCTAATAGAATGCATTGGCCAGCGCTGATTGGTCAATGCATTCTATTAGCCCGATGAAGTAGAGCTGAATGTGTGTGCTAAGCACACACATTCAGCTCTACTTCATCGGGCTAATAGAATGCATTGGCCAGCGCTGATTGGCCAGAGTACGGAACTCGACCAATCAGCGCTGGCTCTGCTGGAGGAGGCGGAGTCTAAGATCGCTCCACACCAGTCTCCATTCTGGTCCGACCTTAGACCCCGCCTCCTCCAGCAGAGCCAGCGCTGATTGGCCGAATTCCGTACTCTGGCCAATCAGTGCTGGCCAGAGTACGGCCAAGGGTTCAAGCGCACCCTCGGCTCTGATGTAGCAGAGCCGAGGCTGCGCAAGGGTTCAAGCGCACCCTCGGCTCTGATGTAGCAGAGCCGAGGGTGCACAAGGGTTCAAGTGCACCCTCGGCTCTGCTACATCAGAGCCGAGGGTGCGCTTGAACCCTTGTGCACACTCTGCTTCATCAAGCTAATAGAATGCATTGGCCAGCGCTGATTGAAGCAGAGCTGAATCTGTGTGCTTAGCTCAACTACTCCACCGGTGTAGTTGAGCTAAACACACACATTCAGCACTGCTTCATCAGGCCAATACAATGCATTGGCCAGCACTGATTGGCCAGAGTACGGAATTCGGCCAATCAGCGCTGGCTCTGCTGGAGGAGGCGGAGTCTAAGGTCGGACCAGAATGGAGACTGGTGTGGAGCGATCTTAGACTCCGCCTCCTCCAGCAGAGCCAGCGCTGATTGGCCAAAGTACGGAATTCGGCCAATCAGCGCTGGCCAATGCATCCCTATGGGAAAAAGTTTATCTCACAAAAATCACAATTACACACCCGATAGAGCCCCAAAAAGTTATTTTTAATAACATTCCCCCCTAAATAAAGGTTATCCCTAGCTATCCCTGCCTGTACAGCTATCCCTGTCTCATAGTCACAAAGTTCACATTCTCATATGACCCGGATTTGAAATCCACTATTCGTCTAAAATGGAGGTCACCTGATTTCGGCAGCCAATGACTTTTTCCAATTTTTTTCAATGCCCCCGGTGTCGTAGTTCCTGTCCCACCTCCCCTGCGCTGTTATTGGTGCAAAAAAGGTGCCAGGGAGGGTGGGAGGGGAATCGAATTTTGGCGCACTTTACCACGCGGTGTTCGATTCGATTCGAACATGGCGAACACCCTGATATCCGATCGAACATGTGTTCGATAGAACACTGTTCGCTCATCTCTAATCCTATCATTAAAACTCAATTTTTTCTGCCCACCACGTAGGAATAGCCTTAAGAAAGGTTATTCTTCTCCTACCTTTAGATGTCTTCTCCGCACCGCTGTTCGGTATATAATCTGGTTTTCGCCGGTTTTCAAATAAGATCTCTCGCAGCACTGGGGGCGTCCCCAATGCTGCGAGAGAGCTCTCCAGCGCCGCCTCCATCTTCTTCAGGAACGGGTCTTCTTCCGGCGGTGGCCTCAAACTTCTAGGCCTCGGGCCTAGGGCAAAGCCGACTGCGCATGCCCGCTGGCCACAAGAAAATAGCTGCTTACAGAGTATTGCAAGCGGCCATTCTCTTGTGGCCTGCAGGCATGCGCAGTCGGCTTTGCCGGAGGCCTAGAAGTTTGAAGCCACCGCCAGAAGAAGACGCGATGAAGACCTGTTCCTGAAGAAGATGGAGGCGACGCTGGAGATTTCTCTCGCAGCATTGAGAACGCCCCCAGTTATGTTTGTGCACTGGGGCCTGCCCCCAGTGCTGCGGAAGAAGACCATTCACCACCTCCAGCAAGTCCATCTCATTGCATCCAATTGATGATGATGAAGGTTGATGTCTATGGGAGCTAAACTGCCCAGAGCTTACCTGCTTATGGTTCTGTGCAGTGTATAGTACAGGAATCGGAAGCATCCCCAAACAGCTAATCCATGCGGATGTCTGCTCCTTACCTATGAAATACGGCCTGTGACGTAAACGACAGTCTACTTCATGCATCATAAATGTCTTCTCAGTAAACAAAAGACGATTTGTGTTTGCACCTTTCTGGCAAATTTCATACTGATGTCCTATCCACAGAACACATTTCAGTACGTAACTTGTCTGGGTCTGACACCTGGATCCTGCACAGATCAGCTTTGCAGCAGCCTTCGGGGGCTAGGAGCTGCTAGTGGACATGGAGGCAGCGCTCAGCTCTGCACAGCTGCTCCATCCACTGCATAGTGGTGCATCCAGGGAACTGCAGCTCCACTTGAGTTGCAGTGTCGCTGCCAGTTCACTAGTAGCTTTCAGCTCTCGGAGGCTGCTGGTACAGCTGATCTGTGCAGGGTACAGGTGTCTGATCTTCACAGTTCACATACTGATGACCTATCGATTTGGGGCAGTAAAACCTCTTTTAAGCAAGTTACTACCGGTAGTATACGGGCATGCAGGTTATCTTTAAGATTTTTTTTTTTTTTTTTTTTTAAAGTTTATTACTTTCTTACTAGCTGTTCTGTGTTGCAAGTGTGTGACTCGTTGTGACAAATGGTGCTGCTCATACATGTCCCCCACACCACCTACAGCGGTTATGTACTAACAGGCCCCAGACGTTTGCAAATGCAGAACTATGTTGCTTACGTCTAATAATTTTTTATTAAAAAAAAATCCTATCTATAAATATACTCAGAACATTGGCCTTGTTATTCTTTATCATGTTCTTTTCCTCAAAGCAATAAGAATACTAGTCTTTGATATGATTAGTTGCTATGAGCAACACGGCCTGTAGGCTTCAGAACTATCTCCAAGAAGAATCGACTTAAGCTTATATTTTGTAAAATGCACCAAAAAGATTGGATTTTGACTGTGTAAAAAGCCTCATATATATTAGTATGTGTATATAAGTATGTATGTGTGTGTATATAAAAAATGTATTTGTGTGTGTGTGTGTGTATGTATATACTAGCTGGTACCCGCGACTTCGTCTGCGGTGATTGTAGCAGTGGGTATATACAGGCGCGGGTAAGGTTTTCGTAGTGTTTATAAGGTACTAGAGGGAGGACCCGACTTCGCACGGGTATATTACATTTTATGTTTGTGTAGTGGCCCCATAAGAATTGTCCAATTTTGCACTGGTGTATTTTGCATGTTGTTTGTGTGTATGTCCATAAGTGTCATGTGATTATGTGTATCTCATTTTGGATGTCCGTGAAAAACCTGTGATCAGTTGTTATGGATACCTGGAGTAAAGCTGTATCTAATCCTTCCCCGTGTAGTACTGTGTTTAGATGCAAGTATCCAATCCTTGTTGGTGTGGTACTTTGTGCAGATGCACGTATCCAATCCTCTGGCATGTGGTATTGTGTGCAGAAATGTATCCAATCCCCCGGCGTATGGTACTGTGTGCAGATGCGCGTATCTAATCCTCCCCGTGTGGTACTGTGTGCAGACGCGCGTATCTAATCCTCCCCCGTGTGATACTGTGTGCTGAGACGCGTATCTAATTCTCTGGCTTGTGATACTGTGTGCAGTGGCATGTATCTAATTCTCCAAAGTGTGGTACTGTGTGCACACACACGTATCTAATCCTCCCCTGTGTGGTATTGTGTGAAGAGGCGCGTATCTAATCCTTCGGCATGTGGAACTATGTGTTGACGCACGTATCTAATCCTACTGCATGTGGTACTGTGTGCAGACACGTGTATCTAATCCTATGGCGTGTACAACTGCGTGCAGACGCGCGTATCTAATCCTCTGGAGTGTGGAACTGTGTGTAGATGCCTGTATCTAATCCTTCGGCATGTGGAACCGTGTGCACATGCATGTATCAAATCCTTCAGTGTGTGGAACTGTGTGCAGAAGTGTGTATTTAATCCTCTGGTGTGTGGGACTGTGTGCAGACCCATGTATCTAATCCTCTGGTGTGTGATACTATGTGCTGATCTGTGTATCTAATCCTCTGATGCGTGTATCTCAGTTTGTATATCAGTGTTGTATTGTGCATGTGGAGTGACCGTGTGTATTGCAGTTGGAATATGAGTGAAAGTCTTGCAGGTTTGTATTGGCTAAGGGGGGGGGGGGGCATTGTGTTTGGAATGCTGTATCTCAGCAACGGTACGTCCGAGCGAGTTGGAGTCTCGTCTTAAACCTTCCCGGATATCTGAAGTATCTCTGTACCAAATTTGGTGAAGATCGGTCCAGTCGTTTGGTTCGCATTAGAGAACAGACAGACAGACAGACAGAAATTCATTTTTATAATATAGGGAGATGGGATATGAAATGTAACTTTGTATCTTGTTTTTGCTGTAATTCAGAGAATACGTGAGACTTTTGTGTTGAAGTTAATTTGTATTAGAGCTGCTATACGGTGTTGTGAGAAACTTTACATAGTGACTTTGGGACAGAAGTATTTGAAGTTAACCCTTTCCCGTCGATGGCATTTTTTGATTTTGGTTTTTCATTTTTGACTCCCCTCCTTCTAAACCCCATAACTTTTTTATTTCTCCGCTCCCAGAGTCATATGAGGTCTTAATTTTTCTTGGGACAAATTTTTCTTCATGATGCCACCATTATTTATTCTATATAATGTACTGGGAAGCAGGGAAAAAATTCTGAATGGGGTGGATTTGACAAAAAAATGCATTTCTGCGACTTTCTTAGGGGCTTTGGTTTTACGGCGTTCACTGTGCAACCAAAATGACATGTCCCCTGTATTCTGTGTTTCGTTACGATTCCGGGGATACCAAATTTATATGGTTTTATTTACATTTTGACCCCTTAAAAAAATCCAAAACTGAGTTAAAACATTTTTTTTTTTTGAAAAGTCGCCATATTCCGACAGCCGTAACTTTTTTATACGTGCGTGTACGGGGATGTATAGGGCGTCTTTTTTTGCGGGGTCGGGTGTACTTTTTAGTTCTACCATTTTTGGGAAATGTTATTGCTTTGATCACTTTTTATTCAAATTTTTATCAGAATGAAAAGAGTGAAAAAACGTCGGTTTGGCACTTTTGACCATTTTTCCCCGCTATGGCGTTTACCGAACAGGAAAAATATTTGTATAGCTTTGTAGAGCGGGCGATTTTGGACGCGGGGATACCTAACATGTATGTGTTTCACAGTTTTTTAACTACTTTTATATGTGTTCTAGGGAAAGGGGGGTGATTTGAATATTTAATCCTTTTTATTTGTTTTTATATGTTTTTTACTTTTTTTTTAAACTTTTTTTTTGCATTTATTAGACTTCCTAGGGGTATTGACATGGGTGGGCGGTGTCGCGGATTGTCAGAGCGGTGGGGGTCGGCAAACATGGCTGCTCCGGAGCGTTAAAGAGAGCCTCCTGGAGTATCGTTAAGGTGAGGGGCAAAGTGGTAAAGTATATGTATATGAGATTGTGTGGGGTTAGGGGCTAGGCTGCAGAGGGCAATATGAATTTTGTGGCTTGCTATGGTCCAAAGTGTGTGAGATTGCAGAGATGGTGGTGTGAGTTTGGGTTTTGTGGGGGTCCTGGCACAAACGTATGTGCGCTGTTGTGACTAAAAGTAGCCTATTGCGCAATCGGGTGTATTAACTATGTTTGTGGAAACTTTCAGCCAAATCGGTCGAGCGGGTTTTGCGTGATTGAGGAACAAACATCCAAACGTCCAAACATCCAAACATCCAAACATCCAAACACACAAACCCACAAACATCCAAACTAACAAACTTTCACATTTATAATATTAATAGGATAAATATAATATATATAGTGGGAGAATGGGCTCAGTGGTAGAGGCAAAACAAAATAAGGGCCCGTTCACACGGAGTAAACACGGGTGTATTTTGGCAAAATACACGTGTAAAAAAATGCACGTGTGAAAATAAGACTCCCATTGACTTCAATGACTTTTGTTTTTTTTGTTTTTTTTTACACGTGTCAAAATTCATTGAAGTCAATGGGAGTCTTATTTTTACACGTGTATTTTTTTTACATGTGTATTTTGCCAAAATACACTCACGTTTACTCCGTGTGAGCGGGCCCTAAGCCTTAACTTCAGGCAAAACGATAACAGAAATCCTGCTCGTCTGAGCTCCTAACTAAACAGAGAGGCCCTAACTGTACGTGTGGCTTGCTTCAGCCACACGGTCGACACACAGGGCAAAAACAAAGTGTTATGACAGAACCCGGCTCCTCCTCTCCACAGGAACTGCTCGCTGCACACAAATGGGACATCACCACTGATATCACCCAGGGGTTTGGTATATAAGAGCCTCTGCTGGAAATGGAGGATCAAAGAGAGGCTAGTACTTTTTTAATGTTATATTGGCTGCATATGTAGCACCTATACATGTAAAAAATGACTTGGCCACCCATTTAACACTTTGTCTTACTGTAGAAGGGACATAGATGAGAGACTGCTGCTCCAGCCAGTTGTCTTATGCTATGTTCACACCTGCATTCAGCTGTTCGTTCTGTGGTTTCCGTCTTCTGCATGCCAGAAGACGGAAACCACAGACCGGGTCCGGCCGTGAGCGGCGGTGAGCGTTTTATGCTCTCCGCCGCAAAACCGTTTTTTTCAATCCGGACACAGAGTACTGCATGTCTGACTCTGTGTCCGGATTATAAAACCCGGTTTCACGGCGGAGAGCATAAAACGCTCACCGCCACTCACGGCCGGACATCTTTCTCACCCATTCTAATGAATGGGTATGAAAGAGTCCTGCAGGTTTCCGTCTCCTGCTCTGTTTTATGCAGGAAACGGAAACCTGAAGTACGGAGTGCCGGGTGCAGATGTGAACGAGCCCTTACTTCAAAGATAAGACAGTGAGGAGGAAGAGGGTGACTTTCTTGATATTCTGAAACACACAGACTGAAGCCTACTATTATAAATGTGAAAGTTTGTGTGTTTGGATGTTTGGGTGTTTGTTATGCAATAATGCAAAAACGGTTGAACTGATTTGAATGAAATTTGGCACATAGATTGTAACTTTAATTAAAATATAAGGAAAAATAAAATCTAATTTGTCGCAAAATTCTCAAACGAGAGCTATCAAGGTAGCCAGAAGTCAGACTTCTCCTCAAGCAGAGCTGAGGGGGATCATCGATGCCAACAACACGCTCATTATATGGCGTCCCAGCGAGCAGCTGAGATGCCGAAACAATCACAGGCACGGCGTGAGGAACAAGTTCAGCAGCAGGACAGCTTATGAGCTGCTGAAGCAGGCAAACCACCGACGGCAGCCATTTGCTGAATATAGGCGGATCATCAACACCAACAACATGCAGATGAAGTAGCGGGCAGAGGCTAGTTTCTTTATATATTTCTCAGTTTTTTTGTAATATAAATTAAAATTGAATCCAAAGGAAAGTAAGGAGATTGATATAGGAAGCCCTGGAATATTTTTTTATTATTCTTTTTTGCATTTTCTAAGTTTAGTGTTCCTTTAATAGCAAGAAAATGAATGTATCTGCTCCGTTGTCACCCTCGAGCAGTTTTTCATTAATGGTAACTTTAATATTAATGTTCAGTGTATCGAAATGATTTATTATATCTAATATATTACAAACTTAATTCTGCTAAAGCCGTAACTCTCATAAAGCCGCTTTTTTTTTTTCAAGCCTAAAATAAACATTGGCATTGGTTTGTACGTGGCCTTCACAAGATGGGAAAATGTTTGGAGGGAGCGACTGCTGACATGTTAATTATGGTAGACTTGGAAATACACTCAGTACAATGCAAGGAGACCAGGAGATTGCACTGCCATCAGGTGTGACGGGCAGCTGTGTTTATTAACCTTTCTGGGGACGCCGGTCATTGTAGACCTCACGCTGCTCCTCAGGACGTGTTCTTCAAACAGAAAATAATTTGGTTTGGGAAATTGCTAAGAGAAAAAACTCTTATATAGGTCCTTTACGTGGCCCTGTTATAGGGGAAAAATGTTAATAGGAATTCTTCTTCCCAATAATTGGCCATTGAATGTCTTGCTGATCATCTGACACTCAAGAAAACTCTCTCGTTGATGGATATTCTTGAGCTTTTTATGCAGCATTAAAGATGCTATCAGTAGCCCATTGCCATGTCCTGCCAAAAATTAGTTGAGCTGAGTTGGGCAACATCGTTCCTCTCCCTTGTGTCAATCTGTGCCAAAGGCCGTTGCAGGTGAATTCCGATTGACACATTATATCGTTGATCAACACTCGTCTCTTCCTGCATGTAGGTGCGTAAAGGGGCCTTAAGACTATATAAATACAACTGTGTGCCCAGTATGGGCCCATAACTAAAATGGAAGGCAAACGGATGCCACCTATGATAAATGAGCTAAGACTGCGAAAATGACAGGAATAGGGCCTGTCATGAGTTTTGGCACTGGGCTCATGGCCCCCTTTCCCCAGCACAGACCCATTAAAGACAGGGTCATGTTTATGGAGCCATAAGTAGGGCTGTAGAGTTGGAAGGTCAAACCACAGACCTTGACTCCTCTATTGTTCTTCAGTCTCTCTCCAAATTCAGGCTAGGTTCACACCTGTGTTGAGATTTTGGGGATTCCATTCCCCATTCTACTTAAAAAAAACTGTGCTTTTCTCTCTGCATTTTTCAGGTGAAAAGCTAGCAGACGCCATTATTGTCTGTGGAGTCCGCGGGTTTTCACGAGTAAATATTTATTAAGCGAACTGGGTTTCCATATTTTCGGGTCTCCAAGTGGATGAAGAATGGAAACCCAAACACAAGTGTGAACCTAGCGTCAGACTCCTAATCTAAATCTGACTCCTTCATATGTGGTTGGAAGTTATGGTCAGAAAAATCTGTAAAAATCTTTAACCCCTTTATGCCAATTATTAGAACTCAAAAATATATAACCTCTGGCATAAATGTGTTGAAAAGCTGGTAATTGTATTCCTGTGAACGTAACTATGTAACAATCTCTATACATCTAAGCGCGGGTTCACATCTGTGCCCCTGGTCTCCACTTTTAGGTTTCCGTCTTCTGCCCGAGAAACTGGACATGTGATGTAAACCAGAAGTCACTTTTCAAACCCATTCATTTGAATGGGTTTGCAAAGTGTCCGCCCGTGAGCATCTTCTGGTCTCCGAGGCGAAACCATTTTTTTTTTTTTTTTTTTTTTTTTTTTAGCTGGGCACAAAGTCGGACATGCAGGACTTTGTGTCCGGTAAAAAAAAAAAAAAAAAAAAAAAAAACTTTCGCCGCGGAGACCACAAAATGCTCACAGGCGGACACTGAATGCTGGGTTTTCATCTCCTGTCTGCAGAAGATGGAAACCTGAAAGCAGAGATCGGGCACTGGTGTGAACCTGCCCTAAGTATACAATAGTAATAATGGTATAATAGAATTAATCATTTTATTTTGAATTCTGAGTCAATAACTTTTTTCACCCAAAACTGTTCCCGAATCCAAGCCCTGACCTTAAGATTTTTTTTTGTCGATTTGGAACACAAAGCAGGTCTTTATTTAAAACAGGGTGATTTAGAACTTCCCGATACATACCGTATATACTCGAGTATAAGCCGACCCGAATATTAGCCGAGGCCCCTAATTTTGCTAAAAAAAACTGGGAAAACCTATTGACTTGAGTATAAGCCTAGGGGGGAAATGCAGCAGCTACTGGAAAACTTCAAAAATTAAAATGATCAGAGTTTTTGGGTGCAGTAGTTGCTGGAAAAGGGGAGGTGGTGTTTCGGCTGTCTGTCTGCCCCTTCCCTGAGCCTGAGGACTGTTTTTTTCTTCCCCCATTTGGAATTCAGTCTGGCTGAATATAGGGGATCTGCAGTGCTCCTATTAACCCCTTCCCGATGGAACAGGAGCACTGCAGATCCCCTATATTCAGTAGACCGGGAACTGTCAGACACAGGGATACCTAAAGTGTATGTGTTTCACAGTCATTTTCTACTTTTATATGTATTCTAGGGAAAGGAGGGATTTACAACTTTTATTTTTTTATTTTTTCTGCTGACTCGAGTATAAGCTGAGGGGGGCTTTTTCAGCCCAAAAACTGGGCTGAAAAACTCGGCTTATACTCGAGTATATACGGTAAATCCTTTATACTTCAGTGAAGTTGAGGATGTACATCCTAGGTTCTCTGTGCATGTACCCAAAGTATGGCGCATACGCAGAGAAGCCATGGTGAACTGCCCCGGTGCAGGGAATAAGAAGCAGGCTGAATAGATAACTTTTTTTATTTTTATTGTGGACATCTATGGCTTTACAACAGGACACTAAATGCCCAGTCCATAATGACCTTTTGGGTGATTTAATGTCCCAAATCGTCCTGAGAGGTTCCCTTTAAAGAGGACCTTTCACCATTTTGCCCACAGGCAGTTCTATATACTGCCGGAAAGCTGACAGTGCGCTGAGTTCAGCACACTGTCGGCTTTCCCGATCTGTGCCCGGTGTGAAGAGCTTACGGTCCGGTACCGTAGCTCTTCTATGGTCAGAAGGGCGCTTCTGACAGTTAGCCAGAGACGTCCTTCTTCACAGCACAGCCAATTGCGCTGTGCTATGAGAGCCGGGAGGAACACCCCCTCCCTCTGCTCACACAGCTCATCCATAGACGAGCATTATCAGGGATGGAGGAGGGCGTTCCTCGTGGCTCTCACAGCACAGCGCGATTGGCTGTGCTGTGAAGAAGGACGTCTCTGGCTAATGGTCAGAAACACCCTTCTGACCATAGAAGAGCTACGGTACCGGACCGTAAGCTCTTCACACCGGGCCCACATCGGGAAAGCCGACAGTGCGCTGAACTCAGCGCACTGTCAGCTTTCCGGCAGTATATAGAACTGCCTGTGGGCAAAATGGTGAAAGGTCCTCTTTAAGCTTATCTGTTTTCAAGGAAAGTAGCTTCCTTTGTATATTTTCTGATCTTGACCGGTATTGTTAGTGAAGCGGTACAAATGTCCTATCCAGCCCTTTGTCAAAAGTTTGGTAAGACAACATTTTTTTATTTCCATATAATACAAGCAGCGACGCCACATGCTTAGCAGATCCGAGTGGTGAGACGTGTGCTGAGCATGTGATGTTACTACATTTATTATATGGAAATAATAGCTGCACTTTTATCTAACTTTTACTGAAGCGCAGGACTGGACCCCTATCAAGTACCAATTTTCCTCTAGTCATCGCCCCCCCTCCCCCTCCATGTACCCTCTGTACCCATGAAACAAAAGAGTCTCTTGCATTTTGGTGAATTGACTTATTTATTCTCTTTTTTCTGATAGTAAAGCACATTTATCATAAAATAATGAATAGAAGTCACTGAATTATCTCCGTCCCCTACTGGGTAACTGATGCTGGGTGACAGTCACTAAAAGCAGCCATTACCGTGCCTGTAGGTTTTTTTGCCCAGTATTCCTCAGCACAGAAAAGTACATAAATCTGCATAGTTGCATCCCATAACAATGTAGATTTATATGTCACTCATCTTGTGTGGAAACTGATGGGGGGCATCTCCTACGGGCGTTGTAATGGCAGCTTTTAGTGGTTGTCACCCGCCATCTATTGCTCAGTAGGAGACCAAGATAGCTCAGAAGTGGCTGAAGTGATTGTGATTTTCTCAAGAAGCAAGTTGTGCTTTTGCTTTCTTTCCTTTGTTTTCCACACGATTTCATCTTTTAGATTCGCTGTTATGCACTTTCATGAAATATCTTCTTCTACTTCTTTATATGTCAAAAGTGTCTTCACAAAAGTTGAATCCGACCTAGAGATGGACCCATATTTTTGGAAATAAAAGACATGGGTTACACATCTCAGCATTATATATCGATCTTCTGCATCTCAGAAAAATCTACAAAACTGAACCTGAGGTTGTTAGGGTAAGTTCACACGGGGTATTTTGGTCAGGATTTTGAGGCTGTATCCGCTTCAAAATTCTGACCAAAAAGATGGCTCCCATTGAAATCAATGGGAGCCAGTCAGGTCTTTTTTCTGGGAGGCTTTTGTTTCTGGCTCCCAGAAAAAAAAAGAGACGTGCTCATTCTTCAGGCCAATTCGCCTTGTGACATCCACCTGAAGACATTCCCTCCTCCAGACTAGGCCCATTCATTTGGGCCTAATCCGGAGCGGAGTGCGCGACTGAATGCATCCAGTTGCGGCTACCCATCTTTTGGTCCGGAAACTGCGGCGGCCTCCGTGTCAGTTTCCGGACCAAAAAACCCTGTGAGTCCTTTTTTTGGATTTTACACTGATTTGGGATTTGGACTCTGAGCATCTTGATTATCTATGGTGCAAGGTGTCCTTACTTCACTTTGTGACTACAGCATGGGAGAGTCACCTGGTGGGGAGGGACGGACCCCTAGCATCATAGATGACTATGCTTGGAGTGTGATTCCCAGATCAGTATTCAGCTCACGAAATATGACAGGCACCTGGGCCGAATATGCCCGTGAAAAGCACATCCATGCAGGCTTATAACATATATATATATATATATATATATATATATATATATATATATATATATATATTTTTTTTTACATAGATATTTTTAGCGTGGGGTTGAAATTTTACTTTTAAAGCACAAGGAAATATAAAAAAAACAACTTGAAAGTCTTCAGAAGATGATACCTTTTTTAATGGCTAACGCATAATGATGACAGATTATAACGTTTTGAAGATCCTGGCTTCTTCTTCAGATATAACTAAAAACCATTTCTGAAGGCTGCATATTTATGTACAACAGGACACATACGGATAGAATTTTAGGAGGGAGGGGGAAGGGGGAAGAGGCTTATTGGTATGTACAATTAAAAAAAAATCCCCAGTTCCCTTGTTCTTATCAGTTCAGAGTGTCTTTATGGCTGTCTAAGGTCAGTGATTTCTGTAGGATGCCATGAACCCATGTGAAACGTTCATTCCATTCTCTAGTGTTAAATAGGGTCATGGACTTGTACTCATAAATCCGTCTGTTCTTCTTGCATTTAAAATTCCCTCTTAAAATCAAAATTTTCATGTCATTGGTGATATTATGATCTTCGTTGCAGAAATGTTTTGACACAGGAAGGTCCATTCTTTGTTCTCTAATACTATGTTCTACAATACTGTATTGTAGAACAGTATATAGTATTGTTCTACAATACTATGATAAACTGCAGATATCTCTAATCCACAATAAAAGAAAGAAACTCCACAGACTGAGACTTGCTGCAAGAATACACACAAAGCAAAATATACCTAACAACTGGGACCACTTACACACGGATTTGGAAACACCGAACTGTGTGATCAATCTCTCTACCAAAGCAGAATTTGGGGTACTCTCCAGGGGACTTTCATTTTGTCCTTCTAAAACCATGGATAAAATTGAACTGTTCAGTGACATGGAGGATTTTTTCAGGAGATTGTGCCTGAGGGAATATTTTCATGACACAGAAGGGATTCCATTCTGTACAAGCATCTGCATATTATCTTATCTGCATAAGTCTTCTGTGTCCCATTCAGCCAGAGGGAGGGATACAGGAAGTGAGAAGCAGACACTGCAGGCATTGTGCTGAGACACTGAGATGGGAAAACCCCTTTAATGTATTGATCAATGGAATGGAGCGCACATTATACAACATTTCGAGAGTACGTAAAGGTATACACAGCTTAGTCAGACTATAGACAAGCCAGAACTATAATATTTAGCTGGTTATCGAGTTGCCCTCCAATCAGAATGGACTTGTCTTTACCTCTTCACGTCAGCCATTCTGTACTTATTTGCACTATGGCTTCCATTGAAGAGTATGAACATCCTCTGTTGTAGGATTGATCTTCCCTATAATAGAAACGCAGGCTGTGTGCTCTTATATCTGTGCATACCGTTGTTCCACATGTAAGGTTTTTCCGCTTGTGGGGCTGTTATGAATTTTTCAATCTTCTTCTAATAATCCTGCAGCTGAAGTCTTGTCTTATTACTTCCAGAAGCTACTCTGCAGTTTTCTTATTATTTTCTATATAAGCTACAACTTGTGCTGTAAGCTCCATAATCCGTGACAGCTGCCATATATATCTAGTCTCATCTCCGGCTAGCTTCCTCCATGCTGCCTAGACATGATTCAGACGCACCATTTTCTATGTCCTACTTCCTATTCCTACTGAATGTTTGCTCCGTAATCCTATTTCATTAATCTTTTAGTTGCGTTGAACCTGTTTTCTCCAAGCGCATTGACCATTTTATGATTAGATGAAAAATTTCCATGCACTTTCTATTCAGCTTCCGTCCCGTAGTTTGGGCCCGCGTGTTGTGCTGAGCTTGCTTTTCATTATAATTATTTTATATTATCTTGAGGCGCGTTTTTTTCCTTCTTATGGCCGGCAGACTGTTGGCTTCATTTCTCATACTATCACTGTTGATTAGGTTTTCATTACTGTTCACCGGACTGAGACTTATTTTTTTTACCCTGTTTCTTGTGGATTAAAGTGTAACTGTCATTTCCCGTATTTTTTACTATTGTGTAGGGGGTTGTGATGGGAACACTTCTCTCATTTACTTTATTAACTGTTTTGGGTTCCTTTTAGCTGTAATGTCTCTCCTTAGTAACTCCTGCACTAAGGTGGGTGAGGGGTCCGCATCCTTCCGCTCTCCAGCTGTTGTAAAACTACAACTCCCAGCATGCATACTTGCTCTGCTGTTCTTGGAACGCCCATGGAAGTGACTGGAGCATGTTGGGAGTTGTAGTTTCACAGCAGCTGGAGAGCCACAGGTTGCTGACCCCTTCCCTGTACACTAGGGGGCACTTATCAAGCCTCTTGCACCTGTTGTCCCCTAATTCTGGCAAAACATCTAGTATCTCTGAACATGTATGTAACTTTGGCAGCTCCAGTCACTGCACATCCCAACCTAATATAGTCAGGCCCTTCCCTGGGAATCTAAACAAAGGGTCCTAGTCTTACTAGGGTCTTGTACTCTTGATATTTTGCTTATCGCACTGAGTTCCTGACCCTGGCTTGTTACCTGACATTATTACTATCAGCTGATTATACTTTGCTTGATATCTGTGTATAACTTTAGGCTATTCCCTGACTACTGTACCTACAATGTCTGCCCTGGACCTTTGACTATTCAGAAACTTTGCTTGCCCAGATCCTAGTTCTTGCCTGACACTTGTTACTTTCGAACCAATGTCTCTTTTCCTCAGCCGTCACCTACATCCAGACCACAAGAGGCAGTGACCTGGTAGTCTCTCTGCAGCGAATCCCGGATCCCTGTATAGGAATTAAGGGAGGACACAATAACGGTCTTGGAAGTGATCCTATGTCAGACCAGTAAGGTGACGTACAGGGTCCACTATGTGCTCGCTGTCACTATGGCCCTCTGACTTCAGAATGACAACAAGCAGTGCCAATGGTTTACCATGGTGCTAGGGCTGTGGATTCAGAAGGCCAAACTTCCACTTCTTTACTTTTTCATGGCTTGACTGACATCTTCACAATTGTCACGTAGGAGCAGTAAGGGTAAGTTCACACGTAGTAATCTGCATCGGATTCGGAGGCTCGGGAGTCCATGATGATTAGGGAAATTTATGTGTGGCTAATGAGCAGAGGAAAGCAGGTGCAGGGCAGGGCATGACCGTGGCTGAATATGGCGGTGGAAAATAAAGAGGAATTTTACTTCATTTTCCGTTGTGTAAACCTAGCCTAAAGGTGCACTAACTCATGAAGAGAGCCACTGATTCAATTCCTATGACAGTAAAGATGTAACAAACTATACGTCTAATTATACAATATTAATAAATATAATAAAAAGTAAATAACCATTTTATTTTGAAACTGGAGTTGGAGTCAAAACCAAAATTAGTCTCAGCTCCACCACACCACAGTCCTGGATTTTGTACAAAATAAAATTGTGCTCATATTGTGTCCCTTACATGTTTATTTCCTGGGATACATGCTGCTTTCTGTCTGTAATATAGATGTCCTTCCTTAGCTTTCCTCGTGTATCACAAGATGACCAGTTTTTCAAGATAATATTGTTTTACAATATTGCATCACAAAGTGCCATCTTGCTGATATCTCTCTGCAGCCACCCAGTGGTTGTCTTGTGAATTGCTGACTTTGTTTTGTGTTAAGTGTTTTGTTTAGTGGTGCAATATTGTATTGATCAAGAGTAGATATATCTGTTCTGCACATTTTCAGATATCTTCAAAGAGCCTTGGAGGGGGTGGCAAGCACATCGGTCCCTAATTTCTTATTCTGCGAAGCATCTTCATGTAATTGCACTTCATCAGTCAGTATGCTATGTCTGTCCTACACTTTACTCTTCCGATATCATCTGCAGAGCCTCAGTAAGGAGACAGATTGAATCTGTAACAGAAGTGCTCAGCAAATAGATGAGAAGGAAAGTATAAGTCTCCAATGTGCACACTGCTCAATGAACATGCCACCGCCCCAGTCCTTAATATAGTTGTAAGATGCGCAGCTAAGGATGGGTTCACACCAGCGTTGCCTCCCTGTTCGGGGATTTTGTTTCCCTCTCTGCATGAAATATGCGGAGAGAAAAGTGCTGAAAAAGTGCTTTTGTCTTTGCATTTTTCACCCTTTTTGGGCTCAAACTGGGTGGAAACCGAGCAGACCTCATTATAGTCTGTGGGGTCCATTGGTTTCCTAAGGTAACCACTTTTACAGTGTTGGCCAAAAGTATTGGCACTCCTGCAATTCTGTCAGATAATACTCGTTTTCTTCCAGAAAATGATTGCAATCACAAATTCTTTGGTATTATCTTCATTTAATTTGTCTTCAATGGAAAACCACAAAAAGAATTGTCAAAAAGCCAAATTGGATATACAGTCCTATGAAAAAGTTTGGGCACCCCTATTAATCTTAATCATTTTTAGTTCTAAATATTTTGGTGTTTGCAGCAGCCATTTCAGTTTTATATATCTAATAACTGATGTGATTAGATAGATATTCACTAGGGGTTTCAGAGTGCCCTCCACCCATCCAGAGATTTGTTCAGTGAGAGTCCCAACACATGAGATGATCGGTCTCCCTGATGGACACAGTAATATTTCAGGATTGAAATCAGGTTTATTGTACTAACAGAAAATGTGCAATATGCATTAAACCAAAATTTGACCAGTGCAAAAGTATGGGCACCTCAACAGAAAAGTGACATTAATATTTAGTAGATCCTCCTTTTGCAAAGATAACAGCCTCTAGTCGCTTCCTGTAGCTTTTAATCAGTTCCTGGATCCTGGATGAAGGTATTTTGGACCATTCCTCTTTACAAAACAATTCAAGTTCAGTTAAGTTAGATGGTCGCCGAGCATGGACAGCCCGCTTCAAATCATCCCACAGATGTTCAATGATATTCAGGTCTGGGGACTGGGATGGCCATTCCAGAACATTGTAATTGTTCCTCTGCATGAATGCCTGAGTCGATTTGGAGCGGTGTTTTGGATCATTGTCTTGCTGAAATATCTATCCCCGGCGTAACTTCAACTTTGTCACTGATTCTTGAACATTATTCTCAAGAATCTGCTGATACTGAGTGGAATGCATGCGGCCCTCAACTTTAACAAGATTCCCGGTGCCGGCATTGGCCACACAGCCCCAAAGCATGATGGAACCTCCACCAAATTTTACAGTGGGTAGCAAGTGTTTTTCTTGGAATGCTGTTTTTTTTTGGACGCCATGCATAACGCCTTTTTGTATGACCAAACAACTCAATCTTTGGTTCAACAGTCCACAGGCTTGTCCAAATGTGCTTTTACATACCTAAGGGGGCTCTGTTTGTGGCGTGGTTGCAGAAACAGCTTCTTTCTCATCACTCTCCCATACAGCTTCTATTTGTGCAAAGTGCGCTGTATTGTTGACCGATGCACAGTGACACCATCTGCAGCAAGATGATGCTGCAGCTCTTTGGAGGTGGTCTGTGGATTGTCCTTGACTGTTCTCACCATTCTTCTTCTCTGCCTTTCTGATATTTTTCTTGGCCTGCCACTTCTGGGCTTAACAAGAACTGTCCCTGTGGTCTTCCATTTCCTTACTATGTTCCTCACAGTTGAAACTGACAGGTTAAATCTCTGAGACAACTTTTTGTATCCTTCCCCTGAACAACTATGTTGAACAATCTTTGTTTTCAGATAATTTGAGAGCGGACTGTCCATGCGCAGCCACCATCAAACTTAACTGAACTTGAATTGTTTTGTAAAGAGGAATGGTCCAAAATACCTTCATCCAGGATCCAGGAACTGATTAAAAGCTACAGGAAGCGACTAGAGGCTGGTATCTTTGCAAAAGGAGGATCTACTAAATATTAATGTCACTTTTCTGTTGAGGTGCCCATACTTTTGCACCGGTCAAATTTTGGTTTAATGCATATTGCACATTTTCTGTTAGTACAATAAACCTCATTTCAATCCTGAAATATTACTGTGTCCATCAGTTATTAGATATATCAAACTGAAATGGCTGTTGCAAACACCAAAATATTTAGAACTAAAAATGATTAAAATTAATAGGGGTGCCCAAACTTTTTCATAGGACTGTAATTCCACAGTAAACATAAAAAAGGGGGTGGACAAAAGTATTGGCACTGTTTGAAAAATCATGTGATGCTTCTCTAATTTGTGTAATTAACAGCACCTGTTACTTACCTGAGGCGCCTAACAGGTGGTGGCAATAACTAAATCTCACTTGCAGCCAGTTGAAATAGATTAAAGTTGACTCAACCTCTGTCCTGTGTCCTTGTGTGTACCATATTGAGCATGGAGAAAAGAAAGAAGACCAAAGAACTGTCTGAGGACTTGAGAAGCAAAATTGTGAGGAAGCATGAGCAATCTCAAGGCTACAAGTCCATCTCCAAAGACCTGAATGTTCCTGTCTCTACCGTGCTCAGTGTCATCAAGAGGTTTAAAGCCCATGGCACTGTGGCTAACCTCCCTAGATGTGGACGGAAAAGAAAAATTAACGAGAGATTTCAATGCAATATTGTGCGGATGGTGGATAAAGAACCTCGACTAACATCCAAACAAGTTCAAGCTGCCTTGCAGGGTACAACAGTGTCAACCCGTACTATCCGTTGGCGCCTACATGAAAAGGGACTGTATGGTAGGATACCCAGGAAGACCCCACTTCTTACCCAGAGACATAAAAAAGCCAGGCTGGAGTTTGCCAAAACTTACCTGAGAAAGCCAAAAACGTTTTGGAAGAAAGTTCTCTGGTCAGATGAGACAAAAGTAGAGCTTTTTGGACCTAGTCCTAACCAACAAAGAGCACATGGTTAAGGGACTACGGGTAGCAGGGACACTGGGATTCAGCGATCATGCTATACTTGATTTTGAGGTTGCAAGAAGAAGAAGACCTGAGAAGACACAGACTTCAAGGCTCGGCTTTAGCAGGGCAGACTTCAAGAGCCTGAAGGCAAGGGTTAGCAGAATTCCATGGTGCAAAATTCTTAAGCACAAAAATGCACATGAAGGGTGGGAAATCTTCCGTAGGGAAATCATTAAAGCACAGGAACTAACAATACCTAGAAGGAAGAAAAATGGGAAGCACCTAAAAATATCAGGATGGATGACCAAAAAATTACATAACCTGCTAAAAAGGAAAAAGGAAACATACAAAAAGTGGAAGAGGGGAACTATACCTAAGGAAGAGTACACAGCAGTCTGCAGAATCTGCGAGACAAGCATCAAAGGAGCTAAGGCTGAACACGAATTGAAGCTTGCAAAAGAGGCAAAGAGTAAGGTAAAAGGATTTTGGGGATATGTTAAAAGCAAAAGAAAAGTGAAGGAGACCATTGGAGTCCTGAAGAATGACAAAGGAGAAACAGTTAACATGGTGGAACAGCAGGTGGAGCTACTAAATTCATATTTTGTATCCGTCTTCTCCCAAGAAACTAATGGAAATATCGACATTAATGGTGATGGAGATGAGGGGAAGGAGGACTCCAAGCTGACTATAAGCAAAGGTCTGGTAAGAGAGCACTTAGCCAAGTTACAGGAAACCAAGTCCCCAGGACCAGATGATTTACACCCTAGAGTCCTGAAAGAGATAGCAGAGGAAATAACAGAACCCCTTGCTATAATCTTCGGTAAGTCATGGGAAACAGGAGTGGTCCCTTTAGATTGGAAAAGGGCAAATGTTGTCCCCATCTACAAAAAGGGGAAAAGGGACGATCCAGGAAATTACAGGCCGGTAAGTCTGACCTCGATAGCAGGAAAAATCTTTGAGCAAATTGTCAAGGAACATTTACTTCGGTACCTGGATGGGAAGGCATTAATTAACCAGAGCCAGCACGGCTTTATGACCAATAAATCTTGTCAGACTAACCTGATTTCCTTCTACAACAAAATCACTGAATGGTTGGACCAAGGGAATGCCGTGGACATAGTATATCTTGACTTCAGTAAGGCATTTGATAAAGTATCACATAACCTTCTTATTGAAAAAATGATTAAGTATGGCTTTGACAAAAAATCAGTTCGGTGGATTCACAACTGGCTTAATGATCGGGCACAACGAGTAATACTAAATGGCTACACATCGAACTGGAAGAAAGTCAAAAGCGGGGTGCCGCAGGGCTCTGTTCTGGGCCCAGTACTTTTTAATATCTTTATAAATGATCTGGACAATGGAATTATTGGGGAACTCATAAAATTTGCAGATGATACGAAGATAGGAGGCATAGCCAACACTAGAGAGGAGAGAGAGTATTCAAAAGGACCTAGACACACTGGAACAATGGGCAGAGGCGAACAAAATGGTATTTAACAGGGACAAATGCAAAGTTCTACATCTGGGTAACAGAAATGTAAAAAACATATATAGTATGGGAGGAATAGAACTAAGTGATAGCATAGGGGAAAAGGACTTGGGCATAATAGTAGATCACAAATTCAACATGAGCCAACAGTGCGGTGCTGCTGCAAAAAAGGCTAATAAAATTCTGGGATGTATTAAGACAAGCATTGAATCTAGATCAAGAGAGGTCATTATTCCGCTGTACTCTTCCCTGGTCAGACCACACCTGGAATACTGTGTACAGTTCTGGGCGCCTCAATTCAAGAAAGACATCGATATATTGGAGCAAGTCCAGAGAAGAGCAACCAAAATGGTGGAAGGTCTGCAAACCATGTCCTATGAGGAGCGGCTAAAAGAACTGGGATTGTTTAGTTTGCAGAAGAGAAGGCTGAGGGGAGATTTAATAGCAGTCTACAAATATCTGAAAGGTAGTCACAGTGCAGAGGGATCTCCCCTATTCTCATTAGCACAAGGAAGTACAAGAAGCAATGGGATGAAACTAAAGGGAAAGAGATACAGATTAGACATTAGGAAAAACTTTCTGACAGTGAGGGTAGTGAGAGAGTGGAATAGGCTGCCACGGGAGGTGGTGGGCGCTCCATCAATGGAAATCTTCAAGCGGAATCTGGATAAACATATAGCTGGGATGATTTAGGAAAACCTGCACTCGCAGGGGGTTGGACCCGATGGCCCTTGAGGTCCCTTCCAACTCTACCTAAAGTAAAGTAAAAGGCATCAACATAGAGTTTACAGAAAAAAAAAAAGAAAAAGAGGCCTTCAAAGAAAAGAAAACGGTCCCTACCAGTGGCGTAACTACGAATGGCGTGGCCCCGTGGCGAACTTTTGACATGCCCCCCCCCCCCCAACCGACACTGACGTCAAAGACCTCGATCGACCCCCCCCCCCTCCTCCGCACTCTATTATGTCCCTTAGTAAGCCCTGCACACAGTATTGTGTCCCTTAGTGGCCCCTCCACACAGTATTATCCCCCATAGTGGCTCCTGCACACAGTATTATCCCCCATAGTGGCCCCTGCACTCAGTATTATAGCCCATAGTGGACACCCATAAACAATTATTATACTCTGGGGTCTTTTCAGACCTCTGCTGCCTCTGTGGTAGTTACGCCCCTGGTCCCTACAGTCAAACATGGCGGAGGTTCC
Organism: Leptodactylus fuscus; assembly: GCF_031893055.1. Taxonomy (NCBI): domain Eukaryota; kingdom Metazoa; phylum Chordata; class Amphibia; order Anura; family Leptodactylidae; genus Leptodactylus; species Leptodactylus fuscus. The sequence goes on from NC_134266.1 coordinate 247,138,393, forward strand.
CTGATGTTTTGGGGTTGCTTTGCTGCCTCTGGCACTGGACTGCTTGACCGTGTGCATGGCATTATGAAGTCTGAAGACTACCAACACATTGTGCAGCATAATGTAGGGCCCAGTGTGAGAAAGCTGGGTCTCCCTCAGAGGTCAGGGGTCTTCCAGCAGGACAATGACCCAAAACACACTTCAGGTCAGCACTAGGAAATGGTTTGAGAGAAAGCCCTGGAGACTTGTAAAGTGGCAGCAATGAGTCCAGACCTGAATCCCATAGAACACCTGTGGAGAGATCTCTTGATGGCAGTTTGGAGAAGGCCCCCTTCACATCTCAGGGGGGACCTGGAGCAGTTTGCCAAAGAAGAATGGTCTAAAATTCCAGCAGAGCCTTGTAAGAAACTCATTGATGGTTACCAGAAGCGGTTGTGCGCAGTTATTGTGTCTAAAGGTTGTGCTACCAAGTATTAGGCTGAGGGGGCTAATACTTTTGTCCGGCCCATTTTTGGAGTTTTGTGTAAAATGATCAATGATTTGACTTTTTTTCATTCTCTTTTGTGTTTTTTCATTGCAAGCAAAATAAATGAAGATATTAATACCAAAGAGTTTGTGATTGCAATCATTTTCTGGAAGAACATGAGTATTATCTGACAGAATTGCAGGGGCGCCTATACTTTTGTCCAACACTGTATATGTGGATTAGTTTTCCATTCGTGGGGTCCCCTAAACGAAAAGCCAAACGCTGATATGAACCAGGTCTTGAGTTTTGTTCACATCTGAGTTGGAGATGACGTGTTCTCAATACATTTCCATTGCAAATTTTTGAAAAATTCAATCAGAGGAGTGTAGTTAGTGTTCAGCCCTATTTTGTCTACAATCAAGATGAATCACATTATAGTCAATTGTGTTTCGGGCTCTGTTTGTCCAACATGCAGGGGTGAACCTCACCTCTCTTCTCTAGTTGCCCCCAGTTTAATGTCACCCTCCAGCTACCCCTACGGTTTAATGTCTGCTTCCAGCTTCCTGATTTTGATGTCCCCCTCTAGTTGCCCCCAGTTTCATGTCCCGCTCTAGCTGTCAATTTATTGCCCCCCTCCAACTACCCCCACTGTTTAACCCCTTCCCGACATGCGCCGTAATAGTACGGCGCATGTCGGGTCTGTAACTATGGCGACCGCCCGGGAGCCGGGTGGCCGCCATAGCCGCCGGGTGTCTACTGCTTTAAGCAGTAGACAACTGGCTCTAATGCCTCCGATCAGTCCCCGGACCGATCGGAGACATTAACCCCTCCAGTGCCGCGGTTAAAGGCGCCGGAGGCGCATGGGCGCCGCCATTTTGCCCAGGATCGCCGACTCCTGGAGCATGCTCCAGGGCCGACGTCATGTTGCCATGACAGCCAGGAGCCTGTACAAGGCTCCCGGGCTTGTCTGCAAATTCTCTCTTTTGCAGGCTGGTCTATGCAGCCTGCAAAAGAGAGGATGATTCTTTGCAATGCATTGCAAAGCATTAGCATTGTAATGCATTGCATTAGTGATCAGACCCCCTGGGGTTCAACACCCCTAGGGGGTCTAATAAATGCAAAAATAAAAATAAAAAAAGTAAAAAAAAAAAAAAAAATATATAAAAAGTATTAAATTTTCAAATCACCTTTCCCTAGAACACATATAAAAGTAGTTAAAAACTGTGAAACATATACATGTTAGGTATCCCCGCGTCTGAAATCGCCCGCTCTACAAATCTATAAAAATATTTTTCCTGTTCGGTAAACGCCGTAGCGGGAAAAATAGTCAAAAGTGCCAAACCGCCGTTTTTTCACTGTCTTGATTCTGATAAAAATTTGAATAAAAAGTGATCAAAGCAATAACATTTCCCGAAAATGGTAGAATTACAAAGTACACCCGGCCCCGCAAAAAAAGACGCCCTATGCATCCCCGTACACTTACGTATAAAAAAGTTACGGCCGTCGGAATATGGCGATTTTTAGAAAAAAATTTTTTTAACACAGTTTTGGATTTTTTTTAAGGGGTCAAAATGTAAATAAAACCATATAAATTTGGTATCCCTGGAACCGTACCGAAACACAGAATATAGGGGACATGTCATTTTGGCTGCATAGTGAACACCATAAAACCAAAGCCCGTAAGAAAGTCGCAGAAATGCATTTTTTCCTCAAATCCACCCCATTCAGAATTTTTTTTCCTGCTTCCCAGTACATTATATAGAATAATTAATGGTGGCATCATGAAGAAAAATTTGTCCCGCAAAAATTAAGACCTCATATGGTTCTGGGAGCGGAGAAATAAAAAAAGTTATGGGGTTTAGAAGGAGGGGAGTCAAAAACGAAAGTCAAAAAAAGTCATCGGCGGGAAGGGGTTAATGTCCCCCTCCAGCTGCTCCAGTTTCGTGTCCCCTCTAGATTCCACCAGTTTATACTGGGGCACCAGGAGAGGGACGAAATACTGTGGGGCAGTTGGAAGGGAACATTATAATGTGGGGGCATATAATGTACGGGTGACTGTAGGAGGATTATACTGTGTGGGGGCACATGGAAAGATGATTGGGAATGGGCGGAGTCAACGTAGAAGTGGGTGGAGCTAAATTTGCCGTGGCACGGCCCTCTGGCATAGTTTCAATTTCTTATGTGGCCCCATGGGAAAATTAATTGCCCACCCCTGCCACAGACTATACGAGACAGGGCCATGTATAGATGTATATACAGTGGGTTGTTGTTTTTTTTTTTGTTTTTTTTTTACTATTTTGTCCATAACTTAGACTTCAGATTGGCAGGACCTCTATTAAATAAAGAGCACTTGTATTTACCTGCCATTATGAGCAATTCTGAATCCATCAGTTCATTATTGCAATTTTTTACCTCTGCTTCATTTATTACTCGCACTGTAGAGTTGTGCAGGAAAAGCAAACCTTGCCATCAGCAAACTTTGTATAATAGGATGTTTGCTTCTATTCATTTGGTCTCACAAACTTAGCTCCTTAAGATGTCATGTCAACTAAACTACGGCTGAGGCCACACGCTGCAAAAACACAGCTTTTTTTTTGTTGTTGCAGGCTTTGCTGGGGTTTTTTGGGTTGTCTCATCTCAAGGATCCTGTGTATACTGGTAGCTTATGTAAATTAAAGACTGTTCCTTAATATATTGCTTTAGAAATTCTGATTTGTTTGCCTGCTATGTGACCTTATTCCTCCCATTGTTTACACAGCATTGCTATAACCCCGGACCTGGGAGATAGACATGTGAAGTCACTTACTCTCTGCTAGCAGGAGAATCTGATCAGCTAATTGCAGTTTGCTGATAAAGACAAGTCTGTTATCTCTCTATGTAAACACACAGATAACACTGAGTCCATTCTGTGCAAGCATCTGCATATTATTTGATCTGCAGAAGAATTGAGTGTCCCAATCAGCAGGGGAGGTGGGGAGGGATGAGAAATACAGGAAGTGAGAAGCAGCCACTACAGGCAGCCTGGCTGAAACACTGCGATGGGAAAACCCCTTTAAGGCTACACAGGGCCACTATATCAACGTTACAAATCCATCCAGATTCCAATCTAATAAGGGCAGAAGTACAATCTGCCTTCTTCATAGTGTAGTACACTTTATCCAGAATTACCACCTGAAGATCCTTGCCCTTACCTTAGAAATTCAGAGAAGGAGAGGCCATGAAAGTAAGAGCTGTTCTTGTTCCTAGTCTGCCAGTGTAATTGTTGAAATAAAGTCCTGGATTTGTTTCCAGAGCTCCCCATCTTATCACAAGGACATATTAGTCCATTGACGTTTGGTTTGTCATTGAGGAGAAGTGAGTATGATTTTTTTTTTCTTTTTGATCTTATACATGTTAGACAAAGTAGTTCTGATGCTGTAAGTGTCATGCATGGTGGCAGTGGTGGAATGGGTACGGTTTGCTACCTTGTGACGTGGACATTAGTGAAGTTATTAGAAAAAGGAATTAAAAATTTCTTAATGTGCCAGATGTGGCTTCAAGTTCTCATGAGAAGGGTCAGACTGCTAGGACTTTGGTTGAGCAGGGTTAGTAGACAGATGTTCATGGATTGGATTGAATAATCATCAATTACAATTTGTCTTAATACTGTATAACCTATAGCCAATACTGTGGGCACCTTTTCACTTTTTTTGATTTCCTGGGCCGTGGAGTTGATAAGGCCAAACCACCGACTTCGATTTCTCTGTTTTTCTATAAACCTCTGAATCCTTCCTAAATAGCGGACAGTCATGGTCAGTCCAAAGCATTAAAGCTCTTCATTAATTAAGAAGCCAGTGATTGGATTCCTGTGGAAATAAATATGTAATAAACAATGCATCTAATTCTTCAATATTTAATAATTGTATAATGTAATTAAAAATGATCATTTTATTTTGAACTCTGAGTTGGTAATTTTTTTGCCAACTCTACTCAATATTGGTCCCGACTCAGACTCTGCCTTCACAGATTTCTCATGGGGTCAGGGGGTGTTATGCCTATATGCCTAGGATGGTGCTGCCCTTAGAGATGAGTGAGTAGTATTCGATCGAATACTACGGTATTCGAAATACTCGTACTTGATCGCGAGTACCACTCGCTATTGGAATGGAAAAGTTCGATGCAGAACCAGCATTGATTGGCCGAATGCTATACAGTCGGCCAATCAACGCTGGTTCTTCTCCTACCTTTAGAAGACTTCTCCATGCAGCTTCCCCCCGGCGTCTTCCGGCTCTGAATTCACTCTGCCAGGCATCGGGCCTGGGCAGAGCCGACTGCGCATGCCCGCACTACAAGAAAATGGCCATTTTCTTTTAGTGCGGGCATGCGCAGTCGGCTCTGCCCAGGCCCGATGCCGTGGGGACCCTGCAAGGAGAAGACTTATCAGAGGATCCAGCCCGACCCTCACTTGTGGACTTGGTAAGTGTAATTTGATCGAATGTTGCCTACCCCTGAAACGAGCATTTTCCCCCCCATAGACTATAATAGGATTCGATATTCGATTTGAGTAGTTGAATATTGAGCGGCTACTCGAAACGAATATCGAACATTTTACTGTTCGCTCATCTCTAGCTGCCCTCCATAGCTCTTATGTGTAAGTACAGCTTCATTCTTGTGCTGATTTCAACATCTCAGCTCATAAGGGATTTCTTCTCCATTTTGTTCATTCACTGATAAGTGTGCGATTCCCACCTGCCCTTCAGTGATTGTAATTGTGCTCCGCCTTCTCTGTACACTTGTACACAGCCTGTGTAATTCACTTTCTCCCCCCTACAGACTGCCTTGTGTGCTCTCCACACTGTAATATGCCCTCACTGATTTCTTGGATGCTTTCCCATCTCCATATCCTAATTTCTCCTCTTCTCTGCTGAGATCTGTAACCCTTTTATTTACGACCTAAATCTTATGTACAACAACAGGTTGCAACAAATTTAATAACGTGACTTCACATCAAAAAAGGCAATTCACAAGAGTACCTAAACCTTTACAAATAGAAAGATTGATCTTCTATTATTTGTGCTCCATGTTGTGTTATGCGCAGAGTTCTAGCAGAGTTAAATGGGTAGAGAAGCTTGTGTGTTCTAGAAAGTTCATCACTTTAATGGTAGAATGAAAGTGCCATATTAAAGCCATTTTGCATTGCCTCATTAACAAGGTTACCTAATTTGTCCTCTCTGTTATCTGGAATAAAATGTTGTGTTCATCCGAAGCAATGACAGAGTGAGGAACATTCCTATTAGAGAAGCCTTAGAAGCTTCTGAATGCACATCAGAAATACCGTCTAAAAAAGCTAGGTCAGTTTTAAGATAAAAGCGCCTTTTATTATGTATTCTCTGCTATCTGCCGCTCCTTTCTTTTACTTGCATTTACCAGTAACAGCAGAGCGGTTTAGAATCTGTTTTAAGCTCTGACAGATAATAGTTCTTCCACGTTCTTCTTATTTCATCTCCTGTTTATTTCTATATAACAGTCAAGGTGTTCTGCTCTGGGCTACTTAATTTCCAATTTGCTTTGTCCCGATTTACAGCCAGACACTAAGCTTAACCCCTTAAAGATACAAGCAGCCTTGGCGTTTAGGAACGTTTTTTTTATTTTGGCTGCACGTGGTTGTATGAGGCATTTTCGAGGTTTATTTTTGAATAGCCTCTGCCCACGACTTCGTCTGTGTGTTGTTGGCATCAATGATCTGCTTATATTCAGCAATTTTGCTGCCTTCGATGATCCGCCTGCTCCGGCATTTCGGAAGCTCTTAAGCTGCCCTGCTGCTGAACTCGTTCCTCGCGCTGTGCCCGTGATTGTTCCGGCATCTCAGCAACTCGCTGGGACGCCATATAATGAGTGTGTTGTTGGTGCCGATGATCCCCCTCAGCTTCGCTTGAGGAGAGCTCTGTGACTTCTGGCTACCTGCATAGCTCTCGTTGTTTTAGAATTTTGCAACAAATTAGATTTTCTTTTTCCCGGCATGTTTAAAAGTAGCAAACTGCCAATTTGGATTAAAGGTGTTTTCCCATCCAGTGTGTCAGCACTGCCTGGAGCAGATCAAAATAATATGCAAATAAATGTAAAACAATGGACTGAGGGTTAGCTGAGTGTTTACACAGAGAGATAACAGACCTGGCTTGAGATAAGGCTGCTGCAAGAGCAGTGTAATGTAGTATGTGAACATAAATTCATAACAGTCGCGAAGCCATGTCATTTACCGTAATAAAAAGAAGCCTATGTGTTAATCGAGGTTACAAACTATCTATGTGCCAAATTTCATCCAAATCCGTACAGCTGTTTTTCCATGATTGAGGAACAAACATCCAAACACACAAACTTTATAATATTAGTAGGATAGCAAAAAGGATACGGACATCTGATCATCACATCTAGCTGAGCTTGTTGGACATCCCACTCTAATACCATACCATAGTAATCTATGCATGTCTGAGAAGATTTGGAGGTATATCTGAGACACTGTGTGCATCAGAGCCAAAAGAGCATTTGTGGGGTCAGCCGCTAATGTTACACAAAAGGGTCTGGCCTGCTGTGGGTTTTCATTATAGGTCAGAAGTGGTCAAGGTCAGGCCTCTGTTCCTCCACACAAAACTCTTCAAATTGTACCCACATTGTCCTTTGTATCATACACAAGAAAGGGACTTGCCCGAATTACTGTCCCAAAGTTGAAAACTATCTTTTTATCATTCACTTGAAATAAGGAACAGAGTAAGGACTATTTCTATTCCAAAAGGAACAGATTCCCAGCTATGGACAGCGCTGTTCCTTTTACAATAGAAATACTAATTTGGCAATAAACTCCACATCATGTCAGTAGGCTTATTAACTGAGTCATGCATGATGTTAAGGGGGCTGCCCTCTAGAGGGCAGCATACAGAGGCACTGTTCTCCTAATTACATCCTGTAGAATAGATTTGCATATTTTTTACCCAGAATCCCTAGCAGAGCAGGAATAACTTGTAAGTCTCCGTACGCCTATGTAGGCACACACTCTCCCTAATGTGTATGATTATCCCCTGACCCTGGTCTATAGTCTCTCACTCTGCCAAATCAGTATCCCTGTGCTATGCTGAGGAGGTCCAAAAGACTGAAACAGCACTGTCCATAGCTGGGAATCTGTTCCTTTTAGAATATAAATACTAATTTGGCAATAAACCTTGCATCATGTCAGTAGGCTTATTAACGGAGTTATGCATGATGTTAAGGGGGCTGTCCCTAGAGGGCGCCATACAGAGGCACTGTTCTCCTAATTACATTCTGGAGAATAGATTTGCATATTTTTTTTACCCAGAATCCCTAGCGGAGCAGGAATGACTTGTAAGTCTCCGTACTGCCTATGTAGGCACACACTCTCCCTAATGTGTATGATTATCCCCTGACCCTGGAGGGGAACAAGGGAGTCAGCTGGGAAGCCACCAACAAGGCTGTTGCAGTAGTCCAGGCGGGAGATAAGGGCATGGACTAGAATTTTTTTTTCTCAAACTTGATATGAGAGATGTTTTTGAGTGATAGGTGGCAAAAAGTATTAAGAGTTTGGATGTGTGCCTTGAAAGATAAGAGAGAATCAAAGATTACCCTCAGGCATCGGGAACGTAACACCAATATTAACTAGCTGAGAAGACGTAGAAGTCTTGGTTGATTCACTGCATATAAAACTTGGAAACCTGTAAAGGATTTTTAGCAGTAACATATAAGACGTATACATGTACTTGGTCAGTGTGCTAGGTGCAGTGTATGCTGTATATGTATGTATGGCTACCACACTGGCACATTCTTTTCTTGTGGCCCCATTATTACTGGTCCTTGTGTAGGGGGTCATGAGCCAGGGCTCAAAACTCGGAAAAAACAAACAAACCCCCCCCCAAAGAACCATGCCCGATACACATGTTCTAGGTTCTGTCTGATTCTATAACTGTAGAAACACCAACTTTAATGAGATTTAGCAGATCCGGCTGTGTTGACTGCAGGCAGCAGCGCTTTCCTACTAGGCAGCCACTATTCATCCACTACCTAGCCAGCACTGCGCTTCTAAGGAAATTACTCATTAAGAAGTCTTGAAGGATGTTTTCCTTGGAATTTCCTATTAAAGTACTTGCGCTTTTTCATGCAAATATCTATATTGCAACAAAATGAATGTTTTGAGCCAGATCAGAACTTCTTCTCCCGACATCAACTGGATTTTAAGCTTGTCCGACAGGATAATTTATCATGAATAGTTTCTTATATTCTGTAAGTATTTTATCCTCTACTGGCTTGTTAAGATAAGCTAATGGCCCTTAAGTATCATTTTCAGTTTTAATATGTTAATATATATATATATATATTTTGGTTCCACTTTTTATATTAACCATGCTAAAAGCGTATTCGTTGTATCAAGTCTGTCCCGGATTCAGAAATTCTGTAAAATGTGTATATTTATGTATGTATATAAAACTGTTGACTACCCCTCCCCCACGCACTTAATGACTATTTTACTAGCACAGAATGCAGATTGTGTTTTCTGCAGCTGTAGAAACATCTGTGTGGAAATTAAATTATTACTCAAAAGGCTCATCAGCGCCAATGTGAAGGCAGATGAAAGACCAAAGAAGTGAAAAGATCCTCAGAATTAACTAAAGATGATGCGCACGGGGATGTGATGTTGCATCAACCTGCTCGTGATGTGCATTTATTATGGAATTGCTGAGTTATGGATACAATGTCATTTTACTGACAGCTTTGGATGTTTCTTTGCAACCTGTTAATTCGTGATCTCTGATAGATACTTTGGCCATGTAATTTATCTGTCTATCTGGCCGTCTGTCTGTCTGTCTGCCTGGCTGTTTGTCTATCTTGGCTGTCTGTCTTCCTGGCAGTCTGGTTGTCTGTCGACCTGGCTGTTTATCTTGGTTGTCTGTCTGTCTGTCTTTCTATATGACTTTCTGCCTGGCTGTCTGTCTATCTTGGTTATCTGTCTATCTTTACTGTCTATCTGTCTGTCTTTCTATCAAAATTTTGGCCGCCGTTAACACTTCATTAGATTTTTGAGTTGCACTGACCTTCTGGAATAAAAGACAACTGTTTGAGCAGACAAGTCTACTAAATATTATTTGATGTGGCGGAACTTGACTGATCTTCACCAATGCCCGACATTAATATCATCATGATGATAGGGACACAAACTGTGATTCATGACTTATTGCGAGCATCATTTCCCGAATTTGTTAACTTTTCTTTTTCAGCTGATTGGATGGAGATTTCTGCATCTAGAAAGGGGAATGTTAAAGAGAACCTCTCACCACCTCCATCAGCGTGAGCTCTTTTCATCCTTTAATAGGCACCATGCCACAGATTCTGGCACAGTTGGAATTTTTTCCACCCACTTTTCCTGTCCAGTAAGTGCTGTTTGTATCAATGCCTGATATGCTATAAAGACTCTCTAATGTCAACTGGGTGGTACCAGGCAAAGGGGCGTGACTCTGTGCTCTATACTGTTTGCTTCTGATTGGAGGCCTGCGTCTCGCCACCTTGGCTGCCTCCGCCTGACACCACCTACTTTACATTAGAGAGTCTAGATATCGAGCATCTAAACTAACTACACTGATTGCTCAGGAACGGTAAGGACTAGAGAAAATATTCCAACTGTGCTGGAATCAGCGTAGAAGAGGCTATTAAAGGATGCAAAGAAATGGAGGTTGTGACTAGTCCTCATTAAAGGTGTGTTAAATTGTTTAATTCCTATGGTGTAGGAATGAGGTGTTCTTTATCAATACACTGTATGGACAGGATCCACTTTCAAACCAAAGCTATTGTAAAGTTGTACAATTTTCCAGTATAATTTGTGTATCAGTTCTTCACAGTTTTCTAGATCTCTGTTTTCTGTCATTCATTCTTTTTACTGTAGTGGATGCAAATCAGCCCATGGTCACGTGATATACAGTCTATTGTCATGTGATATATAGTCTATGGTCATGTGATATACAGTCTATGGTCACATGATATACTGCCCATGGTCACGTGATATACAGTCTATGGTCATGTGATATACAGTCTATGGTCACGTGATATACTGCCTATGGTCACGTGATATACTGCCTATGGTCACGTGATATACAGTCCATGGTCACGTGATATACAGTCTATGGTCATGTGATATACAGTCTATGGTCATGTGATATACAGTCTATGGTCATGTGATATACAGTCCATGGTCATGTGATATACAATCTATGGTCATGTGATATATAGCCCATGGTCACGTGATATACTGTCCATGGTCATGTGATATGCAGTCCATTGTTACGTGATATACTGCCCATGGTCACCTGATATACTGTCCATGGTCACATGATATGCAGTTCATGGTCACGTGATATACAGCCCATGATCATGTGATGGACACACAGGTGCACGACTGACTCGTTACAAGAACTGATTACTGTAACTATAACGAGCAGTTCTTCTGTGTTTCCATCACCTGACCATGGACTGATTTTTTTTTTTTTTTTTTGGGAGTAAATAGAATGAATGACAACAAGCAGTGGCTAGAAAAACGTCAGGAATTGATACAGAATCTATAATGGAAAATAGCACAACTTTTCATTATACAAATAATAACCTTGGTCTCTCCATATTGGTCTCAAAGTGGACAACCCCTTTAATGTCCATGTATTGTTGGCCATATGGACAGTTGGTATATGGATCGGGGTTGTCTTCTTTTATTTAGAGGTAAATAATCTATAACAAGAATATAAGACCATAAGTATAAGGTTGAGGGATAACTTATTAAGTACCAGGGCTCAAATTATTGCAGGTTCTTCTCAGAAATTTGTAGTGGTCACCATCTTTTAGTTTAACGGGAGTCTGTCACTAGAATAGCCCCTATTGAACTATAAGCAAAGGCAGATAGTTGGGGATAAATCACTTTTTTCTGCTTTCTGATCAGTGCCTCTATAGCTGAGATATTAGCTTTTTTTTTTACTCATATGCCAATGAGCTGTTTGGTGCAATAAGGGCGTCACCATTGCTGTCATTGCTCCATAGCTTGCTTTGATTCCCAGCACCAGGGCAGTATACTTGTCCTAACCAGGATTAAGGATCTGGGCGCAGGAAGCATAGCCGATATTACACCGATCGGGAAGCTGAAAATAGCGTGAACTCCGGGTATTTGTCTGTACTTATAGGTCAGTAGGAATTGTTCTGATGACAGACTCCCATTAGGAAATGTCTTGTTGAGTTCTGACATGTAGGCTTTGCAGATTTCAAAAGAGAATATAATAAATTTCATGTACGCACTTTTTAGGGACTCTTATCCTATTAGCGATTTTTATTTTATTTTTTTGTTATATGAAGACTAAAGCTGGTTTCCAATTCCTGCTGTGCCTACAATGTACCAGCTGTCTCTTAGCCTCCTACTGCTTACCCCTGTACCAACTCATACAGGGAGCAGCTGCTCTGACAAGTCTGTGGGGACAGCTCGGCGTCTATCATTGGCACCAAGCCTTAAATGAGCCCCATCTCTTACATCTAAAGCAGGAATCTTGGGACACCAGTAAAAGTCTTTGGAAAACAAAGTTGTTTGCTCAGCCTTATTAATATAAGTGATCTGAGCTAAATGGATGTAACATCTTACCTGCCGCACGATGATGAATTAGTCAAGTAATTTCCTAATTAGAACGTATGCCGCATAGAGACCTGATCATATTTTATTCTAAGGTCACATTCACACTGATGGTTCTAATCCTTGTCAGACAGTTACGTGAAATAATAGACCGCATTTCATGTACGTTGTCATGACAAAACTCATTAGATTTCTATAGTTATTAAGAGGAACGTTGTATTGTCAGCTGAACCTTTTTATAACCCTCATAGTATACTTTATACAATATTGTTGTTGTGTATTTACCGCCATCATTGTAAGTGCTACTTCTCATGTTCACGGTAAATGAAGCGGTTTCGTAGTATGGCAGTGACAATACAATGTTAGGAGAGACGTGAGAGTGAACTGCGTTCTAAATATAAGCTGTAAAACAATAGAAAGATGAATTGAGTTAAATCTTACATTTATATACCATTCAGTAAAAAAAAAAACTCAAGCTATACAAGCTCTGTGGGTGTAAGTCCAGGTTTCTAATCTATAAAAATTAGTAATTTATTGATTGTTATGCTTAGGGATAGTTCACACAGGGGCAAGGAGGTGGATTTTGACAGCGGATTTCGCCTCAAAATCCGCCTCCATACAATGGTGGGCTATAGAGACCACTAGCGTTCTTTTCAATATGCCGCTAGCGGAAAAAAGAAGCGAGCTGCCCTTTCTTCAGGCGGATTCCGCGGCTCGCTGCGCCACGGCTTCTACCAGGTGGCAGCAACCTCCACATTTGGCGCATTCATTTGACCCGACTCCAGAGGGGGAAGCGCGACGGTCGTGGCAGGCGGGTTTTGACCCGAGAGTGGTGCGGCCCCCCCATGTGAATGAGCAGCACTTACTTCCTTCTCTCTATTAGCTCTACTTGCTGTCATATCCGTCTAGAGCAGTGAAGGAGGAGACTTCAATGACTGCAGCCCTTTACTTCCTCCCTGCTGAGAGAGAAATGACAGTACTTAGAGAAGCACGACAGCAATCACTTTCCTTTAATTATAAGATTAGCTGTGGTCTTGCAGTGTATCTAAATGATGACAGTTCTGTGCTTCACTTGCTGCCGTTATAGGAATAATGGCTTGGTCTGCATATGAGACTGTATTAGGAAAACCACATTTTTTTTTTTTTGGGGGGGGGGGTAAGTTAGGGTTCACGCTACCGTTGGTGTCCTCTCAGAAGGTTAAAAAATAACCTAAAAAAACAGACACCTATCATAACGGAAACGGAGGTTAATTGATGGTTATCAGTTACTGTCCATTATATGTCCGTTGCCCATAGACCTCAATGTTAAAAAAAAAACAAACAAAAACAAAACACGGACATTTACTATCCATTTTTTCAAACAGACAGACAGGTCCTGCATGTAGGATTTTTTGTCTGCTTGAAAAATGGGTGTAAACCAGGGGTGCTCACACTTTTTCAGTCTGTGAGCTACTTTTTAGCTGACCAAGGCAAAAGATCTACTAGGGCGGGGACGGAGCGGGCCTATGGGCGGGACCGGGTGGGCTTGTGGGTGGGACGGGCGTGTCTGTGGGCGGGGCAGGGCGGATCGCGAGAGCAAGACAGCGGCATTCTGTGGCCGCCCAGGGATCCCGGGTGTCTGCTTCTTCACAGCGCAGGCTGAGAGTCATCTACAGACACTGGCAGGCGGGGACGCCGCAGCCCCAGCCTGCCAGTGTCCGGAGATGATTCTCAGCCTGCACTGTGAAGAAGCAGACACCCGGGATCCCTGCATCCCGTGATCGACCCATACGTCCTTTGCGATCTACCAGTAGATCGCGATCGACGTATTGGGCACCCCTGGTGTAAACGGACACTAAAGGACACAAGATAAAATCCCATTGAAATGAATGGAAATTGCGAACGGACCAGCTAGATAAAATCTTATACGGACAATAACCACAGACACTGCTGAGCGGACAACGGTAGTGTGAACGCCCCCTAAGATAGACCTACCAGCTAAAACTGGTATGCGCTTTATTCATTAATAATAGTCTTTTCAGCACCAGGTGGGCACGAAAATGCTGAACAAAAGTGAAAGGTGTTTTTTGTGTATAAACATACTAGTTAATAAAGTCCTGTGATCACAGCAGCACAGTCCAAATAAGCAATCTCTAATGTGTAAGAGGGAAAGAGTGGCAGGTTTATCTTGGCTTAGCAGGTTTGTAGAGACGGTGACCAGGACACATCTCCACCATATCTGTAACATGGAAGGCATTGTTGACCCTCACAGATGTTATCTACTTGGGGATCTAAGAAAACTGCTTTAAGAATCTCTTTAAGGAACTGTTGCCATGTCCTTGGAAGGCAGTATTGGAAACAGAGATGAAGAAGGCTTCTGATCTTACTCTTAGCAGAAGAGTTTGGGGGTGAAGTATGAACAAGCTGAAGAGGAGAGATGCCAAACCATGGGGGCACTTAAAACAAATGGTAGAAAGTTGGGGTATGAAGATAGTTACAATGTTGTATGTTAGAGTTAGAATTCTGAGCAGCATTATATTTAAGAAATAGTGATAATGTAATTACACAAGTACTACTCTATATTATACAAATTATTATTATTTTCCCATATTTTGATTCTCCGTATTCTTCTTCCAAACAGATGTTATTGGCATCGCTGTCGCGCACAGCCCCAAAGAGAGCGCACAACCTCTTCAGGTGAGTGATTTCACTTTCTCTTTCTTGCTTTACATAAGATATACACTGATATTATGGAAATCGAATTAAAGGGCCCCATTTAACAAGTGACAGGTTTCCTGTTTGTTATGTCGGGTCTTTCCTCATTTTGTATATTCCTCAATCAAATTCTTTTTGATACTTGGTTTCTATTTTCTACCCGTCGCTGCCAGGAAGAACGCCGCAGCTTTAGATGTGCTTTCTGCTGGAAAGAAACAACTTGCTGTTGAACAATCTCTCTTTATATTAAAATTTTGTAAGCAGCACTGAATTCCCTCTAGTCAAATAGCTACAAAATCAGATTGAAATTTCCTGTATGAATCCAATAACTGTAGAGGAATGATATAGTACTATTCACGTTGCGGCAGGTCACTCTATTATAGCAATCCCTGCAGTCTTTCTTTTCTGATCTATTTTCTTGTATTAAAATAATTCTTAAAGGGTCCTGCCATTTTTGTTAAAGTGTAATATCTTAGCGAAACTTCTGTGCCTCGGATGTTATACAATATTAAATATGGATTCATCCAAAATAATTTCAGCAATAAAAATGTGCTTTCTCCAGTCGAGGCTAATAGAACCATTTCTTTGCAAAGTTCTCCATCCTGGTTGTTGCTTAAATGGAACTAAAATATTGATTTTGACTTATTGTTAGTATAGGTCATTGGTTTCAGATCGGTGGGGGTCCACATAATTTTTACAAGCATTGCAGCCTCTTACCAAGCAATGTACCATACATAGTGACTATGCTTTGTGTGGGAGGTCAACCCCATTCACTTGAATGGGATTAAGCTGCAAACTGACCATGTGGCTGGAGGGCCCCTGACCCTTTGAACTGCTGATGTGTGGGGGTCCTAGGTGTCAGATCCCTGCCACTTTTATATTGTGCACCTATCTTAAGGATAGGTCTGGTGAAATCCCTTTCTATTATATAATATAATATATAGCTTGCAAAGTGTTGTAAGCGGCCATTTTCTCGTGGCCTGTGGGCATGCACAGTCTGCTCTGCCCGAGGCCTAGAAGTTACAACCCACCGCCGGAAGAAGAGGAGGAAGATGACGCTCCTGACGAAGATGGAGGCGGTGCTGGAGAGGGTTCTCTCGCAGCATTGGGGATGCCCCCAGTGCTGTCTGAGCACTTTGGCCCGCCCCCAGTGCTGTGAAAGAACATATATGCATACCGACAAGAACCGGGATTGTAGGCGAATGGCGGCACGGAGAAGACAACGAAAGGTAGGAGGAGAACCAATATATAATATATCTTTCTATAGGTGGAGTAGGGAGTGACCTATATTGTAGGTGGAGTGGAGAGGTCACCCAACAGTGCACACCAGGCAGTGCAGTCAGGAGGCTCCAGTCCCAGGGTCTCCCAAAAAGAGGGAAGATCAGAAGGGTATCGCAAGTAGACACAGCTGTTAAGGGAACAAGAGGTGAAATGGTAAGCCCCAGCAATAGGGCACTCCTTTGCTCTGTAGGAGTATCAGTAGTGTTTTTAAAGCTGGGTGGTGTTGCAAGATGCCCCTAGAAAGGTCAGGGAACAGGCCGCTAAAAGTTCATTTCTCTAATTCTGGCTATGTGACTTAAAAAAACATCACGTGGCTTATCACTAGGGACGCAGCCGACAAAGCTTCCAGGACGCCTCTCACTTTCACATTATTGCTCACAGTTGGGATTCCGGATTGTCCACAGTCAGTGAGAGGGAATGTAGGGTAGTAGAGTTAGATGAGACAGTCTGCCAAAGTGTATCAGCTTCAGTAGTAACTTTTGATTCCACAAGGTCCACCTTGGCTTGTAGAAAAAACGGAAGGAAAACCAGCAACTCTCCAGACATGGACTAAAATATAACTTTTATTAAATCCAATAAAATGGCATAATTACAAAAAATGACAAGAAGAAATAAAGAAAAAGAACCCCCCCCATAAAAAACGCTACTGATGTGTGATGAGATAGAACATCTCTTTGTCTTTGGCTTGTAGAGCCTCAACAGTCGTGTGCAGGGTACCCAATTCTGAGCACCAGGACCTCTCCAGATTATCGAAGCCCCCCTTTGAGAGTAAATGGGATAGTAGCCTCTGAAAAAAGCCGTCTTTTGTGATATGTAGTTGTGGAGAACTGGAGAAAGTATGGATGGAGGTCTGTGGAGGGAGAGGGTGTAGAGGAGAAATCCTGTGGAGTAGAGGTCTATGCCAACTTCATTTCCCCCCATCATCAGATGAGTGTAAGGAGTGCTTGGGTCAGCCTCTGTATTAGCGCAGCCAGTTTGACACTGGGTGCTTGCCTCCCTTGCGAATAAAATCAAAGATGGCCCTGCCTGAGATGGCATCCTAACAAGCTGCTGGTAGTCCGGAGAGATGGTAGAAATGCACCCTAGACCTTTTGGCTGCCTCATGGCACCAATGGGAGACTGCAGACCAGGTTAGAAAGCTAAAGAGAAGCCAGAGGTGGCTGTGAAGTAAGGTAGGCCTCTGGAAACTCCCAGACAGTCTAGGTTCACCTGTTGTTCAAAGAAAGATCCCCAGCTGTTAGGTGCCCGAGCAGAGAGACCACACTGTTGTGCCCAGATTTTGCAGGTTTTCCCAATGAATAGGGGAGAAAAGCAGGAAATAAATGAGTCTGAGACTGGAAACTGAATTTGTCTCAAACTGCTGTTATACCGCTCTTGACAGGGCCATCAGCCCCCAATTATTTTTCCTGATTTACATCGGTTTTCTGGGCATAAACGATGCCTGAAATGTATGCCAGCTTTAAGCTGGTGTAGATTCTATTGTAGACTCATGGCCCATTGGAGGATGCACCCGAGGTGTAGGCCTCGTCATAAATTAGACAAAATTGGAGTACAAAACGTCTTCATAAATCCCTCTATAACTTTTCTTTCTTAGGTTATTCTCTAAACGTACAATAAAAAGTTCCATTCAGTGGCAGATTCCTTTGAGAAAGCAAGAATTTTTTACTTTTTGTGTGTGATTGTCGGATCGTATTGAAGGAACTTTTCGTTCTACTTAGTTAGAAATACAGCCTGGTGCAATGTCTCCTTTCTGTTAAAGCAGCCTTGACTAGCTCTAGGTACAAGCATCAGCCGTACGACACCGCTTATAAATAATGGCCATCAAAATGCCAAGATGAGGGACGCAACTCTGAAAAGCCAAAAGCAGAATCCTGTCCTTGATCAAAGTGTCAAGAAATTGAGAATGGAAATCTTCAGGTCTGTGATTGTTCCGGATGTTCAGAACATGTTCTGTCGATACCATTCTTATCTTGTTCATTCTTTTCACAATGATAGAACATATCCAAAGTCTAGAGACCGATTCAGAAGACTGGATTTAGTTCATTGGGCTTTGACAGTTGTATCTCAAAAACTTGCATCAAGCAACATTGTGCTCCTGACTTGCTGGTATGTAATGTATATTTTGGCTGCTGTAGAGGATATGCATAGTCAGATGCAGCTTTTCTTGCCATTACATGAGCTGGACTAGCTAGCTTTATTTTTATTTAAAACATCTTCATGAGATGACTGCATTTCTGATTCAGGCCTAAAAAATAGCTTTAAAATAATAAAATAAATAAAATATCTGTATCCCACAGCCGGAATATATATTTTAGAATAATCTTTTTTTTTTTTTTTTTTTTTTCCAAAATTTCAAGAAATTTTGAAATTGGGTTCCTTACACATTTGATTCTTTTTGTAATGGTTTACTTTAAGCCATCAGCAAGTATGGTCAACTTCTAAACCATTGGTTTCATATGCATGTAGACTCAGGACTTTGGGCCCTTTCACACTGACTACTTTTCTGTCTATTTTCTGTTTCACAGACTGAGAGACACTGAGAAATAAATTGTGACGTACTATTTGTCTCGTCCATTTGAGTCACTGTTTTTAAAGGGGTTGTACTGGATAAACTGAACTTTCTAAGCTAAGCTAAAGCTTTAAAGCTAAAGCTTTCTAGCTAAGCTAAACAACCCCATCCCTCCCCCTGGCCTACCTTCTAAATTATTTACTGTACCAAAAAGCTAGATTTACCTAGATGCTTCCCCAGGCATATTTTCCAATTTTCTGGTGACGTTCTGTTTCCAGAAACAGAACGTCACCAATACTAACCCACTCCCCTACACCCTACCCCATCATACTAACCTGTCTTCCTCTCTGGATCTTCTGGGTAAGGGATGTCACTTATGGGCCTATAGGCCCTCTGGCTGCATTGCTCAAGCATGGGCAGCTGGCAGACATCGAAGAGGTGTCGACTGCCCAGAACAAGTGACATTCCATACCCAAAAGTTCCTGCCCCAAAGACAGGCAGGGTTAATGGGGTTGGGGTGGGGGTGTGAGTTAGTTAGAGAGGGCTAGTAGTGGGTGGGCTAACTAGGGAAACAGGGAGGAGGTGTGAGTAAGAAAGGCAGTAGATGGAGGGAGTCTGCTCTGAGTGAAGCGCACGGTATCATGGTAGTTGTTGGAAAACAGAACAGGAAGCTACACCATGTAAACAAATGCAAAATTTGTCAGGAGCCCCAAGAGAAACCCAGAAATCACTCAAAACAATGCTAAAGGTATTATGGGGTGACACAATGGCTCAGTGATTAACCCCTTAGCAACCCTTGACGTAACTGTACGTCATGGGTCGCATGGGGATGTATGGAGCGAGCTCACACGCTGAGCTCGCTCCATACACGGCAGATGCCGGCTGTATAATACAGCCAGGACCTGCCACTAACAGCAGCGGTCGGTGCCCGAGCCGATCGCTGCTGTTAACCCTTTACACACTGCGGTCAAACGTGACCGCAGTGTGTAAACAGCGCAGGCGGCATGGGCGCCGCCATGTTTCGCCGATCGCCGCCCTCCTGAACGTCACAAGAGGGCGGTGATCGGTTGCTATGACAGCCGGAAGCCTATTGAAGGCTTCCAGGCTTGTCTCTGCATGAGATCTATTAGACGAGGCCAGAGGCATTGTCTAATAGAAGTGCTGCGATTTTCCTATTCACTGCAATACTGTAGTATTGCAGTGAATAGTATGAGCGATCAGACTCCCTAGGTTTCAAGGTACCTAAGGGGTCTGATCATAAATGTATAACAAGAAAAAAAAAAGTTTTTAAAAGTATTAAAAAAATTAAAAAAAAATATAAAAGTTCAAATCACCCCCCTTTCCCTAGATCAGCTATAAAAGTAATTAAAGAACATTAAACATAAACATATTAGGTATCCCTGCGCTCCAAAATGCCTGAACTATTAGAATATTAAAACATTTATCCCGTACTGCGAACGGCGTAGCGGCAAAAAAAATAAAAACAGCCAAAAAGCGTTTTTTTCAACACTTTGCCTCCTATAAAAAATTGAATAAAAAGTGATCAAACCATTGGATCTTTCCCCAAATGGTATCAATAGAAACGTCATCTTGTCCCGCATAAAAAGACACCACAACCAGCTCCATACATGGAAATATGAAAAAGTTACAGGTGTTAGAACATGATGACACAAATTTTTTTTTCTATTTTGCAAAGATTATCATTTTTTTAAAAGTATCCAAAAATTTCAAATACTATATAAATTTGGTATCACCGCGTTTGTACTGACACGTAGAACACAGGTAACATGTCATTTGTACCAAACAGTGAATGCTGTAAAAATTAAACCCATAAGAAAATGGCGCAAATGCATTTTTTCTCCAATTGCGCCTCATTCTGAATTTTTTTCCAGCTTCCCAGTACATTGCACAACATATTGAATGGTGCCATTACAAAGTAAAATTTGTCCCGCAAACAATAAGCTATCATGTGACTCTGTGAACTGAAAAATGAAAAAGTTATGGCTCTTGAAATGTGAGGAGGGAAAAACGAAAATGCGAAACCAAAAAATGGCCTGGTCCTTAAGGGGTTAATATTGCAGCCATGCAGTGCTGGAGTCCTGGGTTCTAATCCTGCCAGAGACAACATCTGCAAGTAGTTTGTATGTTCTCCCTGCGTTTGCTCGGATTTCCTTCCATACTTCAAAGACATACTGATAGGAAAAAATGTACATTGTGACCTCTATATGGGGCTCACAAACTACATTGAAAAAAAATCCCCACAACAATACTAAAGGTATTAGGGTGCACTTATTAACCTATTAATAGCGGTAACAACCCCCCCTTCCCGAGAACCCCTTTAATATATTAACCCCTTTAATATATTTTGATCTGGGGCCATAAGGAAGTGCAGCTGATGTAAAGTCCAAGTGGCCCATGATATAGTTCTAACTGGAACACAGGATTACCCAGTGGCATAACTATAAGGGGTGCACAGGTTGCAGTTGTAACAAGCAATGGGGAGCCCAGAAAGTATCTGTCTCGTATACAGATGGTAGTATAATAGATGGCAAGTAATGGGTCCGGTACACTGTTGCAGATTTTGTAGGGAGGCCCAGGACCTGATGAAATATTAGGTAACTCAAGTGACATCTTCTCAGCAAAGTATTGTACTAAAATGCTCCTGTATTGTTGCTGCTCATCCCCTACACAATAATGAATAGGAAAGGGATCGCTAGTAGAGCCGGTATTCAGAATCCGATCCAGCTTTGCAGATACTATATGGGTTTTTCTTTATTTTATCATACTAAATGTAGTCATTTTGGAGAGCTCCCGATTATTCATCATCTTTATAGTGAAGTTCTTTTTCTCCTGTAGAAAGTACATTAAAATCCAGAACTGGCTTCTCATTTCTCATCCATTGCTTACATTGTCGCTGTCCAATTTTATCAATATATACTTGGTGGCTGTCAATTGAGTAAATGCATTAAGACACTTCTTGTACGTAAATCCATGGTGGAAAGTACATCAGATATAACGGATGTGTCTGGATTTACGATTAATGGTGTCTCTATATTTTATGGTGTATGTATTAGTGGGGAGCAGGGTAATCTCTGCTTTCTCATAAATAGGACTTGCTGTTTTCATAGTAGTTTGTGTGGGTGTTTTTCTACTGTTCAGCTTTATTAGATATGTTCCTATATAAAACCGCATATACAATTGTAAATAAAAATGAGTTTTCTAAACCAAATAACACTTTTTTAAAGTGATTTTCTAAACACAAAACAAAAAAAAAATAACAAAAGGAAGAAAAAAGGAATATTATATTGTTATATTCGTCTCTCCTTCGCCCTGCTGTTCCAGCCACAGCTCCCTGCTAAATAGTGTTCCTGCACCCCACCGATTAAATCAATGCCCACCCCATGTGGCCACTACAATCAATCATTGACATTAGTGGACACGTGTGATAGTTGGCTATTTTGGGAAATCTAAACTCAATAACGTACCAAGCAAGCGCATGTGACTGCTGAAGCGATTGATGTCCTCATAGGAGCACCAAGACCATGGAGCTGCAATTGGGACAGTAAGATGGACAGGTGAATATGGCCCCTTTTTTTTTGTAACCCTTTTCCTGCAGTACTTTAAGACAGTGATTGGCTTAGATTGTTTGTAAACTGAGCTCAGTGGGGACCCAGGCAGCCTGTGGACTGGAGTAGTGGGTGATTGTGGTAAGCGTGTAATTTATTCTAATTTTAACTTTTCGACTTCTGGACCAAAATAATGATGCTTTTTATTAAAAAAAAAAAAAAAATGCTGCTGCTTTTTGCCTGAAAAACCTCTCTAAAGTTCCTGCTACTAGGTGTCTGCCTACTAGTTATTTTGTTGTTCACTCGCTGTTACTAAGTATGTCCCGTACTTGGTTACCTGGAAACTAAGATGGATTCACAGCGAGTGTAGAAGAGGATGCCCCCTCCCACAGTGTACCATGTGGGAGGGGGCATCGCGGAACAAAGGTTTGGGTGACAGTGCCATTGCGCGGGGGGGAGAGAGGCCAGGTGCACGCAGGAGGGTGGGGCCAGGGTCGCACTGGAGGTGGGTCGCGCAGGGGGTGAGGGGGCCGCGGACAAAGTCGCAGGTAATGCTAATATCGTATACCGATATCATCCATGTTCCTATTTACCATGGACTCAACACATGCATGCATTGACTAATTGACTAGAAAACGGTGGCTAAATATGTTTGCTGTCCATAATCGAGATATTCCTGTCTGGATTTAGAGGCTGAGAAATTGTCCTCCTGCTTAGACTTCTTGTAATACTACATTGTAACACACTGTAGCTGTGAGTGCAGTACTATGTCAGGTCGCCTAATGTAATGAAACAGGTTTTCAAGTACTTCTGCCTGGCATAGAGCGCCCCTATTAATAGTTCCTGCCAGTGAGTGCCCGTATGAACACCGTAGGTCCTAGAGCACCCTCATAACCAGGGACTGACAGGTTCTTTTACATCCGCCCTTACCTTTCTCCTTAGCTTAGCATATCCTGAGATGTGTAGTGCGAGATAAAAGAGCCATAATTGAAAACAATCTTGGAACGGGGAGCTAGCAATGTTAGAAATATTGGATTTCTTTCTACGGTCCTTTGTCCATGAGGACACGAGCAAGAAGACAGCTGTCCGACCATCAGCGTCACAAGTCAAGAGGGAGAAGACATCTGGAGGGGCGAGATTGCTGCTGGTTAACTAGTTATAGGTAAATAAATATGCATCGGAGCGATGCCATCAAGTAGCCTGAATTGTAGGAAATAGAAGATAACTTTGGTCAATTGTCTGTGTTTGACTTACGGTATTTCTCATTCTTTAACCCTTTCTTGCTGCAGCCATTTTTCGACTATTCATTGTCGTTCCTTTCCCGCCACCTTCCGAAATCCATAACGTTTTTTTATTTTTCCGTTCACAGTGAGCTTATTTTTTGTGTGACAGATTGTTGAGGCCATTTAACATTCCACAAGATTCTACCTATATTCTTCAGTCTTCGGATGACCGCCATGTCAAATCTATCTAGTTTTTGTCATGTTTTATCACATAACAAAAATCCAAGACTTTGAAAAATAAAATTTCTTCGATTTTCTTCAATGTATTGAAAAATCCACCCTGCCTATGGCAGACTGTAATAGAAGAATTGTAATGACAGACCTGGAAGACATCAATAGGTTCCTGGCTGTCATGGAAACTGATCTTTGCCTCCTGGATCTTGTTCTGGGGACAACAAGCCAGGCGAACGTGGCGACACATTTGGCTGAGGCATCTGAGGGGTTAATGCCTGTGATCACAGAAGAGTCTGATTGCAGATGGGTCTCCGCTGTGTAATACAGCACAGACCTGTTGGCTATGAGCCCTGCTCAGCTCAGTTATGAAATCCACCTACCAGTACCAGAATCACTTCTAACCCCACTTATATACTGTTTTGGGTCAGTCAGTGACATGGTGAACATACCTTTGTTACGTCAAAGTTGCAATATTGCTGTTAAAAAATAAAAGAAATTTTCTGAGAGAAGTCCTCAGTAGTTGATACCTTTTTTAATGGCTAACTCAAAAAGCTTTTTGATGACATATTTCGAGCTTTCGGGACTACTATAAAGGTCCCTTCATCAGGATGGTATAACACAATGTCTGAAGGTAGGCATATATATACAGAGAAATGGAGTGTTAGATGCAAAATAGATGGAAAACAGAACATAAACCGTTTTAAAAACACACATATATATCAGTTCACAGGAAAGTTCTCTGGGTTTATGGCTTCTTTGATCAGTGACGTGGTGTCTAGTGGTTATAAAAGGCCATAAAACCCTGGGCCCTGTTTAAACCTTGTTGGAGAGTGCGAAGGGTCGTCATAAGTTTAAATTCCCATATGAGGCGATCTTTTCTGTCTCTGAAATTCCCCCTTATTATTCATATCCTTGGTCATATTATGATTTTGATTACAGAAGTGTTTTGGCACCGGGAGGTCCATTCTTTGCTCTCTAATCGTATGTCTGTGTGAGTTCATCCTCATCCTCAGTGACTGTCCTGTCTCACCTACATACAGGCCCTCAGGACACTTAGTACACAATATCAAATACACTACATTAGGTGTGCTGCAGGTGAAGTTACCTGGGATCTTGTAGTGTCGATCAGAGTTCGGGATCTTTATTTTGTCCGTAGTCAGTATGTGCGGGCAGGTTTTGCACCTCTTCTGTCCACATGGAAATGTTCCTTTGTTAGTTGGAGGTGACAGTGAGCTGCTAATAATCATATTCCTGAGGTTTGGTGGCTGTCTGTAACACAGGAGAGGGGGTTCTGGAAATATGGATTTTAGATGGCCTACTACTGATTCATTGACGATATCCTAATCATTTGGACTGGGTCTGAACAACAGCTGAAAACCTTCCATGAACAATTCAACCAGTTCCATCCCACCATCAACCTGACGCTCAATCACTCCTTCTCAGAAATAAACTTTCTAGACACAGTCATCAAGATACAGGACAACAAAATTGAGACATCACTGTATCGGAAGCCGATTGACCGCCCTACCTACCTAAGATGGGACAGCTTTCATCCGAAACACATAAAGAAATCCATTGTCTACAGCCAAGCCATCAGATACCATTGCATATGTTCAGACCCGGTGGACAGAGACAAGCACATTGGGGGCCTCAAAAACACATTCTTGAGGCAGGGCTACCATCCAAGAACAATTGATAACCAAATCACCAGGGCCACCAGAACACCAAGATCAGAGTTATTAAAATACAATACCAAACAGGAGAACACTCGGGTGCCCCTGGTTGTCACTTATAACCCCCACCTGGAGACGCTGAGAGGTATCACACGCAAATTACATCCACTACTGCAAAAAGACAACCATCTAAAATCCATATTTCCAGAACCCCCTCTCCTGTGTTACAGACATCCACCAAACCTCAGGAATATGATTATTAGCTGCTCACTGTCACCTCCAACTAACAAAGGAACATTTCCATGTGGACAGAAGAGGTGCAAGACCTGCCCGCACATACTGACTACGGACACAATAAAGATCCCGAACTCTGATCGACACTACAAGATCCCAGGTAACTTCACCTGCAGCACACCTAATGTAGTGTATTTGATATTGTGTACTAAGTGTCCTGAGGGCCTGTATGTAGGTGAGACAGGACAGTCACTTAGGATGAGGATGAACTCACACAGACATACGATTAGAGAGCAAAGAATGGACCTCCCGGTGCCAAAACACTTCTGTAATCAAAATCATAATATGACCCAGGATATGAAGATCCTGGTACTAAGGGGGAATTTCAGAGACAGAAAAGATCGCCTCATATGGGAATTTAAACTTATGACGACCCTTCGCACTCTCCAACAAGGTTTAAACAGGGCCCAGGGTTTTATGGCCTTTTATAACCACTAGACACCACATCACTGATCAAAGAAGCCATAAACCCAGAGAACTTTCCTGTGAACTGATATATATGTGTTTTTTTTAAAACTGTTTATGTTCTGTTTTCCATCTATTTTGCATCTAACACTCCATTTCTCTGTATATATATGCCTACCTTCAGACATTGTGTTATACCATCCTGATGAAGGGACCTTTATAGTAGTCCCGAAAGCTCGAAATATGTAATCAAAAAACTTTTTGAGTTAGCCATTAAAAAAGGTATCAACTACTGAGGACTTCTCTCAGAAAATTTCTTTCATTTCATATCCACTGGCTAACACGGTACAAGGATATATATTTTTTGTTAAAAAATATATTCTCTAAATTTTAGCTGAGCTGTTCAATGCACCCAAGGGAGTTGCCGCATATGTTGGCTTAGGCACTTTCGCATAACATTCATTACTAATGGCTAAACAATGTAAACTTAGGGTAGCCTGAAAATACTCCAGATTGATCACCCGGTTTCAGGGAGCAGAGGTTGCATACGGACACCGGAAAAAAAGTAAGGTAGGACACTTGTATGTCGGTAATCTTTCCAAATGATAGCTCTAGTAATTGGCTCAATTGCAGTGTGTACTGTGTCATAGAGTAGTTGCTGTACAATGAGAAGTTCTGGTGCGCAAACTGCTTCTCATGACTGAAGAGTTTAGATAAAAATGTCAATGAAAATCTGAATAACTATACTAAGCTGTAAAACGCAACCTGAAATATCTGGAATAGTCTTTGGTGTATGAGTAGAGGCAAAGAGATTTGTGTGGAACGTCTCCAGGGAACGACATGAAAGATAACCCTACAGCATGTGCGCTTAATGTATGCAGCTTTACATAGAAACCTCTGCAGCCATGAGAATCATATGTTCTGTTTAGACATGTGTGATGATATCTGAAGTGTGACCTAGTAGCTAATGTTAGTGGGGTGTATGTATGTGTGTCGGATATATATAGATGTATCTATATCTATATATATATATATATATATATATATATATATATATATATATATATACACAGTACAGACCAAAAGTTTGGACACACCTTCTCATTCAAAGAGTTTTCTGTATTTTCATGACTATGAAAATGGAAGATTCCCACTGAAGGCATCAAAACTATGAACTAACACATTTGGAATTATATATGTAACAAAAAAGTGTGAAACAACTGAAAATCTGTCTTATATTCTCGGTTCTTCAAAGTAGCCACCTTTTGCTTTGCACATTCTTACCATTCTCTTGATGAGCTTCAAGAGGTAGTCACCTGAAATGGACTTCCAACAGTATTATAGGAGTTCCCAGAGATGCTTAGCACTTGTTGGCCCTTTTGCTTTCACTCTGCGGTCCAGCTCACCCCAAACCATCTCAATTGGGTTCAGGTCTGGTGACTGTGGAGGCCAGGTCACCTGGTGTAGCACCCCATCACTCTCCTTCTTTGTCAAATAGCCCTTACACAGCCTGGAGGTGTGTTTGGGTCATTGTCCTGTTGAAAAATAAATGATTGTCCAACTAAACGCAAACCGGATGGAATAGCATGCCGCTGCAAGATGCTGTGGTAGCCATGCTGGTTCAGTCCGCCTTCAATTTTGAATAAATCCCCAACAGTGTCACCAGCAAAGCCCCCCCCCCCCACACCTCCTCATCCTCCATGCTTCACAGTGGGAACTAGGCATGTAGGGTCCATCCGTTCACTTTTCCTGAGTCGCACAAAGACACCAAAGAACCAAAGATCTCAAATTTGGACTCTTCAGACCAAAGCACAGATTTCCACTGGTGTAATGTCCATTCCTTGTGTTCTTTAGCCCAAACAAGTCTCTTCTGCTTGTTGCCTGTCCTTAGCAGTGGTTTTCTAGCAGCTATTTTACCATGAAGGCCTGCTGCTGCACAAAGTCTCCTCTTACCAGTTGTTGTAGAGATGTGTCTGCTGCTAGAACTCTGTGTGGCATTGACCTGGTCTCTAATCTGAGCTGCTGTTAACCTGCGATTTCTGAGGCTGGTGACTCGGATGAACTTATCCTCCGCAGCAGAGGTGACTCTTGGTCTTCCTTTCCTGGGGTGGTCCTCATTTGAGCCAGTTTCTTTGTAGCGCTTGATGGTTTTTGCAACTGCACTTGGGGACACTTTCAAAGTTTTCACAATTTTTCGGACTGACTGACCTTCATTTCTTACAGTAATGATGGCCACTCGTTTTTCTTTACTTAGCTGTGTATCCACCTGACTTCTGCACAACACAACTGATGGTCCCAACCCCATTTATAAGGCAAGAAATCCCACTTATTAAACCTGACAGGGTACACCTATGACGTGAAAACCATTTCAGGTGACTACCTCTTGAAGCTCATCATATATATAGTTTATTTGGTTCATATTTTTTGTTTACAAATTACTAGTAAGATAGAAAACTTAAATTTTTTTAGTCGTATGATTCACCTTGAGGGAATACCAAGGAATAAAGTAAAGAAAGACGAAGTAGGCAGTGGAGAAGGTTTCTTGTTTTCATTGCATATTCTTTTGAATTGTATGCTTTTGATCACTTTTTTCGGCCTGTATATATTATTTATGAATATTTTGATATAGTATACAGTTTAAAGGCATAGTTTTCCCCAAGAAAACCCCATTAATAATATGCCTGCTCCAGGGGAAATTTAATATTACATGAAAAGCATATGTACACATGAAGCAACATTTATAGGGAAGCTGTCAGGATAATTTGGGACACTAAACCACCCACAGGTCCTTATGAAACGGGCCTAGTGGGCCCAAATAGCCCTGTTGCAACTCAACCTATGCACTTTTATACTTTCCTGTACAGTTCTTTAGTAAAACCGAGACAGACCTTGGTCCTGGAATTTCAGTACTACTGGAGGAGGCTGAAAAAGGTGAAATATGAACAAGTATAGGGGCACTATTATTTACGTTTGTAAACACAGCACTCCTTTCTCTAACCATCTGCACACTTGCAGTGTCTACTTACTACTTGTTGGAGCAGATGTGGCGCTACCTAGGGATGCAGCATGGTACTGCAGTGTTGAAATGCATGAACACCACTGGAGCGGGTGGCAAAATATCTGCTTTTACCGTATGAGTCCCTTATTCACATTCACTGTGGCATCCACTATACAAATGCTTTCCCTGCAGGGCTTACATAAGGACATCTAGAGTCCTGTACAAGAGCTATTTGTACTTGTTCCTTTGTGATGTTTATATCCTTTAATAGGGCATGTAAACAGGGGTTGCTTTTATTGAGGGTTTTCTTCTTTAAAGGACTGATCCCACTTAGCTATTTTACCATAGGCATTTGGATGGTAGTAGATGGTCTCTGTTACTCCGTATGTGTATGAATAGGTCTATGAGAAAGTGACTTGAACTGGGCACAATATCCATGTGTTGTCCATGACTGCTACAGGCCCATACTTTTCATTAATAAGTCTGAGCTTAAAAAAGGACCTGTTGTGAGTTTTGCCCCTGGGCTCACAGCTCCTTACACATTTCCCTCCGCACTAAGATCTGATTGCAGAAAGACCCAAGATGAGTTTATTGCCGCTAAATGCTTTAGGAGGTGACCAAAATGAGCAGTTCCTTTCCAGGGTTTTCTGGAACCATGATATTGGTGACCTACTACATTGGTAGTGGTGAAGCCTGTCAACTAATGTCCCCACTGAGGAGGTGCTTGAAGGGGGTGCAGAGTTCAGAAACGTGCTGCAGCCTCAACACTCCGTACCAAACGTAGCACACTATATATATAAGCATAGGGACAAAATTGTTGGTCCCCCTCCTTTAATGAAAGAAATGGTCACAGAAATAACTTGAATCTGGCAAAAGTAGAGATGAGCGAACACTAAAATGTTCGAGGTTCGAAATTCGATTCGAACAGCCGCTCAATGTTCGTGTGTTCGAACGGGTTTCGAACCCCATTATAGTCTATGGGGAACAGATACTCGTTAAGGGGGAAACCCAAATCCGTGTCTGGAGGGTCACCAAGTCCACTATGACACCCCAGGAAATGATGCCAACACCTCTGGAATGACACTGGGACAGCAGGGGAAGCATGTCTGGGGGCATCTAACACACCAAAGACCCTCTATTACCCCAACATCACAGCCTAACAACTACACACTTTACACACTCAATACCACCTCTCTGACAGTAGGAAAACACCTTGAAACATGTGTATTTGGCACTTGCAGTGAGGAGAGCTTGTCACCAGCAGTGAATTTGGCCCTTGTAGTAAGTTGAGGTTGGCACCAACATTTGTTTTGAAAATCAGGGTGGATTGAGCCTCTAACCAGCAGAGTTTGGGCAAATTCATGGTGGAGGGAGCCTCTAAACACCCCAGTTTGGGCAAATTCATGGTGGAGGGAGCCTCTAAAAACCCCAGTTTGGACCAATTCATGGTGGAGGGAGCCTCTAACCAGCCCAGTTTGGGCAAATTCATGGTGGAGGGAGCCTCTAAAAAACCCAGTTTGGACCAATTCATGGTGGAGGGAGCCTCTAACCAGCCCAGTTTGGGCAAATTCATGGTGGAGGGAGCCTCTAACCAGCCCAGTTTGGACCAATTAATGGTGGAGGGAGCCTCTAACCAGCCCAGTTTGGACCAATTAATGGTGGAGGGAGCCTCTAACCAGCCCAGTTTGGACCAATTCATGGTGGAGGGAGCCTCTAAACAGCCAAGTTTGGACCAATTCATGGTGGAGGGAGCCTCTAAAAACCCCAGTTTGGACCAATTCATGGTGGAGGGAGCCTCTAACCAGCCCAGTTTGGGCAAATTCATGGTGGAGGGAGCCTCTAAACAGGCCAGTTTGGGCAAATTCATGGTGGAGGGAGCCTCTAACCAGCCCAGTTTGGACCAATTAATGGTGGAGGGAGCCTCTAACCAGCCCAGTTTGGACCAATTCATGGTGGAGGGAGCCTCTAAACAGCCAAGTTTGGACCAATTCATGGTGGAGGGAGCCTCTAAAAACCCCAGTTTGGACCAATTCATGGTGGAGGGAGCCTCTAACCAGCCCAGTTTGGGCAAATTCATGGTGGAGGGAGCCTCTAAACAGGCCAGTTTGGGCAAATTCATGGTGGAGGGAGCCTCTAACCAGCCCAGTTTGGACCAATTAATGGTGGAGGGAGCCTCTAAACAGCCAAGTTTTGGGAAATTCATGGTGGAGGGAGCCTCTAACCAGCCCAGTTTGGACCAATTCATGGTGGAGGGAGCCTCTAAACAGCCCAGTTTGGGCAAATTCATGGTGGAGGGAGCCTCTAAAAAACCCAGTTTGGACCAATTCATGGTGGAGGGAGCCTCTAACCAGCCCAGTTTGGACCAATTAATGGTGGAGGGAGCCTCTAAACAGCCAAGTTTGGACCAATTCATGGTGGAGGGAGCCTCTAAAAACCCCAGTTTGGACCAATTCATGGTGGAGGGAGCCTCTAACCAGCCCAGTTTGGGCAAATTCATGGTGGAGGGAGCCTCTAAACAGCCCAGTTTGGGCAAATTCATGGTGGAGGGAGCCTCTAACCAGCCCAGTTTGGACCAATTAATGGTGGAGGGAGCCTCTAACCAGCCCAGTTTGGACCAATTAATGGTGGAGGGAGCCTCTAACCAGCCCAGTTTGGACCAATTAATGGTGGAGGGAGCCTCTAAACAGCCAAGTTTTGGGAAATTCATGGTGGAGGGAGCCTCTAACCAGCCCAGTTTGGACCAATTCATGGTGGAGGGAGCCTCTAAACAGCCCAGTTTGGGCAAATTCATGGTGGAGGGAGCCTATAAAAAACCCAGTTTGGACCAATTCATGGTGGAGGGAGCCTCTAACCAGCCCAGTTTGGACCAATTAATGGTGGAGGGAGCCTCTAAACAGCCAAGTTTTGGGAAATTCATGGTGGAGGGAGCCTCTAACCAGCCCAGTTTGGACCAATTCATGGTGGAGGGAGCCTCTAAACAGCCCGGTTTGGGCAAATTCATGGTGGAGGGAGCCTCTAAAAAACCCAGTTTGGACCAATTCATGGTGGAGGGAGCCTCTAACCAGCCCAGTTTGGACCAATTAATGGTGGAGGGAGCCTCTAAACAGCCAAGTTTTGGGAAATTCATGGTGGAGGGAGCCTCTAACCAGCCCAGTTTGGACCAATTCATGGTGGAGGGAGCCTCTAAACAGCCCAGTTTGGGCAAATTCATGGTGGAGGGAGCCTCTAAAAAACCCAGTTTGGACCAATTCATGGTGGAGGGAGCCTCTAACCAGCCCAGTTTGGACCAATTAATGGTGGAGGGAGCCTCTAAACAGCCAAGTTTTGGGAAATTCATGGTGGAGGGAGCCTCTAACCAGCCCAGTTTGGACCAATTCATGGTGGAGGGAGCCTCTAAACAGCCCAGTTTGGGCAAATTCATGGTGGAGGGAGCCTCTAAAAAACCCAGTTTGGACCAATTCATGGTGGAGGGAGCCTCTAACCAGCCCAGTTTGGACCAATTAATGGTGGAGGGAGCCTCTAAACAGCCAAGTTTGGACCAATTCATGGTGGAGGGAGCCTCTAAAAACCCCAGTTTGGACCAATTCATGGTGGAGGGAGCCTCTAACCAGCCCAGTTTGGGCAAATTCATGGTGGAGGGAGCCTCTAAACAGCCCAGTTTGGGCAAATTCATGGTGGAGGGAGCCTCTAAACAGCCCAGTTTGGGCAAATTCATGGTGGAGGGAGCCTCTAAAAAACCCAGTTTGGACCAATTCATGGTGGAGGGAGCCTCTAACCAGCCCAGTTTGGACCAATTAATGGTGGAGGGAGCCTCTAAACAGCCAAGTTTTGGGAAATTCATGGTGGAGGGAGCCTCTAACCAGCCCAGTTTGGACCAATTCATGGTGGAGGGAGCCTCTAACCAGCCCAGTTTGGGCAAATTCATGGTGGAGGGAGCCTCTAAAAAACCCAGTTTGGACCAATTCATGGTGGAGGGAGCCTCTAACCAGCCCAGTTTGGACCAATTCATGGTGGAGGGAGCCTCTAAACAGCCAAGTTTGGACCAATTCATGGTGGAGGGAGCCTCTAAAAACCCCAGTTTGGACCAATTCATGGTGGAGGGAGCCTCTAACCAGCCCAGTTTGGGCAAATTCATGGTGGAGGGAGCCTCTAAACAGCCCAGTTTGGGCAAATTCATGGTGGAGGGAGCCTCTAAAAACCCCAGTTTGGACCAATTCATGGTGGAGGGAGCCTCTAACCAGCCCAGTTTGGACCAATTAATGGTGGAGGGAGCCTCTAAACAGCCAAGTTTGGACCAATTCATGGTGGAGGGAGCCTCTAAAAACCCCAGTTTGGACCAATTCATGGTGGAGGGAGCCTCTAACCAGCCCAGTTTGGGCAAATTCATGGTGGAGGGAGCCTCTAAACAGCCCAGTTTGGGCAAATTCATGGTGGAGGGAGCCTCTAAACAGCCCAGTTTGGGCAAATTCATGGTGGAGGGAGCCTCTAAAAAACCCAGTTTGGACCAATTCATGGTGGAGGGAGCCTCTAACCAGCCCAGTTTGGACCAATTAATGGTGGAGGGAGCCTCTAAACAGCCAAGTTTTGGGAAATTCATGGTGGAGGGAGCCTCTAACCAGCCCAGTTTGGACCAATTCATGGTGGAGGGAGCCTCTAAACAGCCCAGTTTGGGCAAATTCATGGTGGAGGGAGCCTCTAAAAAACCCAGTTTGGACCAATTCATGGTGGAGGGAGCCTCTAACCAGCCCAGTTTGGACCAATTAATGGTGGAGGGAGCCTCTAAACAGCCAAGTTTGGACCAATTCATGGTGGAGGGAGCCTCTAAAAACCCCAGTTTGGACCAATTCATGGTGGAGGGAGCCTCTAACCAGCCCAGTTTGGGCAAATTCATGGTGGAGGGAGCCTCTAAACAGCCCAGTTTGGGCAAATTCATGGTGGAGGGAGCCTCTAAAAACCCCAGTTTGGACCAATTCATGGTGGAGGGAGCCTCTAACCAGCCCAGTTTGGACCAATTAATGGTGGAGGGAGCCTCTAACCAGCCCAGTTTGGACCAATTAATGGTGGAGGGAGCCTCTAAACAGCCAAGTTTTGGGAAATTCATGGTGGAGGGAGCCTCTAAAAAACCCAGTTTGGACCAATTCATGGTGGAGGGAGCCTCTAACCAGCCCAGTTTGGACCAATTAATGGTGGAGGGAGCCTCTAAACAGCCAAGTTTGGACCAATTCATGGTGGAGGGAGCCTCTAAAACCCCCAGTTTGGACCAATTCATGGTGGAGGGAGCCTCTAACCAGCCCAGTTTGGGCAAATTCATGGTGGAGGGAGCCTCTAAAAAACCCAGTTTGGACCAATTCATGGTGGAGGGAGCCTCTAACCAGCCCAGTTTGGACCAATTAATGGTGGAGGGAGCCTCTAAACAGCCAAGTTTTGGGAAATTCATGGTGGAGGGAGCCTCTAACCAGCCCAGTTTGGACCAATTAATGGTGGAGGGAGCCTCTAAACAGCCAAGTTTTGGGAAATTCATGGTGGAGGGAGCCTCTAACCAGCCCAGTTTGGACCAATTAATGGTGGAGGGAGCCGCTAAACAGCCCAGTTTGGGCAAATTCATGGTGGAGGGAGCCTCTAAACAGCCCAGTTTGGACCAATTCATGGTGGAGGGAGCCTCTAAAAACCCCAGTTTGGACCAATTCATGGTGGAGGGAGCCTCTAAACAGCCCAGTTTGGGCAAATTCATGGTGGAGGGAGCCTCTAACCAGCAGAGTTGTGGGAAAGCAGGGTGGAGGGAGCCTCTAACCAGCAGAGTTGGTGGAAATCAGGGTGGAGGGAGCCTCTAACCAGCAGAGTTGGGGGAAATCATGTTGGAGGGAGCCTAGTATTAGCAGAATTGTGCAACGCTTATGGTGGATGAGTATGAGGATGCGGAGGAATTGGAGAGGTTGAGTACAGACATGGAGTTTCATGTTGGGGTGCTTTACACAGGTGGGCACAAAAATGAAGGCTCTATCCAGTGGTGGTTCATTTTTATCAAAGTGAGCCGGTCGGCACTCTCAGCTGACAGACGGGTGCGCTTGTCAGTGATGATGCCACCGGCTGCACTGAACACCCTCTCAGATAGGACGCTGGCGGCAGGACAGGACAGCACCTCCAAGGCATATAGGGCAAGTTCAAGCCACAGGTCCAACTTCGACACCCAATACGTGTAGGGCGCAGAGGGGTCGGAGAGGACAGGGCTGTGGTCGGAAAGGTATTCCCGCAACATGCGCCTATACTTCTCACGCCTGGTGACACTAGGACCCTCCGTGGCGGCACTTTGGCGAGGGGGTGCCATCAAGGTGTCCCAGACCTTAGACAGTGTGCCCCTCGTTTGTGTGGACCGGTGAGAACTTGGGCAGTTGGGAACTGCCCTCCCTGCCGCCAACGTCACATGCTGGAAACATCTCCATCATATTCTGCACCAATTGCCTGTGGCAAGCATTGATGCGATTGGCCCTCCCCTCTACCGGAATAAAAGACGAGATGTTGTTTTTATACCGGGGGTCAAGGATAGCAAAGATCCAGTACTGGTTGTCCTCCATGATTTTGACAATACGCTTGTCGGTTGTAAAGCACCCCAACATGAACTCAGCCATGTCTGCCACAGTGTTAGTTGGCATGACTCCTCTGGCCCCACCGGAAAGTTCAATCTCCATTTCCTCCTCATCCTCCATGTCTACCCATCCGCGCTGCAACAATGGGACGATTCGAAGTTGCCCGGAAGCCTCCTGTATCACCATCACATCATCGGACAACTCTTCTTCCTCCTCCTCCTCCTCCTCCTCCTCCATTAAACGCAGTGAAGCGGACAGATGTGTGGACCTACTCTCCAGCTGTGACGGATCGGATGCTATCCCTAACTCCTCTGTGTGATCTGAGTTATCCCTGATGTCAATCAGGGATTCTCTCAGAACACACAAGAGCGGGATTGTAAGGCTCACCATCGCATCCTCAGAGCTCACCCTCCTTGTGGACTCCTCAAAGACCCGTAGGATGTCACAAAGGTCTCTCATCCATGGCCACTCATGGATGTGAAACTGAGGCAGCTGACTTTGTGGCACCCTAGGGTTTTGTAGCTGGTATTCCATCAAAGGTCTCTGCTGCTCAACCACTCTATTCAACATCTGAAACGTTGAGTTCCAGCGTGTGGGGACGTCGCACAAAAGCCGGTGTTGTGGCACATGCAGGCGTTGCTGGAGAGATTTTAAGCTAGCAGCGGCTACTGTCGACTTGCGAAAGTGGGCGCACATGCGCCGCACTTTCACCAGTAGCTCTGGAACATTGGGGTAGCTCTTTAGGAAACATTGCACCACTAGGTTGAAGACGTGGGCCAGGCATGGAACATGTTGGAGTCCGGCAAGCTCCAGAGCTGCTACCAGGTTCCGGCCGTTATCACAAACGACCATGCCTGGGCCCAGGTGCAGCGGCTCAAACCATATTGCCGTCTCATCGAGGAGGGCATCCCTCACCTCGGAGGCAGTGTGCTGTCTGTCCCCCAAGCTGATCAGCTTCAGCACAGCCTGCTGACGTCTACCAACGCCAGTGCTGCAACGTTTCCAACTCGTAGCTGGGGTCAATCTAACAGCGGAGGAGGAGGCGGTGGCGGAGGAGGAGGCGGTGGCGGAGGAGGAGGCGGTAGGGGAGGAGGAGGAGGGGGGTGTTCTTCTCGTGTCCCTGCCAGGAATGTTAGGCGGGGAGACGAGGTACACCGGGCCAGTTTGGGAAGCAGTCCCAGCCTCAACTACATTCACCCAGTGTGCCGTCAGTGAAATGTAGCGTCCCTGTCCGCATGCACTTGTCCACGCGTCGGTGGTCAAGTGGACCTTTGTGCAAAGCGCGGAACTAAGGGCCCGTCTGATGTTGAGTGACACGTGCTGGTGCAAGGCGGGGACGGCACACCGGGAGAAGTAGTGACGGCTAGGGACGGCATAGCGAGGTGCCGCAGTTGCCATCAGGTCCAGGAAGGCGGGAGTTTCAACAAGCCGGAACGCCAACATCTCCTGGGCCAGCAGTTTAGCGATGTTGGCGTTCAAGGCTTGCGCGTGTGGGTGGTTAGCAGTGTATTTCTGCCGCCGCTCCAATGTCTGAGAGATGGTGGGTTGTTGTAAAGAAACGCCTGATGGTGCCTTTGATGGTGCAGGAGAAGGAGATAAGACAGGACCAGGGGAGGATGAGGTAGAAGTCAACAAAGTGGCGGAGGCAGATGAAGTGGTGTCCTGGCTCGTCCTCTGGAGTGCATCGCCAGCACAGTCAGCAGTGGCAGAGGCAGAGGCAGTGGCAGTGGCGTGAACGGCAGGCGGCCTTTGTCCTGCCGTTGCTGCCTGCCACTGATTCCAGTGCTTGGATTCCAAATGACGGCGCATTGAAGTGGTGGACAGGTTGCTCTTCTCAGAGCCCCTAATCAATTTCGAGAGGCAAATTGTGCAGACAACACTATATCTGTCCTCGGCGCATTCCTTGAAAAAACTCCACACCTTCGAGAAACGTGCCCTCGAGGTGGGAGTTTTTCGGGGCTGGGTACGAACTGGAACATCTTGGGAGATTCCGGGTGTGGCCTGGCTTCGCCTAAGCTGCTGACCTCTGCCTCTGCCTCTAGCTACCCTTTTTGGTGCTGCACCTGCCTCAACATCCACACTACTTTCCCCGCTTGACATCCCCCCTGTCCAGGTCGGGTCAGTGTCCTCATCATCCACCACTTCCTCTTCCAACTCCTGTCTCATCTCCTCCTCCCGCACAATGCGCCGGTCAACTGGATGCCCTGACGGCAACTGCGTCACATCATCGTCGATGAGGGTGGGTTGCTGGTCATCCACCACCAAATCGAACGGAGATGGAGGAGACTCTAGTGTTTGAGCATCTGGACACAGATGCTCCTCTGTTAGGTTCGTGGAATCGTGACGTGGAGAGGCAGGTTGAGGGACAATGAAAGGAGCGGAGAACAGCTCTGGGGAGCAGGGACAGTTTGGGTTATTGTTCTGTAAAGCTTCGGAATTTTGGGAGGAAGGAAGACAAGACTGTTGGGTAATAGGAGGAGAGGAGGCAGAGTCTGACTGGCTGCTGGACAATGTGCTGTAAGCGTTCTCTGACAGCCATTGCAAGACCTGTTCCTGGTTCTCGGGCCTACTAAGGTTTGTACCCTGCAGTTTAGTTAATGTGGCAAGCAACCCTGGCACTGTGGAGTGGCGCAATGCTTGCTGCCCCACAGGAGTAGGCACGGGACGCCCTGTGGCTTCACTGCTACCTTGCTCCCCAGAACCATTCCCCCGACCTCGCCCACGGCCTCGTCCACGTCCCTTTCCGGGAGCCTTGCGCATTTTGAATTCCTAGTTAGAAATTGGCACTGTATACCAGTAGTAAAAATTGTGGGTGCACGTAACCCCAATATATTCTTTGAATTCCCAGTCAGAAACTGGCACTATATGGCAGTAGCAAGAAATGAGGGTATTTATAACCCCAATATATTCTTTGAATTCCCAGTCAGACAATGGCACTGTATACCAGTAGTAAAAATTGTGGGTGCACGTAACCCCAATATATTCTTTGAATTCCCAGTCAGACACTGGCACTATATGGCAGTAGCAAGAAATGAGGGTATTTGTATTCCCAATATACTCTTTGAATTCCCAGTCAGACAATGGCACTGTATACCAGTAGTAAAAATTGTGGGTGCACGTAACCCCAAGATATTCTTTGAATTACCAGTCAGAAACTGGCACTATATGGCAGTAGCAAGAAATGAGGGTATTTATAACCCCAATATATTCTTTGAATTCCCAGTCAGACAATGGCACTGTATACCAGTAGTAAAAATTGTGGGTGCACGTAACCCCAATATATTCTTTGAATTACCAGTCAGACACTGGCACTATATGGCAGTA
Organism: Leptodactylus fuscus; assembly: GCF_031893055.1. Classification (NCBI taxonomy): domain Eukaryota; kingdom Metazoa; phylum Chordata; class Amphibia; order Anura; family Leptodactylidae; genus Leptodactylus; species Leptodactylus fuscus. The sequence continues at coordinate 247,177,258 of NC_134266.1, forward strand.
GCAAGAAATGAGGGTATTTGTATTCCCAATATACTCTTTGAATTCCCAGTCAGACAATGGCACTGTATACCAGTAGTAAAAATTGTGGGTGCACGTAACCCCAATATATTCTTTGAATTCCCAGTCAGACACTGGCACTATATGGCAGTAGCAAGAAATGAGGGTATTTGTATTCCCAATATACTCTTTGAATTCCCAGTCAGACAATGGCACTGTATACCAGTAGTAAAAATTGTGGGTGCACGTAACCCCAATATATTCTTTGAATTCCCAGTCAGACAATGGCACTGTATACCAGTAGTAAAAATTGTGGGTGCACGTAACCCCAATATATTCTTTGAATTCCCAGTCAGACACTGGCACTATATGGCAGTAGCAAGAAATGAGGGTATTTGTATTCCCAATATACTCTTTGAATTCCCAGTCAGACAATGGCACTGTATACCAGTAGTAAAAATTGTGGGTGCACGTAACCCCAATATATTCTTTGAATTACCAGTCAGAAACTGGCACTATATGGCAGTAGCAAGAAATGAGGGTATTTATAACCCCAATATATTCTTTGAATTCCCAGTCAGACAATGGCACTGTATACCAGTAGTAAAAATTGTGGGTGCACGTAACCCCAATATATTCTTTGAATTCCCAGTCAGACACTGGCACTATATGGCAGTAGCAAGAAATGAGGGTATTTGTATTCCCAATATACTCTTTGAATTCCCAGTCAGACAATGGCACTGTATACCAGTAGTAAAAATTGTGGGTGCACGTAACCCCAATATATTCTTTGAATTACCAGTCAGAAACTGGCACTATATGGCAGTAGCAAGAAATGAGGGTATTTATAACCCCAATATATTCTTTGAATTCCCAGTCAGACAATGGCACTGTATACCAGTAGTAAAAATTGTGGGTGCACGTAACCCCAATATATTCTTTGAATTCCCAGTCAGACACTGGCACTATATGGCAGTAGCAAGAAATGAGGGTATTTGTATTCCCAATATACTCTTTGAATTCCCAGTCAGACAATGGCACTGTATACCAGTAGTAAAAATTGTGGGTGCACGTAACCCCAATATATTCTTTGAATTACCAGTCAGAAACTGGCACTATATGGCAGTAGCAAGAAATGAGGGTATTTGTATTCCCAATATACTCTTTGAATTCCCAGTCAGACAATGGCACTGTATACCAGTAGTAAAAATTGTGGGTGCACGTAACCCCAATATATTCTTTGAATTACCAGTCAGAAACTGGCACTATATGGCAGTAGCAAGAAATGAGGGTATTTATAACCCCAATATATTCTTTGAATTCCCAGTCAGACAATGGCACTGTATACCAGTAGTAAAAATTGTGGGTGCACGTAACCCCAATATATTCTTTGAATTCCCAGTCAGACACTGGCACTATATGGCAGTAGCAAGAAATGAGGGTATTTGTATTCCCAATATACTCTTTGAATTCCCAGTCAGACAATGGCACTGTATACCAGTAGTAAAAATTGTGGGTGTATATAGCCCCAATTCTATTGCTAGGGGACTTGCAGGGTATTTCTGGGGTGAAGGTGGGGGGGCACACCGTTGGAACGGGTATCGGGGTATATATCGGGTATACGGGAATACACTGACAGTGTATTCCATTCAGGATCCTGGGAAAGCTGGGTTGCGGCGATTGAGCCCATCAGTGCCACGTTACACTGACAAGCTTCTCCCTGGAATTTAGCTCTTATAAGAGCTGTTGGTTGTCTTCTCCTTCCTATCCTAGCCTGTCCCTGCCTACCCAGAATCTAAGCCCTAGCTAGCTGGACGGAAACCTCCGTCCTCGGTGAATTGCAAGCTCAGAATGACGCGAACCTGGGCGGCGCTGTTCTTTTAAATTAGAGGTCACATGTTTTCGGCAGCCAATGGGTTTTGCCTACTTTTCTCAACGTCACCGGTGTCGTAGTTCCTGTCCCACCTACCCTGCGCTGTTATTGGAGTAAAAAAGGCGCCAGGGAAGGTGGGAGGGGAATCGAGTAATGGCGCACTTTACCACGCGGTGTTCGATTCGATTCGAACATGCCGAACAGCCTAATATCCGATCGAACATGAGTTCGATAGAACACTGTTCGCTCATCTCTAGGCAAAAGTAATAATAAAAATTCTATGAAAATGAACAAATGAAAGTCAGACATTGCTTTTCACTTCAACAGAATATTTTTTAAAATATAAAACTCATGACACAGGCCTGGACACAAATGAAGGTTCCCTTAACTTAATATTTTGTTGCACAACCTTTTAAGGCAGTCGCTGCGATCACACGATTCCTGTAACTGTCAATGACACTTCTGCACCTCTCAGCAGGTATTTTGGCCGCTCCTCATGAGCAAACTGCTCCAGTTGTCTCGGGGGTGAAGGGGGCCTTTTCCAGACAGAATGTGTCAGCTCCTTCCAAAGATGCTCAATAGGATTTAGGTCAGGGCTCATAGAAGGCCACTTCAGAATAGTCCAATGTTTCCTCTTAGCCATTCTTGGTTATTTTTAGCTGTGTGTTTTGGGTCATTATCCTGTTGCAAGACCCATGACCTGCGACTGAGACCAAGCTTTCTGACACTGGGCAGCACATTTCTCTGCAGAATCCCTTGATTGTCTTGAGATTTCATTGTACCCTGCACAGATTCAAGACAATCTGTGCCAGATGCAGCAAAGCAGCTCCAGAACATAACAGAGCCTCCTCCATGTTTCCCTGTGGGGACAGTGTTCTTTTCAAGATATGCTTCATTCCTCCGTCTGTGATCATAGAGCTGATGTGCCTTGCCAAAAAGTTTGATTTCTTTCTCATCTGTGCGTAGTACATTCTCCCAGAAGCTTTGTGGCTTGTCAACATGTAGTTTGGCAAATTCAAGTTATTTCTGTGACCATTGTGGGTTTTTCGTTCATTAAACGAGGGGAACCAACAATCTTGTCCACATGTGTATATATATTTTAAATTCTCAATGTTTATTCAATTATTGTTGAAATTTACAACGTAATTAGATACATTTAGACTCACAGTAGTTAATAACATCAGGTAACAAACATATATGTATATGCCAGACAATCACAAATGAGTATTAGTGACTGAATAAAATTTACATCAAAAGGCAAACTGCAGCAAAATGATACCTGTGAAAAAACAAAAAAGGCTGAGTAATTCAGAGTGTAGGGGAAAACAGGGGAGGGGATGGAGGGTGTGGGGAAAGATCAGTAGGGAAGAGAGAGTATCAGCAACCTTACATCCAACAGACAATGCAACAGACCAGGGACGGCTAGTGGCGCTCACTCAGTTTATAAAGGTAATGGGCAGCTGAATCTAAGGTATTGTCACCAATACCACTGTGAAGGAAATAGGCATAGTCTGTCCTGAGCCAGAGAGATCAGATCTTCAGGAATGAGTCATGGGTTCTCTTTGACCAACTAATGAGTTCCTCAAATCTTATAAGGTAGTTTACTTTATCCAGTTTTGGATGGGAGGAGTGGCTTGTTGAAGTCAGAACCTTGGGATAAGTAGTTTTGCAGCCTCCAGTAGGAGAGTAGCCAGGTCAGTTATTTAGGGTTGGAAAACCTGTGTGGGAAATGAGAGGATTAGAGATGAGTGAGTACTATTCGAAACGGCCGTTTCGAATAGCACGCACCCATAGGAATGAATGGAAGCGGCCGGCACGCAGACTTTGCCAGCGGCCAACCGCTTAACCCCCTGCCTGTCGGCTGCGTCCATTCATTCCTATGGGTGTGTGCTATTCGAAACGGGAGTTTCGAATAGTACTCGCTCATCTCTAGAGAGGATTACTGCTTCAGGAGAGAGCACTATGTAGCGGAAAAACTACTTGCTAAATGTAGTCCTGAATCCGGCTTCAGTTGGGCTTAATTTTCTCACAAACCCACCACATATGTGACACAGAATCCTTTTGCTTCTGGCACCACAAGCAACTATTTGAGTTTGCTAAATTATGAGTATGCAACCACTCTAGTGAACTATCCCATCGAGCTAGAATCTTGTAGTGAGCTTCCTGGAGATGAACACAAGAAGAAAAACAGTGGGAACTTTTTAAGATCAGTCTGCTACTTTTTTCTGACAGTTTTTCTGACAGTTCTTTCAGTCGCGAGATCACGCTGCTGAGCTGCTCTGACACTGCCCTCTGCTAATTGGACAGTGTCAGAATGATGTCGCTGCTCCCTTCACTGTCAGAAACGCCCTTCTGACAGTGAAGGGTTTAATTAACATACAGGGCGCCAGAAATAACAGGGCTCAGAACTCTGAAACGGGGAAGGGGGGGCTAGAGAGAAAATTCAAAGTGCCCCAGAGTCTGTGCAGCAGCGCCTATAACATGGTGCAGAAAGTTGCAGGCTTGGGGTGGTGAAAGGTATCCTTTAAGTAAGATTTTTTTTAAATCAGTGAGGGGACATTGTGCAGAACCAAGAGCCCCTATTTGTATGACACATTTGCAAAAGTGTGTGTAATGAAGAAAAGTTAAAGGAATGTCTGGGAGCAAGTCCTTCAGCTGATACCTGTTTAGCAGATTGCCTGCCCCACCTTCTGTAGGACATATCTCAGGGTGAGATCCTTCAGTTTACTCCATAGATCAGTGTAAGTTTGAGTTTTTGGTTCGCAGCAAAAGGGATGAGGTCACCTTACAATATAGGTTATGGTGTCGGGGACAGTATGTTCCTATACTCTTTCCAGGTTTCACAAGTGCCTCTAAGGCAGGGGTGGGCAATTAATTTTCCCATGGGGCCGCATAAGAAATTTAAACTATGCTAGAGGGCCGTGCCATGGCAAATTTAGCTCCACCCACTTCTACGTTGACTCCGCCCATTCCCAATCATCTTTCCAAGTTCCCCCACAAAGTATTATCCTCCTATAGTCACCCATACATTATATGTCCCCACATTATAATGTTCCCTTCCAACTGCCCCACAGTATTAGATCCCTCTCCTGGTGCCCCAGTATAAACTGGTGGAAAGTAGAGGGGACACAGAACTGGAGCGGCTGGAGGGGGGCATTAAACAGTGGGGGTAGTTTGAGGGGGGGGGGCAATGAATTGACAGCTAGAGCAGGACATGAAACTGGGGGCAACTAGAGGGGGACATTAAAATCGGGAAGCTGGAAGCAGACATTAAACCGTAGGGGTAGCTGGAGGGTGACATTAAACTGGGGGCAACTAGAGGCAGACAGGTCCCCCTACAGCTACCTCCACGGTTTAATGTCCCCCCAGTTTAAGTGCCCTCTTCATCTACCCCCAGTTTCATGTTCCCCCCCTCCATTTCTCCCTCAGTTTCATATCCTCTTTTATTTGCCCCATTTCATGTCCCCCCCAGTTTCATGTTCCCCCCCCCCCCCTCCATCTGCCATCTCTGCCCTAGTATAACATTTTCCTTCCATCTCTGCCCCTAGGTTACTGAGACACACACACACAGACAGACACATATAGACACACACACACATACAGACACACGCATATAGACAGATAGAGACACACACACACACACACATATAGACACACACACATAGACACACACATACAGACACGCACATATAGACACACACATACACACACACACACACTCTCCACCCTGCAGCTCACCTTACATCTCAGTACCTTATGACACACTCCACATGTCTCCATCTTCTGCTGGCAATAAGACACGCCCCCTAAACACGCCCCCTAGACACGCCTCCCTAGTCAAGCTGTGCGGGCCGGACTGAATCAGTCAGAGGGCCGGATACGGCCCGGGGCCGGACTTTGCCCAGGTCTGCTCTAAGGAGAAGGTCAAGACCAGAAGCTCGGATAAGAGGTGAACATGGAAGCCACAGGAGGTGACTAAAAGTTGGGCCATGGCGATGTTCGGCAAGAGCGCTAATAATTTGGCACTTGTTGGTCGTAGTGATTGAGAGCCAATTTCCCAGATGTATAGCCTTATATAAGACAATATATCTGATTGTGACTTTCCTCCATCTACTTTCTTTTTTGTCAGTAAACTATACAGAAGTCTAGCAGGCTTGGATTTCCAGGTAACATAGAAAACTTACTTCTGACAGATTTGAAAGTGAATGAGTAACATTTACATAATATAAGTCATCTTGAGAACAATATAACTTTGGAGAAGGTTTTTCTTTCCAAACCAGGACAGGTAAGGTAACTCATACGACTTCAGTAGCTCTCTGAGGTCATGGAGGCGAGGCTGGTATTTCAGGGAGAAAACAGTGTCTGGGTCACTGGGTAGTTTAATGCCTAAATACTTAATATAATCTGTTTTCCAGATGAAGGGAGAATCTTTTTGTACAGTAGCTGCCATCTTGGGTAAAAGTGAAACATTTAGTATCTCTGATTTGGATAAATTTACTTTGTAATTCAAGAGCTCGCCATAATGAACCCGAAGGGATGATAATACAGGAAGGCCCTCTACAGAATTCGTAATAAAGAAGAGCATGTCGCCTGCAATGGTGACCGATTGTAGGGTATGTGACCCCACTGGAAGCCTACAGCTCAGTATATTTAATGGTGGTTGGTATTACATCTCCATTCCATTAATGTCCCCCACAGACCTCACCCTAACTCCATGGTGTTTTCAAACATCTGATCAGTGGGGCTGGAGGGAGTTGGACCCCTATTGTTATAGTATTGCTAACATTTCCTAATCATAGATGATAAACTTTATAGCCCTGCAATACTCCTTTAAGGTCTTTTAAAATGGCAGTCTCTTAGGAGTTGAGTGGCCGCTAGGTCGCCACTGTTGGCAGCATTTGCCCTGGTGCCGCTATTTTTGGTTAGATTGGAGTCCTCTAAAACAGGATCTGAGGGTTGCGATTCATTGCCTTGATAGCCAAAAGACTATTGACAGCTCCCATGTCGTTAGTATAGGCCTTTTATTATAAAAATAAAAAATAAACTTATTAAATTCTAAATCAACCCCCTTTCCCTAGATATATATATATATATATATATATATATATATATATATATATATATATATATATATAAAATTTAATTTAAAAAAAATGCTGAAGGGAAGGGGTTAAACACGTTGGCAGCTATACACATCCCATCCTACAGTGCGGGGGTTAGAGGGGTCGGATATACACATCTCTTCCTATTTGCTGCTTATTCTTGTTCTATAACCAGAAAATTATTATTATTATTTTTTTTAGCCGCAGGGATGAACATTGCACGGTTACTTCTTATCCAGGCATGAAGATAATATTAAAATGTATCCTATTAAGATAAATTATGCAGATTTACAGGAAAGCACCTCAGGGAGGGAATCCCTTGTATGATTTATTTTGTAACCTTTTCCTTTCCAGATTACACGCCTTTAACAGAATAATGTAGGCTGGTTGTTAAAGGGGTTGTCCAGGGTTTTTTTAAAAAATTTTTTTAATGGCCTATCCCTGTAATGGCGAACCTATGGCACGGGTGCCAGAGGTGGTACTCAGAGCCCTCTCTTTGGGCACCCATCCGTGGAGCAAATTATACTGTGCGGGCACCACTGTGCAGCAGATTATACTGTGTGTGGGCCACTGTGCAGCAGATTATACTGTGTGTGGGCCACTGTGCAGCAGATTATACTGTGTGAGGGCCACTGTGCAGCAGATTATACTGTGTGTGGACCACTGAGCAGCAGATTATACTATGTGTGGGCCACTGAGCAGCAGATTATACTGTGTGGGGGTCACTGTGCAGTAGATTATACTGTGTGTGGGCCACTGTGCAGCAGATTATACTGTGTGGGGGTCACTGTGGAGCAGATTATACTGTGTGAGGGCCACTGTGCAGCAGATTATACTGTGTGTGGGCCACTGTGCAGCAGATTATACTGTGTGGGAGTCACTGTGGAGCAGATTATACTGTGTGGGGGCCACTGTGCAGCAGATTATACTGTGTGAGGGCCACTGTGCAGCAGATTATACTGTGTGAGGGTCACTGTGGAGCAGATTATACTGTGTGGGGGTCACAGTGGAGCAGATTATACTGTGTGGGGGCCACTGTGCAGCAGATTATACTGTGTGAGGGCCACTGTGCAGCAGATTATACTGTGTGAGGGCCACTGTGCAGCAGATTATACTGTGTGAGGGCCACTGTGCAGCAGATTATACTGTGTGGGGGTCACTGTGGAGCAGATTATACTGTGTGGGGGCCACTGTGCAGCAGATTATACTGTGTGAGGGCCACTGTGCAGCAGATTATACTGTGTGAGGGCCACTGTGCAGCAGATTATACTGTGTGGGGGTCACAGTGGAGCAGAAAGCTCTATAAAGCCCCATTCGTATGACCATATTTTGCAGGTCTGTATTTCTGTGCAATTGAGGATCCACACATTATTAAGGTTAAATTGCTGTGCTGGCACTTTGTGATAAATTAGTGGGTTTTGGATTTCAGTTTGGGCACTTGGTCTCTAAAAGGTTTGCCATCACTGGCCTATCCTTAAGACCGGCCCTAAATACATGACCAGCTGTACAGAGCATTGTAATGCATGGCATTAATGATCAGACCCCCTGGGGTTCAAAACTGCTAGGGGTCTAAAAAGTGCAATAAAATAAATAAATTAAAAAAAATAAAATAAAAAAAATAAAAAGAAATATATGGTTGTTGGCGTCGATAATCCGCTTATATTCAGCAAATTGCTGCCATCGGTGGTTTGCCTGCTCCAGCGTTTTGGCAGCTCTTAAGCTGCCCTGATGCTGAATTTATTCCTCACGCAGTGCCTGTGATTGTTCTGGCATCTCAGCAGCTCGCTGGGACGTCATATAATGAGCATACTGTTGGTGTTGATGATCCACCTTCTCCGGCGTTTCGGCAGCTGTCAATCTGGCCTGCCGCTGAACTCATTCCTCACACTATGCCTGTAATTGTTCCTGCATCTTAGCAGCTCGCTGGGACGCCATATAATGAACGTGTTGTTGGCGTTGATAATCCACCTGCTCCGACGTTTCGGCAGCTGTCAAGATAGCCTGCCACTAAACTTGTTACTTGCGCTGTGCCTGTGATTGTTCCAGCATCTCAGCAACTCGCTGGGGCACCATATAATGAGCGTGTTGTTGGAAATGATGATCCACCTGCTCCGGCGTTTCAGCATCTGTTCAGCTGGCCTGCCGCTGAACTCATTCCTCGCACTGTGCCCCTGATTGTTCCGGCAGCTCATTAGGACATCATATAATGAGTGTGTTGTTGGTGCCGATGATCCTCGTCAGCTCCGCTTGAGAAGAACTCTGTTGACTTCTGTCTACGTTCATAGCTGTCGTTTTACAATTTTGCAACAAATTTGATTTTCTTTTTCAGATAAGTTTAAAAGTAGCAAACTACCAATTTGGATTAAAGGTGTTTTCCCATCCAGTGTGTCAGCATGTTGCCTGGCGCAGATCAGATAATGTGCTAATGCATGGACAGAATCCCTTAGTGTTTACATAGAGAGATACCAGATCTGGGACCTGAGATAAGGCTGCTGCAAGAGCAGTGTAATATAGTATATGTGAACATAAATTCATAAGTCGTGAAGCCATGTCATTTACCGGAATAAAAAATAGCCTATGTTTTAATCGAGGTTACAAACTATCTATGTGCCAAATCTCATTCTAATCCGTTCAGCCGTTTTTGCATGGTTGACTAACAAACACACAAGCATCCAAACTTTCACATTTATAATATTAGTAGGATTTATATTTAAAAATTCAAATGACCCCACTTTCCTTCTGTACAGTGAAGGCTGTAGTGAGAAAAAAAATCAAAAATGTTGAACTGCTGTTTTTCCTCTGATAAAAATTTGGAAAAAAGTGATCAACGCGATAGACTTTCCCAAAATGATATACCGTATATACTCGAGTATAAGCCGACCCGAATATAAGCCGAGGCCCCTAATTTTACCACAAAAAACTGGGAAAACTTATTGACTCGAGTATAAGCCGAGGGGGGAAATCCACCATTGCAGATAAAAAATCTGGTCATGTGCACTGCAGCTTAGTAACTCCATTGAGATCATAGTAATAGCAGTTAACCCCATCATGTCCCTCACATTAACCCCCTGTGTGCCTCACATAAGAATTACTGATATGTGGGACATATGGAGGTAATAATTAGGCATCTTCATAATTAAGGTCCTTCATTAGCACCCTCATGTGTCTCACTTATTAGTAACCCTTATATGGGGTACACAGGGGTTAATATGAGGGACATGATGGGGTAACGGTTATTAATGTGAGGCACATGGAGTTACTGAAACTAAATTAATAACCCCAAGTGCCTGACATTACTAGGATTTGAAGTGAATGGGATCTGTTTTGAGCGCTCACGTTTTGACACGTGTATACGTCTCTGAATGCGTGGTGCGTTACTCCGTGGAAACAGAGCCTAAGGCTACATACAACGGCTGTTTTCATGTTCTGGGTATGTGGTTGAACAATACGGATGGCACATGGATGATATATGTGTGCCACCGGTGCCTGCACACAGACCCATTTACTTCAGTGAGACTGGGCTGCAAAATGGACGATTATAGGATCTGTCTTGCGTTTTGCCCCATACATGATCCCGCGATGATACATGTGTGATTACAATCTATTCGTTCAGTGTGCTCGCCGTCCAAAACACGCGTGTGTGTGTATATGACACATAATAAAGAGAAAAAGATGTCATAAAGTTATCAAAAGCAGAGGATAGGCCTAATACGGGTGGCATAGAGCAGCCGCCTTTACATTTACAAGTACAGTGATCTCCTAAAATACAGAACTTCTATTATTGCAGTCCTTACTTTATGTATAGAAAAAAAATCCAGATCAGGAAACCCAAATTGAAAATCTCTCTGGTTGTCAGGCAGCCAGGCGGCAGACTCTCGCTGTTGTGACAGGCTGTATCTGCGGTTTCTACGCTTAGGATGAATACAATGGGAAACAGCAGGTAGGTGATGGCCATGCGGCTTCTCCGGTGTAATACAAGAGCGCTCTGCTTCACTTTGAAGAATAGAGTTCTCCCACTGTACAAGTTACTGTACGGATAGTGAATAGACAGACACCCCCCCCATATATATATATAATGGGGTCTGTAATGTATACATGTACATTAAGGACCCCACCCATATCATTTGTACATTATAGTTCTCTCCTCACAGATCATAGGGACATCAGAGCCCCTCCCCCACCTATATGAACAGTATAGCAGAGACTTCAACCTGGCAGACGCCTTCAAAAGGTCATTTTAAGACAAAAGGAGGAGTGACTTTTTCAAGGGGAAAGGTCTTTTATTAAATGGCACCTCTAAATATACTCAGACCCCATATAATATTATAGACTTGAGATTGTTACTGGGAAAATGAAGTATTTGCACCATTTTTATTTACACCATTTAGGCTAGGTTCACACCTGTGTTAGGGAAATCTAATCTGCTTAAAGCGGTTACCCGCAGAAACTCGCCAACCCCATAGACCAGTGACGGCGACCGAGTGCCCAAACTGCAACCCAAAACCCAATAAATTATCGCGGAGTGCCAACACGGCAATTTAACCTTAAAACTCTGTGGATCCACAAATTACAGTCGTGTGACTGGGGCTTTACAGAGCTTGTACTGAGAGGTGAAGGTCTCTGCATTTGGTACTTTTCATCAATTAATGTTCACTCTTTACATCGCACAGGATCTGTTTTATAGTGACCGTGCAATGTTATTACATCCTGTACTAATATCATGTCTGCTATAAAACAAATACTGTGTGATATAAATAGTGAGGGGATCCCACACAGTACAATCTGCCCCGCAGTGGACCCCACACACAGTACAATCTGTCCCACAATGACCCCCACACACAGTACAATCTGCCCCACAATGACCCCCACACACAGTACAATCTGCCCCGCAGAGGCCCCCACACACAGTACAATCTACCCCGTAGTGGCCTCCACCCAGGATTATACCTCTATACTCCACAGTAGCCCCCTCCCCACACTGCATGAAATGGTCCACAGTAGCCCCCTCCCCACACTGCATGAAATGGTCCACAGTAGCCCCCTCCCCAGACAGTACGCACACAAATATATTTACCTGAATAACCATCGGGTGTTCTCTCCTCTGTTCACTGCGCGCACTGATGACTTACGTCATCACGCCCGCGCCAGTGTAGAGGTCACACGCTGACAGCTTTCAGCTGGATGTGCATTTGCACAACCAGCTGAAGGCAGCCATCACTCACTAACGGCAAATCCTGTACCGGATTCCCCGTTTTTGGGGGGGCGATCGTACACGTACCGGCAGAGGGGGTTCTGTGTGCCCTCTCTGGCATGCGTGCCATAGGTTTGCAATCGCTGCCGTAGACTGTAATGGGGTACCCCAGGTTTTTGCTTAAAGCAGAATGGGGAACGGAATCCCCAAGTGGAGATCAGGAACAGGTGTGAACCTAGCCTTAGTTATGCATTTGTTTCGTTAGGGTGAGATCCTAGTCTTGAATCCAGGAGATAATGTCACTGTATCCACTCTACTGCTTGAGCCACTGCCTCCATTATTCTTAATGGGAGGTTTTTCTTTCACCAAGCTTCAACATTGTATATTTACTATTGAAGTTTGGTGAGAGAATCCGCCCCCCACCCCCAGAGAGAATAATGGAGGCAGTGGGTCAAGCAGTAGAGTGGATACCTTGCATGCATCATCATTTAGTGTGATCCTAGGTTTAAGGATCCCACTTAATAATTATGTATGCAAGGCGGCCACTTCACTGACTGAGCCACTGCCTCCATTATTCTCAGGGCGGGGTTCTCGCCAAAGTTCAATTCACGGCACAGAGGGGACCTCACAGTGCAGCGTATACTAGTATGAGTCCACAGAAAGTCGCTCCATTCCTATCTCAACTGATCTATAAATAAGCCTGCCTGCTATTCCTTCACCCCCACACAACACATACTGTAAATGTATATACTGTAAATGAAGCCAGCAACATCACTTACCAGACACCTTTAGTCGGTGAAGGAGTCTTCATAGGACAGCAGTGTGCAGTGCATTACATTGCTGCTCCCCACCACTCCCATCCCGACCCCATCCTGTCTGACTATGCTCTACAGAAACTGTATTCCGATGAGGGAGGAGAAATTATGTAGCCTAAGGTCCTTTGCCCCATGGCCCCCATAGCAGCTGCATAACCTGCCTCCATTGGAGGTAATCCAACATTTCTACATGAACATAGCAGGGGATTCTTTACTGTAAGAGCAGTGAGTTCATGAAACTCTCTTCTAGAGGAAGTTGGGATGGTGAATTCACTATAAGAGTTAAAGAGTCCTGAATTCATTTCTGGAGTGCAATAATATACAGGTTATAGTTACAAGATAACTGGAGATGGATTGTTGATCTGGGGATTTATTCTGATTGCCAGATTTGGAGTCAGAGGAAACTTGGCTTCTACTACATGAATCAGCATTGGAGGATAATAGGCTGCACTGGAAGAATTTATGTTTTTCAGCTTTCCAAACTTTGTTACTAAATACATTAATTATAGGAAATGCGGTTATCCTTTCTAGTGTAGGATAAGGAAAGGTTAGTGTATCATTTTAGTGTTGCTGATATAATTTATATTTGATCTCGTGGGGAAGTTGGCTCAGTAGCAGCAGTGGTGCGGACCCAAACAGTCAGAGACAGGGACACAAAACTGGAGCAAACGGGTCTATTTAAAAAAACAAAACAAGAAAATAAATAAACCTTCACGTCAGGCACAAAAATTAACAAAATGAAATACAGCCTTAACTTCAGGCAAAAACTGTATGAACCGAAATCCTGCTCGTCTGAGTGCTAACCGTAAATACTAACTGTATGTGGAGCTTACTACCAGCCACATGAATCAAACAAAAAATAGCACAATACTGTCTTAGTGGTTTCACAGTGTCAGGACAGACCCAGGCACTTCCTCTCGCTCCCTGTATCTGCCCTGAAGTGCAGGCTCTTCAGCCTTTTATGGCTCAGTGATGAGCCTGGGACCTACAGCTGGGCTGAGGCCTACACAAGACCAACACTGGACTACACATAATTTAGAAATCTGGGAGAGGTATACCGGGACTCCAGCACTCTGCCTGTCACCTTCTCACATCTCAAAGCATTTTCTAGGCTCAGCATATTGAACATTGTTCTTATCGCTATCAGATCACTTGGGGCCCTCATCTCAACATCACCGCTGATAAGCTGTTTACTAGTGTGCTATATGTATACATGTAGTAGTGTAGGCAGGATATTGCATTTTTTTCCCCATTCAAGTGATTGGAACAAAGCTGCAATACCTGCACTGCTCTAAGGTGTGCAGGTGGAGAGTTGGAGGTGAAAATTGAAGAGGCTGCAGTGATCACAGGAGGGCCACAAACCTTTTCAAATAACTGCAAGGGTGCCAAGATCGGGACCCGCACTGATCTGATATTTATGGCTTGTCCGAAAGAGAGAGCATCAATATGCCGATACCAGAAAACCCTAAATTTCCTGGGTTTTTTTGTTCTTTTTTTAGATTTATTTTTGATTTAGATTATTTTGTGATCGGCACTAGGAGCAGGGACTGTTGCTTTGCAAGGAGTTTTTATTGTCTCCCTGTGTTTGTATGGGTTTCCTCCGGGTACTTCGGTTTCCTCCTACACTCCAAAGACATACTGATAGGGAATGTATATTGTGAGCCCTATATGGGACAGTGACTGACAATGTCTATAAAGCGCTGCGGAATACAATAGCACGATACACATAAGCATAATAAATAATAAATAAATAATAATAATTTCCTAACACACACACGCACCCTATTTCTATTGTCACTGCTATCTTTTCCGAGTATGGGGTTAAACAAGGATTCCCAGTGAAAAACCACATCACAAACATGGAGGAACGACGCGATCTCCAAGTCATCTTTGGTTGGATCGGAATCCCGGAATTTGTTCTGCAAGGACACAGTGTTAACCTCAGAGTCAATATGCTTCTATTACTTGTATATATTAAGGCAGGATGAATCGCAGTCCCTGCTGCATTACCAGTATTAGAAGTCAACAGTCACCTTGGAATTTCTTGAGTTATTAAAACACTTGGCGTTTGACCTAAAGCTTTTATATGGAAAAGGTGCTCTTCAATGATTTAGCGTGCATTGTCCTCCTTAAGGACGTCTGCGGCACACAGCAAAGGTTATATAATATCTAAACCCCAAAGAGAGCCTGAATTCATCTAAAGAGCGCGCTATAGCGTTACCATTTAATACCGCCATTTAATCCTCTCACCGCAGTTTTTTTTGGCATGCAGCTCATGATGTCTGCTGTACTCTCATTAGAGGCCACCAGCACACGTTGACGTGTATGTTTTCAGCTTTATGATGGTGGACGCCGACGCTGACCCGGGTCACCGAGCGTTTCTTATTACTCGCTAATGATCCGTACACCGCCAGAAAGAAGTTAATTTTATTCAGTTTGTTTAGCTCAGAATTCCATTACATGTGGCAGCTTGAAAGCGATTTTCTCCAGGTTAATACAGTACATTTGTTAAATAGAAATTCTTTTGGAAAGTGTCTCAGGCTGTCACTGTAAAAGTGTACTACCGCTGAATTGATATGAGGGGTATAATAGCTGAGCAATTTCCGAAAGTGGATTTCCCCTTAAAGTATAATGAGGCTTATAAGTTCTTCCCCAAGTACACACACAGCACATAAATTACAATATTGATCCCGCTCTTTCCCGTTTCATCTTAAGTCTTTTACTTCCATAGAAACTGTATCTTGTATTGTATATGGTTCCTATTGTTAGGCGCAGTGGCGTTACAGTACGGTGTATTTTGTAGATACATGTAGGACAATATTGGCCACCTAAGTAGGGTATCGATTGGTTGCTGGGTAATGGAAAATCACATAGAAAAACTGCAGAAAACTAAAAATTATAAGTGAAAGAAGAGAGGGAAACTTAGGTTATCCCACAGTAGGTATCAGCAATGACATGGTGTATCTAGTTAGTGCACTGGATTTAGGTTTTACAGGGATTCAACCAACTCCCCCATAAGCCTATACAGCTGTCACCACTAGAGATGAGCGAGTACTGTTCGGATCAGCCGATCCGAACCGCACGCTCGCATAGAAATGAATGGACGTAGCCGGCACGCGGGGGGTTAAGCGGCCGGCCGCCGTCAAAGCGGAAGTACCAGGTGCATCCATTCACTTCTGTGGAGCGTGCTGTTCGGATCGGCTGATCCAAACAGTACTCGCTCATCTCTAGTCACCACCACTTTACAGAGACTATTACAGCTATATACAAAATATACCTTTTATGTGTGGCACTTTTGTAGATTAGGACAAAAAACAACTCTGAAATCTTATGCAAATGAGAAAATTGGTGCACTGGGGGCGGGACTTCATCTCCCTGGAGCACTGCTCTTACTATTTAGACCACTGATTCCCAAAGTGGCCACGGGAGGCTCGACGGGACCAAAGTTAGATCTAATCTTTACATTTTTTGTCGAGTTTTGGGAATATGGTAGAAATGTAGCAGCAGGGGTCACCGAAACCAGTAACATTTTGAAAGTTGTCTATGGAAAAAAAAAAAGTTTTGGAACCTCTGATTTAGACCCCTACCAGGTCCTGCTTGTACCACCCTGTGCAGTAAGAGTTGTTCCTCGCACTGTTATGACCTCATTCATCCATCTTGAGTGGCAAGAGCAATGCTCCAGGGAGCTGAAGGCCTGCCCCCAGTGCACCAACTGCCTCATTTGCATAAGACTTCGAAATTATTTTTCTCCATATCTTTATGTATGTTGCTTTTGCAGATTTGAAGTCTATCACTGTAATGTGCTCTGTAATGCGGTGATGGCAGCCAAATATTCTTGGGAGTGGTGGTGGACTGGCGATAAAGGCAATATATCACCAATTTTTTAAATGTATTTATTGAAACTAGATGGTGAAATCTATCTTTTTAAAAATTTTCTGGTTGTATTTTTTTTTATTTATTATTATTATTATTATTATTATTTATTATTTTGATTATTATTCTATTTTCGGTACATGATTATGAGAGCTGCCATTTTGCTTCAGCTTCTCTTCTGCTCTGTTAAAGAGGACCTTTCACCTCCTGGGGCACATGCGGTTTTATATACCGTTAGAAAGCTGACAGTGCACTGAATTCAGCGCACTGTCGGCTTTCCCAATCTATGCCCCGGTAAAGAGCTATCGATACCGTAGCTCTTCACCATCAGTCAGTCAGGAACGCCCTTCCTCACAGTAGCATCTATAGCGCTTTACTGTGAGAGGGGGCGATGACGCTGAGCGGTGAGGAACGCTCCCCCCAGTACTAGTCTATGAACGAGTACTATCAGTACTATCACTATAGGCGCTGGCGGCCTTCTGACAGTAAAGAGCTACGGTACCGGCACCGATGGCTCTTCACCGGGGGGCACAAAACGGGAAAGCGGTATATAAAACCGATTGTGCCCCACGTGATGAAAGGTCCTCTATAACAGCATCTAGTGATGTGCTTTATAGCATAGTCTTGACCATAGGCAACAATAAACTCATGGAGATTTTTGGGAGAGCTTTTTTTTTTTTAGAAATGCTCAGGGAGGAGTGTACAAAATATATATTATCTATTGTCAGCAGCAGATTCAATGATGGGTCACTATGAGTATTAACTGTAGAGATATTATCTGGTATTGTGATAATGTCTGTCTTGTCTGCGATATAAATGAGGTGAAAGCTGCAGTGAAAATCCCTAAAGAATTGGCAAGTGTAAGTCTATTTTTAGGCTTAGTAGCCAGAGTGAAAAGTTGTTTTTATTGTAATTTTTATTAGGTTTTAACAATAGTTGTAGAATATAAACGGTGAGATGTTACAATGATGGGTAGGGAAGAGAAGGAAAAGAAAAACATAAAGGGAGGGGAAAAATGTTATAGAATCATCAACCAAGAAAAAAACTATCCGAACAAAGACAAACACAATACAAAACATAAAACACAACATACACAGGGATGGGAAACAAACGAGAGGGGAGGAAGGGAATGGGGAGATCAGAGACCATGGCGAATGCAGTACGTATCCCACGGGGACCAGACCGACTGAAAGGCATTCGTTGTGTTAGGAGCGTGGCAATACTTTTTTTTTTGAAACCGGAAAATAAATTTATCAAAAATTCTTAAACCTAAAAGCTTTATTGGAAAAAAAAAAAAAGGCAATTTTTGGTGGCACATTCCATGTAAGGCTGGGGTCGTATTAGGCATACTCGCAGTGGGTTTGTACTTCTCGTAACCCCCCATCCCCCGCTGCTATTCTGCTGTGATGTACAGTTGCAGCATAATGGATGATATTTCTGCCGATATTACCTACGTGCTAAAAGTGCAAAGTATTCTGCACTGTGGGTCTTCAACAATCTCTGCTTTGCAATGTAAAGGTTAAAGCTGCCTCAGACCTGCGGCGATTCCTGTAGGTGTGCCATTACACAAAGTAGGGGCTTTTTCGGCTGCAGCGGCTGTCAAGATAACATGCTGCTAAGTTTTTATGATGGAAATTCATCAGCGTGTAGCCTGCGCCTTCACTGTTTGGTGAAAGTCATAGAAGCAGACAGTGCAGTAATCCTCCGTCATCATTGCCGGCTGATATATACCAATAAACAGAAGTATAAAAAGTGCACATAGGAATCATTAAAAGTCCAGAATCCAGCCATAAAACTGTCCGAGTCGCTGCTGAATCAGCAGAAACTTACAATTAGAAATGATGGCATATCACTAAAATGTGGCATTTATTCTATATGGGTTGGGGTTTGACTGGCAGAGCTCCCATGCTTCTCAGAATGACGGAGGGGCAGGGATATTTTAGCTCCCATTTACACTTTGTGCAGGGATCTGCAATACAGCTCCATTCACTTGAGTTGCTGGGGGCGCTACAGGACAGGAAAAATGTCAAATGAACCTCAGTGCCTTTGTTCCCTGATCCAGCAAGGTACTCAGAGGCCGGGCCGTCACCAATAGTAATGTTATGTCATATGCTAGTAGTATTATAAGATGGGAATTCTCAAGAGCGCATGAGGCTCCTTGTAAATTTCAGCCCAGCTGCATTTTGGCTCAGTGGTTAGCAATCCATACAAGGGCATGGAGTTCATATGTCCCCCCCCTCTTGTTTGTATGAGTTTCCTCGAGGTACTCTGTATATTTTGGTATATCATGGAAACTTGATAGGCTTCCTGTAAAAAAAAATACTGACCCTTGTGGGTGTTGGGGATGAGCGCCTATACAGCAACCACTAACCCCCCCCCCCCTCCACACTTGAAAAGAAAAGGGTATTACAAATGTTTGCCAATTGTCATTTAACCCCCGAGTGCTATGGCTTCACGGTGACAGGAATGAATAGTGACCTAGTGGATGTTGTGACTATGACTTCTCATCTCAAAGAAATCGAACACTGCTCAAACTTTTTGAGAGTTGTAGCGGCAGGGCCCTTGGGGTTGCAATGGGATGCCATACACTTACATAAAAGCGGTTGTCCAAGATAAACTAAGAATTAACCCTTAAACTAAACCCCCTCTCCCTGCTTAACTTCTAGTTTACTTCAATTTAAAATAATCTAGGATTACCTGTATGCCATGTGACCATCCCAAGGACACTTACTTACAATACTTACCTGCCTTTCTGTGTCTGGGAACGGCTCCTCCCCTCAGTGGAATAGCTTAGGTATTGAGACGGAAGGGAGGAGGGATTAGTAGTGGGCGGGATAGCTTAGCTAGGTAGACAGAGGATGGGAGGGGCTAGTAATGGGCAGAATAGCTTAGCTATTGAGACGGAGGGGGAGGGATTAGTAGTGGGCGAGATAGCTTAGCTAGGCTGACAGGGAGGGGAAGTGTAATGGAGTGGTGGTGGTGGTGGGGGACTGAGTGAGATGGAGTTAGTGTAGAAGCTACATAAATAGCTGCACAGCAGGAAGTTACACTAAGTAAACAAATGCAGAGATTGTAGCAGCAACCAGAGAGACCTAGAGATCACTGCAAACACTGCTAAAGGTATATGGGTGTACTTATTAACCCATTACTAGCACTAACAGACCTTTCTTAAAAAAAAAAGATTTTCTGCTCGTAAAACCCCTTTGGTGATCTTTAGTTATGTTGCAGGAGTCACGGCTATAGTCACTGTGTATCACTAGCTTATACCTGGTCTTCTGCACCAGTGTTTTCAAACCTTTGACTTGTCCCATTGTGTGTGGCTCACTATATATCGTTTTTTGGATTTAGAATACCTTCCCTGTGATCCTCTATACCGCTAGGTTTTTTCTTCACTGTCCCTTGGTAATACTTTTTTAATATCCTAGTATTACTTTTGACACTGATGGCTCTAAGACGTTTACACCTGGCTAAGGACCAAAGCTATATATAAGGTGTACTGTGTATTGTATCGCACACTGTAGATATGGACGATATGTTTTGTATGTTATTTTATGGACCAGTTAATACATTCATCTCTACTGCATCTTTTATATAACTTTCCGGGTCATATCACAATGTGATCTTTGGTTTTACACAGAACTGAGGGTAAGCCTGAAGCGATGGATACAGCCTCAAAGAGACGGGTAACAAATACAGCTCTGCTACATCTGTGGATGATAGTACTTATGTATTGTATTCAATACATACATTTCTGGAATTTGCACAAAGCTGTGATTTTCTGCTGTATATTATTAACATTTATCTGCTCTTGAACCTTTAGAAACCTGAAATCTCCCCGGGGTCCATCCATGCATATAAGGTCTTGAGATGGATAAGATGGTCACGCATGAGTAAGGCTTCTGGCATACTTGTGGGAGTATACGGAATATTTTCTTTGCTGCAATGCTTAAAAATACCTTATTTTCAAGCCCCCTGACATTAGTGAGCTGACCCAGTGTCTTTGTGATAAAGTTCTTATTATGCAATATTATCCATACAAAGTATGAAAGCGAAGGGAAGCAAACCTAAAGAATATACTATGAATATTTAGTAAATAAGATAAGATAATCCTTTAATAGTCCCACAATGGGGAAATTTCAGTGATACAGTTTCATAGATGGTACAGTAGTATATAACAAGAGAGAAAAAACACATACAAGCTCATGGCAGAGAAATCCTAGGAATCATAGCAACTAAAAAGAAAGAAACACAGACACACTGCAGGATCATTTAGTTCTCTGTGCGGAGTGATGTTAATAATACAGCCTGACCGTGGTTGGAGGACACAAGGAGGGGTCACAGCATGTAGATATAACAGGCAAAAAAACCCCAAAAAACGTTTTTTTGCAGAGGTGGGGGACATATGCAGCTACCATGATAACATGTGGCAGTTCCTTTGGTAGGTGGTGAGATCTCATGCTCACAGCTGATAGTTCGGTATCTTGCATCAGCGCTATTGTCCATTAACCACAAAAAAATGCCCCAAATATCCTTCATCACAAGCCCTCCTCTTCCTTTCTTCTTACCACTGTCTTCTACTGCCCAGAGAGGTCTGAAGCCATCCAGGTAGACAGGGTGCTGCTCTCTTGCCAAGCTTCCATAAACACATGGGTAGGTGGGTGATTGCAGGTTCCCAGGTTGTAACAGAGTCCCACGTGTCCACAGGGAAGGGGGGGGGACGACGACAACATGTGCACATGTCCAGGTCTTGAGTCATTGTCCATGCTTAACAATAGAAACAAAAGGAACAAAATACTCCACAGGATCTTCCATTTGATTTATAGTTGATAATTCATAGTGCTGGTTTGCTTAGTTAGAGGATTCTTGAAGATACAGAGAAAAAGAGTGAAAAAGGAAAGATAAAGGTTGCTCCCAGCTTGGAGCCCTGTATCAGGCAGCCAGCCACTCAGGGGGCGGCGCCAGGAATGACAAATCACATTTGTCAATAAGGCTATAATACTAGTTTTAGACTGACTACATTAAGACTGGTAGGATTACATTATACAAACATGAGTTGTACAAAAATAGCCTACGGAGATATTCTTTAACAAAAGAGAGTGTCCAGTCTTGCCTTGTCTTGCCCTGTCCTGTCTTGTTTTGCTCATTCCTGTCTTGTCTTGCCCTGTCTTGTCTTGCCCTGTCCTGTCTTGCCCTGTCCTGTCTTGCCCTGTCCTGTCTTGTCTTGCCCTGTCCTGTCTTGTCTTGCTCATTCCTGTCTTGTCTTGCTCATTCCTGTCTTGCCATGCCCTGTCCTGTCTTGCCCTTTCCTGTCTTGCTCATTCCTGTCTTGTCTTGTCCTGTCCTGTCTTGCTCATTCCTGTCTTGCCATGCCCTGTCCTGTCTTGTCTTGCCCTGTCTTGTCTTGCCCTGTCCTGTCTTGCCCTGTCCTGTCTTGTCTTGCCCTGTCCTGTCTTGTCTTGCTCATTCCTGTCATGTCTTGCTCATTCCTGTCTTGCCATGCCCTGTCCTGTCTTGCCCTTTCCTGTCTTGCTCATTCCTGTCTTGTCTTGCCCTGTCCTGTCTTGCTCATTCCTGTCTTGCCATGCCCTGTCCTGTCTTGTCTTGGCCTGTCTTGCCCTGCCTTGTTTTGTCTTGTCTTGCCATGGCCTGTCTTGTCGTACCTTGCCTTGTCTTGCCCAGTCTTGCCCTGCTCTGTCTTGTCTTGCCAAGTCTTGCCCTGCCCTGTCTTGTCTTGTTTTGCCCTACCCTGTTTTGCCTTGTTTTTCCCTGCCCTGTCTTGTCTTGTTTTGCCCTGTCTTGTTGCCCTGCCCTTTTCTTGCCCTGCCCTGTCTTGTTTTGCCCTGCCCTGTCTTGTATTGCCCTGCCCTGTCTTGTATTGCCCTGCCCTGTCTTGTATTGCCCTGCCCTGCTCTGTCTTGCTCTGCCGTGCCCTGTCTTTTCTTGCTTTGCCTTATCTTGCCCTGCTTTGCCTCGTCTTGCATTGTATTTTCCTTGTCTTGCCTTGTTTTGCCTTCCTTCCTTCCTCCCTTCCTTCCTTCCCTCCCTCCCTCCCTTTTTTTCTTTTCCCTTTCTTTCTTTTGTTCTTTCAGTCTTTTCTTTGGTTCTTTTGTTTGTTCCTTCGCTATTTGTTCTGTTCGTCTTTCTTTCGCTCATTCTTTTCATATTCGGTGAAAGCTAAGTAGGTTGACCTGAAGTTGGATTTCAGAAGAGCTAGGCGTATTCTGTGTTTTATCTCATTGAGTCGTGCTACAGCTCCAATTAAGTAAGTGAAGCTACAGCAGGGATAAAAAGGTGAACTGACTGATCTTTTGGGTTTCAGCAAGGATCAAACTTGTGGCTGTTAAGTCTGTGTTGTTGCGCAGTGTGAATATGGCCTCATGCACACGACTACTTTGCAGCTTTGTTTTGTACGGCGCTGTAATTGCTCTTACTTAGAGGCCTCTACTGTATTTTATCCACAAGTATTTGGAGGGTTTTTATTTTTATGTCAGATTCCATGAAAACTGAACAGAATAGAAATGACTTTCTATATATACAAAACTTCATTCCCCTAGATTTGTTGCTTCTAGGGGACACTAGTCGTTTTATATGACCCAATGGAGCATTGTACAATGGCACATGTCATGTCCACGAGGCTCTAAGTAGGCCCTACGTAGTAGATGGATGTTAGCTATACCTGCTGATTTTGCGGGCCCGTCTGGCCATTTAGGCTCTTTAAAAGTTTTTGTTTTATGGGAACAGGCTTTACTATATAGAATGAAAAGTCCCCAGACAACCATGTGCCACAGTGGGGATGGTGTGTTCAGGGTGTTGAGCAGGGTTACTTTTTCGCCACACATAGCGCTTTGCATTGTTCAACTTTGGTCTCATTTGACTAGAGCACCTTCTTCTACAGTTAGGGCCAGAAATATTTGGACAGTGACACAATTTTCGCGAGTTGGGCTCTGCATGCCACCACATTGGTTTTGAAATGAAACCTCTACAACAGAATTCAAGTGCAGATTGTAACGTTTAATTTGAAGGGTTGAACAAAAATATCTGATAGAAAATGTAGGAATTGTACACATTTCTTTACAAACACTCCACATTTTAGGAGCTCAAAAGTAATTGGACAAATAAACATAACCCAAACAAAATATTTTTATTGTCAATATTTTGTTGCGAATCCTTTAGAGGCAATCACTGCCTTAAGTCTGGAACCCATGGACATCACCAAACGCTGGGTTTCCTCCTTCTTAATGCTTTGCCAGGCCTTTACAGCCGCAGCCTTCAGGTCTTGCTTGTTTGTGGGTCTTTCCGCCTTAAGGGTGCATTCAGACTACGTAACGCCGGGCGTGTATGAGAGCCGTACACGCCGGCATTACGGCAGACTGCCGAACACTTCCCATTCACTTCAATGGGAGCGCTCGTAAACGCCGCTGTTACGAGCGCTCCCATTGAAGTGAATGGGAAGTGTTCGGCAGTCTGCCGTAATGCCGGCGTGTACGGCTCTCATACACGCCCGGCGTTACGTAGTCTGAATGCACCCTAAGTCTGGATTTGAGCAAGTGAAATGCATGCTCAATTGGGTTAAGATCTGGTGATTGACTTGGCCATTGCAGAATGTTCCACTTTTTTGCACTCATGAACTCCTGGGTAGCTTTGGCTGTATGCTTGGGATCATTTTCCATCTGTACTATGAAGCGTCGTCCGATCAACTTGGCAGCATTTGGCTGAATCTGGGCTGAAAGTATATCCCGGTACACTTCAGAATTCATCCGGCTACTCTTGTCTGCTGTTATGTCATCAATAAACACAAGTGACCCAGTGCCATTGAAAGCCATGCATGTCCATGCCATCACGTTGCCTCCACCATGTTTTACAGAGGATGTGGTGTGCCCTTTCTTCTCCAAACTTTTTTCTTCCCATCATTCTGGTACAGGTTGATCTTTATCTCATCTGTCCATAGAATACTTTTCCAGAACTGAGCTGGCTTCTTGAGGTGTTTTTCAGAAAATTTAACTCTGGCCTGTCTATTTTTGGAATTGATAAATGGTTTGCATCTAGATGTGAACCCTTTGTATTTACTTTCATGGAGTCTTCTCTTTACTGTTGACTTAGAGACAGATACACCTACTTCACTGAGAGTGTTCTGGACTTCAGTTGATGTTGCGAACGGGTTCTTCTTGACCAAAGAAAGTATGCGGCGATCATCCACCACTGTTGTCATCCGTGGACGCCCAGGCCTTTTTGAGTTCCCAAGCTCACCAGTCAATTCCTTTTTTCTTAGAATGTACCCGACTGTTGATTTTGCTACTCCAAGCATGTCTGCTATCTCTCTGATGGATTTTTTTCTTTTTTTTCAGCCTCAGGATGTTCTGCTTCACCTCAATTGAGAGTTCATTTGACCGCATGTTGTCTGGTCACAGCAACAGCTTCCAAATGCAAAACCACACACCTGGAATCAATCCCAGACCTTTTAACTACTTCATTGATTACAGGTTTACGAGGGAGACTCCTTCAGAGTTAATTGCAGCCCTTAGAGTCCATTGTCCAATTACTTTTGGTCCCTTGAAAAAGAGGAGGCTATGCATTACAGAGCTATGATTCCTAAACCCTTTCTCCGATTTGGATGTGGAAACTCTCATATTGCAGCTGGGAGTGTGCACTTTCAGCCCATATTATATATATAATTGTATTTCTGAACATGTTTTAGTAAACAGCTAAAATAACAAAACTTGTGTCACTGTCCAAATATTTCTGGCTCTAACTGTACATGTTTGCTGTGTCCCCTTTATGGCTTGTGGCAAACTGCAAATGGCACTTATGTCTTTCTTCCAATAGTGGTTTTCTTCTTGCCTCTCCTCCATTAAGGCCAGATTCGTGGAGTGCATGACTTTTAGTTGTTTTGTGCATAGATTCACCCACTTGAGCTATGGATTCTGCAGCTCCTCCAGAGTGACCATGGGCCTCTTGGCTGCTTCTCTGACCAGTGCTCTCCTTGCTTGATCTGTTAGTTTATATGGACGGCCATGTCTTGGTAGGTTTGCAGTTGTAGAATACTTTTCCCATTTTTAGATGATGGATTGAACAGTTCTCTGTGGGATGCTCAAAGCTTGGGATACGTTTTTATAAGCTAACCCTGCTTTAAACTTCTCCACGAGTTTATCTCTGACCTGTCTAGTGAGTTCCTTGGTCTTCATGATGCTGTTTGTTCACTAGTGTTCTCCAAGAGTATGTTCACATGGAGGAAAAGGTCGTGTAAACCTTGTGAACATTCTGCACGGGTAGCCGCGGCGGGATGTTGATTCAGCATCGGCATTCCGTTGCGGCATCCTGCTCCTGATTAGACCCGAATGAATGGGCCTAAACAGGAGCATGTCTCGAGCCGCGGATGCCACGTCTGACTCAGCAGCAAGATAGACCATGTCACTTCTTTTTTCCGCTACTACCTAGCGGAAAAAAAAAAAAAAAGTGATGGGCTCCCATTGAAGTCAATGGGATCATTTTTGCAGGTGGATTTTGAGGCGGATTCCGCGTCAAAATCCGCCTGCAAAAAATTCTGTGTGAATATACCCTAACAAACCACTGAGGCCTTCACAGAACAGATGCTTTTATACTGAGACTAAATCATACACGGCTAGACTCTCTTAACTAATGAAGTGACTTCTGACGGCAATTATTTAGGGATATGAAAGTACAGGGGGCTGAATATTTTTGTACGTCAAACGTTTTAGATTTTTCTTTGATTCAAATTTTCAAAACCATGTATCATTTTCCTTCCACGTCACAATTATCTACTACTTAAAATCACTTAAAATCTGTTTTTTTTTCTGCTTTAGACGTCGCAATAGCCTTTATAAAGGCTATTCGTCTCTTACCTTTAGACGTGGTCTCCGCCGCGCCGTTCCTTAGAAATACCAGTTTTTACCGGTATGCTAATGAGTTTTTCGCAGCAATGAGGGTGGGGCCCCAGCGCGCAAACGGCGATGGGAGTGTCCCCACTGCTGCCAGAGAGCTCACTCCAGCGCCGCCTCCATCTTCAGCTGCAACCCCGCCTCTTCTGTCTTCTTCTGTTGGTCCAACTTCCAACACCTGCGCAGTACGCTCCTGTATTGAATTCCAAGAGCATTTTTGGGAGGCCGCTCTTGCTCTTGTAGTTGGTCGCCGGTGTACTGCGCAGGCGTCGGAAGTTGGACCGAGACGGAAGACAGAAAAGGAGGGGTTGCAGCTGAAGATGGAGGCGGCACTAGAGCAGAGCTCCCGGGCAGCAGTGGGGACGCCCTCATCGCCGTTTGAGCGCTGGGGCCCGCCCTCATTGCCGTGGAGAACTCATTTGCATACCAGTTAAAACCGCTATTTCAAAGGAACGGTGCTGCGGAGACCACGTCTAAAGGTAAGAGACGAGTAGCCTTTCTTAAGGCTATTCCGACGTGGTAATTAGAAAAAATGTTGCTTTACTGGTAGAATCCCGTTAAGTCTATGGTTACAAGGTGACAAAATGTGAAAAAGCTCAAGGGTTAGGAATACGCTTGCGAGCCCCCCCTTTCTCTCTTCCAATTTTTTTGTTTTACTCTTTGAAAGAAATCTTTTTTTTTATTTTTAGTCAAAATCACAAAGCCCCAGTAATAATAATAATAATTTTCCGCCACTTTATAAGTAAAGCCTTTTTATGGCCCATTAGACCGGTGTGTAGTTTCTGGAGTCATATTTATGGACTATACTTGGGGAGCCATTCTAGCCCGCTCTTATTTTCTTTCAGTATTTTTGGATGCCCGACCATGCCCGATCTCATAACTAATTTTATTATTAATAATTGATACGAAGGTGATTTTTTTTTTTTCCCCACATCCCAACTAATGAGATGGATTCATTTAACGTAACGTTTTACCTTGACCTGTTTAGTAATGAATGATCGCTCCGCCGAGGTTTCTTCCAACAAAGCGTTATTAATGCGAGGATCCCTGAAAAGATTGTGTTGAGACGTGCGGCATGTCAAGAGCTCTTTAGTGGGCTGTAGACGGGTTGAGGTATTAGAAGAAATTGATGTAACGCTCGGCACGCTATAAAGGCTTATTATAATTCAAGTGTAATTCTGGGTTGAGGCTCCTTTAGAGAGGGGATGAATTGTGTCACCCAGAGGTGGCATTGACTGATGTCTATCGGCTTCTAGGCTCAAACCAATCAAATTCTCAGTCAGCCAAGTCATTTGTTGTAATGCAATATAAGTCATGCAGGGAATAGTAACTGAAGGCTGTCTTTCCTAAAGTTCTTCGCCGGAGCTAAGCATTTTACTACTCCTTAAGGGAGTCTTGGACTTGAAAACGATGTTCCATGCCATATATGATGTGAATTCTCTGCACTGTGAATTACGTTAAGCTAAAGTAGTGTTTGTTAATCTGAAGGGGGTGCCATGTCTCCTTGTGGACGCTACCAGCTGGGAGATAGAGAGAGCTATAGGCCAGACAGTTAAAGGGATCTGTCACCAGGGTGAGACACATCAAGCCTTTATTTCCATAAAAATGTTTGCATGTGTTGTTGACTCTGCTCGCGACTTAGTGTTAGGACTGTGCGGCAACTGCGGCCGAGGGGTCGGGTCGCAGCCCGTCTCTCTGCGGTAGCGTATTGCCGCCTGTCACTTTCCCCTTGTGCCGGCAGTCAGGTTTAGCAAGGGTTAAACCCTCTTGCAGCCGGAGGGTGTGGTCAGGCTGTGACTGACAGTCGTGTCGACCAATCACCTCCGCCTTGGGCAGCTGGCTTGGCCGAAAGTGGACCGCCCTTTCCCTTTATAAAGAGGGAGGTTCCTCAGCCCGCTGCCCTAATGTCATTTCACAAATGCACTGCGTGTGCTAAGGATAGCTAGCTAGCTAGAAATTTTGTTAGGCAGAAATTGTAGTTCAGGTAGAACTCTATTTCTAAAAAGTTTAAGTTGGTAGTTGCTAGGTGTGCCCCAGGAAGCCACTGTGTGCACACTAGCTAATTGTGGACAGTCTAGCACCGAAGTGCTGTCTAGACTGAGTCCTTGTGCGGCTGCTCTGACCTACACAGGCCGCTGTGATTGAACAGAGCGAACTGGGTGTGTAGAGGGCTGGCAGTGGCGTCTAACTGTCAGACCTTGTTCACACCAGTGCGCTTCTGTGGTCCAGAGCCCAGCGGGCTCCTTTGGGTTTCTTTTGTTAGTTTTTTTTAATAAACCCAGCCAACCATAACAGTACATTAGGGCCAGAGCCCCGCCGCATAATGGATTCCCATGCTCATTTGGCGAATCTGGTGAGCAGCCTGAATACTCGCCTAGCCACAGTAGAGCGTTTGCTGCAGCAGCCTCCGTCTGCAGCCTCCACTGACATTTCCACACTGTCACAAACTTTAGTTCAGGCTATGGCTCAACTAGTGTGTAATCTGCCGACTCCTGCGGCGTTACCGTGTCCTCTCTTACCACCGGAACGGTATGCAGGTGATCCGAGCGGTTGTAGGGGGTTTATTCACCAGTGCACCACATATATTGAGGCATGTCCCAGCCTCTTCCCTGAAGAGAAAGCTAAGGTGGCCTTTGTAGTGTCGCTGCTTACCGGAAGAGCTTTGGCCTGGGTCACCCCCTTGAAGGAACGGGGTTCGGCAGAGTTGGCCACACTAACCTGTCTGCTTGAAGCGCTTCGTTTGGTGTTTCATGGCCCTGTGACCCAGTCCACCTATGCATCTCAGCTCTTGCGGTCGCGACAAGGCCAAAACTCGGTCGCTAATTTTGCCATCGAGTTTCGAACCTTAGCTTCTGAACTAGATTGGCCAGACAAAGTTTTACTGGCTATTTTTCGGGAAGGTTTGTCCTCACACATAAAGGACGAATTAGCAGGCAGGGAACCGTCTACCTCTCTCGCCTCCCTTATCAACACGGCAACAAGTGTTGATATACAATTATCTGATAGAAGAGTGGAGCGGGAGGTTGAATATAACCTAGGGCCCCAGGGGGGGGTCTCTAAGCCCGTTGGTGCCCTGCCAGTTGAGGGGTCCACGGAACCCATGGACACCTCTCAAGTTTCCCCTTCTGGTGGCAGCAGAAGAAGGAAAGCTAAGGGGGTGGTCTGTTTCCGCTGTAACCAACCAGGGCACATTGCCCCTCAATGCTCTAAACCACCGGGAAACGAGTCTGTCCAGTACCCATCAAGGGGGGGTTACTGGGCACACTAAAACCCCTTACTCGTATCCGGTTCCCAGTAGTTCTTAGGCTTGAGAACAGGTGGGTCAATACTAGGGCATTTGTTGATTCTGGGGCCATGGGGAACTTTATTTCAGAAAAATTCGCCCAGGAACATGCCATTCCTATGAGGGCGCTTGAGACCCCCATTGACATAACGGTGGTCGACGGGTCACAAATCCACTCACGGATCCGTTTTGAGACTCCGCCTATATTTCTACAAAGCGGAGCACTACATACCGAGCAGCTCTCCTTTCACATTATGGAGGGTTTAGCTGATGCGGTATTGTTAGGTCTCCCCTGGCTTCGCTGGCATTCCCCAGTTATAGACTGGAGGCAGGGGGAGATCATTAGTTGGAGTCCGGAGTGCCAGGAGAGATGTATGATACCAGTACAGCCAGCCGTCTCTCCAGTGTTGCCTCCAGAACTGGAAGGCTTGCCCCCCCAATATGCAGGGTTTGCAGACGTTTTCTCCAAAAAAGCAGCTGAAACTCTGCCAGAACACAGATCTTACGACTGTGCCATAGATCTGTTACCAGGGGCTACGCCACCTCGGGGCAGGGTTTACCCTCTCTCACTTCCCGAGACTCAGGCGATGTCTGATTATATTAAGGAGAATCTTGAAAGGGGATTCATACGAAAATCCTCGTCTCCTGCAGGCGCGGGCTTCTTCTTTGTAGAGAAGAAAGATGGCTCCCTTCGCTCGTGCATAGATTACCATGGTCTAAATGCCATCACAGTGAAAAATAGGTACCCCTGCCCCTCATCGCTGAACTATTTGATCGGTTCAAGGGGGCCACCATTTTTACCAAATTAGACCTACGGGGGGCGTATAATCTGATACGTATACGCAAGGGAGATGAATGGAAGACTGCGTTCAACACCAGGGATGGTCATTACGAATACCTAGTCATGCCTTTCGGCCTGGCCAATGCCCCCGCAGTTTTCCAGTCATTTGTAAACGACATCTTCCGTGACCTCCTGCAGACCTCAGTGGTGGTATACTTGGATGATATTCTTATTTTTTCATCTAATATGACTGACCACTGGCGAACAGTGCGCATGGTCCTTTCGCGCCTGCGTGACAATCGGCTTTACGCAAAACTAGAAAAATGTTTGTTTGAGCAGGAGAGACTGCCATTTCTGGGGTACATTGTGTCAGGCGAAGGCCTCCAAATGGATCCTCAGAAGCATGAGGCAATCCTCAAATGGCCGAAGCCTCAAACTCTAAAGGCAGTTCAGAGGTTCTTGGGTTTTGCAAACTATTACGGACAGTTCATTCCACACTTCTCCACACTAGTAGCCCCCCTTTCGGCTCTCACCAAAAAGGGAGCTAACCCTAATAATTGGACTCCCGCAGTAGAACAGGCGTTCTCCATGCTAAAGCAGCGATTTGTAGAAGCGCCCGTTTTACACCGACCAGACGTGTCTAGACCTTTCTGTCTGGAGGTGGACACGTCTTCCGTGGGAGCGTTAATTTGAACGGAACCAGAGACGCATGGCGTCGATGCGCCGTGGAGGGGGGGGGGGGGGGTAGTGTTAGGACTGTGCGGCAACTGCGGCCGAGGGGTCGGGTCGCAGCCCGTCTCTCTGCGGTAGCGTATTGCCGCCTGTCACTTTCCCCTTGTGCCGGCAGTCAGGTTTAGCAAGGGTTAAACCCTCTTGCCGCCGGAGGGTGTGGTCAGGCTGTGACTGACAGTCGTGTCGACCAATCACCTCCGCCTTGGGCAGCTGGCTTGGCCGAAAGTGGACCGCCCTTTCCCTTTATAAAGAGGGAGGTTCCTCAGCCCGCTGCCCTAATGTCATTTCACAAATGCACTGCGTGTGATAAGGATAGCTAGCTAGCTAGAAATTTTGTTAGGCAGAAATTGTAGTTCAGGTAGAACTCTATTTCTAAAAAGTTTAAGTTGGTAGTTGCTAGGTGTGCCCCAGGAAGCCACTGTGTGCACACTAGCTAATTGTGGACAGTCTAGCACCGAAGTGCTGTCTAGACTGAGTCCTTGTGCGGCTGCTCTGACCTACACAGGCCGCTGTGATTGAACAGAGCGAACTGGGTGTGTAGAGGGCTGGCAGTGGCGTCTAACTGTCAGACCTTGTTCACACCAGTGCGCTTCTGTGGTCCAGAGCCCAGCGGGCTCCTTTGGGTTTCTTTTGTTAGTTTTTTTTAATAAACCCAGCCAACCATAACACAGTCTGCGGTTCTTGGCATCGATGATCCGCATACATTCAGCAAATTGCTGCCGTTGATGGTTCGCCTGCTCCGGCATTTCGGCAGCTCTCAAGCTGTCCTGCTGCTGAACTTGTTCCTCACGCCGTGCCTGTGATTGTTCCAGCATCTCAGTAGCTCGCTGGGACGCCATATAATGAGCGTGTTGTTGGTGTTGATGATCCGCCCGCTCCGGCGTTTTGGCAGTTCTCAAGCTGGCCTGCCTCTGAATTTGTTTCTCACGCTGTGCCCGTGATTGTTCCAGCATCTCAACAGCTTGCTGGGACGTCATATAATGAGTGTGTTGTTGATGATCGATGATAAAGGTGTTTGCCCATGTCAGTTTGTCAGCACTGCATGGAGCAGATCAGTTAATATGCAAATGCTTGTACACAATCCACTGAGCATTAGCATGTGTTAACTCAGAGAGATAGTAGACCTGGCCTTCTCAGAAACTGAGATAAGGTGCTGCCTACAACAGTGTAATATAGTATGTGAACATAAATTCATAATGGTGGTGAAGCCATGTCATTTACTGGGATTAAAATGTTTTAATAGAGGTTACATACTATGTGACAAATTTCATTGAAATCCGTTCAGCCGTTTTTGCGTGATTGAGGAACAAACATCCAAGCACACAAACTTTCACATTTATAATATAAGTAGGATAGGATATGTAAATTAGCAGTCTGGAGCACTGGGGGTTGCTCTGTTTCTCCAAACTGCTACATCACCACTGCTCTAACACGCCCTTATTCCTCCCTCTCTTCTGCGAGTAACAGGGTTAAGTTGAAATTTCGTCTTGAGCAGTTTGGAGCAAAGCAACCCCCCTTTGTGCCCCAGGCTGCTCATTTGCATGTTATGAAATAAATACCTCTTCAATGGAGGCAAAATGAACGTATGGTGGCTCAGTGGTTAGCACTGATGACTTGTGTTTGCGTGGGATTCCTCCAGGTACTCCGGTTTCCTCCTATGCTCCAAAGACATACCGATAGGGAATTTAGATTGTGAGTCCTGCGTACGACAGTGCTGACAAGATCTCTGTAAAGTGCTGCGGAATATGATGGCGCTATATGAGTCAGCAATAAATGTGTAAATTCTTATGGGGGAGAAAAGTGTCTGCAAAATTAAAATATGTAGCAGAGTGCATGCTAGCTAAGTGAGAGGCCTTTGACAAAGGTATTGGGAGTTACTCCCACACACAAATGCCAATGCATGCATCACACATTACCCTGCCACAACATGGATTCTCAGACCGTAACCTGTCCCATCCCAGTGGCTCCTCGGACATTATATTACAATCTTACTCTCCAGTTTCCGCCAGTTTCTCATCCCCCTGAGGTTGCTGAGGAGTCATCATCATCATCTTCAGCAGCAGCCTTCCTTTCTTTCTCCTTCCCCTTTTTACACAGATCACGCAAGCAGTGCTCAGAGAGTATCACAGACACTTCCGGGTGCCCCCTGGAGGCTAATTAGCATAGCAATAAAAGCGGGCTGATTCAAAAACGGCTGTGAGGATTACTGAATAAAAGGCATGCCTGGAATAGTCTTTCTAAAGGCAAATATATGCTTAGTTAAGAAAATCACTAATGATAGAATCCCTTTAAAAACGGGCACTTTTCTAGTGTGAACTATATTGCAAAGTTTGTTCCCTTCACCTGCTCTATTGCTTTATAAAAAAAAAAAAATATGGAAAATTTTACTTACACTTTTAAGACTCCATGTACATGACCGAGTGTGCATGTGATTTGGAACAAGTTTGCAGCGGAATGCTCTTGGATGACACTTTGGTGTCACTCCGAATGTCCATTATGCATTCATGTCTATGGGGAGTTTTGATCTGTTCTGATTTGGAACAGAATGCATTGAAGGCCCCCCCCCCCCTTCTGCTGCAGACTCGACCCCACATCAGATGCGCAGCCAGTCACGTGCATTGGGTCTAATAGATTGTCCGACAGAGTAACAATGATATGCAGTAATGATTTGGAATACTAAGTCCGTCCATCATAAGATGACAGCAACGGATATTAATGGTAGTAGAGTAAGGACACAGACAGCGCCCCCTCTGACCAGTGTCAGTCTACATTCACCCACATGTACAAAACATGGCGGACACTTTCTGCTGTAACGCAGGACTTTTTCCTCCATCAGAAGTGTAAAAAAACATAATGAAAGGAAACGTCAGCCATATTTTTTTTTTACGTGGGGGTTAATGCAGACTGACACTAGTCAGAGGGGGCACTGTCTCCATCTGTCCATTGCTCTCATCCTGTGACTGATGAGAACAATGGACATTTAACAACGGTAGTGTGCGTCGGCCCCAAGACTAGAATAAGCCAGACTGTAAGGGGTTAATGTCTTAAAGTGAAACTGTAACCAGAATATTATTTATTGTAAAGTACACCGCATTGGATACATTGTTTTCCTTATGAAAAAAAAATATTTGCCCCCGACTTGTTTTCTAGGGAAGTTAAGTCCTGACTTTGCATAGCCTGCGCCTAGACACGAGTACCAGCTCCAGGTTATACACAAGAGCATCCGGTCTTCAGGGAATGAAAAAAAGTTTTTGACTATTTTGTAAAATTAACTAATAATAATCTTTTAAGTGTTAGATGAATAACAAGCTATGGAAGAGATGGGGAGTGGAGAACTGGAAAACGTACCGTAGTGAGGAGAGAGCGTACACAGGGGATACAGGGGATATAGCTGCCCACAAGGCTGCAGAAATCATTACCATGAATATATTCTGCTGTAAATGGTTTGGGTCTATGAGGTATTGTAGCTTTTTGCTTCCCTTTGATGTGTCTCAATGGCATAGGAAGAAATATAAGGATTAAATTCAAAAATAACTTGGTCTCTTTGAAGGTACTTGCCTGCCCTCTACTGGAAGTTTTCAAGTTTTACATCACTAAAGATGTGTGGACGGGTCTGCTGAAGGTACGGAAAGTTGGAGAGTAGCATATTTGTATACATTATGAGAAGGTGACAGGCAAAGTGCTGGTGTCCCGCTATATCAGCCCCAGATTCCTGACTTGTGTGTGGTCCTTGGTGGGTGTGGAATAGGTTTCAGCCCTAGGTGTGGGTCCTGAGGCTCATTTCTGGCCCAAAAAAGGGTGCTGATCCCGCACTTCAGAACAGATCCTGGGTCTGTCTTATGTCTGGCTTTGTCCTAACACTGAGAGCCTTGTGTACAGCTGTTGATTTGTTTAGCTGTTAGTAAGCCACACGTACAGTTAGTATTTTCTGTTTTAGTTAGTGCTCAGACGAGCAGGATTTTGTTTGACGTTATTTTGCCTGATATTGTTGTTGTATATTATTTTCTCAGTTTTGTGCCTGACATGAAGGTTTATTTATTTATGTTGCTGTTTTTTCTTAAATAAACTGCTTTGCTGCAAGATTTGTGTCCCTGTCTCTGACTGGTTGGCTCCGCACTACTGCTTGTACTGAGCTACCTACCCCACAACATATAAAGATTTACAATATGTCTGCCTCGATATTAGTATGGTATCAGTGTAATACTGATGGGCTGTCTTTTATAAAGGAAACTGAATTACACAAGACTGTTCCTCTATCTCATATTGATGCAATCCGGAAACCGTATAGGGGTCATTTATAGTTTGAGCACTCTGTATAGACTGAGAGGCATTCACAATTTTTTTTTTCTCTTTTCTCTACTCGTCCAGTTTTTAATCCGACCCCTCGGATTCCCCATAGGTTCTGAGAATGAATGGTCTGCAGAGCTGATTTGGTGCTCTGTTCCCTTCTCTTTAAAGGTGTTGTCTCATCTCATGGATCCTGGTAGCTTATATGAATTGAAGACTTTTCCTAAATATAAAATATATTGCTTTAGAAATTCTGCTTTGTTTGCCTGCTGTGTGACCTTATTCCTCCCATTGTTTACACAGCGTTGCTATAACCATGGACCCATAGGACAAGTACCGTCACTCACTCACGGATCTTGCCAGTTTGCTGATAAAGCCTGGTCTATTATCTATGTAAACACACAGATAACACTGAGTCCATTCTGTACAAGCATCTGCATATTATCTGACTTGTATAAGTGTTGTGAGACTTCTCTGGCTGTTTAGGAAGAGGGAGGGGAAGGGAGGAGAAATACAGGAAGTGAGATGAAAAGACCTCAGCTAGATTGCAGAAACAATGAGATGAGAAAACGCCTTTAAGTAAAAGGAGCTAGCTATAGTTTCTTTCACAACCAGGATTCAAAGAGTGCTACTAAGTGAAGAAAACTTGGAAGGGGTGTGCTTGTTCACATGGCAGAACATTTTTCCGCCGTGTGTTTTTTTGGCATGGCTAACCGCGGCATACTGCTCCTGATTAGGCCTGAATGAATGGGCCATAACAAGAGTACGTCTCGCCTGCCGCGGCTGACTCAGCCGTGGAATCCACGGCAAGATTGGTCATGTCGCTTCTTTTTTCTGCTACTAGCTAGTGGGAAAAAAAAGCAAGCGGTTCCTGTTCAAGTCAATGGGAGCCATTATTGCAGGCGGATTTTGAGGTGGATTCTGCGTCAAAATCTGCCTGCAGAAGACTCTGTGTGAACATATCCTAAGTGGATACTGGTGGATCTTATTAGAGATATATCGGTAGACCAATACTATAGGACTAAGAAATACCGCAATAGGCTGTTAGATGTTAAGATTGGCCTCTCATCTGGTGTAGTTGTGAACAGTCACAACTACTTTTGCTAGGTTCACACTAGTGCAGAAGACGGAAACCTGTCAGATCGGGTCCGACTGTGAGTGTTTTATGCTCTCCGCCGCAAAACCGGTTTTTAAAAATCGGACACAGAGTACTGCATGTCCGACTCTGTGTCCGGTTTAAAAAAAAAAAACGGTTCCGCGGCGGAGAGCATAAAACGCTCACCGGCGCCCACGGCTGGACATCTTTCAAACCCATTCAAATTAATGGGTTTGAAAGAGTCCTGCAAAACGGAGACCGGGCGCAGATGTGAACGAGCCCTGATTTCGCTTATCACACTAATAGATAGAAGCTGCGGGTCCTCCCAATGTCTGGACAGGATCCCAGGTGATGCAGGCAATGGAAGGAGAGTTGGAAACTCCAATGAAGAGGGGAGTCCGCGATTCTTCAGGAAGATATATAACTTTATATAATTTTTTGGGGAAGACTTCTCCTTTTTCAAGTGTTGATGAGACAAAACAAGTGCCACACACAGAGTTACACAATATAAAGGTAATGCCCCGGCTAGGTCCACCTTTAGTGGGAGGGGCCTAAACCGGAGTGAATTTACATAGACAAGCCACTGCTAACAACGTTGGTATTATAGTATGAATAATCCCCAATGGGTAATAAACTTACTTAGTGGTCTCAGTGGTATGCCGCATTCAAAGGCATGAAAGTTATACACTGCGCGCGTGTGGCGTGTGGAGAATGTCAGTGCGCATTCATAGCCTCTCTTCCTACCGTCTGAGTCCACGAGGTGCGCGGGAATGTCAGTGTGTGGAGGATCCCGCGCTCCTCGTGGACTCGGGCGGCAGGGGCCTGAGTAAGAAAAAAAAAGCTTAACAATTAACTCCGAGTAGGACAATTTCAGGGACACTGAAAATCTTAAATGGCTCAAACTCTGCGATTAAAAACAAGACCAATATCATATCTGTAGCCCCCATAACAGGGGCATAACTACCGGGGTAAAAGCGGTTGGTGGCTGCCACAGGGCCCAGAACATTAGGGGGCCCGGCAGCAACTGCTACCACCGCAGATTTTTTTATTTTTTTTAATAGACCACTACCTGCTGGAGTAACCCTATTTACTTACCGATCCTGGGTGCTGCCCATAGATTTAGAGGTATCACTGGTTAAAGTGGAGGTGGCACTTTCACTTTAACCAGTGTGCAGGAGAAAACGAGCAGCTAACAGTTCAGGGAAAGGAGATTTTATTATTCTGCTGTCCGTCACTTCGTGATAACACCCCCGACCCCCTCAAGTATCAGTTAGAAGCATACTAGCCGTTTACCCCTTTATATGCTTAAGTCAAGGCTTACAGTCAATGCTGCAGTCGATTTTTACAGAATAAAAGTAAAAAAAAAAACAAAAAAACAAAAAGAAACGGATTGGATATTTTTTGAATGGAGAATAAGTTCTGCAAGTCTGACTTTTTTCTCTGCCCAAAAGAGCAGATACCAGATGGAAATGCTCAAACGCACACCTATGGATGGTTTTTATGGATGGTTTTTATGGATGGTTTTATTGCTTGATGTTAATCGAAATAGATTTGTAGGACTGATCAATGGATCAACAACTGGGTACCAGAGCTTTCATCAAAAGTTGAACTGTCTGCGGGATCTTTCTGGGCAATCTGTTCTCTGGCTGTATAAGCCTTCATATGTGGTGTGCTATCAGTTTTTCTGCTGCGAATAGCCCCATTATGACTGTATAATACGGCTATTTTCTTTTATGTTTTTAACATGCAATTCTGCCAAAAGTAATTGTTAGAGATGAGCGAACACTAAAATGTCCGAGGTTTGAAATCCGATTCGAACAGCCGCACACTGTTCGACTGTTCAAACGGATTTCCAACCCCATTATAGTCTATGGGGGGAAATGCTCGTTTCAGGGGTACACAAAATTCGATAAAATTCGAAAAAAAATTATACTTACCAAGTCCACGAGTGACAGTCGGGCTGGATTCTCCTTGAAGTCTTCTCTCAGCGCAGCGTCCCCGCGTCTTCTTCCGGCTGGAATTCACTCTGCCTAGGCATCGGGGCCTAGGCAGAGCTGACTGCTCATGCGCGGACATGCGCAGTCGGCTCTGCCCGGCGCCTGAGCAGAGCCGACTGTGCATGTGAGGGCATGCCCGCGCATGTGCAGTCGGCTCTGCCTAGGCCGGATGTCTAGGCAGAGTGAATTCCAGCCGGAAGATGCCGCGGGGACGCTGCACGGAGAAGACTTCTAAAGGTAAGAGAAGAGCCAGCGTTGATTGGCAGAATGTATAGCATTCTGCCAATCAACGCTGGTTCTGCATCGAACCTTAAACTTCGAACAGCTAGTAGTGTTCGATCGAGTACGAGTATTTTGAATACCGTAGTATTCGATCGAATACCTACTCGATCGAACACTACTCGCTCATCTCTAGTAATTGTAAAATAGCAAACAAATAGCTGAGAAAAGTCCATAAGTGACTATAATATAGGAAATTCAGGGACACTGGATTTGATATAATGGTTATAATGCAGCTATAAAGATTCCTAACACAGAGTAATTTGAGCACAATAAAGAAAACTGCTTACTGTCTATGACTAATATCCCATCACCCTATGTATGCTGTAGAATCCTCTGTGTGCAGAGTGACATGTAGTGGCTGACCATATGAGAATAGACTTGCCCCTCCATTTCCTGTGTTCCCATTTTTGATCCTGTTGGTTTCTAAAGACAGACTTAACATAGTAGCAGGTGGTGAACAGCAAATGAGCAAGAAGGGAGACACCTTGTGGCAGAAACTGTAGAAAGTGTTTGTTTTTTTAATGACATGCATTATGTTTTGGTTCACAATCACTTGTTCTATTAGATGAGACTAAGTTGTCCAAAAACTTTATTGGTCATTTAATATATGCTTGGTTTTATGTGTTCTTGAATGTAAGTGAGGCATTACAACAAAAAACTATATACATCATAATCTCTATTTTTTGTATTAATTTGTTGTATTTATGCACTTTTTTCTTTTTGCCACAGAATCCTGACAACGGGTCACAAGCTTCAGTACCTTTGGGTAGGTTTTTTTTGCATTTGTTTATGTCTTTTAACCCATTCCCACTCTGTGCTGTCCTCTTACTGAGTATATATGCACTTCTGACATTTGGCTGTGTTACACAGCCGAGGGCTGGGACCCCAGCCGCCAAAGTTGGATGATACTCTGGCAGATTAACCGATTGGATGCCGTGATCAATAGCAAGATCGCCCAAGATGCAGGATAGAAACTTCTGACTAGATGGTACCATGTCCGGATCAAATTACACAAATTCTTTGCATCCGGCTCTTTGAGGTGTTGGTGCTGTAGCAAGAAGGAGGTTGCGCTACTACATATTCTCTGGGAGTGTGCGGGACTGAGGGACTTTTGGGAGGGGGTTCATTAGGTGATTTGTAAAGCATTCCAGGTCACTCCCCCTTGCATGCTGGCTTTCTTTCTGCTCCACCTCTCGGACTACTCCCTCCGTGCTTATCGCAAATCCTCTTTGCGACACATGGTTAATGCCGCCAGAGCATGTATTCCTGCGCTCTAGTCGCTAAATTCATCTTCCCTCCTTCACTGGTTCTGCAAAGTGGAGGATATCCAGGTCCTGTTTCTTTGAGACACGTGTGAGTCTTATATTGATGATTGGATGCCGTGGATCCACTTCCATGGTACCCAGTACTATAGAGACCTGGTGGGTTGATTTCCACTTGGTTTGTCTCGCTTTCAAGGGGTGGTTGCTGGGGCTGCTTGTTTCCCTTCCTCTTTTTCTTGTTTCCCATTATTCCCCACCCTCCTCTTCTATTCTCATTTTTTCTCTCTCTCCCCCCTGCTCTATCTCTCTCTCCCATCCTCTTCCCTGCCCATTTCTCTTTGCTCTCCTTCCCTCTTCTCTTCCTTGTGTTCTTTTTGTTACGTTGCATTTCTATTCTTCTCAATTGTTTATTGGTCCTTGCTGTTCAGGGCCATCTTTTGTACTGTTTGTCTGCTTGTTGTGTTTGCTATAAATAATTTGTAAAAAACAAACAAACAAAAAAAAAAAACACTTAGTAAAAACACACAAAAATATACAAGTAATAAATAGTAAAACAAAACAAAACAAAAACACACTATCCAGTAAATATATATATAAGTAAATAGTAAATAAATACTGCAATGGGCAAATTAACATATTTTGGTCACGTTGCTTTCCCCAAAAAGTAACAATAAAAGGTGATCAGAAAGGCATCCTAATCAAGGGGCAACACGGTGGCTCAGTGGTTAGCACTGCAGCCTTGCAGTGCTGTAGTCCTGGGTTCAAATCCTGCCAGGAACAACATCTGCAAGGAGTTTATAGGTTCTCTCTGTGTTTGCATGGATTTCCATCCCATTCTGCAAAGACATACTGATAGGAAAAATGTACATTGTGATCCCTATATAGGGCTCACAATCTACATAAAAAAAAAAAAAAAAAAAAAAAAAAGTCATCCTAATTATCAAACTTTGGTACAGCTAGAAAGTACTACT
Source organism: Leptodactylus fuscus (assembly GCF_031893055.1). Lineage (NCBI taxonomy): Eukaryota > Metazoa > Chordata > Amphibia > Anura > Leptodactylidae > Leptodactylus > Leptodactylus fuscus. The sequence continues at coordinate 247,218,696 of NC_134266.1, forward strand.
TGTCCCACAAATAAAGAGCCCCGACATATTTCCGTAAACAGTACAGTAAAAAAAATTATAGGCAACACAGTGACCCCAGGAAAATCACAAAATTTTAAAAAGTGGCGTTTTATTTGTAAAAGCAGTAAAACCTAATAAAAACCATCATAAATCTGCTATCGCCGTAATCGTAATAACCCACCGAAAAAAGCTGCCAAGTCAGTTATAATGCAGAGTAAATGTTGAAACAACAAAATGCAAAAAATTCTGATAGAACTGTGTGTTATTTCACATGAATGCCCCCAAAATGTAAATAACAGCCAATCAAAACATATGTACCCCAAAATAGTGGCAAATGAAAGTACAACTCATCACACAAAGAATAAGCCCTCATATAGCCGACATGTCGACAGACAAATAAGAAAAAATATTAATTTTGGAAGACGGAGAGGAAAAATATGAACAAGGTCGCTGTGCATTAATGTATAAACTAGAGATGAGTAGTATTCGATCTAATGCCTCGCTCCCACAGGAATGCGTGTAAGCGGCCGAACACCAAGGGGTTAAGCGCATTGAATAGTCACTGCGCTTAACCCCTTGTGTTCGGCCGCTTACACTCAGTCCTATGGGAGCGAGGTATTCCATCGAATACTACTCGCTCATCTCTAGTATAAACTATTTAAGGGAGTTAAGGCTTTAAAAGAGGTTGTCCAGGATAACCTGTTTTTGAAGGAGGTTGGGGAAGGTGAAAAAGAAACCCATACTTGCCTGTCTCCAGTGCTCTGGTGTCTCCCACGGTGGTCCGATCCTGTTACTCCCTGGTCTTGCGGGTAGTCCTCACTGAGGCCAATCACTGGACTAAATAAACGAATCGGGTCGTCACTTGCATAAGTGACCAATGACATTTCGTGTCCTTTCCTTACACCTCCAAGACCACTGATTGGTTTCAATGGTCCGTTATGATGAGGACTTCTGCCAAAATAAGACCCAGGAGCAGCAAGACTGTCCCGCAGTGGGAGTCACTGGAGAATCGGGCAGAGGTGTAAGTGTTTTTTTGTTTTTTTTGTTCACCTTCCACAATCTTCTTGCCAAAAACGGATTATCCCGGACAAGATTCTGTACCGGACACCGCTGTATAAGGGAGAGTGATACTATGATAGTTACTACAATAAAGGGGCCTCAGTTCTCTAACACTGCTGCAGACTTAGGAATTAATTGTATTCCCTATTATGCTGTAAATTAATTTTGGAGATTTTGCCATTCCTCTGTTATTCCTTCCTGAAATGTAAGTAAAAATTGATAACTGGATGTTACTGGTTGGGGATGTGTCCCTATCCAGTCCAACCTTGTCTAATCTGTGTTACCATTGCCAAATTCTAAGGATTCACCTCCTTAATGAGAATGATAACACGTAAGTAATCCATAGGTTTCCAGGGGGAATAACAGAGGGACAACTCAGAACTCTTACGAAAAAGATGCTTCAAAATTGATATTGGGGGAGGTACAAGTATGTACTAAAATAGGCATGTCAGGAGCAATGACAGATTCTAACGAATTAAAACAAATTCAAAACTAACTAAAATCTTTATTTTAAATCCCTACCCCCCCATTTCAGTAGTGCAAAAATAAAGCGCCTATAAGGGTACACCCAGAGCTTTCTATAGATCTTCTAATGGCACATAGAAATATGAATTATAATGTCTGGGGTGACCTTTGCATTCCATCAATTCTTCTCGGAAATTGCAGACAGTTTTTATAGGAACTCAGCAGGAAGGTTGTTCCCGACATCTTGGAGAACTTTTCTCAGATCTTCTGTAGATGTAGATGCTCCAATCCTTCTGTTTCTTTATGTAATCCCAGACAGACTGGACAATGTTGAGATCAGGGCTCTGCGGAGGCCGGATCATCACTTCCAGGACTCCTCCTCCAAAGGGCGGTCACACCAAATAATGATGGGATTTAGATTTCTCTTCTGCTCATTCCTTTAACCACTTCCGGACCGCCCATAGACTATAAACGTCAGGGAAGTGGTTGCCTTGTTCTGACAGGACGTACCGGTATGTCCAATCAGAACACAGCAGCTGCACGGAGATCATGCAACTGCTGAAGCTGGGAGTCGGCTGTAACTTCAGCCGGAGCTCCCAGAGAGATGGCAGGGAAGGTTTATTACCTCCCCTGCCTTCTCGATCGCTGTGTATACAGCACTCAATGTGTATACACAGCTCTGGGCGCCGCCATGATGCGGCCGCCCTCTGACCCGGTGGTTACGTGATCCGCTGGGCTCAGTGTCTTACAAGAGCTGCTGGGTCCTACAGCACCAATATCAGCTCTGTAAGTCTAAAGAACAGTGTAGCAGCCTCAGTTATAGGGGAAACCAGGCTCCCTAACAAAAAAAAAAAAAAAAAAATGTGATCAGATGTCAGACACAATCTGAAAAAAAAAAAAAAAAAAAATATATATATATATATATATATATATATAAAAGTTAAAAAAATGAAAATAAAATAATAATAATAAAAAAAAATAGTACGCTAATAAACGTCGTTATTAAAGGCACAATTTCCCTCCTATTTTGTTTATATTTTCCCGGATATAAAAAAAAATTAAATCACATTTGAAAATACAATGAACATAAAAATAAAGCCCTATGTGTCCCCGAAAAAAGACGCAAAAATTAGTTGACTGAGACATATGAAAAACATGTTACAGCCCTCAAAACCGCACATACAAAATAAACCTAAAATGTGTCTGGTCCTGGACCACAAATTGGCCCGGTACTGAAGTGGTTAAATAAACTATTAACCCCTCTATTCTTGGAAGCATCCTGACTTAGTGGAATTTCCTCCACATCTGCCTGAATTTTTTGCCCAGTACTGTATATTCAAAGACATATTTCAAGGTCCACTCAGGGTCTTAAAATATGTTTTTGGTGAAATTTTTTTAATGTACAATTTTGAAAAGATGCAGTTCACGTGTTCAGACTGTAGATGGCAATGTTGCCCTTGTTTTCCTAGATGTCATATAGTTAGAATTACACCAGGTCTGTGCCTCATACTGTTTGTCACATGCTGTGATCTTGTAACAACTTCTTACGTGACCCTGTCCCTAGTATATGAGCAGTAAGGGTCAGTCACACTGACCCAGCCACTGACATCCCATAATTTGCTCTGATGACATCACAGGGTATTATCTCCTAAATATAAAAAGCAGCCCTTCTCTATAGCTGTAGAGACAATCTGCAGTCATTTTCTGCTTTATTGGTAAATGATCCATCTTCTTATATTATAGAACTGGAAGAAATTGTCTTTGTGATACAAAGCCAGAGTAACTCATTCCACGAAAAGCGAGCCAAAGACCTGAAGGAAAACATCTTAAAACAGGCTGCAGAAATCGGCAAGGTAGGTGAATGTCATTTGCTCAGCGTGCTCTAGTGCTCTGTTCCTGGAACCTAAATTTACTTTGCACCTATATAGTTAATTGCAGAATTACAGGCACGTGTCAGTCTGAACTAAAACCATATAAAACATATAGTTGTATTTGACATGTGTCGCCAGAAATGTACTGTATATACTTGAGTATAAGCCGACCCGAATATAAGCCGACCCCCTAATTTTACCACAAAAAACTGGGAAAACTTATTGACTCGAGTATAAGCCGAGGGGGGGAGTGCAGCAGCTACTGGAAAATTTCAAAAATTAAAATGGTTGTAGTTTTTGGGTGCAGGGAAAGGGGAGGGTTTTTTTCCCCCCACTTGGAATTCAGCCTAGCTGAATATAGGGGATCTGCAGTGCTCCTATTAACCCCTTCCCGACGGAACAGGAGCACTGCAGATCCCCTATATTCAGTAGATCGGGCACTGTCACACACAGGGATACCTAATGTGTTTGTATTTCACAGTCATTTTCTACTTTTATAAGTATTCTAAGGAGTGATTTAGAGCTTTTTTAAAAAAATTTTTTATTAAAGCTTCTTTATTTTTTTCCCACTATTTTATGGGAGATTCTATACACTACTACTGCGGCTGGTCATAGACCTCCCCCCCAAAAAAAAAAATAAAAAATAAAATCAGCACAAAAACGGTGCAGAAAAACTCTGCTTAGACTCGAGTATATACAGTACTTTTTTTTTTTTTTTTTTGTGAGTTTTTTTTAAATTTTTTTACATTTTTTATTACTGCCTATATTAAAAAAGACCAAAAATTATACCGCTAAAATCTTGCACTTCTATTTTGACTTATTATTTGTCTACCACGAAGCCAAATAATATGCTGAGAGTTGCTGTTTACTGTAGAAGACCTTGGCATACTGGTATCATGAATGGAAGCTGCCGGCACGCAGACTTTGCCGGCAGCCGGCCATTTAACTCCCCGTATGCTGGCTACTTCCATTCATTTCTATGGGTGCGTGCTATTCGAAACGGCTGTTTCGAATAGTGTTCGCTCATCTCTAGTCAGGTTACATCTTACAATAGAAGTGTAAAGGGGAGGGAGAGAAGAGAGACAAAGCCACAGACTGTATACGACTACATAGTAAGTTTCTATCCTCACCTCTAGTGCTTCACTCACATACAATACAGGCCTATGTCATTTCCTATATGATCCTGCTCCAGAGTGTGAAAGAGAGGAGAGCATTATGTAGCAGATTCTCCTCTGCTTCCTGTGTGCAGTGTATGTGAGATGACATGGCAGCTAATCTCCACCCAACAGCTCAGGGAGAACTGAAAATTTGAGATAGATCACGAACAGGGGAAAACTGATAGTTTTATGCAAATTGCAAGTCATAATGGCCAGAAATAGTGTTATTTCTCATGAGAATCATGTTAACTTTCAAGGAATAGGACACATGAGTATACTACTCATGTGCATGGCATGGGCTGCATATAACTAGTATATGTCTTCTGTAAGCTAAAGCACCTGATCAGAACAGCCATTAGTATCCATTACCTTCAGGGTATTGATATCCTCTTTATCAGACTTGTATTGGGACCTCAGGGCATATAGTGATACATTTGACTTCTGATCTGCTGTTGTATACCCAAGATTGGTGGAAGATTCCAGGTGGAAGATTGGTTTGGTACAACAAGTGCTGCCCTGCTGTGTTACATATAAGACAGCGTCTAACTGGTCTGTAGGAGCCAGAACTCTTAATGGTTGGAAGGGGATCAAATACTTATTTCTCTCTGCAAAATGCAAAGAAATTTATAAAATGTATACAATACAATATGATTTTCTGGATATTATTTTTGATATTCTATCTCTCACTGTTAAAATTAACCTACCCTTAAAATTATAGACTGTTCATGTCTTTGTCAGTGGGCAAACGTACAAATTAAGCAAAGGATCAAATACTTATTTCCACCACTGTATCTATGTATTCTATCTGTTGCCCACCACTGGTGACTATTTGGTCTCTTGTCACGTTGCCAGAAGTCCTGAGCCCCCCATGTGGTTGCTGAGAGCAGTCAGCGGAGTTCCAGTTCTGGAGGTAGAATAGGTCATCAGTATAAGATCAGTAGGGGGTCAGACTCCGGGGACCCCATGATGTACTGCACAGTGTATGGAGCCAGACATTGACTGCTCATCACACTGTGTAGTGGCCATGCCACGCTATTGCAGCTCAGGTTCTGTATGTTGTGCATATCAGCCAGGATAAACTGGTATTCAGGTATTTTTACAGCCTGTCCCCTTTGCATAGGCCATCAATAATGATCTGTCTGGTCTGATGCCCCAGTCTCAAAACAATAATCAGACTTGAGAGGGTAGGGGGCTGTCCATATTCACGTGAATGGGACCACAGAAATATGGACACTCTTGTGCCCGGTGCTATTTCAGCAAATGCCTGAATGGACTCCTGGGGTTTGGAGCCCATAAATTATACCCTGACAACTATAAACAGTGGCCATTGATGCAAAATCTACAAAACCCCTTTAAAACTTCCTCCCAATGCTAAACATCATTTATCTATACACATCTACAGGTATTTTCTATTTCTTGTACTGATCTTAAACTGTGTGATATCTGGTGCCCTGTTCACAAATGTAATATTCATCAAGGTCAAGGGGCAGGCGGACCAGAAAGCTATGAGTAATCGACAACAAAAGGAGTTCGCGTAATGCGTAAGCTTTGGACTATGCTCTTGTATCCTGGACGCACAATGTAAGAGTGTCTTTTTATTTTTTTATCAATGAAGTAAAAGTTATCTTTTAATTTTTGGTTTGCTGGATACATTTTTCACATTGTTGCACCTTAGTAACTCCATTGCAGTCTGGAGTAAGTGTCCGTGCAACCTTTCATTATTACTAGGTGGAGCGGTTTTTCCTATTTTTGTTGTTTGTCTACACTGGACCAGGAAGCCCCTGGGATAGGGATGGGAGGGTACATGGCAAAACCGTTCTTGGATACCAGGAAAGCCTTGTGATATAGGTCGAGTCTAATTTTCAAGAGTAACCACTCTTAATTTTTGCCACTAGGTGGCAGTGTTGTATTCCATATTGTAAAATCATGGAGCCTTCTGCAGGTTCAGATCCAATCTGTGTGTGTGTGTGTGTGTGTGTGTGTGTATATATATATATATATATTTACTAATATTGTATATACAGTAATATAAAATGCAGGCTGTTTTATTACTAAAAAAATTTCTGTATACTGAGTGCAGGTAGCTGTGCTGTCTTATACATTACATTTATTAGTTTTTGTCTTATTCTCACTTCTTTGTTATTAGGTTTTTTTACGTTCCATAACTATAATTAGAACACAATCCCCTGTAAATGTGTTCTCAGGATCCTCTACGTTCCTGCAGTTATTCATTGCTCCATAAAAGTCTGTCTTTACCCAAGTTATGAAACCTACACATAAATGCTCTCTTCTACACTAAGGCTGCCCATATACTGTATATAGCTGTTAGCTGATAGCTACAGGATATCTCCCATCTCCTGTGTAGCAGAATGTAAATGTATTCTGAAGATAACAGAAGGGTTGCTCCTGTTAGAATCCCGTTTTTTTCCGTCGCGACTTCTGCCATCAGAGAAGAATCAAGACACTATATACACTCACCGGCCACTTTATTAGGTACACCATGCTAGTAACGGGTTGGACCCCCTTTTGCCTTCAGAACTGCCTCAATTCTTCGTGGCATAGATTCAACAAGGTGCTGGAAGCATTCCTCAGAGATTTTGGTCCATATTGACATGATGGCATCACACAGTTGCCGCAGATTTGTCGGCTGCACATCCATGATGCGAATCTCCCTTTCCACCACATCCCAAAGATGCTCTATTGGATTGAGATCTGGTGACTGTGGAGGCCATTGGAGTACAGTGAACTCATTGTCATGTTCAAGAAACCAGTCTGAGATGATTCCAGCTTTATGACATGGCATTGCATTATCCTGCTGAAAGTAGCCATCAGATGTTGGGTACATTGTGGTCATAAAGGGATGGACATGGTCAGCAACAATACTCAGGTAGGCTTTGGCGTTGCAACGATGCTCAATTGGTACCAAGGGGCCCAAAGAGTGCCAAGAAAATATTCCCCACACCATGACACCACCACCACCAGCCTGAACCGTTGATACAAGGCAGGATGGATCCATGCTTTCATGTTGTTGACGCCAAATTCTGACCCTACCATCTGAATGTCGCAGCAGAAATCGAGACTCATCAGACCAGGCAACGTTTTTCCAATCTTCAATTGTCCAATTTCGATGAGCTTGTGCAAATTGTAGCCTCAGTTTCCTGTTCTTAGCTGAAAGGAGTGGCACCCGGTGTGGTCTTCTGCTGCTGTAGCCCATCTGCCTCAAAGTTCGACGTACTGTGCGTTCAGAGATGCTCTTCTGGCTACCTTGGTTGTAACGGGTGGCTATTTGAGTCACTGTTGCCTTTCTATCAGCTCGAACCAGTCTGGCCATTCTCCTCTGACCTCTGGCATCAACAACGCATTTCCGCCCACAGAACTGCCGCTCACTGGATGTTTTTTCTTTTTCGGACCATTCTCTGTAAACCCTAGAGATGGTTGTGCGTGAAAATCCCAGTAGATCAGCAGTTTCTGAAATACTCAGACCAGCCCTTCTGGCACCAACAACCATGCCACGTTCAAAGGCACTCAAATCACCTTTCTTCCCCATACTGATGCTCGGTTTGAACTGCAGGAGATTGTCTTGACCATGTCTACATGCCTAAATGCACTGAGTTGCCGCCATGTGATTGGCTGATTAGTAATTAAATGTTAACGAGCAGTTGGACAGGTGTACCTAATAAAGTGGCCGGTGAGTGTATACCCTTTAGATAATTGGTTGAATATCCTAAGGATAGGTCATCAGTGTCAGAACTGTGTGGTTTAAGGCCCGGTTCACATCTGCATTCGGGTTTCCGTTCGGGGAGTCCGCTTGGGGACCCACTGAGCGGACACCTATGCACATAAAAAAGCGGTTACCTAAGGAAACCCGCAGACCCCATAGACTATAATTGAGTCCTTGCGGTTTCCGCACAAAAAAAGCAGAGAGAAAAGTGCTACTTGCAGGACTTTTCTCTCCACATATTTCATGCGTATAGGGGAACAGAATGGCCTGAATCAGAGGTGAAGAGGGCCTAACACCCAGCACCCCGATGAATCGGCTGTCCTCAGTAGCTAATAAACAGTGAATGGAGCAGAAAGCAGACAGCTCTGTACAGTGACCAGACCAAGTACTGCAGATCAGCTGTCTTTCACTTGAATGGGAGCTAAGCTGCAGCGACTCTGTTCATCCACTACACAGTGCACAGCTCTGTCTGCTTCTTGCTCTATTCTCACCTGATGAAAACAGCTGATCGGCGATTTTAAACTGAAAAGAACCTTTAATCTCATGTGAGTAGGCACCTTAAGTCTAAGGCACCATGAGAAGTCCCGCAGCAAATCAGCGCTGCAGGAAAAACCGCAGTGGCAACACATTGTGGTTCTTCCCGCAGCACTTTAGACAAAAGTTTGTTGGGTTTTCCTCTGTGGAATTTCTGTTACATTTCTACCTATGTGGAAAGCGCGGGTGTTTCTGTAGGTACAATTGACATGCTGCAGTTTCCAAAACCGTGGCGCGTCCGGACCATGGTTTTCACTGCAAAGTGGGTAGGGAATTCGCTAGAATCCCATCCACTTTGTCCTTACTGTAAAGCACCACGTCTGCGGCATTTCCACTGCGGGCAAATTGCGGCGTTTTCGTCTTGTGGGGCCCCGGCCTAAAGGGGTTTTCTGTGACTTATGTATTGATGACCTATGCTTGGAATAAATAGGTCATCAATATATGATCAGTGGGGTCCAACACCCCACACACCAGTTGTTTGGAGAGGCCGTGGCACTCACAACTATGGCTGTTTTTTTTCCTGTGCCAATGACTCATGATCATAGGTTATATGGTTCAACATTATCAACTTCAAATGGATTTTGTGGGACTACAAACATGCAGAATTCCCACAAATCAGGTGTTTGGATTGGCCACCGCACTCACAACCACTGTTTAAATTCCCTTTGATGTTACATAAATTGGTACAGCAGCAGATCAGTCCCATTCAAGTCAACGAGGATAATCTGCAATACAAAACACAGCCCCTACCCAGTATACAGCTTTGAGCAGCTGGGGTTTCAGCCCCACTGATCACCGATACGTCATCCATGTGTACATCTCACAAATTATCTATAAGCACACGTACATCTTATGGTTTCTGTACAATTCAACTAAGCGCACAGTACTCTATAATATTTGGTTAAAAATTACATTTCTGTCAATTTCAGCACAGTTATGATGTCTGCTGTCAGGTGGGCGGTCCTAGGCTGAACATATTTGTGTTGGAAGTAAGCCCTTGTTCACATCAGCATTTGGATTCCGTCTGGGGAGTCCACATGGGGACCTCCTGAATGGAATACCGAACACAAGTGCAAAGCGCTATGCTGTAAAAGTACATGGACCCCATAGACTATAATGGGGTCCGTGTGCTTACCGCCAGATCTCTGCAGGGATCATGCGGACAGGAAAGTAGTTCCCAATCTACTTTACTGTGCGCATGATTCGTGTGGGCAGCGCGCGGCAAGCACACGGACCCCATTATAGTCCATTACTGCAATTGCGTTTGTATTCCGTTCGGGGGCCCCCTGTGGACTCTTCCCAGACAGAATCTAAACGCTGATGTAAACGAGGGCTTGCATTTGTATTCCATTCGGAGAGTCTCCATGCTGACTCTCCCCGTACAGAATACAAAAGCAGATGTGAACAGGGCATAACAGAAATGATGACTTGGGAAGGGACGAGGCTGGAAAAAAATTGCCAACTGTGCCAGGATCAGTGAATCGTCACCAACTGGAGGATGCAAAGAGTTGGTGGAGGTGGTGAAAGGTAAATGACATTACCCGCCAAAGGTGAAAATACAGGAGAACAAATTCCACAATCTTTGTTTTCTATCTTTTTTTATTGCTTGATGATACATGGTTTGTAATTTTGTTCCCCTATGTTATAATTTTGGGTGTATTACATCGATTTAAGTGAGTTTCCAGTATCTAATAAAACTTTGGAAGTATGTTTTATCATGTGCTGTAGCTCCATGAAAGTCACAATATTGTAACGTCTCGGCCTTGCCTTTGGGCAGACTGTGATTTGTATTTCGGTCGTTGAGTCCTCCAAAGCTCTGTCAGTAAATAATGGCAGTAAATGACAGCTGGGACGTCTCTTATAATTGACTTCATTACATGGAATCGCTGCTTTTGTTACTCGTATTCAGGTGAAAAGACATTGTATCTGATATTGTGCGCTGAAGGGTTACGATGCGGTGATAAAATAATAGTATTCTGGCGTATTGCTGCTCTTCTTAGACAAGCATACAGTATATATCTTTCTCTGTGACGGCTTCATCATCTAAAGGGGTTCAAAGAGCGGGAACAAAGAGGGAGTGGACGTCTCCATCATGTATACACAGAATGTTACAGCAACTTAGAGAGGAGTTTCATGTGCCTGACTCTATTCTACTTTCATTGGTGCCATGGAAGGTGGATCTGACCAAGCACATAAACGCTGGAATGTATGGTAAGGGCTAGTTCACATGGGGTTTCGCGTGAACACATTCCGTCGCGGCTGCTGCAATGGGATGCCGGTGCAGTGCACTAGCATCCGGACGTGGCTTTCCGCTCCGGATTAGCCCCAAATGAATGGGCCTGGTCTGGAAGGTGGTGTCACGAGGCGGACGCCGTGGCCGAATCAGCCACGGAATCCGCCTGATGAAAGGGCAGCTTGCGTCTTATGACCGGCTTCCATTGATTTCAATGGGAGGCGGCAGGATTTTGACGCGGATTCCGTGTCAAAATTCTGACCATTTTGCCTTGTGTGAACTAGCCCTAATAGCAGTCACAATGAAGGGTCTTGTCTCACTGAACATCTGTGACACGTTTTGGTTTTGCTAAGTGTTACAAGGCTTATAGGCAAAAGCTACAGATCTTATATATAGACTCTTTAATATCTGACTGCCTATGGAGCCCAAGATAGGACCCTTGGGGTGTGTTGGGACACGACTTGGGGTAGACTTAGCGAAACTATAAGTAGTGAAAGCAACGTCTTGCTTTATTTTACTACTTTCACACAATTTCTTTCCTCCAGGTCGCATTTGTAAGCCAAAGCAGTAAGTTCTGTCTAGAGATTCTAGTGTAATATTGAAATTGTAATATCAAGAAGGAAGTCTTGGAGTTATGGAAATTATAGGATGGGTAGACATGTTAATGATATGTAAATGGTAAAAAATGGAAACACAATATTCGTGATTCATTAATCATTCATTATTCAGTATGGAGTATGAGCACCACATGCAGAAATACAGGCACTTCTACTCCTGGGCGTGTTATTAAGAGGTTGCTAATGGTTGTCTGAGAGATGTTATATCACACTGAATACCCCAATCTGTATATAATTCAGCCAGTATTACCTATCTGAATCCTTCTCTTTCATGTGATTCACTGACCAGATAAAATGTGCAGGGGCTAATGCACAGATCCCCCCATGTCTTCTAAGATAGACTGTACCACATAAGCACCTGCACAGGGGAAGACAAGAGCTTTGTCACTAACTACTGATAAGCAGACGGCTCCTGCCGGACGGCTATAATGAAGGGGCTCACAGCTCAGCTTCCTGTAGTATATGCTTATAGTCTCTTAGATTATTCAGGAGTATATAGAGAGAATTACACCCAGCAGGTAGATGCAGTACAGTCTCTAGCTGTCCATGTGATGCTGCACTGATGCATCATGGGATTGATAGCAGAGCAAAAGAGAGAGAGAGATATAAAAGAAAAGAGGAAGTTTGGGAAGAAGTTAAAGGGGTTGTCCCATCACAAGGATCCTATCTATACTGCTAGTTTATGTGGATTTAAGACTTTTCCTAAATGCATAACTTTATCAAAACTGCTTTGTTTGGCCGCTATCTTAATTTATTCACTTCATTGTTTACACGCCGTTTCTATGGCCCTTGGGATTATCTGTAGCTGCCTGCTCTCAGGGGGGAGGGAGGGGCTGGGAGCAGTTCTGAGCTGTTTGTGTCTGATAAGTAGCGGAGCTTCTCAGATAGGGGAGGTGAGAGCGCCGGGATTTCTGAGCTCTTATAAGTCGGTTTAATTGAATTTGGCTGATAAGGGCTGAGATAGGGAGTCCGTTACCTCTGTATGTAATGCAAATTGACTCAAATCCAGCCCTGCTACATCAGCTTCACACTGTGATAATTCATTTACAACCAACCCCATGCAAGTGAAACCCCGCCCACCAATGTGCTGAGAAAAGCAGGAAGTGAAGAGAGCACAACAGCCTGCAGGTTAGTGCATAAGCGTCATGGGAATACCCCTTTAAGAAGAAGTTGGACTACAGAGATATGATGACAGTATACATGAAAGATGCCATGAGGAAGGAACACGCGTGGTTCCCAAACGCATAGCCTTGGTTTTATGCTATGTCAATTATCAACTCCCTATAGTTACTTTGTAACTTTTTTATCAGATGAAAAATAAATTTAACTGAACATCGCCTGGTGACGCTGGATTTTATCGGTTCTACATGAAAGAAGTGCCAGTCAGGTTAGTGGGGATCAGGAACAAAAAAGGGGCTTATTTGGCAAGACCGGTTTGTTGCATGCCAGTCTTGACAATGCCTGCCTTGACAGAATTTGCCCAACTGGACATATTACTCTCAACTCATCAGCTTGATATTGAACAAGGGGATGATGACCTGAGGTGAAGACAGGTGGACACTGGCTGGATTCTCTTACACCCTTTGGTCCAAAGATCATGTTGCCATTAGTGAATTGTCTTCATCAGTAAATCAATTCCAAATTCAAAGACAAAAAAAGTTCCAGCATTCAACAACGATAATATCCAAATAATAAAAAATAACTTTTAATGATACATGATTACAAAGAGTAACCACTAGGGTTGAGCGATCGGGGATCAGAAAAGATCGGATTTCGATCGGCTATCGAGTAAATTTCACGATCGAGATCGGAATTCCGACCCGATCTTTTCCAGCGGGATCGAGATCGGAGGTTATCTCAAGATCGGCTCAACCCTAAAAGTGATTTTTCCCATAGAGAAGCATTGACTAGGGTTGAGGATCGGGTTCGGAAAGGATCGGATTCCGATCGGCGATCGAGCAAATTTCACGATCGCGTTCAGGATCGGCTGGAAAATGATCGGAAATCGGATTTCAAAATCGATCTTGAAATCTCAAGATCGGCTCAAGCCTAGTAACCACAAGTTACAGGAAAAATCCAAGATCCATTAACAGAATTTGTTTTGTTTTTGTTCCGTTTAGGTTTCCCAAACATTCCTTTTCATTTCTTTTTTTCCTTTAAATTTTTATTTCATTTTTATTTTTTCTTTCGATTATTATTAGATATTCTGTTGTCATGCTATGGATATATTTAAGGTTACACTTGTTAAGGGGTGCAGACCCATGATCCTTTGGTGCTTTACACTCACACTGTTTCCGGTCCTTATTGGAGCTAGGAGTAGGGGGCAACAGGCCCTGAAATGTGTAGGATTTTTTCATGGATCTTGGATTTTTCCTGTAATTTGCGGTTACACTTTTTAATCATGTATCATTAAAAGTTATTTTTTTTTTACTATTTGGATATTATCGTTGTTGGATGCTGGAATGTTTTTTGTCTTTGAATTTGGAATATGTTTTGCTTGGAGCGTTCCTAAGCGTTCGGACACATGAGTCAGTCCATGTGTGAATACTGGTGAGCTGACAGAGATATTTTTCTACGTGTTTTGATCATCATTAATGCCTCATTGGCCTCACTAGCTTTGTAGTTCCAGAGCAGTCGTCCTGCCTTGTCCCGTGTGACAGATGTGCCCCATATGTACCAGCGTCTTCATCTGTTTACTGAGTTACACTTTTATGAGTCAATACGAGGCCTACATGTGAAAATGAGCAGTCTACAAATGTTTGTGAACAGCGTGTACACTCTTTAGTAATAAGTCAGTCATTCATCATTTTGTCAATGAAATCCTTATGCGAGAGCACTTTAATGAGTGTTACACAACATGTGCTGATATTCTGCAGACTGCGGAAGGTTCATCTGCTCATTCATCAAGATGAGCCGTACCCAAGCTTTTGTTCCCTGCCCTCCATCATTCCTGGCAGACTTACGCCCAGCATCTGATAAAGTTTACTATTCATCTGTTAGTCAGTTGGAGAATTTTCACTTCTCAACATTCATCCAAGCTTTATTTTGATCTTAATACAAAGCCGTTTACTTCAGCTCACTCCATCATCGATGTAGACTTTGTGCTGATATATGATGATCTTATCTGGCATGCCAGGGATTTGGTGTTTGACTCACCACCGATAGCTTTTCACATCACTTCCTGGGCCATTGTGGCACGCAGAACATTTGGTCCCCTTAGCTTGTCCAGAAAAGAATATGTAAACTCCAGATTTTTTTAATGGTCTCGTCTCCCCCCCCCCCAATATAATTTACTTAATTACTTGTCTGTTGGAGTAGTGTAAAGCACAATGTTATTGTTTGAGGTTGGGCCTGAACCTCCACGGCGGCATGCGGGGTTGTTAGCTTTCTGACACAGACCAGTCCTATCTCCTTTTGGCGCAGTAGTGATGTTGGGCCTGTCGAAATCTATATTTTCTCTGCTTCCACTCCCACTCACAACTGGCTATTTGGTCCATGCTGGTAGTTGACTCTCCTCTGCTATGTCCCCTGTGTCTCCTGCCTTGATCCCCTGGTTCCATTCCTGACCCTGCTTCTGGCTCCTGACTTTGTACCTCCTCTCTCTCCTGCAAATGACTCTGGCTTGCCTTCAGACTCCTGTTCCTTGAACACGATTTGGTACCCCTCTGCTCTCCTGTTACTGACCTGGCTTGCTTAACCTCTCTCTTGGATTATCCCTCTGTACTGAGCTATCTCACGTTGACAAGTTGGATTGGCCGACTACTCTTTTGGTGTACTGTTGTCATCTACTGGCCACCTCCATTTGCTGGCCTTCTGCTTCTTCAGATCTTCCTCTCGCCTCTGGAAGCCTTCTGGTAAGTTTCTGGGTTAGCTGAGACTAGTGGTGCGCATCCTGCGCTCTCTGACCACTAACCACCCTGCCTGACGGTAGCTTTCAAGTCCATCCCCACCATCCGGGGCTCTGGTGAGTGTGCAGGACGCTCAGCGCAGTTTTGTGCCATTTGATCAGTGTGTTTAGTGCTGCGACTCACTATTTCGCTTGGTGCTGCATCTGTTTCCTAACAGTTACTTGTCTGGTGGAGGAGTGTAAAGCACAATGTGACTTGTGTGATGGAGTGATGTAAAACACCATATTATTTGTCTGTCGGTAGAGTGTAAAACACATTACTTGTCCACTGGGCTCTGGAGCTTTGGAGACATTTTCTGTTGATTGATGAATCTTTCTTCTCTATTTGGCAGTCTGAGGGACAAGTCTGGATTTGGTTCGAGGAGAACATTACCTGTCTGACTGGTATCCATAAAGAGGCCTTACATGGCTCCATGTACAGAAATACATAAAAGTCAGAGATGTCACAGTATGGTTTTGTTGAATGGGGCATGGCCTTTTCAGAATGCATTCTGCGGCTTGTACAATGACTCAGTCCATAGATTTGTAGAAGATGCACACATTACAAGGAGGCACAGCTGTGCTTAACTAAATGTGTAATAAGAAACTCTCCAAAAATAAATCTTAAGTTGCGAAAACCTCTTGGGATGAATTAATCAGCCAATGGGTAAATAAAGCTACGAGAATGGGCTTGGCAGCGGCCGACAAATCACAGAGAATAGTATTGATTGAAAAAAATTGTTTTCCTTCTTCACATAGTTTTTACCCGACCATGTTCTAGCATTGTTACATGGGAATGGGATACTTTTTGGCGGTAAGGTGGATCTCCATCTGTTTTCTCAAGTATATGTTCTTCTCTATAGGCAGCCTTTTACATGGATCAGCATCCAAATCTACTAAGGAAATTGTGTTCAATTAAAACAACATTCTGATAATGATTTTCTTTTTGTTTAGACTTAGAGCGGACCTGTCACCAGATCTGAAAATCCCATTAACATAGCTTATGTAATAGGCACCGTCACCATGAGAATTTTGGTGTTTAGTTTGTTCACGTCTGTTCCAAAGATATAAGCCCTTTTAGTGTTCATGCAAATTGGGGTCTACTAGCCAAGTGGGCGGTAACACTGTGTTCTCACTATGTGCTACATAAATATGCAAATCTATTCTCCAGGATGTAATTAGGAGAACAGTGCACTCTGTACACCGCCCTCTAGAGGGCAGCATCCTTAACATCATGCATGACTCAGTTAAAAAGTCTAATTAATCATGATGCGGATTTAATTGCCAAATTAGTATTTCTATTCCAAAAGGAACAGATTCCCAGCTATAGACAGCGCTGTTTCGGTCTTTTGGATCTCCTCAGCATAGCGCAGGGATACTGATTGGGCAGAGTGAGAGACTATAGAGCAGGGTCAGGGTATAATCGTACACACCAGGGAGAGTGTGTGTCTATATATGCGTACGGATACTTACAAGTCATTCTTGCTCCGCTAGGGATTGTGGGTAAAAAATATGCAAATCTATTCTCCAGGATGTAATTAGGAGAACAGTGCACTCTGTATGCCGCCCTCTTGAGGGCAGCATCCTTAACATGTGTATCACTGAATGAAAAAGAGGGGGACTCTGATAAAAAATAAAACTTAACTTTTAATAAATATTTATGAATAAAATGTCTATTTTTATAAACAAAGAGTGGTCAAATATTTAGTCACACTTTCAGATGAAAGGCTGACTGGTGTATAACATCAACGGCATGCTACCTACACACCCCTTCTCTGACCCAAGTCAGATGTTCATTTGGTATTGATTCCTGTTGGTGTGGCAGTAGGCCGGTATCCTCAGGATAAATGCTTTGATGAAACATTCTGCTGTTATCCCTTGAGGTCTATCAACACTATATCGTTACTCCTATGGGGTGTGCTATGGCATGCAATTTATCTGTGGCTCAGGGAGGTAGGGCCAGCTACTGATGCTGAAAGTTGCTGATAGTATACACAGCGCAAGTGTGGTATATCTTGGCCAAAGTCCTACTCCTTACCACTTATTAGGTTACCCCTTATGTCAAGAGAAGGGGTGTGTAGGTAGCATGCCATTGATGTTATACACCAGTCAGTCTCTCATCTGAAAGTGTGACTAAATATTTGACCACTCTTTGTTTATAAAATAGACATTTTATTCATAAATATTTATTAAAAGTTAAGTTTTATTTTTTTATCAGAGTCCCCCTCTTTTTCATTCAGTGATACACAGTTTTCAGGTGGACAATATATCTGTACTTGTCAGTGATTGGGCATCCTTAACATCATGCATGAAAAGTCTAATTAATCATGATGCGGATTTAATTGCCAAATTAGTATTTCTATTCCAAAAGGAATGCATGATGTTAAGGATGCTGCCCTCTAGAGGGCGACGTACAGAGTGCACTGTTCTCCTAATTACATCCTGGAGAATAGATTTGCATATTTTTTACCCAGAATCCCTAGCGGAGCAGGAATGACTTGTACATCTCCGTACTGCCTGGAATGGAAGTTACTTTTTCAGGCGGATTCTGCGTCAAAATCCGCCTGTAAAAAAAACTGTGTGAACTAGCCCTAAGGCCATTCATCTGGGCCTAATCAGAAGAGGAAAGCTGTAACGGCCCTGCCCATGAAAAATTGTGTCTCCATTCCCAAGATATTCATTTATTTCACAATATGCAAATGAGCAGTTTGGAGCACCGAGGGCGGCTCCTTTGCTCCAGACTGCTATACTCCTACCCCCCAGGGGAATGGGGCTATGCTAAAATCTCACCTGACCCTGTCTCTCGTGTTCTCGCCAGCATGTTAGAGCAGAGTGGGGCCACTTTAGAGCAATGGGAGCCTTCCCATTACATTCAGGCGATCCTGACCCATGTAGCTGTGTTACTGGTTTAATATCCTTCACGCCGGTGACAGACTCCCTGTAATATTTGCTGTTCTTACATTAGAAAGGAGCTCTTGCTTTTCTGTAACATTTATGCCCACATAATAAATGTTTTTCGCATCATGAATCTGACAAGAGAGCGTTTACCTGCTTTATGTCTGTGTGCTATCTTTTAACTAGATGGCTCGTACAAGCCTTCAGCACTAGGATGTCATGTTTATTGGTTGTGTTTATTAGTTCACAACGTTCTGGTTATACGGTGTCATTTGTGACTATAAATAATAAGCGGTTTCATTTTCGCTAGGTCATTTCATTTATTTGTTTTGCTTTGTGTCATTTACTATGGTGGTCATATCAAGGATTCTTCTAGATCTCCCTTCTGTAGACTTTTCTATTTATCTCTCTTAAAGAGGTTTTGCTGGACTTTTAATTTGGGGGCCTATGCTTGGGATAGATCCATGGTGGTCCAATACCCGGGACCCCTGTGGACCAGCTGTCCACTGCAAATTATCTCTTTGGAGCAATGGGGTTGTTGTCGCTTATCTCTTGGGATCATTGGCAACACCTTTGTTGCTCCAAAAATCTCATTTGTATATTGACAAAAACTTCAAAATCTCCGCAATGGAGGCAGGGATTCACAAGGGGTAAACACAATTTAATTCAGGTAACCTATTTATCTTCAGGGCTGGGTTCTGGTGACAGACCCCCTTTAGGCTAAGGCCCCATGTAACTTTTTTTTGTTGCAAATTTTGCTGCGTTTTTTTTTTTTTTGAGCCAAAGTCAGGAGTGGCCATAAATGGAATGAAAAATATAAAAGAAGCTCAAGATGTTTCACTTCTGTTAATTCCACTCCTGACTTTGGTTCAAAAAACCGCAGCATGATCTGCAACAAAAAACGTTTCCACTTCGTGCAGTCTGCCTTAGGCTAAGGCCCCATGAGCCAGAAACGTCACGCTAAAGCGCTGCGGGAACGCATCGCGGTTCTTCCCACTATGCTTTGAGCAAAACGTTCACGGAGGTTTCCTTTGCGGACTTTCTGTTTCCATTATATCTGCGGGAAAGCCGCTGGCGTTTTTCTAGATATGATTAACATGCATGTGTTCACGCTGCGGATTTTAACGCAAAGTGGGCATGGAATTTGCATGAATCCCATCCACTTTGCTGATACATTGCAGCAATTCTGGCCCGTGGGGCCCTGGCCTTACACAGGATTTCTCGCCTCTCCTGAAATGTTTGCTTTAGTAAGGCCCTGTTGACATTTGCACCTTCATTTCCATTGCTATCATCCATTAGAGGACCAGAACAATGTCTTGACTCCATTGGGGGTCCTTTCTTTTAACGGGGTTGTGTGGGACTTCGAAACTATGGCTCCTTCCTTCTTATGAAGTGACATTATGTCCGTTGATCGCATGACCATTCTGCTGCTCAGTCCCATTCATTTTAATGGCATGGAGCAATGGCATTGCCATGTGACCAACGAATGTAAGGTTACTTCCTGGAAATTTATGAGTAATTTGACAACTGGGTGGTGTGAGCAGTCGTAACACTGGCCAATCACTGCTTACATTGTAGGGACACACCCATTTGGGGTAACACCTATTTGTTACTTTGCTCATATGTTTACAAGAGGTATAACAGAGGAACGGCGTAGAGCTATGACAACAGATGCCACAGAATAGATACATTATGGTATGGAATTGTGTAATTGAATATAAATAGACCTGTCGCCGCCTCTCTTCATATGTGCCTACCTCATACCTACCTTAGGACGTCTTTGGTTGGCAAAGGTTGAGTTTGGGAAAAAGTTACAAGCTTCTTTGTGTTCGTGTCATCAGCTACAGACAGGACATTGTGTTTTCAGTATTACTTGGCGCTATTAATATATGGCGGACATTCAGTTTTTTTGGAAACCGTTTTAATCCATTGCACAACTTCTTAATAAAAGTGTCACGATCAGAGGTGAGATTGAAGGAGAGCATAGATATAATGGGATAATATCTGGCGACGGATCGCTCTCCTTCATAAAATATAAAACATGACAGTCCATCATCATCATCATGTTTATGGGCTTATAAAAGTT
Organism: Leptodactylus fuscus; assembly: GCF_031893055.1. NCBI lineage: Eukaryota > Metazoa > Chordata > Amphibia > Anura > Leptodactylidae > Leptodactylus > Leptodactylus fuscus. The sequence continues at coordinate 247,239,220 of NC_134266.1, forward strand.
GCATCGGCATCATGTATAAAGCTCTTCCTAAAACAGAGAAGTGATTGTCTAAACTCCTGGAATAACTAAATCCCGAAATGTGTGTCCTCCAAAATGAACAAGCTGGTCAGGGACACGTAAGGACGCCATGTTCACGTCCTCCATTAAACAGCACTGTCTCACATGGGTAACGTTATCCCTCATTTCTTATTCGTGTCATTTTTTTTTTATTTGTACCTAATTTATTTTCTTTTCACTTATCCATTGTATATTGTCAGCCATCCGAGTATTGTTATTCAGCTTCTTATAGTTTTCATTTGTGAGACATCATCCATTACTCACAAAAATATAGCAGCAGCCAAAATAAAATTATAGTCCCCATCCCATGGCCTAGTCCCAGGTCAATTCAAACATAGGATTGTTCCATGTGGCGCCATTCACACCTCCAGTTTTTTTTTTTCACGCGCCAAGAGACGTTCAGAAAAAGAATCGTGGTGTGCGCTATTGTTACTCAACTCTCTCGGCCATTCAAGGCTGTGGGTTGGTGGAAGCAAATATCATATATTAGTCCCGTAGACTAAAGTAACCTTTTTTTTTTTTTTTTAAATGCAGATTAGGTTTCCATTCAGGAACGCCCTGAACGGAAACCCAAACACAGATGTGAACCTAGTCTTATTTACACGTCTACATTTCAAGTAATAATAATAATAATACATTTTATTTATATAGCGCCAACATATTCCGCAGCACTGTACAATTTGTAGGGTTCAGATACGGACAAAAAGATGCATTACAAAGAAATAGTCACTTCACACAATGGGACTGAGGGCCCTGGTTGCAGGAGCTTACAATCTATGAGGTAGAGGGGGTGACACAAGAGGTAGCAGGGGCGGCATAGGAGGTAGCATTGCTTATACAGTGGTCAGACAACATTACACAAACATAAAACTGTATAAGCCGTCACCAGTCCTGTCCTTTAACATGTGGATGGTGCCTGGGCATATAAAGTTAGCCTGAAACGGCATCATATTGTGCAGGGTAATGTGGGAGCGGGGACAGAGGGGGATTTCTTTTAGCAATCCTAATTACGATACAGAAAGGTTTACATTAGGAATTGTGATAGGCCTGTCTGATAAGATGTGTCTTTAGTTTGCGCTTGAAACTGTAGAAATTGGGAGTTAATCTGATTGTCCGGGGTAGAGCATTCCAGAGAAGTGGTGCAGCTCGGGAGAAGTCTTGTATACGAGCGTGGGAGGTTCTGATAATAGAGGATGTAAGTGTTAGGTCATTGAGTGAACGGAGAACACGGGTTGGGCGGTAGACAGAGATGAGGGAGGAAATGTAGGGAGGTGCAGCATTACGGAGAGCCTTGTGGATGAGGGGGATAACTTTATATTTTATTCTATAATGAATAGGCAGCCAATGTAGTGACTGGCACAGACCAGAGGCATTGCTGTAGCGTTTAGACCAGGGGTGCTCACACTTTTTCAGCATGTGAGCTACTTTATAAACTGACCAAGGCAAAAGATCTTCTATCCACTTCTTGTGGGCGGGGCCGGGGTGGGTCTGTGGGTGGGGCTGGATATTTGGGCGGGGTCGGGCAGAGCGTGAGAACAGGAGACAGCGGCGTTCTGTGGCCGCCTAGGGATCCCCGCTGTCTGCTTGTTCACAGCGCAGGCTGAGAGTTGTCTCTGGACACTGGCAGGCTGGGGCTGCGGCAGCCCCACCTGCCAGTGTCCGGACATGACTCTCATCTTGCGCTGTGAACAAGCAGCACCCCGACTCCCTGCATCCCTAAGAGGGGGGAGCGCGTCATCCCCCGGAGCTGCTGCTGCCCGGCCTGTAAGTGTCCGGAGTGCTTGTTCACAGCGCAGGCTGAGAGTCGACTCTCAGCCTGCACTGTGAACAAGCAGACACCGGGCATCCCTGGCTGCATCCCGTGATTGACCCATACGTCCTTTGCGATCGACCGGTAGATCGCGATCGACGTATTGGGAACCCCTGGTCTAGACTGATAGATGAGCCTGGCCGCTGTATTCAGAATAGATTGTAGAGGGGAGAGTTTAGTGAGGGGAAGCCCGATTAGTAAGGAGTTACAGTAGTCAAGGCGAGAATGAATCAGAGAGACAATAAGTGTCTTTAGTTTATCTCTGGTAAGGAAAGGGCGTATTCTGGAGATGTTTTGAGGTGGAGGTGACATGAACGTGCAAATGATTGGATATGGAGAGTGAAGGAAAAGTCTGCCGGAGACTACAATGGATATGTCGGGGACAGATCTGTTAGATGGTGGAAACAGTAGTAGTTCAGTCTTAGAGAGATTTAGTTTCAGATAAAGCGAAGACATGATACTTGAGACAGCAGAGAGACAGTCACTGGTGTTCTGTATGAGTGCAGGGGTGATGTCACGGGAAGATGTGTATAATCGGGTGTCATCAGCATAAAGATGGTACCTGAAGCCAAATCTGGCGATGGTTTGTCCAGTTGGGGCTGTGTAGAGAGAGAAGAGCAGGGGGCCTAGGACCGAGCCCTGAGGAACCCCAACAGCAAGGGAAAGAGGGGAGGAAACAGAGCCCGCAAATGAAACACTGAAAGTGCGGTCTGAGAGATAAGAGGAGAACCAGGAGAGCGCAGTGTCATTGAGGCCGACTGAGCGGAGCGTAGTGAGGAGGAGATGATGGTCAACAGTGTCAAAAGCTGCAGAGAGGTCCAGAAGAATAAGAAGAGAGAAGTCACCATTGGATTTAGCCGTCAGGAAATCGTTGGAGACTTCTGTGAAGTACTTATGAGGTCTGCAGTTTTTACAGTCGTCATATGTACCTGTTAATTTCAATGTGCATATTCAGATGTCAGTGGGGTTTTTTGTGGGTTTTTTTAATATATATATATATATATATATATATATATATATATATATATATATTTTATTTACTTACTTTTTTTAAGGATGCATGGCATCAATGAAAGTTCATACAAAGTATAGAACATTAAACCAAAAAAAATGGATCTGCTTCTCATAGGCTGCCATCTGCAAGAGAACAGGGTGGGATGTTGTCCGTAAAACAGCATGGACCTCAAAAATCCTTGGATGCAGACATGTGAATGAGGCCTCACAGTGTTTTCTCACCCCCCTAGGACGATTGTAGACATTACATTTCTGCCTGCAACCATTTGTGGCGTTCTCTTGTTGCCATAACCAATATTTCTAAAAGATGGGTTTAGTATCGGATTGACTCTTTTTGGTTCATCTTGACTGAACTCTGTTAGGGCCCCATGTAGTTTGGTTTTCACTGCAGAAGGTGCCCTCTTCATTAAGCTGGTTGTTATCTACTTTGCTGCGATCACCCTTTGCCTTCCATCTTCTCTGTACACTTACGGGAAGTTTTGTGAACTAAGCCTAGATTTTCTGTGGATGTAGGCTTGCTCCAATCTTTCTGTATCTACATGTTATCCCAGACAGACTGGATGATAATGAGAACAGGGCTCTGCAGGGGCCGTAACATCACTTCCAGGACTCCTCCTCCAAAGGGGCGAACACACCAAATATTGCTGGGAATTAGATTTTTCTTTTCTTCATTCACTTTAATTTTGTGATGTGTCAAATCTATTCTATTGACACTTCTATTCCATTCTTACTTTGCATATTTTTTTCCCCTGGACCTGCTTAGAACTTTGCGCACTACCGTTTATATACCACAAGCTAAGCAGATTTTCTATACAATGCGATATTGTGATAACTTATTGAAACTAGCTCATACCTGAAAAAGCGTAACCCATCTGTAGATAACACTGCTTCAATGTGCTTGACCCTTTTCAGTACAGAGTAGGGTTACTAGATTGCTAGATAAAATGTATATGGTTCCTATAGACTGAAACGTTGACAGAATAATGGATACGGACAATGCACTTTCATTTATCCCTCCATTTATTTATCCATCCATCATTATTCACTGTAATGTGAAATCAAAGATGGCGGCTTTCTTACGTTGCCTTTGTTTTTTTTTTTTTGTTTTTTTTTTTTTTTCAAATGTTAAAGTCCCACATGCAAACAATACAATAAAGGGGCAACACGGTGGCTCAGTGGTTATCAGTGCAGCCTTGCAGCACTGGAGTCCTGGGTTCAAATCCCGCCAGGAACAACATCTGCAAGGAGTTTGTATGTTCTCCTCGTGTGTGCATGGATTTTGTCCCATTCTACAAAGACATACTGATAGGGACAAATGTACATTGTGAGCCCTATATGGGGCTCACAATCTACAAAAAAAAACAATACAATACAATAGACTGCAGAGACATTTGATATTATGAGAATTAACAGGGCTAAAAATGTTGGTGACCTATTCTAAGGATGGGACACTAATATCAGAAGTGTGGGGATTGAACACCCGACACCCCCATCGATCAGCTGATACAGGAAACAGACAGCTCTGTTATTTGTATTGTGGCCAAACCGGGTATTGCAGTTCAGCAGCCTTTGACTTGGATAGGAGCTAAGCTGCAGCCCAATTCTGCTACTACATAGAGCACAGCGCTGTCTGCTCCCTGCTCCTTTCTCTGTGTATTCCCTTCTGAGAACCGTTAATCCAAGTGAATATCCCTTTAAACCTGGATAACAGGGCCCATGATAAATACAGGAGTAAATATCCTAATTGTGCACTTTTTGACTTTGTAACAGATCGATTCTGAAAGCCTTGTTGTGCTTTGCACGAAAACCTCTGTAGAATTGCTTAACCTTTTATTTTACCTTTATGTTGTGATTTTAAGTTTCCAGAATTTCATTGCTAAGTCATAGATCTCACCATGCTTGGAAATCTTGAAACAGCTGAAGGTTCCTTGTGTAGCCTCCTGAGATGCAATCCAAGCAGTCCCTTCTGTTCTTTCTGCCCTGTATTAATAACGGAATGACATTAGTATTAGTATGAGCTGGCTGCTCGACTCGCAGTCCGTTTCAGCTTTCAGACTGTGTTGCTGTATAGTTTTGCTTCCCTGCCTGAAAAAATTAGAAAAAAACCCTTAACTGTGTGGTTTACAAGCAGATCCCTACTGATCATCAGTTTGGGGTTGTTTACGGAGTATAGTATTTAAAGGGAATTTGTCACCAAATTAAAAAACAACATTATCCTGCAATTTTCACTGTGACTGCTAAGCCCAATAATAGACTGATATTTGTAAATTCTGTTGTGTAGTGCAGCAGTTATCTTTTTTACATCACAGACAATATTACAATATAAGATAATACACAGTCCAGTCACATTAATGTGACCACCTGTCAAAATCCAGAATAACCACCTTTGGCAGAGCGGACCGCGGTGAGACGTGCAGGAAGAGAGGGGATGTTGTGATGATGATCACTGGGATGTTGAGCCATGCCGACTCCAGTGCCGTGTCCAGCTGTGCTAGGTTACGTGGCTGAGCATCCATGGCTCGAACAACCCGATCGAGGTGGTCTCACAGATTCTCGATAGGGCTCAAGTCCGGGAAATTTGCTGGCCAAGGGAGTACGGTAAACTCATCCTGGTGCTCCTGGAACCACACACGTACACTGCGAGCTTTATGACACGTCGCATTGTCCTGCTGGTAGACGCCATCATCCTGAGGAAAAACAATTCACATGTAGGGGTGAACATGGTGTGCAAGGATAGATGCATACTTGTGTTGATCCATCGTGCCTTCCACAATGATGAGTGCACCCAGATGGCTGATGACACGTGCCTTCTGTGATTAGTTATTTAACGCTGATGTCAAAAGTAGGCGGTGGTCACATTAATACGACTGGACTGTGTACTTCTTATAGATAACCCGGTTATTACATTCTCCTTTGACAATAAATTATGTCACAGCCTATGTATTCCTCTCTTTGCATACAGTATGGTTGAAAAAACAAAAACAAAAACACTTTCCAATCTTAAGAGGTCGGCTCCGGTGTATTCCTGCCCATTACTATGCTGTAAAGCGTGTCACTAAATGCTGTTAAAAGTACAATGTAGATGCTCAGGTAAGATGGCAACCCCCATAATAATGTATAGAGTATAGAATAAGAAAAAATCTGCAATCAGAAAATAACACAATAATAAGTAACATTGTTGATGTAATTCCTTCTAAGCATGTCTTTCACATGTCATTAGCTTAGACGCGGCTGTGACATTGAGAATAGCTCTGATGGTGATTTAATGTGTCCCTACAATTGATTTATCCAGATAATTTCTTATTATGTAGATTTATGTTGCTTTATATCTTCCATTGGCTTGCAGACATGACTGGCCATACTAACTGCTGCCCGTGTCACCCTGGTTCAGACCACTAGGGGTGCTCCAGGTTAATTGTCCAAATCAAATCTAATAAAAAAAAAAAGCTTCATTGGCATGTCCAAATATACATTTTGCGTTGCCAAAGCAAAGAGAGTGGTTGGGGTTGAGGGGGGGGGGTGGAGTGGGTGGATGGGTGAGAAGGTGGGTGGTTTGGTGGTACAATAGTCCTTGGGGGCTCATCGTTCTCGTTTGGGACATGTGGGTATGTGCGGGCGTAGGGTGGGTGATTATATGGGGTATAATAGTCCTTAGGGTCTCATCTTCCCCCCATTTGGTGACAGCTGGACACATATTGGGCAGCGATCCCCACAGTGGACTCCTCTTCTCCCAGTAGGATGTAGAGTTTCCTCTTCTCATCTGCAGATATGAAATCCAGTGACATTGACAATGTTTGTCACTTGAATGAGTAGGCGAATCCAAACTAGTATGACACAATTATTCTCAGTGTCTGTAGAGGTGACCGCTGCTGTGCTATCTACTTGTCATGTCCGTATTGTACATTCTAAGAGGGTGCTTCGCATGGGGGAATTTGAAGATGACTTTTGAGGCAGATTCTGACCACTGGGTTTCTGCCCAAAAAATTTGGAGAGAAACTTTTCTCTGCATTTTTTTAAGCGGATTTGGAAATGGTAACCCCAAAAGTCAAGCAGGTCCAGGTGTGAACCAGGCCTGAGAAACAATTAGGGTATGTTCACACAGGAAAAGGTCGTGGAAACCTTTTCCGCTGTCTGAACATTTCGTTGCAGCATACCGTTCCTGATTAGGCCCGAATAAATGGGCCTAAAAAGGAAGTGTGTCTCGAGCCGCGGAATCCGCGGCAAAATAGGTCATCTCGCTCCTTTTTTCCGCTATTAGCGAGTGGAAAAAAAACTGAGTGGCTCCCATTGAAGTCAATGGGAGCCATTTTTTTGCAGGCAGATTTTGAGATGGATTCTGCATAAAATCTGCCTGCAAAAAAACTCTGTGTGAAGTAGGGTTCTAACTTACAGAGTAGATAGCCATTGTTTTTGTTTTTTCTGTATCTAATATTACTGTTCTCTACTACATTTTGTGAAAATGACTTGTCAATCTTTCTTTAAGGCTTGGTTTACATCGGCAGTGGAGTCTTCATTTGGAGATTCCATCACAGTGACCTTTAAAAATCTCTGGATGAAGAAGCGCTGTAGATCTGACTTTTTTGTTTGTCTCTTTCAGTTAAAAGAAATGCCAACTTATGGATCCCATTATAGTCAATGGAGTCCATCAGGCACTGTTAGTGTCCGTTGTTCTGGCCACTTGAAAGACCAAAATAACGAGTATACGGATGCAGATATTAACATCACGTAAAGCTCTCCTGTAGTCTTTTGACATTTGTTACACTGCTGAGAGAGTGAAGTGTGTTCATGCAACAAATTTTGGGGCTTTTGTAAAACACATGTGTATAAATACTGTAAGCCGATGGCTGGTCAGGTAATGGAGGGGGTGTACATCTCACCCAGACTAGTCAGGTGGGTGAGATGAGAAACTCCAGAAAGAATGGTTCTCAGCAGATAATTCTGTCATAATTAGTGATAGGTAGTCCTGAATTATATGATCTTCATAGTGAACAAACTCACCTAGTTCACATTCTTGGCAAAGGTCATGTAATCATGAACTAAGGCAAGTGGGAGGAGTAGATGGAAGAAGTGCAGGATACAGCACAGCAGCTCTGGCAGGTTCACTCCACTCGCTGGCACACTGCTACTTGTATATTGGTTTCTAATGCGGAAAGAGCAAAGTGGAAAATCATATGTGTGAGTGAAAGCGAGTCAGTGTAGCTTCATACAACTCAACATTTTTTGTGATATAATCGCTATCTGGTTACTTCAGAGTTTAGTCTATTCTCTGCTGAGTATGCTAGGTCCCGCTGTACTACTTTTCAGCAGTGTATACATAAAACCTGGCAAAAACCTGGACCAAACCATAAATGTTCATCCCAAGTGGGTATGGTTTAAGGATCAGCATAAATACCCTTCCACAACAGCATACCTCACTGAATATAGAACTGACCAACCCATGACAAAAAACATGCAAGAGAAAAAGTACCCACACAGTGATTAGAAAAATATAAAAAATGTTTCATTAAAGGGGTTGTCCCGTCACAAGGATCCTATCTATACTGCTGGTTAATGTGAATGTAAGACTTTTCCTAAATACAATGCTTCAGCAAAACTGCTTAGTTTGTCCACTATATTACTTTATTCATTTTTTTGTGGCCACAGCCCTGACCTAGATGCTCCTGAGTCAAGTGATGTGTCTGCCTGCTCTCAGTGGGAGGGAGGAGGGGCTAAGTGCACGGGAGCGAGCCTGGTGGGAGGGGGGGGTAGTTTACCCTTTGGGGGAAGGGGCCGCCAATACAGGGTTAGACGCGGCACAGGTGAAGCCAGCAACATCGCTATGCTTCTGCTCTGCATGAAGCCAGCAGCGGCAGAAGCGATGCTGTTATTCCGCTCTGCTCCAGGGTCACATATGCAAAGCCAAGCGGCGAGATGCCGCCGGCCCTGCGTGCACGCTCATACACCAGTCTAACCTTCACAATGCAGACCTGGCACCCTGTCGGGTCTGTATTCGCATTGTTTGAAAAATCATGTGATGCGTTTCTAATTTGGGTAATTAACAGCACCTGTTACTTACCCGAGGCACCTAACAGGTGGTGGCAATAACTAAATCACACTTGCAGCCAGTTGAAATGGATTAAAGTTGACTCAACCTCTGTCCTGTGTCCTTGTGTGTACCACGTTGAGCATAGAGAAAAGAAAGAAGACCAAAGAACTGTCTGAGGACTTGAGAAGCAAAATTGTGAGGAAGCATGAGCAATCTCAAGGCTACAAGTCCATCTCCAAAGACCTGAATGTTCCTGTGTCTACCGTGCGCAGTGTCATCAAGAAGTGTAAAGCCCATGGCACTGTGGCTAACCTACACAGATGTGGACGGAAAAGAAAAATTGACAAGAGATTTCAATGCAAGATTGTGCGGATGGTGGATAAAGAACCTCGACTAACATCCAAACAAGTTCAAGCTGCCCTGCAGTCCGAGGGTACAACAGTGTCACCCCGTACTATCCGTCGGCGTCTGAATGAAAAGGGACTGTATGGTAGGAGACCCAGGAAGACCCTCACTTCTTACCCAGAGACATAAAAAAGCCAGGCTGGAGTTTGCCAAAACTTACCTGAGAAAGCCAAAAACGTTTTGGAAGAATCATGGTATTTGTCAGATGAGACAAAAGTAGAGCTTTTTGGGAAAAGGCATCAACATGGAGTGTGTAGATCACGAATGAGTGACACATCAGGTGAGAAGGCCCGTCTACAGAAACTAGGTAGTGTTGCGTGAAAAAAGAGAAGCTTCTCCACTCTACCCTTTCCCTTCCTTTCCCTTATTTCCCTCTCCCCCCCTTCACCTTTTTTTCCTCGAGGATTTACTTGTTTTTGAAACTATCTTGATTAATAATTGAAAGAAAAAATAATAAAATATCTCTGGGTTTGAGGTGAGGCGATAAGCCTTCCCTCTATGCAGTGCCGCTTACGATACTTTACTGTCTCTGTATTCTGTAATCTGCATCCAGTTATAAATAAAGAATTGATTAAAAAAAGGATTCAAAAGGTTCTTGCATGTCTTAGCTAGACATAATTATTTTGTCTTTGTTCCCTCTTACTATGTGAGATATGGAGCTGAATTTTCTTTCAATGGGATTTAAATATTAAAAAACGATAAAAACAAGCTGACATCTGCAAATGCAATAAAAGAAATAAAATCAAGTCCCTTCCCTGAGTTCATCAGTTGCCTTGTTGCTGCAGGGTCTAGTAAAATACTGTCTGCTCTTGTAACTATTTCTGTAAACAATGTAGCACCGGTTTTTATGTTGTGTCTTAAACGTTTTGTCCACTGTAGAAAACATATTTTCATATACCCAATTAGTAGTTAAAGGGATTCTACCATTAAAACTTTTTCTTTTTGTGGATAAGACGTTGGAATAGTCTTTAGAAAGGCTATTCGTCTCTTACCTTTAGACGTGGTCTCCGCCGCGCCATTCCTCAGAAATGCCGGTTTTTACCAGTATGCAAATGAGTTCTCTCGCAGCGATGGGGGCGAGCCCCAGTGCTCAAACAGCGATGAGGGCGTCCCCACCGCTGCCAGAGAAGTGTCTCCGAGCGCCGCCTCCTTCTTCTTCCGCCGCAGTCTCGTAACTTCTAGCAGAGCAGACTGCGCAGGCGCACAGGTCACGGGAAAATGGCCGCTTGCACAGTATTGTTAGCGGCCATTTTCCTGTGCGCCTGCGCAGTCTGCTCTGCTCTTCTAGGTTACGAGCCTGTCCCGGAAGAAGACATTGAAGATGACGCGGCGGACGAAGAAGGAGGCGGCGCTTGGAGACACTTCTCTGGCAGCGGTGGGGACGCCCTCATCGCTGTTTGAGCGCTGGGGCCCGCCCCTATCGCTGCCAGAGAACTCATTTGCATACCGGTAAAAACTGGTATTTCTGAGGAACGGCGCGGCGGAGACCACGTCTAAAGGTAAGAAACGAATAGCCTTTCTAAAGGCTATTCCAACGTCTTATACACACAAAAAAAAGTTTTAATGGTAGAATCCCTTTAATAGAAGGGGGCCTTCTGTTCAGGACCCTTCTCTCTTGGCCACAGTGCAAAGCAATTACAAGGACCTCCTGTTCCTCTTGAGGACTTGTTTGGTATTGTATTATACAGACTAAACTAACAATGGTGCCACACTAAATTTAGTGGTGGAGGAATTTAGTGGTGCACTGTGCTGTAGCAAAATCAGGGTATACCCTAGAAGAAAGTAACACTAGTATTCAGGTTTCCGTTCTTCGTGTCTTTATCCCAGGTTACGTGTCTCCATCCTTCTGGCTCCTATACTTTTATATACGGATCTGGCTGAAAAAACAGTCATCAAGGACCAAAACGTCACCTCATGGATCAGATGACTATATATTTATGGCGGATGATCGTTTACTAAATGTTTTCTAATGTAAACCTAATAAACTACACTTACAACGAAATGACTTCTAGTGTTTGCCATGATTTTGCTATTCATTGTAATGTATAGACTACTTAAGGGGAGCAATATGATTGGCTATCACAGATGTTTGATTCGGGAGAAATTTTCTATTTTTTCTATGTCTATTTTCAGACTATTGACCATCTATAAGGCTATTCACATGTCCACTTCATGTGTCGATTTTTGACGGACTGTGAAATTGGTCTATCAAAAAAAAAAAAAGACGTGTTTTGTCCCACTTCCCTCATAGTCTAAGGTGGATCCATGAAAACCGTACCTGCAGGAGCTTCTTCAGGGCATTGTCCATACTCTAGAATGTTACCCAAAGCCATGTTTATGACTAATTGACCAATATTCCCGGGTCACTGTCGTTGTCCTAATTGAATTGAGCTAAGAGCTAGTGACGAGGTATTGATACCAGACGCAAAATGTTGGTATTAACTTCTCTCTTCGCAGTGAAGAGAGAATAAATAATAACCATAAAGATTGTTGGTCAGAAATGGACCATTTTTTCATGCCTGTTTTTTTTTTTTTCCATATTCATGTTTTATGATTTTAGTAGACCACGTGTAAAGCTTCATTTGCCGTGCAGGCCATGTGGATACTTACACAGCAGATACTGGGTGTAGCGAAGAGAGGGCAACGGGGGCATGTGCCGCGGCCTCTGAATGCCAGCAGGGACGCAGACAAGTCACTTTTCCATGGTTAGCGTGTATATGTATATATACAGGGCTAGGGCAGCAAACTTTATCCTTCGACCCGGGTGCCAAAAAGTCTCCATCTCCGTAGCCAGGGATACTTTGTGATTTCCATACTATGACCAGAGCCTTTTAGGAAATTGTCTCCTGAGGAGAAGAGCTTTGCTGATAGTTTCTATTATATATTTTTTTTCCCTCGGCACCAATCGGTTTGGGTCAGGTTTATTATATTTTGAGAAAAAATTTTTTTTGGATATATATATATATATATATATATATATATATATATATATATATATATATATTTTGTATTAAGATATAACTTATCCAAGGTAGACAGCCCCATATAATAACTATAGGATGGCTTGAAATTACAAACTTTTTAGAGGTAATAATTAAAATGCAGCAAATATATATATATATATATATATATATATATATATATATATATATATATATATATATATAATATATATTATTATTATTTTATTTTTTTTTTTTTATTTTTTTTTTTTTTTAACCTGTACCTGCTATTCCTCAAGTACAAGAGATAACAACCATCTTTATTACCCTGATTGAATAGGAGAAATGGAGGACACGAAACTAAGATTAGTTTTAATAGAGAAATCAACGTATAATTTAAGAGCGCATCTTAATGGAGGAAACCATTTTTTATTTTTTTTATTATTATTTTTTTTCCATTTGCTACTCTTATGCCTTGGAAGGCTGAATTTTCAAACAGGTTTTTTTTTTTGGTCCATAATAGAAATGGTTGGGAGAAATTAAATAGCCATGAGCAGCACGATAGGTCAGAGCGACCTTACATAAACACCTTGAAATGAGATGTGTTATCAGGTAAGCTAATGTTCTCTTTATGGATTGCAGAGCCTGGACTTGGATCTCAAACCTCTTATAGACCTTATTACTGCACGCTATGTCCTGCCATTTGTAATAATACAATTTTTATTTGCAGAGGAAAAGTTTTTATGAAGTGTTCTCGGCTCAGCATTAAACTTTGCTATGACTACGGTATACTCGATGGCAGTTTTATGTATCATTTACTTCTGTCAATGGGGCATATGAGAGCCATGTTAACCTCCCGTAGGATAGGTCAGGTACATTACATGCTTGATGTATTTACTAAACTGGACAAATGCATTCTGGGTACATCAGGCATTGCAGGCAGTATAAAACAGAGGTCGCCATCACTTTAGAAGGATACAGTCTCAGAATACAAATGCAATGTACTGTTCTCACAAGATACATTAGGTTCTGCACCGCTCAGCCTTTCTGGCATCCTCCAGGCACAGAAAGCTGTGGCAGTGGACAGTCGTTTCTTTTGAAGTAGTAGAAGCAGGGCTTCTTCCCAGAACCATTGCTATACAGTGGACGGAGCTACAGCTATACAGTGGACAGAGCTGCCAATCCACTCCTATTACATGAATAGGAGCAGTCCACATACATTCTAGGTCCATGGATATAACTTCCGGCATCTAGATGCAGCTGGAACAGCTAATCTGTGGTTAGTGGACCCTGTACAGATCAGCTATTCAGGGTTGCTTCAGATAACTCTAGTATACAGTGTATGGAGCCTGACACAAATAGCTCAGGCTTCTATCTAGTGGCTCGGTGCCATTACTGCAGATCAAGGGGTGAGCGTCAGTAGTGGTGGTGACCACTATACAAGGCAAAGAGCTTCCAGCTACCCGCACTATATATTAAAGAGGACCTTTCATGGTCCGGGGCACAGGCAGTTCTATATACTGCTGGAAAGCCAACAGTGCACTGAATTCAGCACACTTTCAGCTTTCCCGATCTGTGCCCCGAGTAAAGAGCTATTGGTCCCGGTACCGGAGCTCTTTACAGTCAGAAGGGCGTTCCTGACAGTCTGTCAGGAACGTCCTTCTGCACAACAGCACCTATAGTGCTGTACAGTGTGAGCGGGGAGGAACACCCCCTTCCTCTGCTCACAGCGCTCGTCCATAAATGAGTATTATCAGGAGGGGAGGGGGCGTTCCTCCCCGCTCACACTGTACAGCGCTATAGGCGCTGCTGTGGAGAAGGACGTTCCTGTAAAGAGCTACGGTACCGGGACCGATAGCTCTTTACCCGGGGCACAGATTGGGAAAGCTGAATTCAGCACACTGTCGGCTTTCCAGCAGTATATAGAACTGCATGTGCCCCAAACCATAAAAGGTCCTCTTTAAAGGGATTTGAAGCAACACCAAGAAGCTGATCTGTCTGGAAGGTGGGAGGGCATCTGTCGACTTCCCCCAAATCAGATAAATGTAGGCCATAAAAAAGAAAAATCCTGGACAACACCATTAACAGGACATGTAATAGCCCTCACTGTTTGTCCGTCTGCAGCCTTTATTTCTTGACCCTGACACAAACTTGCAGGAACCACAGGGGTTCGCCTTCTGCTGATATGACTGGCTAGAGGGGGACATAACAATCAATAGAAAGGGGAAGCTCCCGCTCAATCAGTTGTCCTACAGTCTCTCCCAGGTCTGTGAGGAGAAGAAAGGGGACATGGCTGAGCTCCTGGGATATACAGATCATATTCCTTAGTTTTAGTTGTGATGTGAGACAAAATAGAAACCGTGCGTAAAAACAAAAAGAGGACACCGAGCGGCCCATAGTGTAATTGTGTAAGAAACCGTGCTGAACGAAAAGAGAGAGGCTCTCACCTTGTGGGGTTGTGAACATGGTCACAACTCCTCACTACACATGGGGACCAAATTGGTCAGAGGGTCCCTATTCCTGGATGGGGTCAAGCTGTAGAGTTCCAGACACCTCTCGGATTTAGACAGGATAAAGAAAAGGACCGGCATACAGATTCGTTCGTGAGTCTGGTTTGAAGGAACTGCACTCCCACCATGAAAGTTGAGTTAACGGCTTTATTAACAGAAAAACCTGAACATGACACGTTTTGAGCATTACAAATCGACACATTTGACCCAGCGGCGGCGAACTATTACACCTGAGGAAGGGTGATTTGTAATGTCCGAAACGCGTTGTGTTCAAGTTTTTCTGTTAATAAAGCCGTTAACTCAACTTTCATGGTGGGAGCGCAGTTCCTTCAAACCAGACTCACGAGCAAAATTGAAACCATGGAAGGGGGAGGATGAAGGGTGGAAGTTCTGGGATTTATTTTCGATGATATTTTTTCGCTTCTTATTTTTAATGTTCTTTTAAGCAGGGTAGACTTGACTTTTTCCCATCTTTCAGGTTAAATGAGTATTTCATCTACTTGTGTCATTAAATTTATTTCCCTCTATAAAGCTTAAGTAGTTTTTTAATTACACCTATTCTTTGTTGCAAATATCCTTTTATCACCTATTGCAAAAAAAAAAAAAAAAAGCGGTATTATCAGCACTTCTTTTCTCTTCTTTTCTTTCTTTTCTTTTCGTTTGTTTTGCACAATGCTCCAGTCTCTATTCACAATGACAGCTTTATATATTTATTCTATTATCCTACCAAAATTCTAGCTGACATGCAGCTTTCTGCTCCATTCATTTTGATCTCTAGAGCAATAGCCGTACATGTTCACCTCCAATCCATTCATATAGCCTACCCAAGGGCCCACATTCTCCTATTCACTGGGGTCCTGTGGATAAGGGAATACATACTTAAAGGGCCTTCATCAGCAAATTTATGCTGTATGAGCCCCACAAATTATACTTATCGTGCACGCTGGGCAGTGATGGATGGTCCGATGTCATCTTCTGGCACGCCTTCCTCTTCTTTCTTCTTCTTTTGGCAACTCCCTCCGGTCCTGGGTCTCCCCCAGCTTCATCGTCCTCTTCTTCCAGCGGGATTGGTACAAATCCGGCGCGTGCGCAGTAGCGCTCCCTCCAGAGCGCTACTGCGCACACTCCGGTGCCATTTTTCCCAATGGTAGTTCACGAGCATGCGCAGTACGCTCGCAAAGTTCTAATGGGAACTCCCCTTAGAGCTTTGCTCAGGCCCCCTAATGTCCCGGGCCATATGGCAGCTACTACCCTGGTAGTTACACCCCTGGATAGATAGATAGATAGATAGATAGATAGATAGATAGATAGATAGATAGATAGATATGGATAGATAGAGATAGATAGATAGATAGATATGGATAGATAGATAGATATGGATAGATAGATAGATAGATAGATAGATAGATAGATAGATAGATAGATAGATAGGAAAACCCATTTAATGGCTGGTGCTATTGCTTTTAGTGGTGTTCAGTTTTGTATTATGTTTTTTTTTTTTTTTTTTTTGCTTTATTGTCTTATGTTTTTCATTATTTTGTATTTTAATATAGCGATTTATCCGATTCATGTGTTGAATTTGACTTGCATAAGGATGGAATGGGAACTACTTCACAGAAGCGTTTTTCTTTATTTGTCCTTTGACTCACAATTTTAATTGCGTTTTATTGTGTTATATGACATTTATGTGATGATTTGCCTTTTGTAACTTCTACTTTTATGTGACGTTACATACTTTACCATTTAGCGTTATTACTTTGGAAGTCAGAAAGACATTGGAAGTGGAAACTTGTTCATCCGAAGACTTGTCCTCCCTTAGCTGTATCCTATAAGTGGCTGCTTCTTAGTTACATGAAGACCTCTCTCATAGATCAAGGCTGTCAATGGGGACTAGAGTGTTCATTTCACAAACTGTTCAGCCAAGATGTGCAAACGTGTTGAAATCTATAGCGGTTTTGCTCATAACAGGGACCGTGGACATCTGATATTTTCTCATGTGGTGTCCATGTTGCCAGTTGGATTGTTTTATTGCATTAGAGTGTCTGGTTTAATATATGTGACATTTGCAACGTGGTTTACATTAATGCTTTTGTAGGATCATCATCAATTTATTTTTGTTCCTTTGCCCATATCCAAAGGCAGCATTGAAATTGTTTAGGTGTTGAAGATGACATTTACAACTGCCAGCGAAGCCGGAGAGTGATGGGAAATATCAGGGGACCATGCCTCAGTTAGCAATTCCGGATGGAATATCATTTATAGTTCTGTTGCTTACATTGTGTATTGATCATAGTTGTGTCTTTTAGGCTTAGATGTGTATTTTTTTTAATTGTGTATCTCTCTGTCAAGTGGAGAAGGGTTGTTATGTTCCATAATGTTGTGATACAAAAATGATAAAGAAATGAATGGCTTTGGGCCATTTGACTCAAGTTATGCATCGGTAATAGTCTATGGCGAGTAGAGGAGTGAGCAAAGTGGAAGAGAGAGGCAGAAACAGAGGCTCAGCCTACAGCTACATGGATATGCACTATCTCAACCAAAGATCCTTATTCACATGAGTACAGGTCAGTACTTCTCTGTGTATGTCCTGCACAGTCCTGGGGCTGTGAGAGAAGCAGAAGTTGGGGCTTACAATACACATACACACACACCAATATGTGTATTTAAGGGTCAATTCACACAGAGTAAACACGCACTCTTTTTGGCAAAATACACTTGTAAAAATAAGACTCCCATTGACTTCAATGACATTTTTTTTTGCAGTCAAAATACACGTCAAAATACACGTGTAAAATGACATTGAAGTCAATGGGAGTTTTATTTTTACACGTGTATTTTTTACATTTGTATTTTGCCAAAATGAGCATGCGTTTACTTTGTGTGAATGGACCCTTAATGTGTAATAAATATACACACAATATATACACATATAATGTAATGTATATACACTATGTGCGTGTGTGTATATACACACACATTCACATCCAAGTGAAAAAATAAGTGTGTGTATTGTGAGCGAGTGAAGGGTGTGGTTTGGGAAGACAGATATATTCCAGCCAGGCACCTAAAGAGTGTTTGGTAAAGACCCACACCAGGGAGGTCAGCTGAGTAATCAAGGCCTGATAATAGTCTGTGTGTGAGGACTAGCAGGGTGGCACCACACTGACAGAGCTGACCTATTCAGACTGAACATACAAAGCAGGTACTGTACCACCCGTTGTTGTTGCCAATGTGGGAGTCTGGTAGCCAGGCTTCTGTATAGACAGGGAAAAGTTTGTTTGTGTTTAGTTTAGTTCTCAGCCGAGAAGGGTTTTGTTTGGTTTATTCTGTGCCTTTGCAAAGGGAACTAATGCACTGCAAGTGATTAAAGCCTGAACTTGTGTGCAACCCAGTGTCTGTGTCCCTGTTTCCTGCACTGCTACCGAGCATCTACCTGAGCGATTCCCCACAGTATATGTATATGTGTATATATATATATATATATATATATATATATATATATATATATATATATAATGTGTGTGTGTTTAAAAAAAAAATAATGCATGTGCAACCTTTTTCTTAAGCTTCTATCGAAGCCCAATTAACCATTATGACCATTTTGCCAATCAGCAATGTCAATGGCCACGTTCTTAGTATAAAATGTAACATTTATTTTAGTAATAGCCCAGCAAATTGTCCGTCTAATTAGGAAGAAATCCAATATTACAAGAAGTGAGGCTTTTTTCCAGTTAATATAGCCTTGTTCTAGTCTGTTAAGATCAAAGTGACCGTGAAGTAAAACTCCCGGCACCACTCATAATGTGTTTTTGCACAGGAAGGTAATCGAGCAATGGCTTGGCCCATTTAAGAGGCAGCTATCATAACCTGCAAAAAAAAGTAAAAAGTACAATAAATGCACTTGACATGAAGCTGTAGTTCAACTATGCACAGTTTAAGCCCATGTTAAAAATGTCGGTATCATATGTGCATTATCGAGATCGCCAGGTTTCTTCTGGGTGACCTATTGATACAAGAATATCGAAGGATACTCAAAGGAGATCAAATATATATAATAAGTACAAGTTCCATATTATATAACCTGTTACGACTTATTTTGACTCCATATTTCTTGTAGAGAATATTGTTAATATTACTCAATCATTTTCAGATATTTCTTCCTAATGAAATATTACTAAAGTTATGGTGCTGTAAGGAATACGCCTTGGCATTGAGGGATTGGTTACTAATCTTCGTCCTAAAAGCTTAATAAATAAGTAATGAAATTGGATCATAAATGTAGTGTCTTCTCTCCTGTGCACGATGGCTACTGACAAGTGAACCAGTTATCACGATAAGAATATTCTAAGGCAGTAAAGCTTCAGCGTAAAAAGATTGTCCAGTTTCAGAAAAATTCTGAGAGACAATTGCTGTCCTGCTACCTCTTGTGTCACCCCCTCTACCTCATAGATTGTAAGCTCTTGCGAGCAGGGCCCTCAGTCCTATTGTGTGCATTTATTTATTCCTCTGTAATGTGTCAGTTTGTCTGTACTTTAACCCTATGATTGTAAAGTGCTACAGAATATGTTGGCGCTATATAAATAAAATGTATTAATATTTGTATAATAAAAAGTTGGACAGTTTTCCAATATACTTTCTGTATCAAGTCCATATGGTTTTCTAGATCTCTGCTTGCTCTCATTCATTCTGCTTCCTTATAGTATATACAAATCAGTCCTTGGTCATGTGATGGACACACAGGTGTAACTGTGACGAGCCGTGCACCTGTGTGTCCATAGTCATGTGATGGACACACAGGTGTAACTGTGACAAGCCATGCACCTGTGTGTCCATAGTCATGTGATGGGCACTCAGTATGACTGTGACGAGCCGTGCACCCTTGTGTCCATGGTCATGTGATGGGCACACAGATATGACTCTGACGAGCCGTGCACCTGTGTGTTTATGCCCATAGGAACATGCTAAGCCATGAAGATGAGAGAGAAGACGTCTTTATGTAGAATAATTGTATTATTTGAGACGTCATTCCTGCTATTGTAGGTGTAGGTTGTTGTAGGTGTAAAATACAGGGTTGATAGAATTGCTAGTCAGCCTGCTACACTTTGCCATCTAGACTTCTTCAGTGCTGCACTTTGTAATATTTTTTTGGCTTTTCTGGATTGATTTTATGTAATTTATGTATTTTTATGTTTTCTCTATAGAAGCCTCCCATAGTGCTGCTTCTTCATGAGGTTGCTGATAACGAGGGTGCATGGACTGTTCTTCCTGTTATACCATAGTAAGTGTCACATGTCACTGACTACTTATGTGTATATTGTATGTTTCTCTTGTTATGCTGTATTTGCGGCCAAACAATCTTAAGGTTAAGGCCCCACATGACATCCTGCAACAAAAAAGGGCTGTGGGATAATCGTGGCAGCAAGGCATCGTGGTTCTTCCCGCAGCGCTTTTGACAGAAAGTTCGTAGGTTTCTTCTGCAGCCTTTCTGCTTCGATTATACCTATAGGGAAACCAATGTGACTGTTTAGGAAATCGCTGCACGTTCGCAGTGTCAATTTTAACTTTGCTGTGACTGTAAAACGCTGCTGTGTTTTTTTTGCGGCGTTTATGCCACATGGTCTCCGGCCTAAGGGGTTTTGTTTTTGATGGTCTATATAAGATCACTGGTATCATATCAGCGGGGTCCACAACATAGGACCACCACCAATCAGCTACTGTTTGTAAAGCAGATAGATCTGTTGTCGTGTAGTGGCCGTGATGGGTTACGACCATTCTTATACAAGTGAACCAGTGCTGAGCTGCAGTAACGCCGCACACCACTACACAGGGAATGGACCTATGCGCTCCCATCTCTGTTCTCCATATACTGGCTGGTGACAACATCTTATCAGCAAGGGTCGACCTAAGGTTAGAATTATCATTTACCTAGGAAAACTTTAAAAGGATTGTCCACGAATTTCAGGACTTGGGGAAAACAAACCTATGTCACCAGTACCATTCCTGAAATCGATGAGGTCAATCACGTGCGACACAGGACTTCCACCAGTAACGAATCTCCGCGTGCTGGATGGGGCAGCAGTCGTTTGTGTCCGGTTTTAAAAAAAAAATTTCGCTGCAGAGAGCATAAAACGCTCACCGGCGCTTACGGCCGGACACGGTCTGTCAGTTTTCTGTCTTCTGTCGGCAAAAAACAGAAACCTGAGAACGGAGACTGAACGCTGGTGTGAACCCAGTGTCAGTCCTCCCTGAGTCCTGAGATTCCTGGACAACCCCTTTAAGGAATCCTTGAAGAATACTTACTTTTCTTGGTTACTTTGTATCATGCTGAAAATACTGCACATGCTTATACTTATAATCCCTCCAATATAGTGCTGCTATATAAACTAACATGGCGTTGTTACCACAACGCATTTCACATACTTCGGCATGGTAAGAGTCGGTGTGAGGGCTGAGAAATCATTAACTGGCCTAGACTTGATAAATGAGTTGTACGTCTTATGCCAGGCATTTGTGAATGAGCAGAAAATCAACCTGCCATTCCCTACACCTAAAGATTATCTGTCCGCTCTCCTGACATGATGGATTAGTACAAGTATTCTTGATTAAATATCAATTCTGGAGATTTTTCTGTTACTACTTTGTAATGGAAGTGTAGTGCAATTCTGCATTTATTCCCCCTGGAAATGTTTGTCTAAATGTGTACTGATGTTACCAATATGATGTTACCAATATCAGTGTGGCCTATCCATATGCGGCATAGCATGTGGGTCCCAAGCGTCTACTGTCTACCAATAAGTATTTGGACCCCTGTGGTAGAATAGAGAAACAACATTTATTCCTATACAATAGTTGGTAGACCCCAGCAGATGCTTCCTTATGGATGGGATTGATCGACACAATACTCCTGGATGCCTGGTGACCCTCCTGGTGTATATGAGCCATCGGTTGGGTGCGGTTTCTCTGGTCAGCACTCGTCGGTCTCTATCTCCCAGTTTCGGGGGTCTGCTGACTCGGGGCACATTCCGACAATCACCGTTCACCTTCCTCTTCGTAATCACATAGGTCACTGTCGATTTTGGGTAATTCAGTTCGCTTTCTATGTCTCTTAAGGATCGACCATTTCTGTGGTACCCCACCATTACCCCTTTCTCGAAATCGGACAACTCTGCACTTTGTGGCATATAGCATGTGACTAATGCCAATATACTAATGCCAATGCTGTTTCCTGCACGATATTTAGCGGTGGAAGGTGTGACACTGCAGATATCTTCAATTGCATGGGTGTCCAAGTACTTATTGGTAGACACTGTATACATTCCCTGTCAACCCTCCATTCAAATAATGGATTGCTGAAAGTTATTTTTTTTATTTTTTTTATTTATTTTTTTTTACAGATCTCAGAGTTGTAGCTATAGCCTATTTCAGACAAATGTATCTACCTGGAGGCCAGGGCTGTGGGGTTGGTTATCCAGACCACTGACTCAGACTGGATTTCCATAGCCTGACTATAACTCCTGGTTGACAGCCATGGTCAGTCACATCTTCTAGTTCATTAAAAAGTCAGTTATTTGATTCTTATGAAAGTAACTATGTAACAAACTATACATGTAATTACATATATATATACTGTATATATATATATATATATATATATATATATATAATATTAATAATTGTGTAATATAAATCAAATGAATCATTTTATTGTAGAGTCAGTAACTCCACAGCCCTGCTTTAGATGCAGAAATTTAAATGTGAATATCCTGTTTAAGGGAAGTAAGGTTATTCTACTATAACATGTGCAGACTTCCTGCAATGCAGCCTCTTGTCTCCTTTTAATAAGACTCCATCTTGATTTTTAGAAATCCGCTGATTTCTCTCACAGTTTTATCAGCCTCATGATGCTTTATGAGCCAGTACCATCTTTGCCTATTGGGAGGACAACCATTATCCTCTCCTCTATATTCTCCTAAGTATTCTTAGAGGTCATAAGTGTATAGTCAGAAGGCTTCGTTTTCTTTGTTATAACTGTGTGACAGAAGCCTGTCTAATGGGGGCCACACGTTGGCTCAGTGGCTAGCACTGTAGCCTTGCAGCACTGGAGTCCTGGTGTTCAAATCCTGCCAAGGGCAAAAAAAAAAACATCTGCAAGAAGTTTGTATGTTCTCTCTGTGTTTGCATGGATGTCCATCCCTTATTTCAAAGACATACTGATAGGGAAAAATGTACATTGTGAGCTCTATGTGGGGGCTCGCAATCTACATAAGAAAAAAAAAAGATGCCTGTCTAATAATCAGTGATGGGGTAGAGAAGATCGTTTGATCTGTCGACAAGTCTATGTATCTTCCACAGTTTCCTTGTTTCCCATCCAGACATAGGTGGCCCTTTCATTATACTTCCATGTATCTGCCAAGGCCTTTGTAGCAGGAGGAAATTTTGCGTCACCCTGCATATTACTTGTCCTGCCATCAACGACCACCATTACCTTTTATTTACAGTGGTTTCATGAACCCTGTATTGCTACAGAATGGAAACGTATTGTCTTTAGTGACTGATCCATGCTCTGTTTGGGATCAAACAATGGTTGGGTTCAAGCATGGAGGCCTGTTGTTGATCTCTTAAATCCTGTCTTTGCTCTGAAATGACACCTTGGCCCAATTACTGGTGTGGTGGTCTGGGGAGCCATTGCATTGTATATCACCCCTAGTGGTGACACGAGGGACACCAGCTTCTCATCAGCATGTGCAGGACATCTTGCAGCCACCTATGTTCCCTTGCATGGCAAGATTTTCATCTAGACTTTTTCAGCAGGATAATGCTCACCCACCCACAGCAAGGGTTTCTCAGAAATGCCAGTGCCAGAATGTAAGACTTCCTTGGCCTCCCTGTCACCAGATTTTTGCTAATCAAGCATTTAGGGGACCCATCGGGACAAAATCTATTTAGAATCATGAAATGTAACTTTAATACTCTTACAGTGATCATAGCGATGCCTGAAGACACGACTAATAGATCTGCCATGTGTGTCCTCACTACTTCGAAATGTAAACTGGGGCAATAAGAGAAAATGAGTCTAATAAACCGTGACTATATTTTATGAGCCTTTGAAGAAGATGGTTAACTTAAGTACTGCTTATAAGATGACAATATGAGTTACAGCTGCAGTATAAGAATTGTGCTTAAGTACCCGCTGAGGAGTAAACAAATTCTATGTTATTGTAAACTCTCCAAAGTTATACCAAGACGCTTCCTCATTGCAGGAGACGAAGATGAAAAATTGTATCATATATATATATATATATATATATATATATATCAGATGTAGCAGAGCTGAGTATACGGTAAAGCAGGGACGGAGCAGAAGAGTAGATAGACAAGTCAATGTACAGTAGTATCGATCTACTCACAAACTTCCGCCATGGCTTATTATATGGCGAGTGCCCCATCGTCCTCACAGCAGCACAGCATAGAGTGATTTCCTGCAGCCTGCCACTCTTCTGCTTCGGTCCTTGTTTTACCGTATATTCAGTTCTGCTACATCTGAAATGTAGCAGGGCCGAGTATATAGCACAGCAGGGAGGAATTTCCGATCCCGATCGCTCAACCCTAGTAGTTACTCTATTCCTCCATTAAATGTAGAAGGCTCATCATAAATTTGATCTCCATATTGTTGTATGTTTTATACCACTATGTTGCCCATTTCCCCCGGTATTTTTATTGTCGGTACGAAATGTTGAAAAGTCTGACCACGCAACCAAAACTTATTATTTTTTGTTCCCTAGATTTTAATGAGGCAACGCTGCAGTACATACACTTGCCACTACAGTTTGTATGGTGAGTGAGCAGTGCGGGTCTCCAGCAGTGCCTCGATACTGGTAATCGGCAGGGTCCTGGCTGTTGGATTCCTGTAGATCTTATATTGATGTCCTGTTCTAAGGATAGGTCATCAATCTTAGAAATTGGTAACCACTTTAGGCCAGGGCCCCAAATGGCAGAACACCAGTGGTTTCCCTATAAGTATAGTGGAAGCAGAAAGTCCGCAGAGGAAACCTTCTCACATCATGCTTCTCACATTGGGGTGAAGAAAGACAGATACTCAACGGAGGGAGCTCTGCCTACACCTGTCTTTTTATGTCCAATGTTCTTATCCTGTCACGGATTAGAGGAACAGATATTGATTAATGGTAGCGTGAGCCTTCCATTAAACAGAAAGTCATGTTCTGCCTGGTATAGGGTTGCCCAATTTGTCTGATGCTTGCTGAAAACATAATGGAGCTATGGGAGTGAACATCTTGGAAGAGAAGGACATAGGAGGTGGGTAAAGTCACAGTTACAGTGCAAATAACTTACCTGCATTGTTAGGCCAGGTTCACATCTGTATTGGAGTCTCCATCGCAGATTCCACCCAAAATCGTCACAGAGAAAAGTCCTGTATGTTTTATACTGGAACTCGACAAACCCCATTATAGTCTTTAGGATTCGCATGTAACCGCTTATGACCATAACTGTACATTGTATGATGCAATACAAATATTTTTTGAATAGAAGAAAGCAAAAAATAATAATAAAAATTTTTTCTAAACCTTGGCAACATTCACACAATATAACACTTGTCTGAATTTGTCGAAGTGAACGGTGGAGTAACTATTATGTCTTATTAAGACACAGCAAAGTACATTTCACCGCAGGACACCGAGCTTCACTATAGATACAATTAAAATTTTAGATACCATTAAAAGATCTAAACCCCAAAGACTTTACTGAGTATAAAGCTGAATATTTTATGGTGTGAAATATAATGAAAAAACATACAATGCCTGATAAACTTTTAATGAGCAAACAACATGGTGTTATTCACGTCCATAATCCATCTTCTAGGAAACATAAAGCCAAGCGACAATGGCAAGTCTAATGGAAATATCAAAGCAACAAAGACATCAAAAGCTGCACAAACTATTAGGCCTGTGTTGCAAGTGGGTTTTTAAAGAGAACCTGTCAGGGTGATTTGAGACGGCAAACCACCCACAGGTCCCTATGGAGTGGGGTTTAGTGTTACCAATAAATTGTAATGCCGCCCATGCCTATAGTTAGAAAAAATATATATATATATATATATATATATATATATATATATATATATATATATACTTATCTAGAGATCAGTCCGATGAGTCTTTTTGGGCATATACTGTATAGCTCTGTGCAGTTATTCACTGAAGTTGTTTCGGGTTCACTACGCACGGTCCTGAGGTCTGGTACATGTGTAGAGAAGTCGAGACGTACTTTCCCCAGTTTCACTGAACCACGGTGTAGGTACTGGGATACGGATTCTAGATACGTCTAAAGTGTAAAGGTTTCTATTTTCCACATGGCCTTGGACATCTTTACAACCGGGCTATTTAGACCACTAAAACCCCTGATCCATAACCGGCTGTGGTTTTTTTTGTAGACCTATAGGATCTCCAGTCTTCATATGTTGTCCATTCTTCAAGGGAGTCTATTGCCACCAAAATCACTGAACTACTTACAGGATATGTAATTGTGATAAGGTCAAAGCCGTATTTATGACTAATAATCCTGGGTAAGGGAGCATTCACACGGAGTAACGCGGCGCTGATTCTGGCACAATAACTCGTTTAAAAATCAGCGCTGCAAAACAAAATCCCATTGAGTTCAATGGGTTCCATTTAACGCGCGTAACACATTGAAATCAATAAGTTAAAAAGCCTCCCATTGATTTTAATGTGTTACGCACATTAAATGAAACCCATTAAAGTCAATGGGATTCTGTTTTGCAGCGCTGATATTTACGCGAGTTATCATGCCAGAATCAGCGTTGCGTTACTCCATGTGAATGCCCCCTAACTATCGTCGTCCTTATTAACTAGGCTGAGTGCCAGCAGTAAGGAAATTACACCAGGCACACAATGTTGGTATTAGTTCCTCTCTCATCCAAGAAGGAAATACTGATGTACTTTTATTAAAACAACGTGGCAGAGAAAGGAAGAGAGGTAACAACAACATAAGTTTTCATATTCAGAAAAAGTTTAAGCAGTTCCGTATATAGCCAGCTACTCCCGGTCCTGCGTGGTAACCTTGGGGAGCTGTCTTGTGGCAGCAAGCCAAGCATTTGTTTTTCTTGCACCCATCCTGGATACAGGCGCCATCTTATCATATAACATTATACCAGTTTCAAGCATAAGCAACTATATCTAGCATTCAGCTTTTAAGGATAACATTGTTTTTCATACATTACATGATTATAACCTTCACAATTGTATGGGTGGTTAGTCTCATAGTGGACATACCTTTCTGTATCAAATACAGTCCTACTGCTGAGAGGCTAGAGTTAATCCAAATGCAGAGGTGCGACGGCCATAAAGACTGGTGTTGAATATGTCTCCTCCATAGACTTTCAATGCAAGTAAGAGGAGTAGTAGACAATCCAGGCAAGCATACCTTTTTATTAGGTCCTGTATGTCCAGATCCTGTATCCTTAGTGGTCGGGGCACTGTGTGAGACTTGAGAAGTGTTCACCCACTGGAGATGATTAACTCCTTGGTGTCTGTGTAACTTAACCCCTCTAGTGCCATGTAAAACACTTCCAATATACCATAAAACCATGCAGCTCATTGTGTGAACTTTACAGAATATCTTTGATTTATCAAGGTGACGTGTCCATGCTCGGGTACACCAAATACCTACTTGCTATATGGATTTAAAGTTGATTTCTCTGCAGTAAGGTACACTTTGATACAAAATGGTATGACCACTATGTCACTAACAGCAAATATGTGATTAGGATCAATTTTATTAATCAAATTTGGTGAATACATTTTTTTTTAATGAAAATATTTCAATACACTATTGTAACTTGCTAATAAAACCCTTGAAAGGCTGCCGTATACAAAGCCTAGTGTAACTGCAAACAGTAAAGCGTATTGTCATGAAATACTAACTCTCTTGTAATACAGATATATTCAGCCAAGAGCGAAGATAAGAGAGGACACATCTGTAGTTCTCCTTAGACTCATCTGTCCTCCTTTCCAAGTGTGTTTCTCACTGTTCTATCTTATTTGCTACTGGGGACTCTTCCAAGAAGATTGATTACTTCTTGGATAAGTTGTCACTGTGTGGTTGGAGATATTTTGGCAGACTTCTCACTCTCGGAAAGATTCACCACTGCACTCAATCTCTTCCATTATTAGATAATGGTCCCCACTGTGTCTCCTTTGTGCCCCCGCCCCTCCTTAATGGCTTGGTAACACTTTTCCATCTGATAATGTGATATCATGTGACTTCATGTAACCCAGCTAATGTGAAAAACAAAGTTTCCAAAGTTTTCCTGAAGTAGTGTGTGTAGGCCATTCTATTTCTTCAGGCCTTCTGACTGATACAACAACTACCAGAGTGTCACGTATATGACATCATGGCATGTGATGTGGATGTGAGTGCACGGGGTTAATTTTTCCCGCGCACTCAATCTTGTGCCTGTCTTTTACTAAGGTTACAAATTACGCATCGCTAGCACATAAGGACTGATTTTTGCTGAGGCCCGTACCTTTCTTGAAAAAGTCAAAAGACTTTTTTCCATGTGCCCCACAAAGTAAAATCCTCCTACAGTTACCCTATCATTATACACCCCCACATTATAACGTTTCCCTCCAAATGTCCCACAATATTAAGTCCCCCTCCTGGTTCCCCAGTTTAAACTAGCAGAAACTAGAGGGGACATTAAACTGGCGTAGCTGGAGGGAGACATTAAACGGGGGGCAACTAGAAGCAGACATGTCCCCCTCCAGCTACCCCTCATGGTTTAATATCCTTCTCCAGCTCCCCCAGTTTAATGTCCCCCCTCTATCTGCATTCAGTTTAACTGCCCCCTACATCTGCCCCTAGTTCCCCCCTCTTGCTCACACATGCTGTCTCTTCTCTCTTTATTATCCAGCAGCCCCCATTGCCGGCAGCTTGCAGCAAGCACACAGTCCCGAGTGGCTCCGCCCACTAACGAGTCATAGCCTATCCTGGTGATAGACTGTGATGACATCATCACAGGTCCTTGAAAAAACTTGAACTAGTTATGCGGACCGGATAGAAGCAGTCAGAGAGACGGATGTGGCCCGTAGGCCGCACATTGCCCAGGTCTGCTTTGGAGTGTGGGAGGAAATCCACGCAAATACGGGGAGAGCATACAAACTCCTTGTGGATGTTGTCCCTGGCAGGATTTGATCCCAGGACTCCAGCGCTGCAAGGCTGCAGTGCTAATCACTGAGCCACCGTTCTGCCTGTATCTGTTTGTTTTTATTCACTCATACTCCAGTATGGGATGGGGGTTATTTAGTTGAGACAGTTGTCCATCTTTTTAAGGGTGTACACGCCAGATCTAGGTGTTAGGTCACTCTCTCTCTCCTCCTCATCCTCCCCATCATGCCATGTTTATTCCCAAAATCACATTTAACACACACAGACACACAGATCAACAATAAAATTCCTCTGACCAGTATATACGTTTGGTATGATATTTTCTAAGAACAGATTACCGATATCAGAGTGGTAAGGGTACAAGACCTGGCACCCCTCCTGGACAGTGCTCCGAGGGACTGTAGACTCTCTCTCCGTGCACCACCTGCCTTCCTTGCATAATATTTCAAAGTTGTTTTTCTCCCAAATCTAAAAAATGACCTCCATAACAGAGGCGTGTTGTTTATCCGTGCAATGTGATTTGTAGTGCGGTGGTGACAGGTGAATATGCTTGCGGGATCTAGCACACTCCCTTTAAGTCAGCTTGACATAGAGATACTTCGCTGTTACAGATTCTAGTCTCGCAAAATTATTTGTAAAGGAAGAAGCGAAAAAGTATCTTCTGTCACTCCGAACATTCACTGGCATCATCGGTTTGCCTCTGACACCTTCCATGTTATGATTTGATGGGTTTCAGCATACCCTGTGGTTACCTCAGATAGAAAAAAGTAGAACAAATGGCATAAATAGACAATAGAAATGATGTGTTCTGTACCGTGGATTCTAAAATAATCATATATTGCTGGTACAGGATGGTTAAAATAGAATTGCTTCAGGCTTTAATGCAGTTTGGAAAGTTTTAATGCAGTTTGTTTTTCTTTTTTTTCTTTTATAATCCAAACATAAACTAGAAAAGTTTTATTTTTGTGACAATACAATTGACATAAAAAAAGTTAAATGAAAAAATCCTGACATTTTGTGTCTTCAACTGTTATGCAGACCTATGATTACAAATGACAATTTCCGTGTAGTTTTAACCTGCATCATGTATTCCTCTTGACCATACGAGGAGAGTGAGATAAAAGGGGATATAACATGGCTGGTGTGTCAAATATAGATTTAAAGTACCATAAACGAGACAATCCACTAAGTCTTGTTTGCATCGCTATATATGTGACAGTGAGAGTCCCATATCTTATGAGGCAAGTTGAAGATCTTGCCTCAGGCAGCAGTATGCAGCATCTCACAAGGGGAAGATTGTAGTTTCTCATCAGTAAGGGTGCATACTCTTAGTAAAAGCCAAATAGAGCTGAAATGCCTGCCCATATGTCACTACAAGTGATTGCATGGTTGTACTATGTAATGGCGCACTCACTGCATTGAATGCACGTCTGTATAATATGTTATGTATGTGTAATTTGTGGATGTGACCAGACTTTAAAATAGGGCATGTTCTAGACTTTTGTAAAGCTGACCATGCACTGAATTCAGCACACTGTTTTGCACGTGTTCGACCATCATTTCAGAAATATCAGTGCCACCACTGGTTATGGCCGCTGCGGGCATAATAGGCGCTGGAAATGTGCAGGTGCTCAGCGGCGAGAGACACCTGAGCACCTGGGACAGGTGTGCATGATTATTTTTTTTATGTCTCACCTTCACGGCCTCCTCCCTAAAATACCTGGACAAATCCTTTAATAAATAAGTAAATAGAACAAAATAAACATATTTGGATACATTTCCCACATGGGAAACATATAAGAAACATGTTCATAAGAAAGATCAACCATAATATATATCTATCGATGGCGTAATCCTGATGGCAGTCTGAAGAGGTAGAACGGTAGGGAGTGAGAGCAGCAGCCTGGACCAATGATGAGACGGGGGTGGGGGTTGGTGTCTCTGACTACATCTGATACCCTTTCGGATCTGCAGTTGAACTGTAGTCACAGATTAGAGCTCTGTCCTATAGAGCTGAGCTTTAGGCTAAGGCCCCACACATTGTGGTTCTTTCTGCAGCGCTTTTATGAGAGAGTTCACAGTTTTCCTCTGCAGACTTTCTCTTAACATTATATCTATGGGAAAGCCGCCAGCGTTTCTGTAGATATAATTGACATGGTGAGATTTGCAAAACCACAACGGCTTTGCAAATCGCAGCATGTCCGCTTTGCTTGCACTGTAAAACGCCGCGATTTTTCCCGCAGCGTCTCCGCTGCGGGCAAATCGCGGAGTTTAGGTCCCATGGGGCCCTGGCCTTAAGGCTGAGTGCACATGGGGTTTTTTGGTCCGAAACCTGAGGCGAAGGCCACCTCAGGTTCCGGACCAAAAAACGGATAGCTGCGACTGGATGCCGGTGCAGTGCACCGGCATCCAATCGCACACTCTGCTCCGGATTAGGCCCAATGAATGGGCCTAGTCGGGAGGAGGGAGTGTCTTCAGGCCAATGCGTGATGTGAATTGGCCTGAAGAATGCGCATGTCCGTTCTTTTTTCCGGCTCCCATTGATTTCAATGGAAGCCGTCTTTTTGGTCAGGATTTTGAGGCAAATCCTGACCAAAATACACCGTGTGAACTCAGCCTAAAGAGGTTTTCCTGCTGCAAATGGTTTTCATACCATTGACCTACACAAGATAGGTCATCAGTATCTGTCTGACACCTGGATCCTGCACAGATTAGTGGTTCTTGTAGTCTCCAGACACTGGAATGTGCTGCGTTGGGGGACAGGGAGTGTGTTCAGCACCATTCCCATGCAAGTAATAGGAGCAGCTCTTCAATTCCCAGGAATCTCTGCTATACATGGATGAGGTTGTTGTGCCGGTCCTATTATTTGAATAGGAGTTACTTGCACATGCTCCCTGTCCATCACAGCAGCTTCCAGCACCCGGAGACTTCCAGGTCAGCAGAGCTGTGCAGGATCCAGTTGTTTGACCCCAATAGATCATATTTTGATCATCAGTATGAAAAATCCTGTTGGGCTTGGAAAAAAAACCTGTAAAAGCAAAAGCAACGAAAAATCTTCTAGAAAAAAGTTGCAGAAACCAGTCCATTGTAAATCCATAGGACTCAAAGTGAAGAACATTGTATAAACTTTTTAGACAATTTTTGGAGTCCTTGATTAACCGTTCACAGGTCTTTTATATGATGACTTGTTCTTGGTGCTCTTATCTTGTTATCAAGATTTCAGTCATTTTCTTAAGCGGGTGTTATTACAGCGTATGTGCGGTACATGACAGCTGACACTGAGCGAAAATGTCCTTACAAGTGGGAACTGTGATGACTCCGGGTTAGATATGATGGAGGTGTCACTTGTAGCAATAAACGTTGGATGATTCTGATATATGATTGACAAGTCGCTATCTTGGCTGTCAGTTTCTTCAAGTTTTAACCTGGTGGAAGGAAATCAAAGACAAAAAAGTAAGTCTAAGATTTCTCAACAATTAAATTTAGAATACTTATGACCATGTGATAGTTCAGTTTTTTTTTTAATAAATTTGCAAAAATATCTAGATTTGTTTTTTTTTTCTGTCAAGATGGGGCTGACTGTACATCAATGAGAAATGAAATGAACTTTTTTGCTTTTAGCAAATGACTGCAATGAAACAAAGAGTGGGAAATTTAAAAGAGTGTGAATACTTTCTGTACCCAATGTATATTACAAGGCTCAAACACATACAAGCTCAGAGTAGAAGATAGAAAAGATACTAGGAATCATAGCAACTAAAAAAGAAAGACTCAGGATCATTTAGTTCTCTGTGCGGAGTGATCTTCGCTTAGCCTGATGTAGATTATACAGCCTGACCGCGGTTGGGAGGAAGGATCTCCGATAGCGCTTCTTCTCACACTTGGGGTGAAGTAGTCGGTCACTGACAGTACTGCCCAGTGCTATCACTGTCTCATACATGGGGTGGGACTTGTTCTCCCACATGGAGCTCACCACAGACAGTATCCTTCTGTCACCCACCACCTGTACTGGGTCCAGGGGGCTCCCCAGGACAGAGCCGGCCATTCTAACCAGTCTGTCAAGTCTATTTCTGTCCCTGGCTGGTATGCTACTCCTCCAGTAGGCCACTCCGAAGAAGACAGCTGATATTACCACAGAGAAAAAAAAAAAAAAAAAACGGCCCTAAAAAGTGCCCCCTGGACTCCAAAGGCCCTCAGCCTCCTGTACAGGTTTTCGACCTGCTAGATATGAGTGTGGATTCTCAGAAAAAAGGAGGTGTGGCTTAAGTGTACCAAGATGTGCCAAAATGTGTATCATCACAGGACGAAAGCAACAGACATTAACTGCTTGAAAGTAAATGGAGTCCCCTCCATCAGTGACTATTCCCATCGACTTTAACGTAAACAACATGATGGACGCAATCTTCAGCCATGTTTGTTTTCTTTTGTAATGGAAGTTGTGTGGACAACTTTATCTTCCATCAGAAACGTAAAAATCATGATGGAAGAAAGCTTTCAGTATGTTTTATACATTGGGGTGAATGTAGATGGACACCGGATGGAGGGGACTCCATTGTTATTTGTCATTTATTGTCCGTTGCATTTATCCAGAGACAGATGAGAACCCACCCAATATATTAAAATAATAAATGAACAGTAAATATACATATATTTGTTGAGTACATATACTTATAGAGCAGCCAATCTTTTAGTTAGAATTTCTTATCTTCATGGATTCCAGAGAACTTCTATACACTTTGCACCTTTGTTACATTGTCAGTGATTGAACTTTCTTTATGCACTGTATAACTTTCTAAATACGGTATAAAAAAACTTCAATGTGCATGCAAAGATTCCTCTGGATGTGCAGTCGCGGAAGGGAAAATTGCCAAGGTCAGCACTAATAGCACTGTTGCTCTGTTCTTTCTTTTGGCTAGATGTCATTTGGTCCTGGTGGCCTATTCAAGTCTCCATTTGTTCCTGTTGTGTTCTCCATTGTTTAGCTACACCCTGCTGTGCGAGCAAAGCAATCTTTTCTGTTTCTGATTTCTGTTGTTATGTAAAGAACCTGTCTAGGTGGCTCAATGTCTGTGATATAAACCTAGCCAGTACCATTACTCAGGGACTGCATTTCCGTATACACTCATAGAGCACTTTCTGCCCACAGAACACCTTGCCTCAGGTTACCATGTAAACCGTTGGACCTTGTATTTGTAGTGCAACCTGATTCCTGGCTATTCCTGACTACACTCCTGCCTTAAAGGGGCTCTATCAGCAAAATTGTGCTGATAGAGCCCCACATATGCGTGAATTGCCTTTAAAAAGGCCATTCAGGCATTGCTAATGTTATATTAAACTACCCCCCCCTCCTTTTAAAATAATACCCCAAAAAAGAATATAATTATACCGTATCGTGCACGCTGGGCGGGCATGCACGGTCCGACGTCATCTTTAGCCATGCCTACATCTTCTTTCTTCTTGCAGTGATGTCCTCGGGTCCCGTCTTCTTCGTCGTCTTCTTTCAGCGTCATTGCTTGTAATCCCGCGCCAGCGCAGTAGCAGGGGAACTGAGTATGCTCACTTCCCGTATCGTGCATGCTTGCCCAGCGTGCACGATACTGTATTATTATATTCTTTTTTAGGTTATTATTTTAAAACGGGGGGTATTTTAATATAACATTAGCAATGTCTGAATGGCCCTTTTAAAGGCTATTCATGCGAATGTGGGGCTCTATCAGCATAATTTTGCTGATCGAGCCCCTTTAACCTTTGGATACTACTTTTAGCTCCTACACTGTCCTCCTCCTATCATCTCTTCACTTTATTCTAGACAATATTTCAACTTTTCCTTAGGATAAGTCATCAGTTAAAGAGGACCTTTCATGGTTTGGGGCACAGGCAGTTCTATATACTGCTGGAAAGCTGACAGTGCGCTTAATTCAGCGCACTGTTGACTTTCCCGATCTGTGCCCCGGGTAAAGAGCGATCAGTCCCGTTACCGTAGCGCTTTACAGTCAGTCAGGTACGTCCTTCTTCAAAGCAGCGCCTATCGCGCTGTACAGTGTGAGCGTCTGGGGCATTATCATACAGCCCAAAGCCTTATGGTAGCAGTAGCAGCCTGTTGCCATACAGGCCCAAAGCCTGTGTTAGCAGTAACAGGCTATTACTACTACCACAGGCTTTGGGCCTATATGGTAATATCCCAGACCACGTGACATCTGGGATATTACCATATAGGCCTGAAGCCGGCTAGGATTAACATGAGCACAAACAGAAGGTCATGCATTTTTCCCCCTCGGCTTATACTCGAGTCAATAAGTTTTCCCGTTTTTTGTGATGAAATTAGGGGGGTCGGCTTATATTCGGGTCAACTTATACTCGAGTATATACGGTATATGGTGCACACAGATCAGACAGAATAGAGACCATTTTATATGTACACTGGCAGGGAATGAAAATGGAGGTAGATGATCATGTCAGTGCATAAGCAGGATTAATAATAGGCAGCTACTGATGATGGGCAGCGCAACGTGATTCAGGATCACATTAATGCAGAGAACATGCATAATAGTCAGTTCTCCGCAGAAGTCATAACACTGCTGTAGCATTTCTTATGTTAATGTGCTTGCTTAAGCTACGAGTGTGTTTATTTTCTATTCATAGCACTTACCACAATTATTGTCTCACAGTCAGGAAGACGTCCATGGTTGTGTGACAGCCCCTCCAAATTGCTGATAAATATATGTAAAAGTGATGCCAGGTCATAATGACAGTGAGAGCAGATCCAGAACGAAAACAATTTTATTATTTTTATGTTGTTTATTTAACCCTTATTTCAGTTATCTACACTTTTTGGGTACTAGGTGCTACAATTTAGCTAGCAAACTTCTTTAGCACATACATAATAAAATATAACCTTTATTTAAGTCAGATAAAAAACAAAAAAAAAATTATAACGTGACCCATGTCTAAAACTAGTGAATTAAAACCACCAGTATATGAAAGAGAAGGTACACCAGGTCATCATTTTATTCTAACCAAATGGTCCCCTTCTCTTTACTACCAAAAATGCTGGATATCCCTATTAATTAGGAACCCCACTTCAGTTGTAGGGTTGGGTAGATTTAGTTGAGAAGTCAGCTACATGGAGGTATTAGATATGTCAGCCCCCTCCTTGTCTTAGCCTCCTCACAGTCCACTACCCCACCCCCCTACATCTAGGTATCTTAGGGTCTATTAACTATAGCTGGTGACATGGCACCTGGTCAGATTAACCCTTCACTATTTCAGTTCCATGCACCAGTGACAGATAGTGAAGCACAAAACTCTCTCATTTCAGTTGTAGGGTTGGGTAGATTTGGTTTGAGAAGTCAGCTAGGTACCTAGCTGTAGGGGGTGGGGTAGTGGACTGTGAGGAGGCTAAGACAAGGAGGGGGCTGACAAATATCTAATACCTCCATGTAGCTGACTTCTCAAACCAAATCTGCGGTGTCATGCAAGATCAGACAATGGGTGTGATTTTGAGCTCTGATGGAAGCTCTGAATCCTAGCCCCTGCCTGACACCGCCCTTCTGACATTACAGAGCTAAGATAGAGCTTACAAAACTTGTTGCTCAGGAACGGTGGGGACTAGATAGAATATTCCAACTGTGCCGGAATCAGTGAAGCATTGTCTACTAACAGATGCTATTAACTGGAATTTGTGTTGGTGAAAGGTCCTTCTTAAGGATACGTTGCTGATAAGTGTATGCAAGACCCTGCTGCTCCTTGGAGCAGGGGGTGTTTTAGATTTGGCAGCATCTTGGTGCACTCCTGTTTTTATTCATTTCAATTGGAGTGCTGGAAATAGCTGAAGTATAGCACTTCTCCAGCGTTCCCATCAAAGTGAGTCGTTTGGTGTCTATGTTTGCTGTAGGTACGTTCACAACAGGAGTAAACCCCCCCATTCTCAGGATCAGTGCAGGTCTTCCAAATGGTGAAGCGTAATAGATGATGTCTTGATACCACGGAGTGTTTAAATCTGGTTGACTCTTGATATCTAACTGAGCCTCAGATTCAATCTTTAAAAAAAAAAAAAAAAAAAAGTACCATTGTGTCTCATTCCCATGATTGAAAACACAGCCTTCTCAAGTAAATTACACTTGGGATATCATATATTTGTTGCCACACTGGAAATAATGATGTGGTAGGCGTTTTTGGAACTTGGATATTGTCACTGACCTCAAAGCCAAAGCATAGTCTATATTGCGAAAGGGTAGATAGATTATTTTTTCGGGTCGGTACAATCTGCCTTGTGGGACCTCTGCTTTACTAATCTTTTTACACGCTTCGTCTCCTGTTAACAAAAGGAGAGTTCGTTTGCCTCCATCATTGTAACCTTCATCTCTTATGGTATCTTTTTTGTGGTTTAGATTACAGTGTCTAAAAATAATACCATATCAGTTATATGGAGACATCGATGACATCCAATTTAGATGGCCCAGATTCCTGATTCACTGACTACACTATTAAAAGCTTCTCCATTGGTCTAATAATATAAAAAATAACCAAGTATAAAATGCCCCTCAGCAATTCTTCAAAATTTTGACCAATGTATGTCTGTAGAATAAAAATGTCTATTTATAAAGGATTGCACTGAAAACATTTTACAGTTCTTCTATCTTAAAAGGGGTCATGACTAATTCATGATGTGAAATTCTTAAAATAAAGTTAAAACAATTATCTACAACTTTACAATATAATTCACAGCGTATATTAACTGTTGTTCACTTCATGCAGAGATCTGGAGAACTTGGAGTGGTCGTGGTGTTGGTGACAGCTGACCATGCAGGTCATTGGCTGTCATGCAGCACACGAAAATCAGGCAAACAGAGTCTGGGAATAGTGACTAAAACAGACTTGACTGGTAACAAATGTACTAAATCATAAGCGGACTGGGACATACAGAAAGCAGAGGCCAGGGCTTGCGCCAAGGGTCCAAGGCAGGACATCAGGACTGGTAGCAGAGATGTATACTAAATCAGAATTTCATTGTAAGAGAAAATGAAAAGTAGCAGAGGTACTGACTATACACAGGGATCCATAGCAGAAGGCCCAAAGTCCTGGACAAGTAGCAGAGGTATGTACCCTATCAGACGTCCAGGACAAGTAGCAGACATGCATACTATATCAGAAGTCCATATTGAAAGGTCAGTATAGGTATTAGACTTACATAAAAAAAAAAATAGGAACTGAAAATACAGGAATTCATGCAGAAGAACAAGCATCCAAACAGGAATACAGGCAGAAGGACACGCATCCAAACAGGCATACAGACAGAAGGACAAGCATCCAAACAGGCATACAGACAGAAGGACAAGCATCCAAACAGGAATACAGGCAGAAGGACACGCATCCAAACAGGCATACAGACAGAAGGACAAGCATCCAAACAGGCATACAGACAGAAGGACAAGCATCCAAACAGGAATACAGGCAGAAGGACATGCATCCAAACAGGAATAGAGGCAGAAGGACACGCATCCAAACAGGCATACAGACAGAAGGACACGCTTCCAAACAGGCATACAGAAAGAAGGACACGCTTCCAAACAGGTACATAGACAGAAGGATACACATCCAAACAGGAATACAGACAGAAGGGCATGCATCCAAACAAGAATACAGACAGAAGGACACGCATCCAAACAGGAATACAGACAGAAGGGCACGCATCCAAACAGGAATACAGGCAGAAGGCCATGCATCCAAACAAGAATACAGGCAGAAGGCCAGGCATCCAAAAAGGAATACAGACAGAAGGACATGCTTCCAAACAGGAATACAGACAGAAGGACACGCTTCCAAACAGGTACATAGACAGAAGGATACACATCCAAACAGGAATACAGACAGAAGGGCATGCATCCAAACAAGAATACAGACAGAAGGGCACGCATCCAAACAGGAATACAGACAGAAGGGCACGCATCCAAACAGGAATACAGGCAGAAGGCCATGCATCCAAACAAGAATACAGGCAGAAGGCCAGGCATCCAAAAAGGAATACAGACAGAAGGACATGCTTCCAAACAGGAATACAGACAGAAGGACATGCATCCAATCAGGCATACAGACAGAAGGGCATGCATCTAAACAAGAATACAGGCAGAAGGACAGTCACCATTAAAATAGTTGATGTCACTAAGGAGTACAGTCAGACATCAGATCATTGTGCATGCAGGTCATGACAGAAGAGGCAGAATTTTATAACTACAGTCAGGCAGAGATCGTCAGAGGAAAGTTAACAGGTAAGTATATAAATTTTTAAAGAAATGTGCACAGAGGTAACTAGACAAGTAGGTCTGCTGGGAAAAGTAATACTATTGGCACATACAAAGTTCTGCTATTACAGGTTTGAAAGCTTGTCTTGTAACATCATTTATTTCTGCCGTTATAAGGTATAACTACCATTTCTTTTATTCAAAGCAATAAAACTTTTTGAAAAGCAGAACAAATAGACAAGAATAAAGAATTAAGCAACTTTAACAAGAGCCAAGAATTGCAAAAACACGGAGAAAAACA
Organism: Leptodactylus fuscus; assembly: GCF_031893055.1. Classification (NCBI taxonomy): domain Eukaryota; kingdom Metazoa; phylum Chordata; class Amphibia; order Anura; family Leptodactylidae; genus Leptodactylus; species Leptodactylus fuscus. The sequence goes on from NC_134266.1 coordinate 247,278,727, forward strand.
CAATACTCAGAATGTGATACAAAAAATAAAACATAGATTTTATTAAACAGATTTAAAAATTGACAAGACTATAATACAAATACAGAGAGGAGTTCTCTTTTCTGCAATTTAGCTCACAAAGCACATTGTGGTGCCATTGGGAGGTAACGAATATTCTCTTTACGCGTTGGCCCAAACCCTAAAAATTGTGTGCGAGTTGAATGGTCACACGGAAGGTTATTTAAGGTGTAACGCAGTCACCTCTTCTCTTGTATTAATTTTGCAAATGCATTCTGGGAAATATATCCGCCTGCTGTATTTTTTTTTTTTTTTTTTATGCAGATTGTGAGCGCCACATAGAACTCAAAATGTTAATTTTTCCCTATCAGTATGTCTTTGGAATATGGGATGGAAATCCATGCAAACACGGGGAGAGCATACAAACTCCTTGCAGATGTTTTCTTTGCTCTTGACGCGATCTGAACACCAGGACTCCAGCGCTGCAAGGCTGCAGTGCTAACCACTGAGCCACCGTGTGGCCCCTCGCCTGCTGTATTTTCTTGATCATGGTTTTGAATCCTTAGTTTAAGCAAATACATTTTAAGAAATTTTGTACTGATATAAGGTTTTTCCTCGCAGGAAAGTAATTTCAATTACAGAATGGAGTAAAACTTGAAGCAATGCGGTTACGGGTGATTATATTTCTAGGGACAGAAGTCAATTATTTAATGCTCTAGTTATTGAAAAAGAACATTGTATTACGGTAGAATAATTGTGCCGAAACTACCCGAGTAATATTGTTAGGAAACTCTGTTGAAGTCTTAAAAGACTAGTGCCGGAGTTACAAAACTAAAGCTAACACAAGAAATGTAAAATAAAAAAAGAAAACACCTGCCGTTACTCACCTGTTACATCTGAGTCCTCTTCATGCCAATGCTCTGGTGGTCCACACTGGTCATTGTTTATTTTCCTGCAGTGGTGGCATGTCCTAAAGTACAGTGAAACCTCTCGAGCGAAGATCACTGCCTTACCCAGACCACATTTTATGCGACAAACTTTTAGTTTTCCATACTAACCATCATCTTTGAGAAGACCACCGCTCTAGAAGACAATTTTTCCATGCATTTTTGGGTGGTTGTCTCAAAGAGGTTTCACCATACATCCAAACAACAGCAGCAACTATTCACAGGCCTCAGTGGTCTCATGTCATACAGGACCTACTGGCATCACCGCTGAGGTTAGTGATTGGCTGAGATCGGGGTGTTGATCTATCGCACATCACAGATGTAGTAGATCGCATCAGAAATTTTTAAAAAAATGTATTAAAAGTTTTAGTAACTTTTAACTTTGATGCCATGCAGGCTAAGCCAAAAAATATATACCATAGTCTGAAGTAAAGACAAACCGGAAAGAAGAAAGGAAGGTTCCAGGCAAATCTGTTTAATGGCAAAGGCCCCACGTTGCGGAATCACAACTTTTTTCTGTTGCACATTTTGTTATGGTTTTTTTGAGCCAAAAGAAGCAAGTATAAGTATTTTTTTTTTATTTTATGGATTTGCCATTCCTTTTCTAGCCGTTCTTGACAGTGGCTCAAAAAACGCAACAAAATTTGCTACAATAATAGCTGTGTTTCCGCAACGTGGGGGCTTGACCTAAAGATCAGGGTACATGCCTTACGAACTTCCTGTGCCATATATTAAAAAGATCTATCTACACAGAAATTGTCAACTTGAAATCTAAAAGTTTTGATTTGACAGAAATTTGATACTTGATACCCTATGGGCCCCCGCTGTGTTACGTGTGCGGTAATTTCTATATTCTATATAATCCCATGTCTCTTTTTGTTTTCTGATTTGCTCTAAAGTGTTTCTCGGCACCATCCTCACAATAGTCATCTGTTAAAGTTTTGCAGATAATTATGGAAGAAATTCTTCGTGGATATTTTTCTGTGAAGAAGATACCTCAGTGACTCTTAGCAAGCTGATGGAAACCTTGCAGAGATTTGATAGGTCTAAGGTATGTCTTATTAATTATAGTCGCAATAATTGTCAATTGTAAGATAGTTAAAAATTCATGTGGTTAAAATGGTTTTCCGGGCTAAAAATAGTTTAAAAAAAAAAAAGTCTATTGGTGCTAGTCATGGGTTAATACATGTACCTATATACTTTTAGTATGTTTTGAGTGATTTCTGGGTGTCTCTGGGGGTCGCTTGTATCTCTTACACAAAATCCATAAACACAATATAAATATGGAAAATGATTTGATCGTTTTCATTGCCAAAGCCCTTTAATTATATCTTGCATTCATACGTTAGGCCACAGTGACTCCTACCAAGTCCTAAAAAGCGTGGGGGGGGGGTCCTTTTTTCCCTTTTGCACATTGATTCTGACCACAGACAGGTTGAATGTAGGTGTGACTGGTGGTGGATGGCGCTTCCACTAATTTGAAGGCGACCGTATTGTAATATTTCCTGTGCTCCTATTGAAGCGAATGGGATCACCATCCAATACCAGTTATGTCTACATTTAGCCTGGCTGCGGACAGACTGAACGTGCAGTTGGGAGAAAGGACACGCTTACAAAAGACCTTTCACTTGCTTTACAAACTCCAGTTTTTAGCACCTGCTAATAGGCAAAGATGTAATTTCTTCTCTAGCCCCCACCGTTCCTGATCAATAAATGCTGTTAGTTTTGGTGTCTGTTATACTATTTAGGCTCTGTACTGTCAGGTGGGCAGTGTCAGACAGGAGCAGACAAGGGGTGTGATTCTGATCTCTGACACTGGCTGCCTGTGATTGGAGCTCTGAATCCCGCCCCCTTTCTGACACCACCCTCCTGACATTACGGAGCAATCAATAATCAAAACTAACTGCACTTGTTGCTCGGGAATGGTGAGGATTAGACAAAAAGATAGAGCAGCACCTGTTAAGAAATGCTAAGAACCTGAATTGGTGGCAGTGATGAAAGATTCTCTTTAAAGGGGTATTCCCATGACATTTGTTCACTAACCTGCAGGCTGTTGTGCTCTCTTCACTTCCTGCTTTTCTCAGCACATAGGTGGGTGGGGTTTCACTTGCACGGGATTGGTTGTAAATGAATTACCACAGTGTGAAGCTGATGTAGCAGAGCTGGATTTGAGTCAGTTTGCATTACATACAGTGGAAACGGACTCCCTATCTCAGCCCTTATCAGCCAAATTCAATTAAACCATCTGATAAGAGCTCAGAAATCCCAGAGCTCTTACCTAGCCTATCTGTGTCATTTAAGTAGCGGAGCTTCTCAAACAGCTCAGAGCTGCTCCCAGCCCCTCCCTCCCCCCTGAGAGCAGGCAGCTACATCACTTGACAAATGAGCAGATAATCCCAAGGGCCATAGAAACGGAGTGTAAACAATGAAGTGAATAAATTAAGATAGCGGCCAAACAAAGCAGTTTTGATAAAGCAATGCATTTAGTAAAAGTCTTATCCACATAAACTAGCAGTATAGATAGGATCCTTGTGATGGGACAACCCCTTTAAGCTTCTTTTTTTTTGCATCTTTTTTTCTGAAAACAATCTATTTCAGGAACTGGGAAACTTTTTTGATGCCTTTGTTTATTTTATTTTTTTACCTTATGCAATTTTGCTCATTTTTGACACTTTTTTTGTCTCCAGAATTCACTTTAAAAAACACTAGCGGATTTGGCTAAAGCTGCATCAAAAAACTGTGTTGCATTTGTCGCGCTTCCCATTTATTTTAATGGGTTTTTGAAGACAGACTATCTGAAGATGGAAAAATTAGATAGAGGAAAAAAATCTACTACTAACAACCACTGAACTGAATAGGAAACACTTTTTGAGGCAGATTCCGCCTCAAAATCCTCCTTCAAAAACCTTCGTGTGAACTTACCCTTTACAGTGCAGTATTTTTTTTTTTTTATCTTTGTATGTTTGGATATTTGTTACTCAATCACACAAAAACTACTACTTTTTATCCCAGTAAATGACGTCACTACATGATTGTTAAGCACAAATTTACACACACACTACGTTTGAGGACCTTTGATGACATCACAGGCCCTTCAGCCGTAGCCGAGCTGAGGCAGTACGGTACCACAGCTTGGTCTGCTCTTCATACGGATGTGTATACAGCTGGGGATGCTCCGCATACACCCAGATGTAGCAGAGCCGACATGCGGACGCAGGTGGATCAACGCCAACCACATTTGGCTAATTATTAGCCCCTCATCGCCAACAACAACCCGCAGATGAAGTCATGGGCAGAAGCTAGTAGTTTTATACTTACTGTATGTACTTGTCTTTCTATTTTAGATATACTTTTTGGGGAAACCACTATATGATGAAGAGTCTACTATAATTCACCATTATGCCTTTGCTGAAGACCCTACATTTTTTAAGTATCCAGATTTTGCTGCTGGCTGGGCTCTCAGTATGCCACTTGTGAGAAGGTAATATATTAATATTTTAAATAATGTTACACGTTAAAGTTTTCAGAACTAGTTTTTGTTGCCAAGGAAAGATTTGGATCATAACGGGAGTAAAATAATAATAATATTTTTTTTTTTTAAACACTCCATACCTGGCTTAAAAAATGGCATCAGAAATCCTGAATGACACTGCTCACTAGAGCCTAAATAGTGTATGAGGCACCAAAACTAACTGCACTTATTGCTCATGGAAAGGTGGGGGCTACAGAAATGTGATGGAATCAATGAAGCAATGCCTAAGAAATGATGCAAAGAGCTGGATGTAAAAGAAGTAACTGAGAACTCAGCCTTACAGTCATTTCTTCTCCCCTCCCCTCTCCATAGACCTCTTTTGCAATAGATTTCAACATCGGTAAAAGGATGAAAATAAGTGAGAAACCAGCACTTTCTTTAATACACTTTACACACGTTTCTTTTACAGACTTTTTCACTTGGGCTTTGGATTTATGATGAAAAAACATATTTACACTTCAATAAATCCAGAGGTCTTGGATGTCTTATTGTTAGCATAAGATAAGTAACTCTGGTTTTCTTACAGAAGAGACAGGGTTATGACCTAGCATCGGTGTTTCCCACAAGAGCTGACCCGACGGTACATTTGAGTTGCCACATACACATTACATCATTGCCATATGGTACACTTGTCTCATGCAATGTGTTAAGAAGTTTTTCAACAATAAAGAACTTTACAGCATACTTTCCTAATCTCGGCATTCTTACTCTCGGTGTCCATTAGTCGTAATTTTTTTTTGGCATCCATGACAACTTCTTGTTCACAGTATCTCATTAGACCTGTGAGGTCAGACACTGGGTAGGAAATGTCATCACGCACCCCTGTAAGCAAGGAGAGGGCAGGGATAGGTTACAGGGGAATGAAGCTGCTTGCTAAATTGGAACTTGCATATTCATTTTGTGTTTTTAACCCTCCAGATTACTCCTTAAAGGGATGATTCAGGCAAATAAAATATAGAATCAAGCTACAGATGTGTCCTTCCTTACTTTTTCACCTGTTTCATGAAATCTCAAGGCAAGGACCTCAAGATGACCAAGGTTGGGGGGGGGGTGAGATACGTGTGCAGCCAAATACTGACTGAGGAGGGCACCACTACTCTGCAGCCAGGGACTGGTTAAGGTTATGTTCACATCTGCACCGGTGTGTTGGAGACAATTTGGCGCAGGAGAAAGTCTTGCATTATGGAGGACTTTTTCCTCACCCAGTGTCAGTTTAAAAATGATGGACATCCAATGAAACTCCTTATAGTTAATGGGGTCCGCCGGGCTCCGAGTGCAACCACTGTTTTAGTGGTCTGCCTCAATGTTGTTTGGGTCCCCTAATGGAACACTACTGTGAACCTAGTGATAGGCGGCATCTACAAGTATTTCCTATGTGTTAAGAGACCAAGACCAAGAAATAAACGCCAGCATGGGAGTTCTCAGTTCTTTGTTGTACATTCTGTAATATTTCATTTCAGCAGTATATAACATAGCCAATGTTAAAGGACATAAAAAAGATCCTCTGTAGGAGCTGTACTGTGTCTAAGGAGTGTTACCTAGTACTAATATACTGTATTGAAAGGGGCGTTCCTTTGATAACTGCTCAAGCAAGGAATGTCTGACTCCTGGGATCCCCACTGATCATCAGAATGGGGTCTCTCTTTGACCAATACTTCACTCTTGGGTGCAAGGTGGTGCCTCAGAGTAACTGAATTGAATTATAGTCGAGCATGTACTCTGTGGGACTGACTCACAGAGAGCTGAAACTAGCACTGCCATACAATGATACTGTGTCTGGGCAAAACATCACTTTTGTGGGTGATGTCCTAGTAGTTGGACATCCACCAATATGGCACCTTTCTAGTGGATAGACGGCAATCTGTTAAGATGCCAGAGATGCCTAAAGGTTGCACACCTCTGACCTATACATTTTCCAGGGTATCGTTTGTTCGTTTTATTTCCCCTTGGCGTTCCATGATGTGACTACTTTATGAAGGTTAAATAGTTAAGTGTGACCTCTGTTTTACAGCAAGTGTGTCTCACTAATCCTGTCCATACATGGTGTCTATTTAGTCTTCAGCCATGTTCCTGGCAAGGGGGCACTGGCTACTCATATCTAAACAGATGGAAGATAGCATTGAAGATATCCATATAAAGACTTCAGTAGAGAGGTGGTTGTGATGAGGTCCGCAATGTCCTCGAGCTACTGAAGAACAAACTGTTGTGAACTAAACTGCTTCAGTAAGAACATTGCCGTGTCGGTACAAGACGCCATGTATAACAACGACTCGATGTATTTACAGTGGTGGTATGGTTTATAAATGTATATCTGCACCTTTAGATATTCCTTCAGTGGAGGCAAGTTGTTGGCACCTCTATCAAGTAGCTAGAAAGTAAAGAGCCGAAGGTCAAAATGACCCTTTTGGGGGTTTTTTATTTTTGTTTTTGAATATGTACATATTTTTGTCATATATAGTGAAATATCTGCAAAGACCATGAGAAGAATCCCCCTCTTAAAGACTAATTTTTTCAGTGACCACAGGAACTGGGCAACAAAAATGAGATGTTTTACATATACACCACAAGGGGCATTCTTTTTGCTTATGAAATATATGCAAGTATGGTCACGGTTAGTGGTGAAGGGTCAAAATTAAAAGAAGAGTCATGGTGGGGTCTAGGAATGAGAGATGGGTAGCTGTTCTGGGATGAAAGAGAATGGACCATGCTGAGACGTGAAATTTAAAGGGATATCCTGGGGACTAGTAATGAGCAGGGAACCATGCTAGGGCCACAAATTAAAGGTATACAGTACTAGGGATAAAGAGCGAGAATGGGAACAATAGGTCAATAGGAAAAGCATGTTAAAGACTAATATTTAGAAAGATGCCATGCTAAGGCCAACAATGATGGGGCCATCTTTAACTAGGAAATGTGCCGGTAAAGGGAGTAAAAAAAGACTTGAGGCTCTCTGCAGTTATTTGTGTGGGTTGTAGTGGCTTATGTATAGTACCATGGCTGTTTTATTAGTTCTAGTCTATATGGGAGGAATAGACAAATCTGTCTCCCAAGATGTAAACAGGAAGAAAGTGCGTCTGTTTTGCTGCCCTCTATGGGAAGCAACCTGAACATCATGGCCGACTTTCCCAGAAGTCTTTACTGCATAATGCGGGGTTATAAGACTTCTGGGAAAGTCGAGCATGATGTTCAGGGTGCTTCCCATAGAGGGCAGCATAACAGAAGCACTGTCGTCCTGTTTACATCTTGGGAGACAGATTTGCATATTCCTCCCATGTTCCCTTGCAGTGGAGCAACTATGGCTGTAGAAGTCTCCACACACCTGAAAGGTGGTCTCGCCCTAAGGATGGACGTTATCCCCATAGTTCTAGTCTAGGCATTGTTCTGTGTGAATATACTGATGTGATACCTGGTTCTATGTAATATACTGATGTGATACCTGGTTCTGTGTAATATACTGATGTGATACCTGGATCTGTGTAATATACTGATGTGATACCTGGTTCTGTGTAATATACTGATGTGATACCTGGTTCTGTGTAATATACTGATGTGATATCTGGTTCTGTGTAATATACTGATGTGATATCTGGTCCTGTGTAATATACTGATGTGATACCTGGTTCTGTGTAATATACAGATGTGATACCTGGTACTGTGTAATATACTGATGTGATATCTGGTCCTGTGTAATATACTGATGTGATACCTGGTTCTGTGTAATATACTGATGTGATACCTGGTTCTGTGTAATATACTGATGTGATACCTGGTACTGTGTAATATACTGATGTGATATCTGGTTCTGTGTAATATACTGATGTGATACCTGGTACTGTGTAATATACTGATGTGATATCTGGTTCTGTGTAATATACTGATGTGATATCTGGTTCTGTGTAATATACTGATGTGATACCTGGTTCTGTGTAATATACTGATGTGATACCTGGTTCTGTGTAATATACTGATGTGATACCTGGCTCTGTGTAATATACTGATGTGGTAGCTGGTTCTGTGTAATATACTGATGTGATACCTGGTTCTGTGTAATATACTGATGTGGTAGCTGGTTCTGTGTAATATACTGATGTGATACCTGGTTCTGTGTAATATACTGATGTGATACCTGGTACTGTGTAATATACTGATGTGATATCTGGTTCTGTGTAATATACTGATGTGATACCTGGTACTGTGTAATATACTGATGTGATACCTGGTTCTGTGTAATATACTGATGTGGTAGCTGGTTCTGTGTAATATACTGATGTGATACCTGGTTCTGTGTAATATACTGATGTGATACCTGGTTCTGTGTAATATACCGATGTGATACCTGGTTCTGTGTAAAATACTGATGTGATACCTGGTTCTGTGTAATATACTGATGTGATATCTGGTTCATCTGGTTCTGTGTAATATACTGATGTGATACCTGGTTCTGTGTAATATACTGATCTGATATCTGGTTCTGTGTAATATACTGATGTGATACCTGGTTCTGTGTGATATACTGATGTGATACCTGGTTCTGTGTAATATACTGATGTGATACCTGGTTCTGTGTAATATACTGATGTGATACCTGGTTCTGTGTAATATACTGATGTGATAGCTGGCTCTGTGTAATATACTGATGTGATATCTGGTTCTGTGTAATATACTGATGTGATACCTGGTTCTGTGTAATATACTGATGTGATACCTGGTTCTGTGTAATATACTGATGTGATACCTGGTTCTGTGTAATATACTGATGTGATATCTGGTTCTGTGTAATATACTGATGTGATACCTGGTTCTGTGTAATATACTGATGTGATACCTGGTTCTGTGTAACATACTGATGTGATACCTGGTTCTGTGTAATATACTGATGTGATACCTGGTTCTGTGTAATATACTGATGTGATAGCTGGCTCTGTGTAATATACTGATGTGATACCTGGATCTGTGTAATATACTGATGTGATACCTGGTTCTGTGTAATATACTGATGTGATACCTGGTTCTGTGTAATATACTGATGTGATACCTGGTTCTGTGTAATATACTGATGTGATACCTGGTTCTGTGTAATATACTGTGTAATATACTGATGCAATGCATTGCATTAGTGATCAGACCTTTGCAATTACATTGCATTGCAAAAAAAATCGTCATTTCTTTTGCAGGCTGCATAGAGCAGCCTGCAAAAGAAAAGCGCTGCAGACAGGCCGGGGAGCCTTTACAAGGCTCCTGGCTGTCATGCCAACGTGACATCGGCCCTGGAGCATGCTCCAGGTGCCGGCAATCACAAGCGCCAGAAGGGTTAATGCCCACGGTCGGTGTGGGCACCGACCGGAGGCATTAGCGCTGGATGTCTGCTGACACCAGCAGACACCAGGCGGCTATGGCGGCCGCCCGACTCCCGGGTGGCCGGCATAGTTAAACACCCGATGACACCAGAAGACACCAGGCGGCTATGGCGGCCGCCCGACTCCCGGGTGGCCGGCATAGTTAAACACCCGATGCCGGGTGTTTAACTATGCCGGCCACCCGGGAGTCGGGCGGCCGCCATAGCCGCCTGGTGTATGCTGGTGTCAGCAGACATCCAGCACTAATGCCTCCGGTCGGTGCCCACACAAGCTCCCATAGAAATGAATGGAAGCGCCCGGCACGCCGATTAACCCCCCGCTTGCCGGCTAATTCCATTCATTTATATTCACTACGTCTTACTTTCGGGGGAGCGCCTTATATTAGGCAAGGCAGCAAAATGTCTGCCATGCCTTACTTTCGGGGTATGTCCTATTTTCAGGGAAACACGGTAGTATACTCTCTCACATACTGTAACAGGAATGATATAACAGGGAAGGTCTCTTCTTAGGTACGTTCCACTAGTTATCACGTACGTGGACTCTTTCATTCACATGGAGGTTCTTGTGATTATATCCTATAGATATACATTTACCGTACTTTGCTTATTTTCTCCGCAGTTGGGTTTTCTTCAGTCTTTTATAAACCAAATCAAAAATGTAGAAGAAAAGATACCATGCTGGGTACACACCTCTACCCCCGGGGGAGTGATATAGAACTTACCGCATAGTGTGTTGTTCTTGGGTTCAGTGGGTAAATGCTCCAGTTTTCCTCTGTATTGTTACACTACATGTTAAGACGATTATGTAAGTATCTACTTTACATTAATCCCCTTCTACTGTAGCTTTGTGTCGCCATAGTTCATGTTGTTCATTACACCGAAGGGAGCTTTATTATTTTATCCTTTCTTCTCATGGGTTGGGGGTCAGGTGCTCATCTCACATAAATGCTTACCCTGTAGTGTTAGACGTTGCGACATTCTTTCAGTAATACGTCGGCAGACCGCGGGTTCAATAGAGATTGCCAGTGCTTAAGACGTCTCCTGCAGATGTCGGATCTTTGTGTTTTCTTTACCTTGATAAAATAAGTATGGCTTTATTATGTGGCAGGAACAAGACTTCATCTTTCTTCTAACAAATGTAAACAATGGAAATTGTGTTCTTTTAGTTCAGGCCATGACAAATTTATTGAAGTGTGCCAGAAAAACGAATCTTTGTGAACTTAGACTAAACTCGGCACCTCCAGACTTCACATTAATGTGTCTACTATGTGCTCATTTCGTGATCTCTTTCAGTCACACAGTACATCGACTTTTTTTTACTGATGTCCTGATATATTTTAGGCATTATGAAATGTAGAACAATGATTCTGGTGTTGCATAAAATAGATGATTCTCAGGACTCTGTGAACGGTAAAATTCCCAGTTTTTTCAATTATTTAGCGGCCAATACTTTCTACTCCCCCATCCACACTCCTGTGCAGGCCGGCTCCGCTGCCGCCTCTCTGATATCCCAGCATTCTTCAACGTCAACTACAGCTTACCCGGCGGCGGCAGGGCATCCGGCCTGCACAGGAGTGTGAGTCAAATGTATTGTCTGCTACTTATTGCAATAAATAATCATTAGCAGCCGATGAACAAACTATGAAGAGGGCTAATGGCGTCATACACTGGGGATGGGCCATAAAAATAAGGTCATATACTATGTGGGTGCCTAAAAGTGTGCCATATACTGAGCGTGGGCCAAAAAAAAGGTGGTTGAGTACCATGTGGAGGCCAAAAAAAAAGTAAAGTACTGTGTCTGAATTTTGATATATTGTTTTTTTCCCGGGGTGGGGGGTGGGGTGCACCTTTCTACAGTTTGCCTCAGGCAGCAGAGAGGCTCGGTTCACCTCTGTCTATGAAAGATGAGGATCTCCTCTATCATACAACACCAGAAGAAGATTTCTATATAAGCAGCCCTCCCCTACCATCATTTTCTCTTCATCATACATAAACCATAACTAAACTTTCAGGCATCTTTTGATTTTATCATTAATATATTTTGTCTCCTTTTTTGTGAAATCTTACATCTCTTTACTACACTGTCTACCAATAAATATTTGTCCACCAGATGTAGAATAGAAAAACAACATTTATTCCTATTCAATAGTTGGTAGACTCCAGCAGATGCTTCCTTATGGATGGGATTGATCGACACAATACTCCCGGATGCCTGGTGACCCTCCTGGTGTATGTGAGCCATCGGTTGGGTGCGGTTTCTCTGCCCAGCACTCGTCAGTCTCTATCTCCCAGTTTCGGGGGTTTGCCGACTTGGGGCACATTATGACAATCACTGTTCACCTTCCACTTCGTAATCACATAGGCCATTGTCGATTTTGGGTAATTCAGTTTGCTTTCTATGTCCCTTAAGGATCGACCATTTCTGTGGTATCCCACAATTACCCCTTTCTCGAAATCCGACAACTCTGCACTCCATGACATCTTTCTAATGCCAATGCTGTTTCTTATTTAACGGCGGAAGGCGTGACGTACATCACGACCGCAGATATCTTCCTTTGCATGGGTGTCCAAATACTTATTGGTAGACAGTGTATTTCCCTTACTTCTGTACTGAGAGCTGTTTCTGCCTTTCTCTGAATGTTACTGTGTATGATGTATAAAAAATAAGAAAACTTGATAATCTTCAGTAGTTGATACCTTTTTAATGGCTAACTCATAATGATGACAAATGACTGACGTTTCGGAACACTTAGGCTCCTTTATCAAAGTAAATTTTCAAGTAAAGGAGCCTAAGTGTTCCGAAACGTCAGTCATTTGTCATCATTATGAGTTAGCCATTAAAAAGGTATCAACTACTGAAGATTATCAAGTTTTCTTATTTTTTATATTTCCAACCCACTGGCTAACACGGTACAACAACGAACATTTTCCTTATGTGTATGATGTATGGAGAGTATAGACCTGTGAAATGTAGAGTAAATGACAGTAGGAGAGGGTCACTTCAAACAGTTATATCTGGGAAGTTATAAAACATAAAGCTTGCAGTGCTATCTATATTATATCCGGAGATATCTCTGGTTGAAAACACAGTTAAGATTAAGATATTTATATGTAGCTGCAAAATATTTAAAATAGACAATAATGGGGTCCGCTGGGTGCCCACTGTTTTTATGCTGAAACTGGTGGAGAGAAAAGCTCTCTGCGCAGGAATTTTCTTTCTGTCGATTTTCAGCAATTTCTGCAGTGGAGTCAGTGAGAGGCAGGAACAGCTCTCAGTACAGAAGCAAGGTAAAGAATAGAAAGATTCAGGATTTCACAGAAAGGAGACAAAAGGGGTTGTTAACCACTTCAGTACCAGGCCAATTTGTGGTCCAGGACCAGACACATTTTAGGTTTATTTTGTATGTGCGGTTTTGAGGGCTGTAACATTTTTCCCGTATGTCTGTCAACTAATTTTTGCGTTTTTTATCGGGGACACATAGGGCTTTATTTTTATGTTATTTTTATTTTCAAATGTGTTTTAATTTTTTTAAAATCTGGGAAAACATAAACAAAATAGGAGGGAAATTGTGTCTGGTTTTCAAAATTTTATTTTTTTTTTTTTTTAATTTAATAACACAAAGTGTCACTAAAAAACTTTTATAATATAGTTTTTCCTCTCCGTTACGGTAATTTTTATTTTGTATGGTGTCGTCGGGGGTGGGGCTATAACCTTTAATAACAGCGTTTTATTAGCGTATTATTTATTTATTTTTTATTATTATTTTATTTACATTTTTTTTAAAACTTTTTTATTATATTTTTATTTATTTTTTTTTTTTTTCAGATTGTGGCCCCATAAGGTGATAAGAGACCTTTGGGGAAATCTGATCACTTATTTTTTTTTGTACTTGAGGCTGATTTCTCCTATAACTGGGGCTGCTACATTTAACCTCAGATACAGGAGGAATACAGCCTCCTGCACACTGTTCTTTACACTTAGAGAACTGATCTGGGTCCTGTAGGACCCAGCAGCTCTTGTAAGAGGGTCAGAGGGCAGCTGAATTATGGCTGCGTCCATAGCTGTGTATACAGTGCTCATTGAGCGCTGTATACACACCGATCGAGAAGGCTGGGGAGGTAATAAATCTGCCCTGTCTTCTCTCTGGGAGCTCCGGCTGAAGTTACAGCCGGCTCCTAGTGAAAGCAGCTACACGATCTCCGTGCAGCTGCTGTGTTCTGATGGACGTACAGGTACGTCCTGTCAGAACTAGACAACCACTTCCCGGACGTTTATAGTCTATGGGCGGTCCGGAAGTGGTTAAAGTATATTACAAAATCTATTAATAATACAAATTAAAATTTGGCCAAAACTTTAGTTACGCATTCTCAAGTTGAACTTTACTACTATGTAAGTTTTACTTTTTCCCACTCAACTATATATACACCATGGTCCCTGTGGATGGAAGGTGATTTGGCAGCCCTGCTTTCTCTTGGGACATGTCTACCGATGTGAAGGAGGGCTTATCGAGGGCTGGTCCAAGATCTTTGGTCACGTTACGGGCTTGAACTTGCATTTCAATTATTAAAAAATGTTACAATTTCTGATAAATTTCGGTACAAGTGTAGAGTTCGTAATATGTTTCCCATGCCAGTCTTCTGTATATTAGGAAATTCCAATAATAGGATATGGAGTCTCCCGGGCCCAGCTTGTTTGGTGGAGCTTGTGATGGCGTTTCTATCTTTGTGAACAAGTCTCCCATGTGAATTCATCATAAATTTCTCTTGACAGACTAAAAGCGATCAGATTTCTCTTGGGCCACCGGAGACCAGTGTGGTGTGGTTTATGGGAACGTTTATAAAAGACTGGGATGGAATTAGAAAAATTAATAACTGTGTGACTAGGAATTCACAACCCATGTACATGTATGAGATAATATTCTAGAAAGAAATGACCTTTTTAGACATTGGAGATGACAATAAATTGTTACCAGCTTTGACTGTCCAATGTATCATTAGCAGACACTTTGGTAAATCCCTCGCCTAACCAATGTAGTTCAGTATTATAATTTTGATGATCATAAAGGTCACAAATGTCAGAATGTAAGGGCTAAATGTCTTTGTGCAGGAAGAAAAGCTCCTGAGGATTTCTCCATAAATGTATTAAACATTGACTGATGATCTTACTATTTATTAAGGCTGTGTCGCTGACGTACTGGCTTATTTATTAGCACTTTTGTTTGGCAAACTATCATCGCCTGTATTCCTCTGAATGGTGCACTCTTTAGGGAACATGACTCACTACTTAAGAGAAATTTATCACTTTCATGTTTTTAACTAATTATTGACAAATATTCTTTTTATTTATTCTATTTTTTTCTAATTTGTAGATGGTTTTTTGTCTATTTTCTGTACGTGGTTATTGCTTGAGACGCTCTTATAGAGGACCTTTCATCCTATCCTACTAATCCTATCCTATACTTCTAATATTTAGGTGTTTGGATGTTTGTGAGTTTGGATGTTTGTTCCTCAATCACACAAAAACGGCTGAACGGATTTGCATGAAATTTGCCACATACATAGATAGGAACCCCGATTAAAACATAGGCTACTTTTTATCTCGGTAAATTATGTCACTACACGACCGCAGTGAAGGAAATTAGGTTCACACAACACTAAAGGACCTGTGATGACGTCTTCACAGGTCCTTAAGCTATTCTCAGATAGGATCATGCAAGGCAGTGGGGAGGAGCTAAACGCTATTTTGTGGGCAGAACTATATAGGATGAAGCTGGACAGTGTGAAAGCTGAAGAAGAATTTGGAGTCTCTTAGAAGATCAAGAGACTACAGAACATGCAGGCTGTGTGTGGGCAAGAGGAGTATATCGTGTGTAGAGTTTCAGTGAGTACTATAGGGAATGTGTTGTTCTGCCTCTGATGGGGGAAGGGGAAGAACTTTGGCACATTTCAGCAACATCCGGTCAGCCCTTTGTAACACAAAAGCTGCTCAGACAGTCACTTAACCAAACCCCTGTAATCACAATTGTCCGATGTAGCAGAGTTTAGGCAGTTCTGTATACTGTATTAGTGTTGTATCAGTCACATGGAGGTGTAAAAACATATCCTCTAAAAAAAACTGACTATAGTAGTTGGACTATATAGCTAGATGTAGTCAGATGCCTGAGTACTACTTGTTATTTGTATTTGATAGCCCATCATACTAATAGTAAGTTGTATTTTAAGTTGAATTCTTATGTTCAAGTTACATTTGGAAGAAATTTCTGTGCGGAACATTCTTGTACGAGTCTGTCATGTTTTTTCATCTTTTTCTAGAAGTAACACAGTGCAGAATAAGTTGTTCTGTTGACCCATCTTATTGACCAGACATTAAGACTTATAAATAGTCCGCTAGCAAGAGAGGTTATTAGAGGTTTAATACATCTCATCCAATGATTTACATGTTGTAAAACTTAACTTCTTACCATTGACTAAACAGCAATATAAGAGACAGTCCTGTTAGTCTTATAAGACAACATACTAGCCACTTAGCTTTTAGGCTTCTTCAAGTTTGGCAATAGTGATGTAGAGGACGACCACAAGTCTACTATATCTTTGGACTTTACTTTGACGCAAACTGGGAAAAATGCATTAAACACTGTTAAAGGTGTTTTCCAGGACATATATCGATGACTTTTCCTTAGGATAGGTCATCAATTTGTGATCAGTGGAGGGAACAACAACTGGGAACTCTACAGATCCACGATGTTCACGTGAGCACGGAAGTGCCTAAACCCAAGATCACTTTATTATAATCAAGACTCTAAAGCCAAAAACAAAATGTTCTTCCAGTATTTAATGAGATAAATGTATAGGGGTTTTTACAATACATGTTCCTAATATTGCTCTGATGTTCGCCTACTTGAGGACAGACAGATGTGCCATTTGCTGTAGTTCACCACTAGGATGTTTTTGCATGTTTGCAGTATTATAAAAAGATGTGTTGGACCTTAAAGATTTTGGAGTTGTGCCTGTGAACCCAAAACATGTTTAAGTCATTGACTCATGCATTGATAAATCTTGTGAGATCTTTAAGTAGACATGTTTCATAAGAACAAGCTAAAGCTGGGTTCACATCTGCGTTGCTTTAGTCCGTTCCATTTAACATGGATATATTTAATAACTGGCTGCAACAGAACCTCAAGGGACCACGTTTACTATATTGAGGTCCATAAGGTATTCATTATTTACTCTGATGTTTTGCCTCACAAAGAAAAGTTGTGTTTGCTGTACTGTTTTGTCCATGATTTTAGGTGGACTCTGAGCTGGAGGGCTCCAGAAAGTGAGTAGACATTCCCAAGCCACAATCTGATGAGCATTGGCCAGACCAAGGTGCAAGTTTAAGGCTCTCTCTGCTTTTTACCCTTTAATCTCAATACAAAGACCAGGACTTCGCTGTTGGAAGCCTCCAGATCCAATTGGTAGGGTGCAGCAAGAATGATGTAGTCGTAAGTAGCTGAGGTCTGAACATGGGATCAGTCACATAATAGGGGACTAAAGTCACAGTCAAGGCAAGGTCAGAATCCAGAGACAAAGACAAGACCCAAGTGACAAAACCAGAGATAATGTGCAAAGTTAGAGATATGATGGAGAAAATATCAAAATCAAAGAACACAATAGGGAGTAGTCAACAAGTCAGGAAAGACTTCTGCCCCAGATGGTGTCTGCTTGCTGGGACTTAAATAGCTTTCCTTATTGCCTCAGCTGCCAGTGCTGAGAACCAAAACTAAAAATATGGGACCCAAAAGTGTGAGACCTGCCATCCATGAGAAGATTGCCAATAATGGAGTACATCTGCCCATTGGACTTCTAAATCCAGAAAAAGAAGAGTTGTATTACAAGACATATTGAAAAAATATATATCCTTGTACCGTGTTAGCCAGTGGATATGAAATGAAAGAAATTTTTTGAGAGAAGTCCTCAGTAGTTGATACCTTTTTTAATGGCTAACTCAAAAAGTTTTTTGATGACATATCAAGCTTTCGAGACTCTATAGGGGTCTCTTCATAACATCCTGATAAAGAGACCTCTATAGAGTCTCGAAAGCTTGATATGTCATCAAAAAACTTTTTGAGTTAGCCATTAAAAAAGGTATCAACTACTGAGGACTTCTCTCAAAAAATTTCTTTCAAGACATATTGAATAATCTATACACCAAACTATATGTCAATCTGCTCACCACCCTCATGCTCTATAACATGCTGCCTGCAGTTTTAACCTTTACCTTCTTGTCATAATAGGACGTTGGATGTCAGCGATTTAAAGATGGGACCCGCTCAGGAGGTGAACGGGTGCCATAGCCTATACGCAGTGGAGACCTGATGGCAGTGCCTGCAGGCAGAGTCCTCTCTGATCATGGCCAAGACTCTTCTGAGACCTCTGATCACTGGCGGTGCAGTAGTATTGTAATAAAAAGTTATCAAAACATTAGACATTCCCCAAATGATATAAATTAAAAGTACAATTGGCCCCTCAAAAAATGACACCTTACAAAGCCCCGTATACAGAAAGATAAAAAAAAATAACAGGTTTCAGAATATGACAATCCAAGAATTTTAGGTTTTATTAATTTTTCCTAGCTTTGGTTTTCAGTTAAGGCGATAAAACATAATTTTAAAAAATTGTATAAATTGGTTATTGCCGTTATTATAACAATCTGAAAAAAAAAAATGGGTAGGAGATTATTTTGGCTACCGATTTTGCACAAATGGCACAAAATGCAAGTTTTTTCTAAATCCACCCCCTGGCCAATCTGATTTTTTGTTTACAGCTACTCAGTATATCAAACAAAATATTTAATGGTGCCAACTATGAAGAACAATCTATCCTGCAAAAAATAAGCCTTCATCTGTGAATGGAAAAATAATGGTATGAGTAAAGTAAAAAATGAAGATAAAAAAAACAAAAGCGGTTAAGCTAAACTCCTTAACCCCTTAAGGACACAGCCCAAAAGTATGTTAAGGACCAGGCCTGTTTTTTCAAAATTGACATGTGTCACTTTAAATGGCAATAACTTTGAGACGCTTTAACTTACACAAGTGATTTTGAGAATGTTTTCTCGTAACACATTATACTTCATGTTAGTGGTAAACACTAATCAATATTTATGTATTTACTTATTAAAAAAATAGGAAATTTGATGGAAATTTGGAAAAAATTGCAATTTTCAAAATGTGAAATTCTCTGCTTTTCAGGCAGATAGTTATACCACCCAAATACAGTAATAAATAGTATCTCCCATATCTCTGCTTTATATCAGCATCATCTTTTGATTGTATTT
The DNA here is from genome assembly GCF_031893055.1 of Leptodactylus fuscus. Classification (NCBI taxonomy): domain Eukaryota; kingdom Metazoa; phylum Chordata; class Amphibia; order Anura; family Leptodactylidae; genus Leptodactylus; species Leptodactylus fuscus. The sequence continues at coordinate 247,297,875 of NC_134266.1, forward strand.
TAATTTATTTTGAACGTTACAAGGCTTACAAGTGTAACAGCGATTTTCCAGATTTACAAGAAATTTAACTGTTTGTTTTGTTTGTTTGTTTTACACACTTTATTATTTTTTTTTTTAAAAAAAACTTTTTTACATTTGTGCTGTAAGCACACTAGAACCTGCGATCAGAGAGGATCGCTGGTTCTATACTAACTATAGACTTGCAATACACGTGTATTGCAGTCTATAGAGGAAGCTAGCTATGCAGATGCATAGACTAGCTTCCACTCGTCCTGGCATCCAAGGGGTTAACCCTCCCCCCATCGGAGCTCGCTCCGATGGAGGGAGGGATTAAGGAGCAGCGTGTAGCTGTAAATTACAGCTCACACAGACTTCTGATGCTGCCGGCAGACTGCTTTATAGCCCGGCCAAACCCCTAGGCTGCCATGATCACTATGGATCATGGCACCTTAAGGGTTAAACAGCGGGGGTCGGTGCAATCACCGTCCCTGCTGCTACAGGGGAAGCCTGGCTGTCAGATACAGCCGGCCTCCCGTGGAGATCGCACGGGCTCTGCTTCTGAGCCCGTGCAATCTCAATCACGTACAGGTACGTGGGAATGCGGGAACTAACCACATTCCCTGACGTACAGGTACGTGATTTAGCGTTAAGGGGTTAATATCCTTAGGCCCGATTGCATTCCCATTAGACGATAATGGGATCCGTGTGGTTTCCACTCTGTTTCCGCACAAATCATGCAGAGAAAAATGCTGCTTGTGGGACTTTTCTCGCCACATGTTTCCTGCGGAAACCGAGTGGAAACCACATGGATCCCATTATAGTCTAGGGGGTTCCCCAGATAACCTCTTTTTAATGCGTATAGGTTTCCATTTGGGGGGTCCACAAGCGAAACCCAAACGCAGATGTGAATAGGGCCTTAGTTGCAATGGCCTACTGTAACCTTGAAGACCTTAAAAGCAGTACAAATCAGTAAAAGTGTAGCTTTCATTTTTCTGTACGATAAAACAATCCATTGTGTTAATGGAGCAGGTCAACCCCATAGAACAATATGTAACTCAATGGTTATGATGTATCATCAGTGAAACTTTTTAGAATGTTGACCATAATGCATATTCCAAAGACCTCTTGTAACTCCCAAGGTCTCTGTGCACAGATTGTACTGGGTTACATCAGTCCATCATTGGGCTGACAATCTATTTCCCCTCTCTGACACGCTACAGCCGCTCTCATAAGAAAATGTTTATCCTGACTCTATTTTTTGAGAGACAGGAGGCGAGAACAATCTCATACAAGTGAAATAACCATCATCTGTGACCTTTTACTGAGCTGTTTCATCATGTTTGTGAAATTAAACTAGTAATTCTACTAAAAAAAAACAAAAAAAAGTTGGATGACAAGGTTACGTAAAAATTGTTTGGATGACCCCTTGTATTGTAGAAGTAGGAGGCAGCCACATATGTCATATAGTAATAATTCATATACTAATAATTCAGGAGTTGTAATTCCCACATGAAGCTTAGAGGAACATTACACATTTTATGTTACTTTTTTACTAAATTTCGATTCCCATGTTTTGCTGTTTTTGTAAGATTTCTCCCAAAGGAATAATGGATAGTAACCATCTCTAGGCGCGCTCAGCTAATGTTCTGATGATCTGGCAAACCGATTTCAGCTGTGGGCCAGAAGTTCGCAACGCCTGTACAATGTCCAAATGATATATGGCTCCCTATAACGATGTGAGAACGGAATTTTATGTTGATTTTGCCTCCAGGCACAGGTTTTACTATTCATATTGTACAACTCAGGCACATGAAGGTGATACATGCTCATGTAGCATCTGTAAGTCATTGTCTTTATAACACCTCTTTTACCCATCCCCCATATTTTTCTGCTTTGTGTCAGCTCAACAAATGTCTTTTGGATGTCAGAAGCCTGGAAACTGCCACAAAATTAGCAAATTTTGCTCCAGCCCAACAGAATTTTTCCACCTCTCATTCAGTTCAATTGAGATTATGAAACAAAAGCCACCTAAGTCTGAGGCCCCATACCGTTCTTCCCGCAGTACCTTGCACAGATAGTTCACAGAGGTTTTCTCTGCAGACTTTCTACTTCAATTGTATCTATAGGGAAACTGCCGGCGTTTCCGTAGCCATAATTGACATGCTGCGATTTTCTGCAACGGTTTTGCAAATTGCTGTGTGGCTGCAATGCGTTTTTTTCCCGCAAAATGGGAATGGGGTTCGCTATATTCCCATCCACTTTGCTGTGACTGCCAAACACAGCGTTTATTCGAGGGCTTTTTTTTTTTTCTGTTAGTTGAAAAAAATCTGCATATGCTTCGCAATGAAATGTGTAGGCGGCAGATTTCAGGCAGAATTTGGAGATTCAGCTGTGGGAATGTACTCTGAGGCCGGAAACGTCGCGATTTGCCCATGGCCGAATTGCTCCGGGAAAAATTGCAGCATTATACAATACAGGCAAAGTGGATGGGATTCATGCGAATCCCATGCCCACATTGCATTCAAAACTACAGTGAGGACACGTTGCGATTTCCAAAACTGGTGTGGTTTTGGAAATTGGTCGATTATACCTACGAAAACACCAGTGGCTTTCCCGTAGATAGAATTGTAACTGAAAGTCCGCAGAGGAAAACTCTTGTGAACTTTCTGTTCAAAGCGCAGCGGGAAGAACCGCGATGCGTGTCCGTTGCGTTTTTTCCCACAGTGCTTTAGCACTGCCTATCATCTCGTGAGGCCTTAGCCTAAGGGTAAGTTCACAGGGTGGAATTTGTAAAATCTTTTAAAAAGTTGCTTCATAAATTCAGGTGCAGAACTTCCTTGTTTTGCAGAGTCCACCATTGTATTAGCAAATTCCACCTCAATTGTCAGATTTTTCTGCCTTCCATTCATTTCATGGGAGTTCTCAGGCACTTCAGCCTCAAATTCCAATATACTATCCGGCCCTCTGGCCTTCCACCATGCCATTAGTTTACTTGTTAGGCTCAGATATATGGGGGTTTGGGGTTCTATGGCAGGATCAAGCAGGGCACTTTTTCTTTTTTTTCTTCCTCAAAACCAGTACAAAATTACCCAGTACAATTGACACTCGTAATACTCATAATTAATGATTTGGCGCATCTTATAAACTTGATGTCTTATTTGACATATTTCATCTTTTTTTGGCAATAAGTTCTTCATCCTTTTTGTATGAATGAAATAGATGCTTTTTCCTTCATTTTTTTTTTTTATACTCTATTAAAGGCATTAGCTGGGACTATTATATTGACTACTGTGAGCACTTAGAGGACCTTTCATTTCCTCATGCACATCTGGTTTTATATGCCGCAAGGAAGTCGACAGTGCGCTGCCTCAAATTTCTCTTTCAACCCCTCCCTCCTTGACCTCTTGCGCCAGAATACATAGCAAGATTGAACAGGATCTTAGGAAGCAGAATCAGTGAGAAACTTGTTCCTGATTGTGATATATATCATCATGAACCCCTATGTTACTACCCGCCCGGTACTAGATTGTTTCTGAAGAAGGTCCAAATGACCGAAACATTATGCCCTTTGATCTAGTGTCTGCTTTATCCATATATGCTTACTGTCTCAATGTTCGTGGCATTATCACTTGTTCCTGATTAAATTGTCACAAATTATTGTACCATAGTGTGTGCAGCAGCATCTGTTCTCTGTGATATATATCAGGGATGACACTAGTCTTTATGGGATTTGATTTCTGAATTTTCCCTCTCTACCATATTTTGTTTGCTGATGGTGAGGCAGAGTCTGCATTAAAATTGGTACAAAATTCCAGCGTTTGAACGATGGTTCTCTCAAAAAAGAGTTCCAACCATATTTAGGATAAGATAATTTAAACATTTGTCATAGATCAGGGGTCTTCAAACTACAGCCCGTGGGGCACATGCGGCCCGCCGAGGACATTTGTCCAACCCGCCGCATGTGGCCCGCGTGCTGTCGCCTGGCTCACTCACAAACGGAGAATCTGGCACATGGTTCTCCATTAATGAGCTTTTGCTACTTTCCATTGTACAGTCCTATGAAAAAGTTTGGGCACCCCTATTAATCTTAATCATTTTTTGTTCTAAATATTTTGGTGTTTGCAACAGCCATTTCAGTTTGATATATCTAATAACTGATGGACACAGTAATATTTCAGGATTGAAATGAGGTTTATTGTACTAACAGAAAATGTGCAATATGCATTAAACCAAAATTTGACCGGTGCAAAAGTATGGGCACCCTTATCATTTTATTGATTTGAATACTCCTAACTACTTTTTACTGACTTACTGAAGCACAAAATTGGTTTTGTAACCTCAGTGAGCTTTGAACTTCATAGCCAGATGTATCCAATCATAAGAAAAGGTATTTAAGGTGGCCAATTGCAAGTTGATCTCCTATTTGAATCTCCTCTGAAGAGTGGCATCATGGGCTACTCAAAACAACTCTCAAATGATCTGAAAACAAAGATTGTTCAACATAGTTGTTCAGGGGAAGGATACAAAAAGTTGTCTCAGAGATTTAACCTGTCAGTTTCCACTGTGAGGAACATAGTAAGGAAATGGAAGACCACAGGGACAGTTCTTGTTAAGCCCAGAAGTGGCAGGCCAAGAAAAATATCAGAAAGGCAGAGAAGAAGAATGGTGAGAACAGTCAAGGACAATCCACAGACCACCTCCAAAGAGCTGCAGCATCATCTTGCTGCAGATGGTGTCACTGTGCATCGGTCAACTATACAGCGCACTTTGCACAAGGAGAAGCTGTATGGGAGAGTGATGAGAAAGAAGCCGTTTCTGCACGTACGCCACAAATAGAGTTGCCTGAGGTATGAAAAAGCACATTTGGACAAGGCAGCTTCATTTTGGAAACAAAAATTGAGTTGTTTGGTTATAAAAAAAGGCGTTATGCATGGCGTCCAAAAAGAAACAGCATTCCAAGAAAAACACTTGCTACCCACTGTAAAATTTGGTGGAGGTTCCATCATGCTTTGGGGCTGTGTGGCCAATGCCGGCATCGGGAATCTTGTTAAAGTTGAGAGTCGCATGGATTCCACTCAGTATCAGCAGATTCTTGAGAATAATGTTCAAGAATCAGTGACGAAGTTGAAGTTACGCCGGGGATGGATATTTCAGCAAGACAATGATCCAAAACACCGCTCCAAATCCTCAGGCATTCATGCAGAGGAACAATTACAATGTTCTGGAATGGCCATCCCAGTCCCCAGACCTGAATATCATTGAACATCTGTGGGATGATTTGAAGCGGGCTGTCCATGCTCGGCGACCATCTAACTTAACTGAACTTGAATTGTTTGTCCAAAATACCTTTATCCAGGATCCAGGAACTGATTAAAAGCTACAGGAAGCGACTAGAGGCTGTTATCTTTGCAAAAGGAGGATCTACTAAATATTAATGTCACTTTTCTGTTGAGGTGCCCATACTTTTGCACCGGTCAAATTTTGGTTTAATGCATATTGCACATTTTCTGTTAGTACAATAAACCTCATTTCAATCCTGAAATATTACTGTGTCCATCAGTTATTAGATATATCAAACTGAAATGGCTGTTATAAACACCAAAATATTTAGAACTAAAAATGATTAAGATTAATAGGGGTGCCCAAACTTTTTCATAGGACTGTATGTGCCAACTGAAGAGCATATAATACTGGGGGGGAGTGGTGTACTGAGGAGCATATAATACTGTGTGTGGGGGTGTACTGAGGAGCATATAATACTGTGTGGGGGGGGGTGTACTGAGGAGCAGATAATACTGTGGTGGGGCCTGCCGTTGAGCATACAATACTGTTGGGGGAAGCTACTGTGGAGCATATAATCTTAATTTTTTTTAAAAAAACAAACAAACTATATTTCGGCCCTTTAATGGTCTTAGGGACAGTGAACTGGACCCCTGTTTGAAAAGTTTGAGGACCCCATCATAGATCATCAGAAGTGGATAAGTTTTACTATATAGAATTTCAGGGGAATGAACAATAGTGCAAAAGCTTTTCATTAGAAAAAGTCAAGGCTGTCTACAGTTTAAACACAGGACAAGTAGAATCCAGGACCATGCTATAAGGCCAAGTAGCATGGCTTTGGATCCTACTTAAACTATGTTCACACTGTAGGCTTATTGTGGGCCCAAGAGAGAAAAGGGAGCGTGATCAGCCTTGACCTATTTCTAGTGCAAAGCTTTTGCACTATTAATCACTCTGATAACATCTAGCCTGAATGTGTCCTCTGTGTCAGGATTTCGAGGACCGCTGCACTCAGTCCCATTTTACAAGCTTTCAAAACTGTTGTTCAAACTGTTGTGGTACCGCAACAAGACAACATACTTATTGAATCTTAAAGGGGTTGTCCCATTTCCTTCTCTCAGCACCTTTGCCAGCTCTCTCTTCTTTTCCCTTCCTGTATTATACAACAAGTCGGCGAGTGGGCTTTGACCGTTTGATGGATACGACAGTATGAAGATAAACCGCTCTGAAATTAATACAGAGAACTCCGCTTTCTTCCCTCCAGGGAGCAGTGAGTCACGTCATCGGACCTGCTATCAGATAACAGGTCAGGTGCCTTGACAACAATGTGTAAACGTTCCAAGAAATAATTTCTAAAGCAATGTATTTATGAAAACTCTTGAATTTACTTAAAGAGGACCTTTCATCAGATTGGGCACAGGCAGTTCCATATACTGCTGAATTCAGCGCACTATCGGCTTTCCCGATCTGTGCCCCGGGTAAAGCGCTATCTGTATCGTAGCGCTTTACAGTCAGAAGGGCGTTTCTGACAGTCAGTCAGGAACGTCCTTCTCCACAGCAGCGCCTATCGCTTCTGACTGTAAAGAGCTACGGTATCGGGACCGATAGTGCTTTACCGGGGCACAGATCGGGAAAGCCAATAGTGTGCTGAGTTCAGTGCACTGTCGGCTTTCCAGCAGTATATAGAACTGCCTGTGCCGAATCTGATGAAAGGTCTTTAAGATACAGTATAGATAGGATCCTTGAGTTGAGAATACCCCTTTAGGCTGAGGCCCTACATTGCAGAAACACAGTTTATTTTGTTGCAGATTTTGCTGCGTTTTTTTAAGCCTAACTTAGGAAACGCTACAAAAGGAATGGAAAACATATAGCTGCATTTCTGTAACGTGGGGCCTCAGCCTTCAGGGGGTGGAAGGAACATTATCTCCCTATAATCCACATCCACCTAAGAGTTCTGTACAAGGGAGCACTTTTTTTTTTTTTTTAAAATGTAGATTGTGAGCCCCACATGGAGCTCACGATGTACATTTTTCCCTATCAGTATGTCTTTGGAATATGGGATGGAAATCCATGCAAACACGGGGAGAACATACAAACTCCTTGCAGATGGTTTTTTGTCCTTGGCGGGATTTGAACACCAGGACTCCAGCGCTGCAAGGCTGCAGTGCTAACCACTGAGCCACCGTGTGGCCCCCCCAAGGGAGCACTTTTTTGTTCAGTTTTTTTTTCTTTGAGCAATTCAGGTAGTTTGGGGTATACATGTTTTATTTAGAGATGTTGAAATTATTCCGTGATGTGGTAAGTATTCATCGATTCCAAAAATGACACTTTTTATATATTTGGAATTGCAGGAGTAGAAGGCCTTCTGTACAATCTGTTTATGATTTTTTGTTTTCCATTTCTACAACTGTAATTCTTTTCTGTTTTTCCGATATACTTTTCATTGACTTTTTTTTTTCCCCAAGATATTTTAAAGCGTTTGCATTTAAATCATTTTATGAGATTAAATATAATTTTACTTTTTATGCTATTGGCATCTGTGATGGCATTATAACCAGAACAAAGAGTAATACAGGCTCCATGTAATAATGTAATAAAGTTATTATATAGATTACTTTGTTTCTGTAACATTTCCCAGTGTATTAGTTTGTGGGTTGTATTTGGATGCCATTTTCCATGATGTGTTATTCATGCACTTTTTATTGTGGATTTTCTAGGCTTACCGAGATTCTGATTAAGGATCCACCTAGTTCTGATTTTACTATAGACCTGAAGCACGAGGTAAGGACATTATTTTCATAGTAAACACCTTACGTAGATTACCATTGGGACTAGGAACTCTCTTTAATTTAATTTTTAAGTATTTATTATTAATATAGTGCAAGGTCATATTCGAGTAAATGGAAACAGGCGCTAGATGGAGAGGACTCCATAGGCATCAGTCACTCTCATGGCATTAATGTCGATTGCTCTCAACCTAGGTCAGATGAAAGCAGCAGACAATTGAAGCTACATTCTGGTCCTGCTCATTATCTCTATGAGCCTGCTACCTTACATTACATATACCACTAGTCTTCCCACAATGGACAGGGAGAAATACGGCTGGCAAAAATGAATAGTACTGGCAAAAATAAGAAACTTGGTAATACAGTGGGTACGGAAAGTATTCAGTCCCCTTAAAATTTTTCACTCTTTGTTTCATTGCAGCCATTTGCTAAAAGCAAAAAATTTCCTTTTATTTCTCATTAATGTACACTCAGCCCCATCTTGTCAGAAAAAAACTGAAATGTAGATATTTTTGTTAAATTATGAAAAAGAAAAATATCACATGGTCATAAGTATTCAGACCCTTTGCTGTAACACTCAGATTTAACTCACATGCTGTCCATTTCCTTCTGATCCTCCTTGAGATGGTTCTACTTCTTCATTGGGGTCCAGGTTTGTTTAATTAAACTGATTGGACTTGATTAGGAAAGGCACACACCTGTCTATATAAGACCTCACAGCTCACAGTGCTTGTCAGAGCAGATGAGAATCGTGAGGTCAAAGGAACTGCCCAAGGAGCTCAGAGACAGAATTGTGGCAAGGCACAGATCTGGCCAAGGTTACAAAAGAATTTCTGCAGCACTTAAGGTTCCTAAGAGCACAGTGGCCTCCATAATCCTTAAATGGAAGAAGTATGGGGCAACCAGAACTCTTCCTAGTCCTGGCCGTCCAGCCAAACTGAGCAATCGTGGAGAAGAGCCTTGATGAGAGAGGTAAAGAATAAACCAAAGATCACTGTGGCTGAGCTCCAGACATGCAGTAGGGAGATGGGAGAAAGTTCCACAAAGTCAACTATCATTGCAGCCCTCCACCAGTCGGGGCTTTATGGCAGAGTAGCTAGAAGAAAGCCTCTCCTCAGTGCAAGACATATGAAAGCCACACAGAGTTTGACAAAAAACACATGAAGGACTCCCGGACTATGATAAATAAGATTCTGTGGTCTGATGAGACGAAGATTGAAATTTTTGGCGTTAATTCTAAGCGGTATGTGTGGAGAAAACCAGGCACTGCTCATCACCTGCCCAATACAATCCCAACAGTGAAACATGGTGTTGGCAGTATCATGCTATGGGGGTGTTTTTCAGCTGCAGGGACAGAACAACTGGTTACAATTGAAAGAAAGATGATTGTGGCCAAGTACAGAGATAACCTGGAAGAAATCCTCTTCCAGAGTGTTCTGGACCTCACACTGGGCCGAAGGTTCACCTTCCAACAAGACAATGCGTCTAAGCACACAGCTAAAATAACAAAGTAGCGGCTTCAGAACAACTCTGTGACCATTCTTGACTGGCCCAGCCACAGCCCTGACCTAAACCAAATTGAGCATCTCTGGAGAGACCTGAAAATGGCGTCCACCAACATTCACCATCCAACCTGACGGAACTGGAGAGGATCTGCAAGGAAGAATGGCGGAGGATCCCCAAATCCAGATGTGAAAAACTTGTTGCATCATTCCCAAGAAGACTCATGGCTGTACTAGATCAAAAGGGGGCAAATACTCAATACTGAGCAAAGGGTCTGAATACTTATGACTAGGTGTTATTTCAGTTTTTCTTTTTTAATACATTTGCAAAAATATCTACATTTCTGGTTTTTATCTGTCGAGATGGGGCTGAGTGTACACTAATGAGAAATAAAAGGACCTTTTTTGCTTTTAAAGGGGTCTGAATACTTTCCGTACTCACTGTATATTTTATTTTACTGATATGTTGCCTCTTTTTATCAAATTGAATTACTATTGCTATTGGAATTTTTTAGCCTCACCATTCCAGAACAACAAGTGCAGATAGTTTTGATGCCGGATATGCTATTGAAGCTGTGTAATGTCAGAAGGGTGGTGTGATTCAATTGTAAGGCAGACAGTGTTGGAGCTCAGGATGACAGCCCTTGTCTGCTACTGCCTGACACCACCCTCCTGACACTACAGAGCCCAAATAGTATATCCGGCACCAAAACTAACAACACCGATTGCTTGGGCTAGAGAAAAACAGAAACGGTGGAGAAGTTAATATAAAAAGCCTGACTTGAAGGTGGTGAAAGGTTTTTCTTTTAATACTGCTATGCTCGATCTAAGTGGCTACCAATGTACAGGGTGAGGCAATAAATCAATTAATATCCTCTTTGCCTCCTCCCATGTCCATAGAGCCCTGTGTGTGAACAGGATACTCAATGGATTGAATGTAAACAAACAGGCTGATCAGGAGTAAACTAGTGAGCGGGAAGGAAACCAATCTCCTTACTAGAGATCAGCCGATCCGAACAGCACGCTCCATAGAAATGAATGGATGCACCTGGTACTTCCGCTTTGACGGCGGCCGGTCACTTAACCCCCCGCGTGCCGGCTACGTCCATTAATTTCTATGCGTGCCTGCTGTTCGGATCGGCTGATCCGAACAGTACTCGCTCATCTCTACTTACTAAGATATGTTACAAAGCTTCTTATATTCACATACATAATGTATTTATTGGAAAGTTGTTTAGAACTGGAAGTGCCCTCTAAATCAGTGCTGATGCTGCTGTGATTAAAGGACTATATCTGCTGGCAGGATCAGACCTGCACTTTGGATCATCCATATTTTAATTCTAAACTTATTATAAATTTGAATGTGTTAAATTGAAGATCTCCTTGATCAGATAGATTTAGACTCTAGAAGCTTTTCAGTTAAGTGTCGAACTACAGAACACCAGACTAAAAGGAAATGTTCATTATCTATATGTGCGCCTGCGTTACGTCTTCCATTTGCAGTTTATCATTGCCTTGAAATATCAAATTCTAAGTATTTGTCTGCAAGGTCCTGGTGCTGGCTTTATATCTAGCATCTTAATCTTGTATATTTAGAGGAGGTGGTTCACTGTTTTTCATGCATAACACTTGAGCGGAGCGATTTCATATAGTTGATTTTGGCATGTTTAGCCTTTTCACGATTCCCCGCAGTGTCCTTAATGCTTGCAGGCAAACCGAAGGATTTCGTTCAAGCTGTTAAGAGTTATTTAATGATATGGTGAAGGGGCTGTAAAAATGTCTACCGTCGTTTATATTCAAGACAATTCATTTCTGGTCATTTGTACCATCATACTGTCTCGGAAGGAGGGGGAAGTCAGCAAGTGTTTGTCTAGGGGCGAATGTGTTTTCCGTATTAAACTCTCCAAAACACCATTGATCTTGACTTGCATTTGCAAACGTGTACATTGCATTTAGCATCAGATTCCTCATTCGTAGACTCGATCTATAAGGGATTGTTCACAGGTAGGAATTTGATGCTGAATTTGAGGAGGAATCTACCTCAAAATCCACTTCAAATTCCACCTGAAATCTCCCATTCATTTTAGTGGGAGGCAGTAGCTGATTTTTTTTCTTGATTGTTCTTCAGGCAGATTCCGTCTGAAGACTTGCATTGAAATGAATGGGAGGCAGAAAATGCTACTTTTCCATTGACATAGAATTTGTCAAATTCTGGAATTTGGCATTTGACCCTGCCCAGGAAAGGGAAATTATGGTATGTTCACACAGAGTTTTTTGGGGTAGATTTATGATATGAAATCCTCCTCAAAATCCGGCTCCAAAAAATGGCTCCCATTTACTTCAATGGGAGCCACTCACTTGTTTTTTTCCGCTAGCTAGTAGCGGAAGAAAGAAGCGAGCTGCCCTATCTTGCTGCAAATTCCGCAGCTGACTCAGCCGTGGTGTCCGTGGCGCGAGGCTCTCTCCTGATTAGGCCCATTCCTTGGGCCTAATCCGGAGCAGTGCACTGCATTGGCATCCCGTCGCGGCTAGCTGCACGGAAGTGTTCACACGTGGAATGCAAATTCCGCCGTGTGAACATACCTTTACATTGGCACTTTTCTCCCAATTCTGCTTCAAATTCAGTGTCAGAATCCGCTTTAAATTCAATGTCAAAATCTGCATCCATTTTTGTCAAGCAGAAAAAAAAATCTGCTTCAAATTTCTTAAGCAGAAATTTTATGTTTGACAAATTCAGTGACAAATTCCTATGTGTGAACACCTCCTAATTGTCATTTTTCTCTGAACTCCGACCCAGAGTAAGGCCTTATGCTCATGGCTGTGCTATTTGTCATGGCTGCGTCTGTGCAAGTGCAAGGGCAGCCCTTATTCAAATGGAAATGGATAATGGCCATTTTTGAAAGGGCTGTCACATTGCCATGAATTTCAATGTCTATTCACATGCTACGACCCATCCTTTTTCATAGACAAAGATGGTGTTTATCAGCCTCCTCTCCTCTATTGAGCAGCCCGCTCCCCTCTCCATAGAGTTCTTTGTGAGAGATGAATAGGAGACAGGATTCTATATAAACAATCTGATTGAAGATAAGAAGGAGACAATCAGTCTAACAGGTGGAAAAGGGAACAGATTCTTTAACAAGATATAGTATATCGATATACCTATCTAGTATCAAGGCTAGTAAAATAATGAATAATGTCCACAAAAATATAAACTGTACAAAAATATACTTTATTAGCTACTTGAGCAGAAAAAGAAATTGTTTAAAATCAATTAAAAACATAGAAAAACAATACACAAGTGGGAGTCACAGTGAGAAGAGCACAAAAAGTACAAAGAGTAGCGTATATACTCGAGTATAAGCCGAGTTTTCCAGCACAGTTTTCCACCTCGGCTTATACTCAAGTCATTACAACAATATTATAGCTACAGACCCGGCAGCCAGACCCAGCATACAGACACCGGGACGGGTGCCGGGCCCGCAGGAGCATCGCCACGCTCATGGCAGGAGCGTGGCGATTCTGTTCATTTCAAACTGGAGAAGTACTTACGGTACTTCTGCTAGCAGGCTCGTAACGCTCTATCACACGCAGGGTGACGTGGCCACACCCGGCGTGTGTCTGTGTTCCGTAATTACCGTAAGTACTTCTGCAATTTGAAATGAACAGTGGTGTCTGGATGCCGGGTCTGCAGCTATAATGGTGCCGCTCTGCTCCAGACCGGCGCCTCCACTGTAACTCTTACAGCGGTAATACCAGAGCTCATGAGCTCCAGCATCTCCACTGTAAGAGTTACAGCAGAGATGCCCTCCGCAGGTGGAACTTGAAGTCTCCGAGGGGAACCGCTGCGGGGAAGTGGCTGGCGCTGCCATGCCCCTGGAGAGAGGAGGGAGCGGGAGCGACCGCTCTCTCAAGGGCGGAACTGAAGCACTGACGTGAATCCCCAGTAGGAGCGCTGAGGACGGACCTGAAGGACGACCTTGGCCGCCGGACCTTAAGGGGAACTGCAGCCGTCCACTGGCAGGAGCGCTGAGGGGAATCCCTGGCAGTCGGGGATCATGATACACACATATACCATAGATGGGTCAGAGGAGCTGAAGAGTGTACTGTTATAATTCACCAGATATATATAAGTATGCACAATAATTTAAAGATTGTGGATCCAAAATGTAAGCTGCAGTAATGCAAGTGCAATAAATATATAAATACATAGATCAGAGTACACAAGGATCCTATCTATACTGCTTGTTAATGTGAATGTAAGACTTTTCCTAAATACATTGCTTCAGCAAAACTGCTTTGTCCACTATCTTACTTTATTCATTTTTTTGTGGCCACAGCCCTGACCTAGCTGCTCCTGAGTCAAATGATGTATCTGCTGCTCTCAGGGGGGGAGGGAGGAGGGGCTAAATACACGGGAGCGAGCCTGGAGGGGGGGGGGGGTAGTTTACCCTTTGGGGGAAGGGGCCGCCAATGCAGGGTTAGACGCCGGCACAGGTGAAGTCAGCAACACCTCTATGCTTCTGCCCTGCATGAAGCAAGCAGCGGCAGAAGCGATGCTGCTATTCCGGGGCAGGGGGGCGGAGGAGTGGAATAACAGCATCGCTTCTGCCGCTGCTGGCTTCATGCAGGGCAGAAGCATAGTGATGTTGCTGGCTTCACCTGTGCCGGTGTCCCCAGCATCCGCTGTAATAGAGAGGCGGATGCCGGGGACAGTTAGACGCCGGCACAGGTGAAGCCAGCAACATCACTATGCTTCTGCCCTGCATGAAGCCAGCAGCGGCAGAAGCGATGCTGTTATTCCACTCCGGGGTCACATATGCAAAGCCAAGCGGCGAGATGCCGTCGGCCCTGCGTGCGCGCTCATACACCAGTCTAACCTTCACAATGCGAATACAGACCGACACCCTGTCGGGTCTGTATTTGCACTGTGAAGGCTAGACTGGTCTATGAGCGCGCACGCAGGGTCGGCGGCATCTCTCTGCTCGTCTTTGCATATGTGACCCCGCCCACCAATGACGAGACAAAGCCAGAAGACAGAAGAATTCACAGAAACGAAGACTGGTAAGTATGCGACGTGGGACAACCCCTTTAAGATGTATGGAACTTCATGAATGAATCAATAGATCTAGTGCAAGATTAGCGCGTGCAAATAGCAAATGAAACACTATACTGAAACTCCCCAGATACAAGTATATAGAGTATAGTGCTCACCACTGTGACTCCCCCCCCCCCCCCCAGAGCCTCGATGTACGTTTATCCCCCTTCGTCAAGAAGCTACAAACATTATTACATTACATCTATTATATTGGCCTATACTATTCATTTATATAAAGTTGGTTATACCTGGAGGTGGGCTGTAACACCTCTGTGGCGTCTTGTTTTTACTCATGTAATTCCAGTACCGCCAATGTCCTTAGGCTCAGGTTTTCTTATTGCCTTGCTGCTTAGTTCCATTCTTCATGATGTTATTATGCAAAGTATCGTTTTCTTTCAGCGTTTTCTTCGCTTCTCAGATTTGTCAATAAAAGATTACAGGTTTAATGGAAGCTTGTTATACTCGCTTGTTCTCACTTCACTATAAAAGTGGCAATTGGAAAAAAAGACTGCAAAATAAAAAGTGAATTGACATCTCCTTTAAGTTACCAGGGAAATAGGGGTTGTGTGATATCTGCAACTTAGCTAGTGGTATATCCAATGGTGAGCACCCTATGCCTAGACTGGTGCGGTCATATATGGTTTTTTTTGTGTAGTATAGTGGTATATCCAGTTACCATATGTGCTGCCTTTATATTCAAAGTCTACAGGACTGACACTAGTTTCACACTAGCCTTCAGGGACCTGAAAAACCCAATCTACTTAAAAAGTGATTACCCACAGACCCCATAGACTATAATGGGGTCCGCCGGGTTTCTGCCGAAAAAATACACAGAAAGAAATCCTGCTTGCAGAACTTTTCTCTCTACATTTTTCAAGCAGAATGGAGGACAGAACCGTGAACGGAAACAGAATTCTTGTGTGAACAAAGCTTTCGATAGTGGAGCACTGTACTCGACTTTCTACATCGGTCCCATAGGGATTGAATGATGTGGCAGTTAACATAGGTGACCTCCATTTAAATTGGGTATGGGCCCCAGGGTAGAGATGACTCCAATGACCATAGGTGATAAGTTGGGTTTGTGACATAAATAAAGCATAGTTTAGTTGTGTGGGACTGCTGCCTGGCCCGATGCTATATATTGAGGGGAGGCAGAAACAAAGGGCTCAGTACATTGTAGTCTGTCTCCTAGAAGTGGATGGGAACGGTAACGACACATGGCCACTTTGTACACTGTATTGTATCTGGCCTAGTAGACATCCTGAACATCTGTTTAATACGAGGAACATATGTGGACCCTCCACTGGTAAATTACTTATGGCCTGCCATTCACTGCCCTATGGCTTTCCACTGGATACTACTCACTCTCTTGTGTTCCATATATAATCCGTGTCTGGTGAAGGTTGCATTGTGACAACCGAAACGTCTCTATTAGAGATGAGCGAACACTAAAATGTTCGAGGTTCAAAATCTGATTCGATCAGCCGCACACTGTTCGACTGTTCGAACGGGTTTCGAACCCCATCATAGTCTATGGGGGGAAATACTCGTTTCAGGGGTAGGCAACATTCGATCAAATTCTACTTACCGAGTCCATGAGTGAGGGTCGGACTGAATTCTTCTCCCTGCGCAGCGTCCCCGCGTCCTCTTCCAGCCTTGAATTCACTCTGCTAGGCATCGGGCCATTTACAGTGTAAGCGGCCATTTTCTTGTAGCGCGGACATGCGCAGTTGGCTCTGCCCAGGCCCGATGCCTAAGCAGAGTGAATGCAGAGCCGGAAGAGGACGCGGGGACGCTGAGCAGGGAGAAGACTTCTATGGTTAAGAGAAGAACCAGCGTTGATTGGCAATGTATAGCATTCTGCCAATCAACGCTGGTTCTGCATCGAATCTTATCTTCGAACATCGAGTAGTATGCAATCGAGTACGAGTATTTCGAATACTGTAGTATTTGATCGAATACCTACTCGATCGAATACTACTCGCTCATCACTAGTCTCTATCTTATTAGTTTGGCCTTAATAAATTTGTACGTTTTCTTCAACCACAACTAGTGTAGTGCCAGGTTTTTTCTATACTATCCTGGCACTACACCTGTAAAAAAAATTCCATTTGGGGCTGAACAACCCCTTTAACTATCCTCCATCTGTAGGTTGTTTTCTGACAAGACATTCCCTTTAAAGTGCCTTTGTCTCTCAACAGGGTGAGTTGAACGTTCTGTAATTATTGCATTTTTCTCAATTTATTTAATATAGAAAAAAAATTTAAACTCTAAATTAAATTTATTTTTATTGGAAAGAATTTAACGTTTCTACAGCTTCTGTAGTTATTGACTTATTTCTATTTCAAATTTGTATTCCTGACATTGATTTTTTCTTGAGTTTTTGGACAGTAGAAATCCCAGCCTTCCCAGGCCTTAGAATGAGGACAAGCCGCGGAAAGGACAGAATCATAAAAATTGAATGCTTCTTTTCTCGACAGATCGATCCACACAATTTTGTCTTTTTCCACTTTTATAGAAAATGAGAGTTCTGCTCTGCCTAATAAATCAATTTTCAAAGTTATAATATAAAACTTCTCCCAAATTCCGTCTCCTTTTATAGATTTCGCTGTAAATTGCTATTTCAATCTTTGTGAAATTGCTTAACAAAAAATAATGTAACGTTAATCTTTTCTTTTTCATCAATTGTGAATAGATTTTTTCTCCAAAATGGCAATTTACATGATATTAAACGTCCTCAGCAATGTCAGAACTGGAGTCACATTTTTATTCATTACAGTATTAATTTGTTCTGGGACAACGATTTTAACTTTAAATAAAATATTTCTACCAGGACCATGGAAAAACGCAATTATTTCCGAAGCCATTACATCCTAAATGAAATAAGACAAAATAGAGATCAGAATAAAATAAGCACATAAATAAGACCGATATCGCTGGTTTTTACATAAAGAAAGAGCTTAAACCCTCCCCCCCCAACAAAAAAAAAAAAAGCAAGTCAATTTTTTGTAGAAGACAGAAGCTTCTTCAGTGTCCCGTACAACATATAGACTAAGTGATAGAATGGAGTCTCCCTCTTTTCTTTGTTGGTAGAGAACTACATGGTTTATGTACAGGTAGGGGACCCCTGAACGGACTACCGAACACATTTGCAAGTGGTGTGCAGTGAAAGCACATGGACCCCATATAATGGGATCCGTGTGCTTGTCGTGCGCTGCCCGAACGAAACATGCAGACAGGAAAGTAGATTGTGAAGTAGTCACCTGAGGTTATTTTATGGCCACCCTGTATTTGTTCCTCTGTTACTTGAATGAACACATAACCATTTAATACATAATTGGGCTGAGTTGACCAGAGTGAGGGATGCACTTTGTTTCGTGGTTCACCTCTATGCACTGAATAAGAGACCCCACCTTAACATGTCTTTAAAGGGCTTTTCCAGGGGAAAAAGAGTTTTGACAGCAGGCACAGATTAGGTTAGTAAAATAAGAGGCAATACTAACCTGATCTCTGATCTCCTACCGTTCCTGTGTTAGGCCTGGTTCACATCTGCGCATGGGTTTCCATTCTGGGAGTCCACCTGGGGATCCCCCAAACCAAAACCTAATCCGCAAAGAAATCAGTTACTGTATATACTCGAGTATAAGCCGACCCGAATATAAGCCGAGGCCCCTAATTTTACCACAAAAAACTGGGAAAACTTATTGACTCGAGTATAAGCCGGGGGGGGGGGGGGGGGGCTTTTTCAGCACAAAAACTGTCCTGAAAAATTCGGCTTATACTCGAGTATATACGGTACCTTAAAAAACCTGCAGTCCCCATAGACTATAATGGGGTCCGTGTGATTTCTGCTTTCAGGACCTCTCTGCATTTTTCATTCGGAGAGGGGGGAACGAATTGGCCCTAATGCAGACGTGAACTGAGCCTTATTCTGCACAGGTCACCTGCTGGTGTTTGCTTCCAAACCGTAGAAAATGACCTTTATCCGCCAATCATTGGCTTCGGTGGTGACCCACTTACGTAACATTTTATACATTTTTCTTCTGCCGAAATAGTGAAATCTATAAATCCCGTTCTCCTTTTGAAGAACATTTTATTGTATGAGAATGACAACTGTGTTAATACTTCGACAAGTGTTTTTAATAGCCAACCATTACATGCGTCATCGCCAAGCTCCAAGTTTATACAATGTAAGCCAGTTAAACAAACCCAGGGAGCTGGAAGGGACTGGTGAAACAAAGCGTAGCGGACGCAGACCCACACTGCTGTCTATTTATGTCATGTGAAATTAAAAGGGAAATCCCTAAATCCCACACTTAAGCCTTTAGTTCTGCTTCCTATTAGTGTGTTTTATTGGGTGATATAGTAAAGCTGTCAAATCTGAGCAGATACTACTTACATCTCTATTCATAGAGAGCCACAGACAGATCTTTGCGAGGTTTTCATCACTGATTTCGGCCTGTTTTCTGAGATAATGATCTGTGCCTGAGTGTTTTGTAATGTGAAAGAGACAGATTTTTGGAATTGGAGCCATTTGCTATTTTTCTGTAATTTACTATTGATCACAGATGTCTTTACTCCGTGGACATGGTTAGATTTGGTTTCCCTGCACATGGAGGAGAATAACAGTATACAAGCGATCATTGATCCTTTCCTTTGTAATGAATGAGCTAACTTTGATCCTAAATGACTGAAGAATAGATTAACGTGTACGTTAGCGTATATTTTCTGGTTGTCGCCATCCACAGTCTGTAGGGGGTGTCCCTATTCTTGTTCCATCTAAGATTTTGTAGCTACTAAGTAGGACAGTAAAGGGCCTGGACAAAAGTTCCTCTAAATCAGGGGTGCTCACACTTTTTCAGTGTGTGAGCTACTTTATTAGCTGACCGAGACAAAATATCTACTAGGGCGGGGCCAGGGCGGGCCTGTGGGCGGGGCCGGGCAGGCCTATGGACGGGCTTGTGGGCGGGGCGGGCGTGTCTGTGGGTGGGGCGGGCATGTGGGCGGGGCCAGGTGGATCGTGACAACAGGAGACAGCGGCGTTCTGTGGCTGCCCAGGGATCCCCGCTGTCTGCTTCTTCACAGCGCAGGCTGAGAGTTATCTCTGGACACTGGAGGCTGGGGCTTCGGCAGATGTCCGGAGATGACTCTCAGCCTGCACTTTGAACAAGCAGACATCGGGGATCCCTGCATCCCGCGATCGACCCATACGTCTTTTGTGATCTACTAGTAGATGTATAGGGCACCCCTGCTCTAAATAAATATTGTGGTATAGCACCAAGTATTTAGCCAGAATTAGCATTTTTATGGTTAGTGTATGTACACACAGAGGAAACTGCCGTGGTATTGGGGGAAGATTCTGCCCCCGAATCCATAGCAGATTCCATCCAGAATTTGTCTTCCCTTGTTTTCAAAGGGAGGCAAAGATCACAGCAGGACACTGAAAAAATTATTATTTGCTTCTCCCCGTGGGGGTGCTGGATGTTTTCGCTGCTGCTGTTTGTCTCCATTTCACAAGTCTTCTGACTGTCCACCACCGCTTTGGA
This sequence comes from Leptodactylus fuscus, assembly GCF_031893055.1. NCBI lineage: Eukaryota > Metazoa > Chordata > Amphibia > Anura > Leptodactylidae > Leptodactylus > Leptodactylus fuscus. Next base: position 247,318,084 of record NC_134266.1, read on the forward strand.
CTAATGTTGTAGGTGACAGTAATACGTTGCTCAGTACACCATTTATTGTATTACTGAAAAAATAAGCGTCCTGCTCAATCTGCCCTGCATCCGGCATCCTGTTGCGGCTAGATCATGGCCAAATCGTGCTGCGTACTTTGGAACCAAAGCCAAGAGTGGTTTGAGCAGAAGGTAGAAATATAAGAGCACCCTATATATTTCCCATTCATCTTGTAGCCAGTCTTGGCTTTGGCTCAAAAAAAGGCAACAAGACCTGCAAAAAAAAAAGCTATGTTTCTGCAACTTGCGGCCTCAGCCTAAGACTGGCAAACAAAATGGCAGTCATAAGGGGAATCTGTCTGCAGTCAATTGGTTATAAACCTAATACCAGCACCTTGTAGAGGTCTCTACAGTTTCCAAATATGCCTCTGTTGTTCAGCTTTGGAGACCCATTTTCATGTCTATCCACTTTATGCTCATATACCATTTGATATTGGCCAGATAACACTAGCCCAGTGGTCCGCGCAGGAATAATTTATCGCCATTAGCAGCTCTGAGTTTTCTATTTGTACAAGTCCTGTTTAATATTAATCTAATGATCCCTTTGATGTAAAACTCTGAATCTTACCCCTGCCAACATCTGATAGTAATTCAGCAAATGTGCAACCCCTTCCATTTAATTCTAAGAAATGCATGAATACACTGTTCTCCGCTGAAATCCGGTGTCTACTTTGTACTGTGATTAACCCAGTCATGGCACATTGCCCAGATAGGATTATCCAATATCAGCCGTGATGTTTTTAGAACAATACACAAAGGTGATCTAATGAAAACTGGATGAGTATACTGTATATTCTCATGGTATATACTCAACTTATCTAGAGTGTAGTATACCGTTACAATAAACAGATTCCGCTTCACCAAAAACTGGTGTACATGCTTTACTGCACCTTTTAGTCCTTTACGGAACCTTTTGAGATTAAAGGTGGGGCCTAATAGAAAAGGGGCAGGGCTTACTGGGAAAGAGAGGTTAAAAAGGACCTGCCAAGTACAAAGTAATAAAGGCCATAACTAAATTAGCTCTTAATCATAGGACCAGTATGTGATTTGTCTGGGTCCAACACCCAGACCCCACACAGATCAGCTATGGCAGCAGCCTCTGAGTGCTGAAAGCTACTAGTAGACTACTACTACTACTAGTAGTAGTGCTGTAGCCCCGTCCACTGCATAGTTGTGCACAGCACCCATCCTATTACTTGTATAAGGCCAGTTCTGTACGTGTTTCCATCCACTGTGCAGGGTCCAGGTGTCATACTACGAAAATCTTGGGGATAGTTCACCAGTATACAAAAAAACCACTTGAGGTTGGAAAATCTCTTTTAAACTAAGACTTCACGTAGGCCGCAGCACCAAAAAAAAAAAAGCTACGGAAAATACAGTGATGGAAACGCAATGTCTTTTATATGCAGAGTTTTTCAAGAACCCTATTATATTTATATGGAAAACGCCAGAATTTCCGTAGGTATCATTGTCATGCTACGACTTTAAATTGCAGTTTTTCCACTGCGGATTAGCCAGAATCCCATCCACTTTGCAGGTACCGTAAAACACAGCGTTTTTTGCTGCACCATGGCCTAGACGCTGCTTTTTCACAACTTGGAGCCCCAAACTTAATCACACAATATTGAGAAAGGAGATGTAATAACAATATTAACCCAGCGTTAAGCCTTTGGGTATTATTTGTCACTGTCCATAAACAACTTTAATGCACCTAAATGTTCTGTGGCCTTATAATAACTGTGTGAGTAAAATATTGCTTCTCTGAACTGATGAGCTATAAGATTTTCGGGTTATCCAGTTTGTCGTAGACTTAGTGACCTGCATTCGTCTTCCCTGGGTCTTCATTATTGCAGGTCTGCATCATTGCTTGTGACCGTCCGATGAGACTAATTATGGTGATTTATTATGTTCTTCCAAATAAGAAATTGTTAATATCAACTTCACATAAGAGTTCATTTTCCATTGATAATAGTTTTGTATTCTCCTGTTTCAGAGTCCTCTTTTGCTGCACTGTTTTTAAGTAAAATAAAAATGTTCCCTGTTTCTTCATTTCCTCCTATGAAACCTTTTAAAGGGAATCTGTGATCAGAACCCATCATATCAACCCAGCCCTGTGGAATCCGCCTCAAAATCAGCTTGCAAAAATGCCTCCCAATGACTTCAGTGGGAGACGCTCACTTTTTTTTTTCCCGCTAGAAAGTAGCGGAAAAAGAGTCCGCGGCTCGAAACGCTCCTGTTTAGGCCCATTCATACAGACCTAATCAGGAGCGGTATTGCGCAACAGAATGCCGATGCTGCATCTGCCTCCCATCACGGCGAGTCACGCAGAATGTTCACAAGACAGAAAAGGTTTCCGCGATCTTTTTCTTTCTTTTGGACATACCCTTAGGGTCACCTGATAAAACAATATTTTCCCCCCATGTGAATTGCTGTCTTCGTTGCTGAGATTTTGCTATATTTCATCAACATGTAGATGAACTCTCCGGGGCAATGAGGGCATAGCAATAACTTCATTGGTTTAAAGATCTCATTTGCATATTGTTAAAACTGTATTGTATTATAAAAAATTGTATTAATATCTCAGCAACAGACCACAAGTTCACAAGGGGAAAGTTCACAAGGGGAAAGTGCCCTTTGATTTAGGCGATCCTAACATAACCATCTGCAGGTTGGGTTGATAGACTGGGTTATAGTCACAGGTGCTGTTTAACTCTTACCCAACATCCACTTTACTATTATGGGTCTTTAAACAGCTCCTGAGTGTCTGCCATAGCTGCCATGTCTCTGCAATGCCCACATTCATTAACCCTCCCTACTCATACATCGGTCAAACCTGACCAATGCACCAATTTACCATTTTCTTTAGAATCACCTCCCCCCGTAATGAGATCCAGAGGTGGCAATCCACTGCCGAGACAGCCAAGAGTCTATTGAAAACCCAGAAGCCTTAGGGGACCCAGAAGCACTGGCATCAGTATTGAGTTTGCAGCTTCCATCCCACAGAGACCCACAGATTCCCCTAACCACAAAGATTGCATCGGGGCCACAAAGCTTTAGTTGCGCTGCACTAATACAGCTCTAGGTATTAGGGCTAGTTCACACGGGGGGGGGGGGGGGGGGGGGGGTGCGGATTTTGGCACCGAGAGTGACGCAGGGGTCAAAATCCGCCTGCCACGACTGCCTCCGGAGTTGGCTAAAATGAATGGGCCGACACCGGAGGTTGCTGCCGCCAGGCGGACGCCGCAACTCAACGAGCCGTGGAATCCATCTGAAGAAAGAGCAACTCACTTCTTCACATGTTGCCTCTCGCGGAAAAAAGAAGCCTGGTGGTTTCCATAGACCACCATTGTGAGGGGGCGGATTATGAGGTGGATTACGCGCCATAATCCGCCCCTTCTGTGCCCGGGTGAACGGGTCTTTATAATGCATTGCAGTGTATTGTATTCATAATCAGACCTCCTGGGTTCAAGAAGAACTGAAACTCATCTCCTTTCCGTATATCACATATAAGAATAGTTAGTCACATTAGATATCCTCGTGTCCAGAAACAATTTTGTAAAATAATTTTTTTCATATGTCGAATGCCATACCTGGAAAAATAAACAATAGAGACAAATCGCCATTTTGCCTCATATTCCCCAAAATGGTATAAAAATAAAGTACATTTGGCCGTAAGCAGCACCATTAATAGAACTAATAAGGACCCTGCACATTATTGTTTGATGTGATATCAATTGTGGCCGCCTTAGGTTCCCTTCTGGTGGCTCTGGTCTTCATTGTTTGTGTAATAGATTCTTGTATTCAGGGTCTGTTATGTTTCATGTTATTTCATATTGGAAAAATTCAATAAAATATTTGAATTGAAAAAACATTAATTATTGTTTCATGTGACCTTGGGCTATTTATGGTTTCCTGTTCCCCCGTTTTGGAACCTCTGTTTCCCCTTCCCACCCCATTTCTTGGCTATTTTACCACCTTTGATGATCAGAATGTTCCTTTCCACGTACACATCAGTATTTGCATGCCGTCTGCCCTCATTGTGTAATTTTGCCTTTTTTCTTTGCAGCTGTTACATTTACGTACAGGTCTCATGGGCCGTGTTGGCCGCCTTCACGTGTTTTATTCTGATTATTCTGTTTTTGTAACTTCTTATTGTGACCCTGTATTTGTGTGTTCATTTATGTTATTTTTCATAAAACTTTCAATAAAAAGTTAAATTTGAAAAAAAAAAGTAATAAAAAAAATTATGGGTGTCAGAATATTGCAACTGCAGGAAAAGAAAAAAAAAATTTCCAAATTTTTTTGAATTTTGTGTTAAAATATAATTAAAACTACCGTATATACTCGAGTATAAGCCGAATTTTTCAGCACAGTTTTTGTGCTGAAAAAGCCCCCCTCGGCTTATACTCGAGTCAGAAAAAAAATTATAATTTTTTTTTTCTAGTGGGGGGGGGGGGGGCGTGGAGGTCTATGACCAGCCACAATATCAATGTATAGAACCTCCCATGAAATAGTGGGGGAAAAAAAGCTTTAAAAAAAAAAAAAGAATGTTCTAAATCCCTCCTTTCCCTAGAATACATATAAAAGTAGAAAATTACTGTGACACACATACACATTAGGTATCCCTGTGTCTGACAGTGCCCGGTCTACTGAATATAGGGGATCTGCAGTGCTTCTGTTCCGTTGGGAAGGGGTTAATAGGAGCACTGCAGATACCCTATATTTAGCCAGACTGAATTTCGAGTGGGGGAAGAAAAAACAGTCCTCAAGCTCAGGGAAGGGGCAGACAGACAACCAAAACACCCCCTCCCCTTCCCCAGCTACTACTGCACTCAAAAACTCCGACCATTTTAATTTTTGAAATTTTCCAGTTGCTGCTGCATTTCCCCCCCTCGGCTTATACTCGAGTCAATACGTTTTCCCAGTTTTTCTGTGGTAACATTAGGGGCCTCGGCTTATATTCGGGTTGGCTTATACTCGAGTATATACGGTATATACATTTGATATCACTGTAATTGTGACGACCCGCAGAATATAGGTAACATGTCATTTTGGCCACAAAGCGAATGTCGTAAAAACAAAACCCATAAGAAAGTGGCGGAAACACAGTTTTTCTGTAATTCCACCCCGTCCTGAATTTTTTTCCCCAGCTTTCTAGTACAAATAGAGTATTAAATGGAACCATTAGGAAGTACAAATTGTACAAATAAAAGCAAACTGAGAAATGGCCAGGACCAGGGAGTAAACCTGTTAAGAACAAGAACATTTTTGGGTTTGCTGGTATATAAAGAAAAAAAAATGCTGGAAATGAGTTAAAACAATAAAACCACCTACTGTAATTTATTACCTGTTCTCACAACCTCTTCCAGAGATTAGCTTCAGTCTTCCACACCGGGATTTAGTAACATTGGCCAATGGTAGTCTGCATGGTATGGCCAATTGTATGCATGGTAGGCCATTGGTATGCTATACGCAAATCTGAGGCCAATGGTAGGCTGCAGCAGTGATGTGTATATGGACATGTCACGAATACTGGTAGTATACATAGCACCGGTAGTGGCTGCAGGAAGGACAAGTAACTACAGTATAGGAGGTTTTAACTCTTTCCATTAATTTGGTAGGTATTTTTTTGTATGGGGTAACTTGGACATTGCCTTTAATGAGGTTGTACTGCCATAATAACTTATCACCAATCCACAGAATAGGCGATACGTGCCTAATCACTGTTGGTCCAATGTCACCCATGTGAACAGAGCAGAGATCACGCATGTGCTTTACTATGTGGAGACAAAAAAGGCTAAAAGAAGAAAAACTAAAGTTATTGTATATTAGACTATAGAAATATATTTGCTGTAATGGAAATCCAGTAGTGTAATTGGTGCACACTGACCCATAGCTTTACCTTTTACTATACATGTTCTTGTTTTCGACAGATTGCCCTTTACATATGGCAGAAAGTTGACGCCCTGGAGCTTACACCAGTTCCTGAGTTCTGTACAGAAGATCCAAACTCCCCAAAAGCAGCAGAATGTGTCACCGCTTTCACCAAAACCTTACCAGTCTGTGTAAGTATCAATATGGCGATATAAGTGACTTCATGCAGGTAGCTTGTCCATCCTGCTCATTTTTGGGTCTTGTGCTGACGGGTTTTTCCTATACTATTCTATGCTACTGGCTCGGTAGGAAATAGACAGCTCATGGATGGCATCTATGATTTTCCCTGACCCATATACATTGTTTTTTTTGTGGTCTACAAAGCAGCAGAAATAAGAACGTGTCTTTATTCCATGGGCTGGAGTTCCGTGGAGAGAATCAGACATTAAAATCAATGGGTATAATACAGACGTCACATGACTTCATAATACAGATGTGTACATAAACTCTTATAGTATGTCCGGGTGTAGCCATCTGTATTTAGGTCTGAAAAGCCCAATGACATACATCACCTAAAAGGTGCTGTCACCCTGAGCATTTTGGTGTTTTGTTTATTCATATTCATTCAGCTATTCTGAAGATATAAGCCCTGTTATTGTTAATGCAGATTAGGGTTGACTAGCCAAGTAGGTGGTAACATTGTGGTTACTCTGGGGTGTAGTGTCTGTGTGCTGTATGTCATGCAATGTTACCATCCACTTAGCCAGGGTACTCTAGTTCACGTCATCATTAAAAGGGCTTATATCTTTGGAATAGCTGAACAGATCTGCATAAACAAAACACCAAAATGCTCAGGGTGACAGATAAGGTAAGGTTATTGGACATTTCAGACCCGGTGACAGGTCCTTTAGGAATGCATCTACAACACATTGTGGCATGTTGTGTATCAGAACCCTAAGTTGATTGTTTCAGCGGCTTTTATTGCGAATTATAATGCGGCAAGTTATCGGATTCTAATGAAGCCTCGCTACTAAGAGAAGAGCGAACAGTAAAATGTCCGAGGTTCGATATTCGTTTCGAGTAGCCCCTCAAGATTCGACTACTCGAATCAAATATCGAACCCTATTATAGTCTATGAGGGGAAAATGCTGGTTTCAGGGGTAGGCAACGTTCGATCAAATTATATTTACCAAGTTCCCGAGTGAGGGTCGGGCTGGATTCTCCGAGAAGTCTTCTCCGTGCAGCGTCCCCGCGGCATCTTCCGGCTCTGAATTCACTCTGCCAGGCATCGGGCCTGGGCAGAGCCGACTGCGCATGCCCGCACTACAAGTGGACATGCGGGGAAGCTGGACGGAGAAGACTTCTAAAGGTAGGAGAAGAACCAGCGTTGATTGGCTGACTGTATAGCATTCGGCCAATCAATGCTGGTTCTGCATCGAACTTTTACATTCGAATAGCGAGTGGTACTCGATCGAGTACGAGTATTTCGAATACCGTAGTATTCGATCAAATACCTACTCGATCGAATACTACTCGCTCATCTCTACTCGCTACATTAGTGTCTGGAGTCTGGACACGTCTGTAGGTGTGTACTAGGTGTATAGACTGCTTTTGTATGCTTTCTTTTCTTTGACTTTCCGGATAAATGACTCTGTTTTATCTAAACGAACATCTGTCTGTCCTAATAAGTTGCCCAAACCTGCGAATTAAAGTCATTACACTCTGAGGAATAATTATTCTTCCCATGGATTGGCAGGCAACACGCTGGGCTATTGTGTTACTTGTCTGAACAACAAGTGTTTTCTCTCTAATTCTGATGTTTCCTGCTTAGCTCGTCCATTGTGAAGTATCACTTTGATATTTTACTGTAATTACATGTGTAATGGTAGCCGTCACATGGCTTTCATAGCCCAATGGATGCAACGTGCTATACACATTATAAATAACACACAACCTGAGTTTTGTCATATGACTATGATGGCAGAAAAAAATGCACAATTAATTCAGTATCATTATTCCTTAATGGGAATGTCTCTGTTATGGAGCAGGAATTACTGGGCAGATTGATATATCAGGTTTTAGGAAAATATTCATCATAACTTGAGTGGCGCTGCTCATGGACGCCACCACCTTACATCCCCCTAAACAAGGACGTAACTGTAACAGTTGCAGTGGGTGTGACTGGTGACTTTGATGCAACAGGGCCCCGCACCATCAAGGCAGTGATCAAGGGGAGATGCATAACCTGTGTCCCTTGCAAAGGCAACGCACCACTGTCAGCATAGAACAGCACCCATCTATTCTCCCTGTAAAGGTCACTGTATTGAACTCTCCAGGCAACTAAGATGAGAGACTATATCTTTACTACCTGGTGTGGATTGTCATTGTGAGCAAGACAGTGGTTGGACTATCCGTCAATCCCCGGCTTCTGTCATGAGTGTGGAGTTAGGACCCCTTGGTAGAGAATCCCTTAGGATAGCTCATCAATAAAAGATGGGAAGCCAGCATTCGGGACCCCTGCTGATCAGCTATTTGAAGGGACTGCAGCGTTTTCACTATTTACATCACATACCATCTGTTTTGTAGTGGCTATGTCCTATAGAAGTGAACAGAATAGAATTACATTGCATCATTGCTGTTAAATAGACGCTATTTGAAGGGGTCACCACACTTGTGCAAGTTCCGCAGTCTCTTCAAACAGTTGATCAGCAGGTGTCCTGGGTGTTGGGTGCCCACTAATCTCTGGACATAGAATAGATCGTTAGTAGCAAGGAACCCAAATACCCTTTTAAACTGAGTTATCCGTCATACAAAAATGATGGCCTATCATTGAGATAGGCTATTGATTTTAGATTGTTAGGACCCCAACAGATCATGTTTTTTTTTTTTTTTTTTCGTTTTTTTTTTTTAAATGTAGATTGTGAGCCCCACATAGAGCTCACAATGTACATTTTTTCCCCCTATCAGTATGTCTTCTTTGGAATATGGGATGGAAATCCATGCAAACACGGGGAGAACATACAAACTCCTTGCAGATGTTTTTTTTGCCCTTGGCGGGATTTGAACACCTGGACACCAGCGCTGCAAGGCTGGAATGCTAACCACTGAGCCACCGTGTGGCCCCCAACAGATCAGCTTATTATCAGAACCCACAGCTCCGACATTGTGTACATGCTGGGCACTGCACTGTTTGCAATATAGTCATGATCATGGGCTACAATAGTCTGGAGCCAACTCTTTGAGGTTTATGAGAAAGCTTTCTAGACACGCTCTGTGCAGGGAGTGGGAGGAGATGAGCTGTGACATCCTCTATTGTCAGTAGTCAGTGCAAAGATAGGTGTTATGGTGTAACACCGCAGCCAAAAATCCTGCATTTTACGGTATCTGCAAAGTGGATGTGATTCTGGCTAGTCTCATCACACATTGCAGAAAAAAAATGTGCAGCGGAAATGCTGCAATTTCAAAAACACCCATGGTCATGTCAATTATACCGACAGAAATGCCCGCATTTTCCATATAGGTATAATAGGCTACCCGTATTTTGGTCCAGAACCTGAGGCGGCCTCCGCCTCAGGTTCCGGACCAAAAAAAACCTGTATGAACTTACCCTTAAACTGATTTTGCATGTACACAATCCTTCTGTAGTTAGCGGTTCTAGTAAAATATTTATATGCATGCCTTCCATTGTCGTTCCGGCACAATTCCCATCTCGGCTGTTCGGCGGTGAGCCCTGTTTGTTCTCTTTTAATTAGTATTTCAATTCCCTTTATGTTCTGTTTTTTTGCTATTGTAAATACGTATAGCCCTACGTTGGAGCTCTTTTCGGATTGTGTTTATTATTTAATCCGATGAGGGGGCGGTGATTACATATTTCACTAATTTTACCAGCATAGACCGTTTGCATAATATATCTGGCTTATTTTTTCAGATTACACTAAAGACATTTTTCCAACATAAAATAGTGATGGAAGAGATTCGCCAAATGTTAATCATTTCAGTTTATTTAAAAGTCGAATGGTAAAAATTAGAGATGAGCGAACAGTAAAATGTTCGAGATTCGATATTCGTTTCGAGTAGCCCCTCATTATTCGACTACTCGAATCGAATATCGAACCCTATTATACTCTATGGGGGGAAAATGCTCGTTTCAGGGGTAGGCAACGTTCAATCAAATTATACTTACCAAGTCCACGAGTGAGGGTCAGGCTGGATCCTCCGAGAAGTCTTCTCCGTGCAGCTTCCCCGCAGCATCTTCCAGCTCTGAATTCACTCTGCCAGGCATCGGGCCTGGGCAGAGCCGACTGCGCATGCCTGGACTACAATCAGGCATGCGCAGTCGGCTCTGCCCAGGCCCGATGCTTGGCAGAGTGAATGAAGAGCCGGATGACGCCGCGGGGAAGCTGCACGGAGAAGACTTCTAAAGGTAGGAGAAGAACCAGCGTTGATTGGCCGACTGTATAGCATTCGGCCAATCAATGCTGGTTCTGCATCGAACTTTTCCATTCGAATAGCGAGTGGTACTTGATCAAGTACGAGTATTTCGAATACCGTAGTATTCGGTCGAATACCTACTCGATCGAGTACTGCTCGCTCATCTCTAGTATAAACCAATCCGGGATGGGAATACTCAGAAAACGCCCCCATGTATTTATTACAGTCACATGTCGGATGTGTAAGGGAGAATTCATGAATGCTGCTTAGAATCATGAATAGACTGATTTGTCTCCCAAAAAAATGATTTTCTTGTTATAAAATAACTTTTCTGCTCGTTTTTGAACTTCATAATTTTTTTTTTATTGTGAATAGTTTTAGAGGAATTGTAGAGAAACATTTTAGTTTATCATGTAACGTAAAAAGGTCACTTAACAAATGTTATAAAAAAAAAATATATACTTAAAAAGGTGGCACGTATAAGGTACATGTGCTTCATTGTTCACATTTTTGTATTGCGCATGGTGTCCTTGGTTCATGAACGCCAAGAAGCAAGGTTGATGTAATCTAGAAGTGGGCAAATATGCGTGAAATATAAGAGAATAAAAAAGAAACCGCATTGCGGAGTTATTCTGCCATCATGTAATTTGATATCAAAGTTTCTCCATCGGCAGGTGACACACGGCCTTGTATACTCAGCACCACATACTTGGAGAAATATATCATGCCTTATACACTCGTTATGAATTTATCTATTTATATTTACATAGTGCCTTTCCGATAAAGATAAAAATGAAGGTGAAAAAATGTCCACGAACGGAGAAAAGAAGCAAAGCTGCCCTTTCTTCAGGCGGATGCTGCGGATGATTCAGCCGCGTCTACTCGCGACACCTTCCTCCCGACCAAGCCCATTCATTTGGGTCTAATCCGGAGCGGAAAGCCGCAACTGTCGGAAACTGCGCAGTTGCGGCTAGCCGCGGCAGGTTCATTTTGGTTCGTGTCAAAATCTAGACCATTTTACTCAGTGTGAACTAGCCCTAAGATCACTCTTAGGGCTAGTTCACACTACCCCCCATGCCAGTCCTGGCATGGGGGGTTTGGGGCTAGTTCACATGTAAATTACGTGTGGCTTATTTTGGTCCTGAAAAAAAAGGCTTCCTAATTAGGAAGCGTTTTTTAGACCTTGCCGCGCTTTTTGGAGCTTGCGGCTAGCCGCGGCAGGTTCATTTTGGTCCGTGTCAAAATCTAGACCATTTTACTCAGTGTGAACTAGCCCTAAGATCACTCTTGATTTATTTAATTATTTTTTTTTTTTAAATTTTAGATACAAAATTTCTTTTTATCATTGTATGTCCTATAACCATCTTACTTCCCGTCTCTTAAGCTTCTGGAAACTTCTTTAATACCCTTTAAAATATTTTTTTTTTTTTAACATTTCATACATTATTATGATAAAAAAAATTCTATCTGAAATGTAATAATTTTTGATCTTTCATGGTGTATTTAAGATTAACTTTTTTTTTTTTTTTTTTTAGGGCAAACCAGTGAAGAGCGAGGACATATTTGTTGCTGTGAAAACATGCAAAAAGTTTCACAAAGACAGAAGTAGGTGTTCTTATCTGGTGCTGTACATACTGCATGAATATATTTTATGACTGCGGCTGAACAAAAAGCTTGGTTTATTCTTAGGCTTATGTTTTGTCTTGAGAACAAACGAAGACTCGTGATAATGAGAAGGGACATAACAGTGCAAACAATAATGCTGTGCCGCCATATGGAAAACGGTTATATCACTGTCCCTTCAGTTATAGCATGAAACAAAGCAAATCATTTACAAAAAAAAAATCGTTTGTGTATTTTTAACCACTTCACTGTCTACTTACAAAAGTATTGCACTTGATTTTCACTGTGTGTAATCCCTACATTTTATAAAATGATACTTTTTATAAAGTATAAAAGCTGTCCTGGACAAGCTGTCCTGTACTGGCTTAGCACCGAGCGGTGGATCGGGGAGGCCGCTGGAGCAGCGCTGCTCCAGCGGCCTCCCCTCATGCTCAGGCAGAGATCAGGTCCTCTCCCTGCCTGCTCTCTGCCTGCGAACACCGCTAAGCCCCGCCCCTTCGCTTCGCCACACCCCCTTCACTCCACCACGCCCCTCCGCCCCGCCCCCTCCTCCGGGGGGGGGGGGGGGCTTTCTGTCGACCGCCTCGGGCGGCGGAAAGAGCAGGTTCTCCCCTGTGGCAAAGTGACAATGTGGAGGTGGCAGCAGTGTGAGGAGGCCATACAGTGCCCCGTGACATAATATGGACGTAACAGCAGAGTGAAGAGGCCACATGGTCACAAAGTGACATAATGTGGAGGTAGCAGCAGACTTAGGAGGCCATAGAATGACAGAGTGGGTATGTGGCAGCAGCATGAGGAGGCCATACAGTGCCTGGTAACATAATGTGGAGATTGCAGCAGCCCGAGAGGGCCACAGAGTGGCAAGGTGACATAATGTGACGGTTGCAACAGCCTTAAGAGGCCATACTGTGCCTGGTGACATAATGTGGAGGTGGCAGTAGTGTGAGAAGACAATACAGTTCCCGGTGACATAGTGTGGAGGTGGAAGCAGTATTAGAAGGCCACAGAGTGTCAAGGTGTTATAATGAGGAGGTGGCAGCAGCCTTAAGAGGCCATACTGTGCCTGGTGACATAATGTGGAGGTTGCAGCAGCCTTAAAAGGCTATACAGTGCCCAGTGACAGAGTGTGGAGGTGGAAGCAGCATGAGGAGGCCACAGAGTGTCAAGGTGATATAATGAGAGGGTGCAGCAGCCTTAGAAGGCCATAAAGGGCCCGGTGACATGATGTAGAGGTGGCAGCTTCCTTAAAAGGCCATATAGTGCCCGGTGGCAGCAGCTTGAGGAGGTCACAGAGTGGCAGCAGCCTTAGGAGGCCATAGAGTGACTCAGTGACAGAGTGGGGGGGGGGTGGCACAAACAGTACGTGCTGACAATGGTGGCTGTAAGAAGAAGCACTTGGTATTAGGCAGATGGCAGCATCAAAATAGTAGCTGATTCATCTTGACAAAGGTCAATCTCTCTACATTTTGGGTGGACAGGCGAATTCTCCTTGGGATAACTATGGCCCCCGCCGCACTAAACACCGCGCTGATGCCACATTACTGGCCAGGCAGGACAGCTTTTCAAGGGAAAACTTGGCCAGTTGCGACCACAAATCCAGTTTGGCTGCTCAGTAGTCCAGCAGATCTTCGATAACAGGTGGCAGGGTGCACTCAAAGTATGCCACCACTTTCTGGTCCAGGTTTTGCTCTGTGTCTACCTGCTGCTAAGTAGTTTCTTCACTATATGGGTGATTAAAGCTGCTCATCAGCGACTCTAGGCTCCTGCTGCTGATGGACCTGATATTTCTTCTGAACTTTCCTTCCTTCCCACACACACATAGCTGCCATGACATTGCAAGGCGAGCACTCCAGGGCCCCCCTGTCAGACCTGTGAGAGGATGGACAATGGCACAGATAGGCAGCGGCCAACTGGCTACATAGGATATCTCTATAGTAGTTCTGTTTGTCCTTCCTCTCAGGTGTGAAAAGGGCCCCCATTTTTCGAGGGTCTAACATGGTGGAGAGCCAGTAGTCATCGCTCTGCTGAAAGGTGACAATCGGACCATTAGCGCAAGTGACTCGGAGGGACTCCCTGCATCCATCTCTACTGCATACTGCCACGATGTGTCTGGGTCATCTGCCTCGTCTTCCTCATCTCTCTCTTGCTCTTATGGTTGCTTCTGCTCCCCTTCTCCTTTCACCCGTGTAGAAAAACCACCCACTTTTCTACACATTACTTGTGCTCCAGTGTCCTCCTCATCCTCCTGCTCCTCCAATTCATGTGGCCGTGAGATTTATGCGCCACACCTCCAGTCCCCTGACCAGCTAGATTTACTAGCATCTTTTCCAGGATATGAATCAGTGGAATGACATTGTTCATCCCCTTGTCCTGACGACTGACTGATAGAGTGGCCTCCTCAAAGGGCACGAGCAGATGGCAGGTGTCACACATGAGCCACTGGATAACATTGAAGTTACATAGGGGAGTACCTTTGTCCGCATGGATCATCAAGAATCATTTATGGCCTTTCTCTGTTCATACAGTCGGTCCAACAAATGAAGGGCAGAATTCCAACAGGTGGAAATGCTGCATATCAGCCTATGTTGGAGGAGTCCATTCTGCCGCTACAACTCAAGGAGGGTGTGCTTGGTGGCGTAAGAATGGCTGAAGTGCATACAAAGTTTTTTTGCCTTTTTTTAGGATATCTTGCAGATGGGTCGAACACTTAAGGAAACGCTTGACAACCAGATTGAACATTGCAGGGCGCATGGCTCAGCCGTCCATTGACACAGCACCGACACCATGTTCTTCCCATTATAGGTCACCATGGTTCCGATTTTTAGTTGATGTGGAGAAAGCCAGGATTCAATTTCTTGATGCAGGAGATGGAGCAGTTCCTCCCCTGTGTGACTTTGTTCACCAAGGTAAACGAGGTGTAGAACAGCGTGACACCTCTTTGCCCTGCACATATAGTATGCTGGAGAGTGCTGTGAATTGTCATTGCAGTGGAGCATGAGGTGGACACTGTTGCAGGACCAATGGCATGAGGACATGGCGGCGGAAGCTGCTTCACCTGTCCAAGTTGCTGGTGTGTCTGGGCAGGAACCACATTCAACCAGTGGGCCGTAAAGTACACATATTGTCCTTAACCGTAGCCACAGCTCCACGTGTTGGCACTGCTGTGTACTTTGGCAGACACTGACAGGCTCAGGGACTGGCCCACCTTCTGTTTTACATATTTGTGCAAGGACTGTACACCTTGGCTCAGCACAAGCCATAAGTTCTCTGACGGTTGCAGAGTCCACCGCTTGGAAAGGGAGAGACTGCAGCACCAGCAACTTGGACAGGGGCACATGCAGCTTCTGCACTGTTGGATGAGTGCACGCATACTGTTGTCTCTTAGAAATCGCTTCCATGATCGATTGCAGACACAATGACTGACTAACAGGAGCATCACAACCATCAGATGATGGGAAGGACACACTACTTTCTTTGTGATTTTACCCACAACACTCCACACTAACTGACTGCTACCACCACTGCCTCCTTGAACCTCTGCACCACTGCTTTCTAGGCAGGTAGGCTCCTGTGAAGCAGGTGGTCTACCCCGGGCACGTTTGGCTCTTCACCTCCCACTGCTGCCACCCTGCTGACTCTGCTGCTGCCTCAGGCGCAAGCTACCCCCCTCTTCTCCGAATGATGATGAAGTCCCTTTGTCACCGCACTCCCAATTTCGATCAGCTACATTGTCATCCACTACTGTATGAAGGTCATTGATATCAACGATATCTGAGCCAGGAGCCTGATCATTCGCAACACCAGCTCCCACACCACTTTCCTCATCACTGCTTGCTCGCCTACTGGAGGAAGCAGCGGATGTCTCCTCCAGATCCTGGCTGGGCAGTAGCTGCTGACTGTCCAATAGTATCTCATCCTCACTGTATAGAGGATCTATCACAGCATAGAGTATTTCTCTGTATGAGGGAATAGAAAAGGACGAGGCAAGTTGAGGGCACAGGGCCTGCTCCCGGGCCATGTCAACTAAGGGTTGTGTGACGAACCCAATGACTCTTGGCTGGGGTGTCTCATGAAGTGGATGACCGAGTCAACCATTCTACAACCGTTGGATTGCTGGTCAAGACACGACCGCTAACTGACACTGGGAGTTCAGGCCTCTGTAAGTGACCCCTTCTGCCAAGGCCCCTTACTCTGCTGCAACCTGTGCCTGTGCCAGAAACATTTAGGCCTGTGCCTCTCCCCTGTGCAGGGCGTGTCACTTTTATGTCTGGCTTACTGTTAGATCAAAAACGTAATTGAAGAGGAAATTAATACAGGGCAAAAAGGCCTGCAATTTTCTACTTTCAATAGAATGGCAAATAAGCCCCTTCTTTGTTTCCCCACTAATAAATACCTTTAAAAAGCGTTCTAACAGATAACTGCAGAGATTACTGGGTAAGAATTAGGGGGTTTTTTGCCACTACTATCCTGCAAAATGGCCTTTAATTTTATACTTTCAAGAGAACGTGAATAAGCCCCTTATTTGCTTCCCCACTAATAGTTGCCTTTAAAAAAGCCATTATAAAAGATAACTGCAGAGATTACTGGATAAGAATTCAGATTTTTTTCACTACTTACACTGTAAAAGGCTTGTAATGTTCTACCTTGAACACACAGGTATGATCTATTGCAAACCTGGGAAGAATATGCAAATCTGTCTTCCATGATGTAATTAGGAAGTCAGTGCCTCAGTCATGCAGCCCCATAGAGGGTGCTCCCTTTAACATCATGCCCGACCTTCCCAGAGGCCTTTGTTTGCAATGATGTGGGATTTTACCAGGTACAGTCTCTCAGCCGAGGACAGCTGTTTCGATGTTATTGCATCTCTTCAGCCCGGCGCAGAGAAGACTGACCTGGCAGAGGTGAGAGGCTTGTAGACAGGGTTAGGGGGATATCGTCTCTCCATAGGGAGAGACCACCATTTAGGTGTGTGGAGTCTTATTAAGCCATTAGCGCTCCACTGTGTAAGGGAACATGGGAAGAATATGCAAATCTGTCTGCATGACTGAGGCTCTGTCTTCCTGATTACATCATGGAAGACAGACTTGCACATCCTCATGGAGCGCCCTCTGTTGGACTGCATGACTGAGGCACTGACTTCCTAATTACATCATGGAAGACAGATTTGCATATTCTTCCCATGTTCCCTTGCACAGTGGAGCGCTGGTGGCTTAATAAGACACTACACACCTAAATGGTGGTCTTTCCCTATGGAGAGACGATATCCCCCTAACCCTATTGCAAACCTGCAATGAGCAGCAGTATAATGGCAGTGAGTGCTGCAATGTGTAGTACAATTGTTGCTATTGTTGCAACCACCGCAAATGAACCCTGTTCTGCTTCAATACTCTTCTGTAAATTCGTCCTTTCCCTACACTTCTAATGCTCTTTCCCTGCAGTAAGTACGATGTGAAATAACTGAAACTAAAATGGCGGAGGGTTTTTATGGACTGTGACATCACAGGGCCGGCTAGCTACTGATTAGCTGCACACATGGCATTGTAGGTGATCCCGTGTTACACCTTATCCTAACAAGTGCAGCAACCATTTTGTTAAAATGTACAAAATCCAGGAAATCCAGCTTCTTGACGAATCAAAGATTTCCTGAAATTCAGATCGAATTCAACTTAGTCAACTTCGATTCTCTCATCTCTAGTTATAATTATTAAAATGTTATTTCCATCTTGCCAATTCACTGATTAGACATTTTTCGTAACAAAGGTGAATAAACATGGCAAAATATAGCCTCTGTCATATTGTTTACATTAGTATCAATGGGAAGGGACACAGAACCAGTCTGTCACCATTCTCTGCGACCGTTTAATGTCCGTTGCTGTCATCCTATGACGAAAGACAGAATCGGACATTAACAATGGTATTGTGAACGACTCTTAAGTATCATGAAATCTGTGCACCTCACAGGAAGATGAAGGAGGATGGGGACCTGCACCAGATCCTGCCAGGGAGCCCAGGAGAGGCGAGTAAGACTCCATGTTTACTTGTCTTACTTGCTATACTCTGGGGTTTGAAAAAAATCATCAGAATAAAATAATGGCAGTTCTGGTTTGGATCAAACAAATTCGGTCTGAAGCTAAACTGCTTGGCAAAGCTCACAAGTGTTTGCCAAACAAATCATGCAAGGTTCTTCTAACACTGAGTAGCTCCCATTCATCTGTATGGGAATTATAGAAACAATTCAGACTGGTGCTGCTCACCTATTTCTGTGAGTCCTGCACCAGCAGTGATTATTGAGAAGAATATGCAAATCTGACTTCCATGATGTAATTAGGATGTCAGTGCCTCAAGTATGCACACCAATAGAGGGCGCTCACTGAGAATGTGCAAGTCTATCTTCCATGATGTAATTAGAAAGACAGTCTCAGTCAAGACATCCAATAGAGGGCGCTCCCTTTAACATCATGCCGACCTTTTCAGAGGCCTTTGTTTGCAATGATGTTGGGATTTTACCAGATACAGTCCCTCAGCCAAGGACAGCTGTTTCGATGTATTTGCATCTCATCAGCTTGGCGCAGAGAGGACTGATCTGATGTCTTGACTGAGACTCTGTCTTCCTAATTACATCATGGAAGATAGACTTGCACATTCTCAGTGAGCGCCCTCTATTGGTGTGCATTCTTGAGCCACTGGCTTCCTAATTACATCATGGAAGTCAGATTTGCATATTCTTCCCATGTTCCTTTGCACAGTGGAGCGCTCATGGCTTAATAAGACTCCACACACCTAAATGGTGGTTCTCTCCCTATGGAGTGACAATATCCCCTCAGCAGTGATTATTGTTAATGCATTAGGCTAGGTTCACACAAGCGTCACCTCTCCATTGTTCTGGTGCATTGGAGGACCAGAACAATGGATAAACTGACCCCTAAAATAGAGGTTCCAATGGATCCCATTGTCTATAAGACTCTTTTCTCCACTGGACTTTATGATGGATTCCAACACAGGTGTGAATATATTTTTATACCCCTCCCCCGCTACTCTCTGAAGACATCCACCAGGTCGGTTTGCACTTGTACACCAGTATATAATCGGATAAAAAAGAGCAGAAATTGTTCTTTCCTACATACACAAAGGGTCTCATAAGAAAAAGAAAGTATGCTTATCTAACAATGGGGCAGGGGTCACTGGCTTCCAATAGACACATATGTTAGTATATACCACTTATGGAGTCTGGCAGTGCAGTGTATTCAGAGCATGGGATCTGACTCCAATTGTAACGGAAAGCAGATGATGAACTGGGATGAACTTACGACTGTCTGTACAAAAGATAAGAGTAGGACAGGGACTTGGAACGCCGAAATAATGGATAAATCATCTAATATTCTAGAATTTATTGCGAGTCGTATTGCCAGCGTTACCCAGTTACTGCATATCGTGCCCCTTAGATCTGAGAATACGAGAACATGTTATTAGTTGATACAAACCAACTGTTCCTTGTATATTCATGGAATTTTTTCATATTTCAAATTTGTTGGCATGTTTATCCTTTTAAATATATATTTTTTTACTTTTAGTGCAGGTTTTTATTCCATTTTTCAAAAAAATAAAATGTTATTTTGTTACTAGTCATGCAATTGGAAGAAGAATTGTGTTCAATACTATAGAGATTTTAATAGAATTTGTGATTTTTTTTTCTGAACAGGTTAAAAATTTTACACATACTATCTTTTTTTTATTTTAATATTGCTCAATAGTGCTCGTATTGCTGTGTTTTGTTTTTTAATTTAATACAGTGCTCAAACCCCATATATGATACATTTCATGTTGCCTGCAGCTGCAACTAGAGGAGGCTTATGAGCTCTCTGCAAACCATTCATTATTACCAGAATTTGGTAAGAAAATAGTGCGCAATGAGCTACTAAGCTCCCCCTAGGGGTGGGATAATTGTATCATTTAACATTGTGACTATGCTCGGGATTTTAAGCACTATTAAATTTATATTAAAGTGTGAAAGTGTGTGTATTGAGGATATATCATGAAGATCGTCCCAGAATGTGGTGCCTAAAAACTACGGTGTTATATAGGCTTTAAATATCTCTAGGAATTTATAGTATTATTTTTCCCTCCTCCCTCTCAACCCTTGTCAATTGTTTGTTAATTGGACCGCACTGTATTTATGTTTATGTGTTGATGTTAGATTTTTGTTTTTTCTTGTTTTTTTTGTTTGTTTTTTTTTACTAATCCCATTGTAACGTGTCTCTCTGTTTTTTTTTTTTTTTTGCAAATATAGTTTTGGGTTTTTTAAAAATAAAAACAAATAATAGAAATACACATTTAGGGTGTGTTCACCTGTAGGAATTTGCTGCAAATTTCGCCCCCGAATCTGGAACATATTCCTCCCAGAATCCTCCTCCCATTGTTTTCCCTTGGTTTCCATCTTCTGCCCCACGAAACTGGACAGGAGACGGAAAACCGGCGGGCAATTTTAAAACTCATTCACTTGAATGGGTTTGCAAAGGTGACCGCCCGTGAGCGTCTTCTGCCTGTCCGCGGGGAAACAGGTTTTTTTTTGTGTTTTTTTTAGCTGAACACAAAGTCGGACATGCAGTACTTTGTGTCCAGTTAATAAAACCAGTTTCCCCACGGAGAGGCAGAAGACACTCACGGGTGGTCACCTTTGCAAACTTATTCAAGTGAATGAGTTTTAAAATTGCCCATTGGTTTTCCGTTTCCTGTCCAGTTTCGTGGGGCAGAAGACGGAAAGCCGCCAGATTGCACAAACTGGACAACGAGTGCAGGTGTGAAAGGAGCATTATTCGACAACTGGACTACACTCAACTGGAGTGTCGCTTTAAGCACAACCTGTTGTCATAGCGCATATTAGTACACAGTACACATTACCCCTAATAATAATGGTGTCGCAAATAATCTTCTAGTAGCCCAAAATACATATGCATTGGAGACGTTCCATTAGGGCTAGTTCACATGGGGCACGGGACCGCATATTTTGGTCCTGATTTTGATGTGGGAAGCCGCGTCAGAATAGGACTAAAATGCGCCTGGCATGTTGTGATATTGAGTTGAATTGGTTTCAAAACAAATTGGAATCCTTCACCAAATTCAAAGATGAGCAAACTGTGGAAACATGTTTATAGTTATGGTTTTATGAACCTATTTTACTGTCTTGCCCTGTACATATCATTTTTAGATATATAAAACCTTCTCCCACCTTTTTTTGCAGTACCTGTGGTCAAACAGACTTGGGAAAGAAATGCAGCGCACCTTGAATATTACAGTGATTATGCCGATGCCGCAATCCCTACAATAGATTTAGGAGTTCCGAATGTTGAGAGAGGTAAGATTATGTGTAATATGCATTGTGTTTGTGAAATTACACTTAGGCTGAGGCCATGTTTTTCAGAAAAGCCGCATTTTTTGTTGCAAATCTTGCTCTGATTTCTTGAGTCCAAGGCGTGAGTGGCTGTAAAAGATGCGGCAAATATAAAGGAGGCAAAATTTGCAACAAAAAAAAAAATAAAGGTGGCAAAATTGTATTTTATACAATTCATCTCCGAGCATCCGTCCATAGACTATATACTTCTGGGCCGTCCACCTCAAACCCTGCAGGGACATATATAAACGTCCTTGTAAGGTTAGCCTGCTGCATAAAATCGTGCAGCTTGAGAAACGGGTGCCGACTGTCACTACATCTGATAGCCCATAGGCAAGGCAGAGACGTTTATTACCGTCCCGTTTTTTTCTTCAGTGCGAAAGATGATGGATTTCTTAAAGAGGACCTTTCACCGATTTGGGCACAGGAAGTTCTATATACTGCTGGAAAGCTGACAATGCGCTGAATTCAGCACACTGTCGGCTATCCCGATCTGTGCCCCGGGTAAAGAGCTATTGGTCCCGGTCCCGTAGCTCTTTACAGTCAGAAGGGAGTTCCTGACACTCAGTCAGGAACGTCCTTCTCCCCAGCAGCGCCTATCGCGCTGTACAGTGTGAGCGGGGAGGAACGCCCCCTCCCTCTGCTCACAGTGCTCGTCCATAGACGAGTATTATCAGATTCTCACAAGACTACAAGATAATACTGTAACTAGGTAATGATAAGTAGTGTCACGGTTACGTATCCAAAATGTGGACTTTCTAAGCTGAAGTTTAGCTAGCTAAGTTTAAGCTATCTAGACTAGGCATGAAGTCTGAAAGGGGGTTTTCTGAGCTAAACCTATTGATGAACTGTCCAAAGGATATTGCACAAAACCTCGGCTGATCAGCTGTTCTCAGCAGCAGACAAACAGAGAATATAGCTGGAAGCAGAGAGCTCCGTTCTTGGTGTAGTAATCAGACCAAGTTACTGCAGATGAACTCTCATTCACTTGAATGGGAGCTAAGCTGCAGAGGCTCAATTCAGCCACTACACAGAGAACAGCCCTCTCTGCTTCCTTCTCCATTCTCTGTGAATCAAGTACTGAAAATAACTCATTGATGGTGACTAGAGATGAGCGAACACTATTCGAAACAGCCGTTTCGAATAGCACGCTCCCATAGAAATGAATGGACATAGTTGGCAGGCGGGGGGTTAAGTGACCGGCCGCCAGCAAAGTCTGCGTGCCGGCCGCTTCCATTCATTTCTATAGCAGCGTGCTATTCGAAGTGGCTGTTTCGGATAGTGTTCGCTCATCTCTAATGGTGACGAGTGTGCACTTACAGATAAGGAATTAGTGATATTTTTTCCCAGAAAACCCTTTTAACCCTCATAAGATGGTATATACTGTTCTATAGGAAGATCCCTAAGTACAGTCCTATGAAAAAGTTTGGGCACCCCTATTAATCTTAATCATTTTTAGTTCTAAATATTTTGGTGTTTATAACAGCCATTTCAGTTTGATATATCTAATAACTGATGGACACAGTAATATTTCAGGATTGAAATGAAGTTTATTGTACTAACAGAAAATGTGCAATATGCATTAAACCAAAATTTGAGCGATGCAAAAGTATGGGCACCTCAACAGAAAAGTGACATTAATATTTAGTAGATCCTCCTTTTGCAAAGATAACAGCCTCTAGTCGCTTCCTGTAGCTTTTAATCAGTTCCTGGATCCTGGATGAAGGTATTTTGGACCATTCCTCTTCACAAAACAATTCAAGTTCAGTTAAGTTCGATGTTCGCCGAGCATGGACAGCCCGATTCAAATCATCCCACAGATGTTCAATGATATTCAGGTCTGGGGACTGAGATGGCCATTCCAGAACATTGTAATTGTTCCTCTGCATGAATGCCTGAGGATTTGGAGCGGTGTTTTGGATCATTGTCTTGCTGAAATATCCATCGCCGGCGTAACTTCAACTTCGTCACTGATTCTTGAACATTATTCTCAAGAATCTGCTGATACTGAGTGGAATCCATGCGACCCTCAACTTTAACAAGATTCCTGGTGCCGGCATTGGCCACACAGCCCCAAAGCATGATGGAAACTCCACCAAATTTTACAGTGGGTAGCAAGTGTTTTTCTTGGAATGCTGTTTTTTTTGGACGCCATGCATAACGCCTTTTTGCATGACCAAACAACTCAATCTTTGTTTCATCAGTCCACAGGACCTTCTTCCAAAATGAAGCTGGCTTGTCCAAATGTGCTTTTACATACCTCAGGTGACTCTGTTCGTGGCGTGCTTGCAGAAATGGCTTCTTTCTCATCACTCTCCCATACAGCTTCTATTTGTGCAAAGTGCGCTGTATAGTTGACCGATGCACAGTGACACCATCTGCAGCAAGATAAGATAAGATAAGATAAGATAATCCTTTAATAGTCCCACCTTGGGGAAATTTCAGCGTGTTACAGCAGCATAGTAATACAGATACAGGATAATACAGAGTAATATGTTACAGACGTAGACATAGATAAGCTGAGAAGAGAAGATATACTAGGAGTCCATGGCAGCTAAGGAAAAACAGAAGAGAAAGAGGAAGACCTCATGGTCATCCTCATAATCATTAGTTCTCTGTGCGGAGAGCTCTTCGTTTGGTCTGATGTAGATTATACAGCCTGGTCGCGGTTGGAAGGAAGGACCTGCGATAGCGCTCCTTCTCACACTTGGGGTGAAGCAGACGGTCGCTTACAGTGCTGCCAAGTCCCATCAGGGTCCCATACATGGGGTGGGATTTGTTCCCCCGCATGGAGGTCACCACAGACAGTATCCTTCTGTCACCCACCACCTGTACTGGGTCCAAGGGGCTCCCCAGGACAGAGCTGGCCCTCCTGATCAGCCTGTCACGTCTATTTCTGTCCCTGGTTGATATACTGCTTCCCCAGCAGGCCACACCGAAAAAGATGGCTGAGGCAACCACAGAGTTGAAGAAGGCCCTAAGAAGTGTCCCCTGGACTCCGAAGGCCCTCAGCCTCCTGAGCAGGTAGAGTCTGCTGTGGCCCTTTCTGTGCAGCGCCTCCAGGTGATCAGCCCAGTCTAGTTTATTATTGAGGAGCACGCCCAGGTACTTATAGGTCCTGACTATCTCAATACATGTTCCTTGGATCTCCACCGGGGTCGGAGCACCTCTCCGTTTACTAAAGTCCACCACCATCTCCTTGGTCTTCCCAGCATTAATCCTGAGCTGGTTCTGCTGGCACCATTCAACAAAATCCCGGTTTAAGTCTCTGTATTCCCTATCATCGCCATCAGTGATAAGGCCGACTATAGCAGAGTCATCGGAGTACTTCTGTAAGTAACAGCTGGATGAGTTGTGCCTGAAGTCAGCAGTGTACAGTGTGAAGAGGAATGGGGCAAGAACTGTACCTTGAGGTGCCCCCGTACTACAGATCACAGTGTCAGACACACAGTCCTGGGCTCTCACATACTGAGGGCGGTTTGTCAGGTAGTCTAGGATCCAGTTGGACAGGTGATGGTCCACACCACCAAGGTTCAGCTTCTCCCTCAGTAGCCCTGGCTGAATGGTGTTGAACGCACTGGAGAAATCAAAGAACATTATTCTCACAGTGTTCCCGGGTTTCTCCAGGTGAGAGAGAGCTCTGTGAAGAAGGTGGATGATGGTAGGCAAACTGGAGGGGGTCCAGAGCGGAGCTCACTAGGGGGCGTAGGTGTGTCAGGACCAGTCTCTCTAGGACCTTCATTAGGTGTGATGTCAGTGCTACAGGTCGGTAGTCATTGTAGCCCATCGGGTTGGGTTTCTTTGGGACTGGTACCACGCAAGATGTTTTCCACAGTTGAGGTACCACCCCCAGCTTCAGGCTCATATTGTACATGTGCGTTATAATACCACACAGCTGGTCACTGCACATTTTAAGAACTCTTGCGCTTATACCATCAGGTCCCCCCGCTTTGTTCGCTCTAATATTCTTCATTTCCTTACACACCTGAGACTCCTGCAGGATCAGATAGTCAGATTGCAGTTGACCGCAGGTCGGTGGGGGTTGGGTCTTGGAGTGTGAGGGGAGGGCGGTTAGCTGACATGCTGGTGGAGGGAGCATTTGCTTGGAGTCGAATCTATTGAAGAATAGATTAAGCTCGTTAAGCCACTTCCTGTCCCCTACTGTTCGGTGCCTTGTCTTTTCCTTGTGTCCTGAAATTGCCTTAAGGCTGTCCCACACCTCAGAGATTCTACCCTCCCCCATCTGTAGCTCCATCTTCCGTCTGTAGTTGGCTTTCCCTTCCCTGATCAATTGTCTCAGCTGTTTCTGAACCGCCCCCAGGCCATCTTTGTCCCCAGACCTAAAAATTCTCTTTTTTTGCTTGAGGAGAGTTTTAATCTCAGAGTTAATCCATGGTTTGTTATTGGAGAAACACCTCACCTTCCTAGTTGGTACCGTGCTGTCCACACAGAAATTAATGTAGTCCGTTATGCAATGTGTGAGTCCCTCAATGTCCTCTGGAAATGAGTCTTGAAACACTTCCCATAAAGTTATATCAAAGCAGTCCCTTAGAGACTCGACACTTCCCTCTGACCAAATCTTCACGGTACGGGTAACCGCCGGTTCTCTGCGCACCAGTGGAATGTATGTGGGTCGCAGATGTACCAGGTTGTGATCTGATCTGCCTAGGGGTGGTAGAGCAGATGAGTTATATGCATCCCTTACATTGGCAAAGAGCAAGTCCAGCGTCTTGTTGTCTCTTGTATGGCAGGTTACATACTGTGTGAAGCCTGGTAGAGTGGATGCTGAGACATGGTTGAAGTCTCCAGACACTAGGAGCAGGGCATGGGGGTGAGAGCTGCAGCTCTTTGGAGGTGGTCTGTGGATTGTCCTTGACTGTTCTCACCATTCTTCTTCTCTGCCTTTCTGATATTTTTCTTGGCCTGCCACTTCTGGGCTTAACAAGAACTGTCCCTGTGGTCTTCCATTTCCTTACTATGTTCCTCACAGTGGAAATTAACAGATTACATCTTTGAGACAACTTTTTGTATCCTACCCATGAACAACTATGTTGAACAATCTTTGTTTTCAGATCATTTGAGAGCGGGCTGTCCATGCTCGGCGACCATCAAACTTAACTGAACTTGAATTGTTTTGTAAAGAGGAATGGTCCAAAATACCTTCATCCAGGATCCAGGAACTGATTAAAAGCTACAGGAAGCGACTAGAGGCTGTTATCTTTGCAAAAGGAGGATCTACTAAATATTAATGTCACTTTTCTGTTGAGGTGCCCATACTTTTGCACCGGTCAAATTTTGGTTTAATGCATATTGCTCTTTTTCTGTTAGTACAATAAATCTCATTTCAATCCTGAAATATTACTGTGTCCATCAGTTATTAGATATATCAAACTGAAATGGCTGCTGCAAACACCAAAATATTTAGAACTAAAAATGATTAAGATTAGAGATGAGCGAACAGTGTTCTATCGAACACATGTTCGATCGGATATCAGGGTGTTCGCCATGTTCGAATCGAATCGAACACCGCGTGGTAAAGTGCGCCAAAATTCGATTCCCCTCCCACCTTCCCTGGCGCCTTTTTTGCACCAATAACAGCGCAGGGGAGGTGGGACAGGAACTACGACACCGGGGGCATTGAAAAAAATTGGAAAAAGTCATTGGCTGCCGAAATCAGGTGACCTCCATTTTAGACGAATAGTGGATTTCAAATCCGGGTCTTATGAGAATGTGAACTTTGTGACTATGAGACAGGGATAGCTGTACAGGCAGGGATAGCTAGGGATAACCTTTATTTAGGGGGGAATGTTATTAAAAATAACTTTTTGGGGCTCTATCGGGTGTGTAATTCTGATTTTTGTGAGATAAACTTTTTCCCATAGGGATGCTTTGGCCAGCGCTGATTGGCCGAATTCCGTACTCTGGCCAATCAGTGCTGGCCAATGCATTCTATTAGCTTGATGAAGCAGAGTGTGCACAAGGGTTCAAGCGCACCCTCGGCTCTGCTACATCAGAGCCGAGGGTGCGCTTGAACCCTTGTGCACACTCTGCTTCATCAAGCTAATAGAATGCATTGGCCAGCGCTGATTGCCCAATGCATTCTATTAGCCCGATGAAGTAGAGCTGAATGTGTGTGCTAAGCACACACATTCAGCACTGCTTCATCACGCCAATACAATGCATTAGCCAGTGCTGATTGGCCAGAGTACGGAATTCGGCCAATCAGCGCTGGCTCTGCTGGAGGAGGCGGAGTCTAAGATCGCTCCACACCAGTCTCCATTCAGGTCCGACCTTAGACTCCGCCTCCTCCGGCAGAGCCAGCGCTGATTGGCCGAAGGCTGGCCAATGCATTCCTATACGAATGCAGAGACTTAGCAGTGCTGAGCCATTTCTGCTCAACTACACATCTGATGCACACTCGGCACTGCTACATCAGATGTAGCAATCTGATGTAGCAGAGCCGAGGGTGCACTAGAACCCCTGTGCAAACTCAGTTCACGCTAATAGAATGCATTGGCCAGCGCTGATTGGCCAATGCATTCTATTAGCCCGATGAAGTAGAGCTGAATGTGTGTGCTAAGCACACACATTCAGCACTGCTTCATCACGCCAATACAATGCATTAGCCAGTGCTGATTGGCCAGAGTACGGAATTCGGCCAATCAGCGCTGGCTCTGCTGGAGGAGGCGGAGTCTAAGATCGCTCCACACCAGTCTCCATTCAGGTCCGACCTTAGACTCCGCCTCCTCCAGCAGAGCCAGCGCTGATTGGCCGAATTCCGTACTCTGGCCAATCAGCACTGGCTAATGCATTGTATTGGCGTGATGAAGCAGTGCTGAATGTGTGTGCTTAGCACACACATTCAGCTCTACTTCATCGGGCTAATAGAATGCATTGGCCAGTGCTGATTGGCCGAATTCCGTACTCTGGCCAATCAGCACTGGCTAATGCATTGTATTGGCGTGATGAAGCAGTGCTGAATGTGTGTGCTTAGCACACACATTCAGCTCTACTTCATCGGGCTAATAGAATGCATTGGCCAATCAGCGCTGGCCAATGCATTCTATTAGCGTGAACTGAGTTTGCACAGGGGTTCTAGTGCACCCTCGGCTCTGCTACATCAGATTGCTACATCTGATGTAGCAGTGCCGAGTGTGCATCAGATGTGTAGTTGAGCAGAAATGGCTCAGCACTGCTAAGTCTCTGCATTCGTATAGGAATGCATTGGCCAGCCTTCGGCCAATCAGCGCTGGCTCTGCCGGAGGAGGCGGAGTCTAAGGTCGGACCTGAATGGAGACTGGTGTGGAGCGATCTTAGACTCCGCCTCCTCCAGCAGAGCCAGCGCTGATTGGTCGAGTTCCGTACTCTGGCCAATCAGCACTGGCCAATGCATTTCTATGGGGAAAAGTTAGCTTGCGAAAATCGCAAACTGACAGGGATTTCCATTAAATAAAGTGACTTTTATGCCCCCAGACATGCTTCCCCTGCTGTCCCAGTGTCATTCCAGGGTGTTGGTATCATTTCCTGGGGTGTCATAGTGGACTTGGTGACCCTCCAGACACGAATTTGGGTTTCCCCCTTAACGAGTTTATGTTCCCCATAGACTATAATGGGGTTCGAAACCCATTCGAACACACGAACAGTGAGCGGCTGTTCGAATCGAATTTCGAACCTCGAACATTTTAGTGTTCGCTCATCTCTAATTAAGATTAATAGGGGTGCCCAAACTTTTTCATAGGACTGTATAGTTTTCATAATAGTCAACAATTGGTGGTAGTGCTAATGGCGTAGTAGTGTAGTTAGAAATGGAGGTTTCATCATCAGGAGAGCGGTCCAGTTGTATCGGGCCAGAGGATGTGGGACCAAGGGTCAGAGCTAGGAGCAGAACATACAAGACAAACAATTTTTAAGGGCAAAATAAAAGTGATGTCCAGGAACAAGGCCGAAGTCAAAATCTGGCTCAGTCAAGATCAGGATCATAATCATCAGGAATAAGATATGGCACTGTGAATAAGCGCCCTTTAAATTGGTGGCCAGGTCTGATATCAGTGACAGCCATTGACTACCATCCGGGGTGAAGAGTAGAGCCACATCTGTATTCCCGAAGTCTGTGTTTCACATTGGGGACAGCTTGGTGACTAAGACCTATGGGCACTTGGCAGTGGAAACTACAAAAGTTTATTATAGGTAGAATTGCAACCACGGGATATATTAGTAAGTCGTAACTGAGAAAACGCTGTGAAAGTTTTAATAAAAGGGTAAACAAAAAAAAATTGGAAAAAAAAAAATGGTATAATTTCCCAGCGTAGTATTTACTTTGTTTTAGTTCCTAATTTCATAGTGTTGTACTAGTAGTACAGTAGTCAATTAGTCTCTTATTGCGTTTTCAGCATTTTAATACAATCCGAGTATATATTATAGTGATGTGCAGCTCAGTCTATGGGTGAACAGAGTTTCTGCTTCATTAATTTTAGTGTTGCGCCTGATCAGAGCCAAAGATTTGCTTTTTTTATTGTTCCAAAATTAAGACATAAACCTTTCAAAGAGTAAAGTGATGTCCCCGCCACTTGTACTACATAGTAGGACATCACATTATACCGCATTTCATTTTTCTTTGAGTGAATTACTATTCTTGTTACTGAACAATGTTGTATTTCACTTGCGATACTGATCCTATTCTTTTCTTCTTTTGTCAGATTTAATTTCACGGTTTATTTCTGTTAGTTGTAGATAAGCATAAGAAGAACGAGATATTAAATTAATGGAGTTGCAAACAGCAAACCAATAAAATTCAGGAAAATCGAAGTGTCAGCGTTTGTGTTATGTAGAGACAGAGACAAAAAAAAGAGCGAAAAATAACAGGCTGGGCTGTACGTACTGTACACAATATGTTATTCAGCTATTCATAAGTCTTTAAAGGGGTAGTCCCATCTTAACAAGTTATCCCTTATCCTATGGATGGGGGACAACGTGCAGATTGGTGGAGGTCTGATCTCTTAGGCCCCAACCAATCAGAATAGGGGAGTTTTGTTCCCCGTTCAGCTTCATTCATTTCAATGGAAGTACCAAGCTTCTTTTAAAATAGATCAAGCAGTGCGTGCGTTGGCCCAAACACTTCTTCATTCGGGGCAGGGGGCAAAATCCTCCATTCTCCTAGTAAGATAAGATAATCCTTTAATAGTCCCACCATGGGGACATTTCAGTGTGTTACAGCAGCATGATAATAAGGATACGGGATAATAACAATAATATGTTACAGAGGGAGACACACATAAGCTGAGAAAAATATAAAGAATCCATAGCAGCTAGAGAAAGAAAAAGGAGACTTCAGGATCATTTAGTTCTCTGTGCGGAGTGATCTTCACTTGGTCTGATGTAGATTATACAGCGTGCCCGCGGTTGGGAGGAAGGATCTCCAATATCGCTCCTTCTCACACTTGGGGTGAAGCGGTGTAAGTGGGGTCCTGAGCAGTCCAGCTCCACCAATCCACAACTTATCACCTATTCATAGTCGTTAAGATGGGATAACCCTTTGTGCTTGGAGAATCCTCCTGGAAAAGGAGAATGATAGCGTTATAGACTGGGAATCAGCACTGTGGCCCTACTGGAGACTCCTCTCTGGACTCCACGGAGCTTTCAACCCATGTAGTGATGGTGAAACCCACAGCAATGGTTTGTGGCCTGCACTGCGGGTTTTAGTTGCAGCATCTGGATGAGGTTAGTTTAATGTCACCCACTATGTTGCTACTGTAGATTGCCTTAGGATAATCTCTGGAGAGTTTGTTGCGTAATAAAACCAGAACTTACGAGTCAGAGTCATTAAGTTGTACAAAAAAAAAGAATGGATGACTGTTTTCTTACCGCATATGAAGAAACAATTTCGGGAGGTGCCAAACCTAGCCTCCGGGCTAGTGGAAGACAAGCCAGCAATGGTGTGAAAAGGAAAAGGTTGGTTTGCGACACTCCTTCAGTAAAAAAAACTTTTCTTTTATTTAATCCATTAAAAAGAAAAAACACACATAACAAAAAAAAAAAGGAAGTGCAAAAAACACACAAGAGGGGTGGGTTTAAAAGAAACCGCTTACGCGTTTCGGGGACATCGCTGCCCCTTAGTCATAGCCTGTCATAGCCTGTTTTTTCTTTTTAATGGATTAAATAAAAGAAAAGTTTTTTACTGAAGGAGTGTCGCAAACCAACCTTTTCCTTTTCACATCATTAAGTTGTAGTTGGATTCAACTTTTGGTAGAGCCATTTATGAAGTCGGAGTGTCAAAAAATACAGGGGTTCCACAGCCTTGAACAAAACATCTCGTATCATTTCCCAATCACCATGCGTATCTCTTTATCCACAATATACTCTTATTGTATGTAATGCAGTTCTTTTGAATATTGCAACTTATTTCCTTGGTATTTTTAGGACACTGTGGAAAAACCTTTGCTATTTTGGAGCGGTTTCTTAAATCCAATTCTCGAGCACGGTGGCTGGTGGTAGTGGATGATGATACTCTGATCAGGTATGTTATCATATCAACAGTAGTGTAACATGTAGTGTAGGGTAATGTGTAGTGCTTATTTTATCTTTCACCGATTATTTCTAGGTAAAAAATATGCAAATCTATTCTCCAGGATGTAATTAGGAGTACAGTGCACTCTGTACGCCGCCCTCTAGAGGGCAGCATCCTTAACATCACGTATGACTCAGTTAAAAAGTATTTTTAATCATGATGTGGATTTAATTGCCAAATTAGTATTTCTATCCCAAAAGGAACAGATTCCCAGCTATGGACAGCGCTGTTTCGGCCTATTGGGCCATCCTCAGCATAGTGTAGGGATACTGATTTGGGTGAGAGACTATAGACCAGGGTCAGGGGATAATCGTACACATCAGGGAGAGTGTGTGCCTACATAGGCAGTACGGAGACTTACAGGTCATTCCTGCTCCACTAGGGATTCTGGGTAAAAAATATGCAAATCTATTCTCCAGGATGTAATTAGGAGAACAGTGCACTCTCACGGCACCCTCTAGAGGGCAGCATCCTTAACATCATGCATGACTCAGTTAAAAAGGTATTTTTAATCATGATGTGGATTTAATTGCCAAATTAGTAATTCTATCCCAAAAGGAACAGATTATTTCTATTGAATCGTGTCCAGTTTGCTTTGAATAGGCACTGTCATTTCAAAAAAAAAAATATGTAAAAGAATACTAAAAGTAAATTTTACAAACTTTGTAGTATATCATAAGAAATTAAAAATAAAATAAAATCTGTCTTCCCTTATTGGCCACTTTTTTTCCCCCTCATTCTGCTTCCTAAACTGATCAATCGCCCACAACCCACAGATAAAATCTATCTTGAAAGATAAGACGGACTCATCAAGGGAGTTACATTCTGCCCATAGAAGTCTGTAAAGAGGGAAGGTATACACACATACACTACTGGTACTAGTAAATGTTTAACTGAAATATAGAAGAGTGATGGCAGAAGAAGACCACATGCTCCAGCTAGTCTGCCCTTATATTATTATCTATTTTTCTTAGGACAGATATATCTTTATCCCAGTTATATTCACTTATTGGAGATTGCCCAACTACTGCTGGAAGTTTGTTCCAAGGCTTAACTACTCATTTAGTGAAATAATGTTTCCTGATATTGCTTTTGATCTACTGTGTCACCTTGGTGTTCAGCACAACACGGCTCACTACTGCTGTATAATGTCCTCCATGTTTCTACTATTTCTGAGCCTGTTCTACAGATAGACGTGAGCGTTGGAGCTTCTCTTGTCTCTGTGCTGTGCATGAGCTCAGGGAAAACTGACATTTACTGATGGAGCCTGCAGAAAGGAAAACTAGTTAAAAATGCAGCAGACAAGGATTAATGGACAGAAATTCCACTTTGTTTCGGCAACTAATGAGGCTTTAGGTACAGCAATATCATCTCGCACATTGTTTCTGTAGCTAGCTGAGCAGTCTTGTTCTAGCACGAAAAATGATTGATAGTTATAGCATAATAGCTATATATATATATATATCTCAAATCTATCATCATTGTATATTTTGTGTATTTTGACTTGCTCAGGTAAGATACTTAGGCAGGGTGCACAAAGCCAGTTTCCTTTTAATGGAGCAGAAAATCAAGTGTGATGGAAATCTGGATTTTTTACATGGTTTATAGAATATAATGGGATAGGTCATGGCATCATTTCACAGATAAAAGAAATAGTGTTCAGGCAAATATGACTGAATCTGCAATGGAGACTGATGTAGATGTGATCTCAGTCTTAGATAATATGTACTACTGTACTTCCAACTCAAGGAATGCAGGAGGTTAATGGAGGTTATAAGCACTCCAAGGAATAGTGTAGTATGTATGTATAAGATATAATGTACAATGGCTGGTAACAGGATGGTTAATTTCATGAATCAGTTCACGTGATCTGCGTATAGAGTTGTTTTTAGCTCACATTATGACTCCTCCTCAAAAAACGTCTCCCTACTCTCCCATTCACCTCAATGGAAGCGAGTTGCAGACTTTTTAAAAAATAAGCATCATGACTAGAGATGAGCGAACACTAAAATGTTCGAGGTTCGAAATTCGATTCGAACAGCCGCTCACTGTTCGAGTGTTCGAATGGGTTTCGAACCCCATTATAGTCTATGGGGAACATAAACTCGTTAAGGGGGAAACCCAAATTCGTGTCTGGAGGGTCACCAAGTCCACTATGACACCCCAGGAAATGATACCAACACCCTGGAATGACACTGGGACAGCAGGGGAAGCATGTCTGGGGGCATAAAAGTCACTTTATTTCATGGAAATCCCTGTCAGTTTGCGATTTTCGCAAGCTAACTTTTCCCCATAGAAATGCATTGGCCAGTGCTGATTGGCCAGAGTACGGAACTCGACCAATCAGCGCTGGCTCTGCTGGAGGAGGCGGAGTCTAAGATCGCTCCACACCAGTCTCCATTCAGGTCCGACCTTAGACTCCGCCTCCTCCGGCAGAGCCAGCGCTGATTGGCCGAAGGCTGGCCAATGCATTCCTATGCGAATGCAGAGACTTAGCAGTGCTGAGTCAGTTTTGCTCAACTACACATCTGATGCACACTCGGCACTGCTACATCAGATGTAGCAATCTGATGTAGCAGAGCCGAGGGTGCACTAGAACCCCTGTGCAAACTCAGTTCACGCTAATAGAATGCATTGGCCAGCGCTGATTGGCCAATGCATTCTATTAGCCCGATGAAGTAGAGCTGAATGTGTGTGCTAAGCACACACATTCAGCACTGCTTCATCACGCCAATACAATGCATTAGCCAGTGCTGATTGGCCAGAGTACGGAATTCGGCCAATCAGCGCTGGCTCTGCTGGAGGAGGCGGAGTCTAAGGTCGGACCTGAATGGAGACTGGTGTGGAGCGATCTTAGACTCCGCCTCCTCCAGCAGAGCCAGCGCTGATTGGCCGAATTCCGTACTCTGGCCAATCAGCGCTGGCCAATGCATTCTATTAGCCCGATGAAGTAGAGCTGAATGTGTGTGCTTAGCACACACATTCAGCTCTACTTCATCGGGCTAATAGAATGCATTGGCCAATCAGCGCTGGCCAATGCATTCTATTAGCTTGATGAAGCAGAGTGTGCACAAGGGTTCAAGCGCACCCTCGGCTCTGATGTAGCAGAGCCGAGGGTGCACAAGGGTTCAAGTGCACCCTCGGCTCTCCTACATCAGAGCCGAGGGTGCGCTTGAACCCTTGTGCAGCCTCGGCTCTGCTACATCAGAGCCGAGGGTGCGCTTGAACCCTTGTGCACACTCTGCTTCATCAAGCTAATAGAATGCATTGGCCAGCACTGATTGGCCAGAGTACGGAATTCGGCCAATCAGCGCTGGCCAATGCATCCCTATGGGAAAAAGTTTATCTCACAAAAATCACAATTACACACCCGATAGAGCCCCAAAAAGTTATTTTTAATAACATTCCCCCCTAAATAAAGGTTATCCCTAGCTATCCCTGCCTGTACAGCTATCCCTGTCTCATAGTCACAAAGTTCACATTCTCATATGACCCGGATTTGAAATCCACTATTCGTCTAAAATGGAGGTCACCTGATTTCGGCAGCCAATGACTTTTTCCATTTTTTTTCAATGCCCCCGGTGTCGTAGTTCCTGTCCCACCTCCCCTGCGCTGTTATTGGTGCAAAAAAGGCGCCAGGGAAGGTGGGAGGGGAATCGAATTTTGGCGCACTTTACCACGCGGTGTTCGATTCGATTCGAACATGGCGAACACCCTGATATCCGATCGAACATGTGTTCGATAGAACACTGTTCGCTCATCTCTAATCATGACCTATTTTCAGACGGATTTCCCCTTGTGACCCAATTGAAATGAATGGGCTGCCAAAAACTTGTTTGTTTGTTGTTTTGTTTTGTTTTTTTTTTGGGGGGGGGGGTTACGTCGGTTTTTGGAGTTGTTTTCTCCCCTCCATTCAGTCTGCATGAAGATATATCATGATGCTTTTCATTTTGGGAGGTGTTTTTGAGGCAGATTCGCCCTCAAAAATCCTCCTGCAAAACAAATCTGTTAGGCCGAGTCCTCAGGGGACGGAAACGCTGCAGGAAAAATCACAGACCTTTACAGTAAGGGCAGAGTGGATAGGATTCTGTGGAATCCCATTCCCACTTTGCGGTAATAACTGCGGTACAGAAGCACCATGACTTCCAAAAGCAGCCCAGTTTTGGGAATTGCAGCATGTCAATTATACCTACGGAAACGCCGACGGTTTCCCCATGGGTATAATTGTAACTGAAAGTCCGTGGAGGAAAACTCCATGAATTTTCTGTCTAAACAACCATGATGCATCACCGCCAAGGTTTTTCCCGCCGCGCTTTTATGCTGCAGGACGTCCCATGGGGACTTAGCCTCACATACGTATTACATGTTTGTTATGGCACCTCTATGTTATATACTTGTTTACTTTACCCTTCATTCACATCTGCGTTTGGTAATGTGTTTGGGGATTCTGCATAAGGACCCCCTAACCGGAATACTGAACGCAACTGCAAGCGTTGTGCAGTGAAAGCACACAGACCCCACATAGACTATAATGGGGTCCGTGTGATTGCCGAACGCTGCCCACACGAATCATGCGGACAGGAAAGGAGATTGTATACTACTATCCTGTCCGCATGATCCCTGCGGAGATCTGGCGGCAAGCACATGGACTCTATTATAGTCTATGAGGTCCGTGTGCTTTCACTGACACACCGCTTGCAGTTGCGTTCGGTATTCCGTTTGGGGGGGTCCTCCTGCGGACTCCCCCGGACAGAATACCAACGCAGATGTGAACGAGGGCTTAGAAGTCTTTTGTCATCTTTTTTGATGTAGAATTTTTTCTCACTACATTGTTGTATGAATGAATAATATGGAGCAAACATCCTTTTATTATTGTCCTATTCATTGACACTGCCTTTTTTTAGATTATAGAAATCCTCCAAATATTTTGTGAATACATTATGTCCATGGCGGTGGAATGCAAAGAATTTACGGATAATTACAGATAATCCGATTCACCAGAATCTGCGCTAAATGTTATTTCATATACGTATAATGAGGAGTCCGGATAGACTTTTCCGAGACCTTTTCAATAACAGTATTTTTCAGTTCAAATAGTCAATAATTCCCAAAAATTACATTTCTGCTTATGTTATACATTCAGCTGATGCCCTTAGCAAGAGGGGGGCGAGAATGAAGCATCTCCCTAGTGGTAGGACATGCATTAGGAGCAGGATTTGGGCTTTGTATTTCTCTTTTCTATGGCGTATAAATGACACTCTGACTCTGCTCTACTCTTTGGACCTGCAGCAAGAGTAAATCAGAGTGGCCAACATTAGATATAGCTAAACTGGTAGCAGATGAGGCATCCTGCGGAGTCATCCAGGACCCCATATCACTGTGCAAATCATTAGGGATCCTGGGGACCTGCTTGTATATTACATTAAGATCACATTAGAGTTGGCTTTCTGTTGTTCTTATCCAGCAGAGGACCAGGACAAATACTAGGCGGATCGTTAAAATAATTACATACGGAACTTGACATATCCCATTGAATAGTATGAGGTCTGTTGGGTGTCCCTCAATTTAAAACTAAAAGTAGTGAATAAAAAGCCTTGTTTGCAGGACTTTTCTGTCCACCGATTCCAGACATTGCGATGGAATCTCCAACAAAGACACTGGCGATAATGTGAAAATAGTCTTAGGGCCCGTTCACAAGGAGTAAACGCGCGTGTATTTTGGCAAAATACACGTGTAAAAATAAGACTCCCATTGACTTCAATGACATTTTACACGTGTATTTTGACGTGTTTTTTTTTTTTTACACGTGTAAAAAAATGTCATTGAAGTCAATGGGAGTCTTATTTTTACTCCTTTACGTTTACTCCTTGTGAACGGGCCCTTGGTAATAAATAATAGTATAGAGTTGTTTTTAGCTCACATTATGACTCCTCCTCAAAAAACGTCTCCCTACTCTCCCATTCACCTCAATGGAAGTGAGTTGCAGACTTTTTAAAAAAAAATAAGCGTCATGACCTATCTTCAGGTGGATTTCCCCTTGTG
Source organism: Leptodactylus fuscus (assembly GCF_031893055.1). NCBI lineage: Eukaryota > Metazoa > Chordata > Amphibia > Anura > Leptodactylidae > Leptodactylus > Leptodactylus fuscus. Next base: position 247,356,045 of record NC_134266.1, read on the forward strand.
CAGAGACTACTAGTAGGGCCCCAGGATGAAAATAAACATATTTTGGCACAGTCTTAGGAATTTTCAAAAAGGGGTCAGGTAATATTTAGGGCTAGTTCACATATGAATAGGGTGTTGTGGAATTTGGTCCGGAAAAAAAAAACGCTTCAGGAATTAGGAAGCGGCTTTTGACATTGAAGCGGGTTTTGGAGCAGTTTTTAAGGCAGTTTTTGGTAAAAACTGCCTCAAAAACCACCAGGCAGTTTTCCCCTCCAGCACAGCGAATGGACCTTAAAAAACCATGACGCGTTTTTTGCCAAAAACTGCACCAAAAAACGTGTTGCGGTTTTTGGCAAAAAAACACGACACCGTTTTCTGCCTCCCATTCACTTGTATTGATTTCCTGAGGCGGAATCCGCTTCAAGAAAGGGCAGATCGCTTCTTTTTTCCGCTAGCAGGAACAAACCGCTAGCGAAAAAAAGAATGGGTGGATTTTGAGGTGGATTCCATGCCAAAATCCGCCCCTTCTTGCCCCATGTGAACGGGCCTTACATATTGTACAGTGGGCCTCCAGAATAAATTATACAGGTGGACCTTAGGCATTGCAGTCCGATATTGCCTCTGATCAGCGCTGCTTCTGCGAGACTCTACCTCTCTAACATGCTCTCTCTATACACAGTCATGTGACCCTCCAGCTGTTTTGTATTAGTACCACTTATTATTTCAGCCCCTTGTTAGCCCTGTCCCAACTTTGGGTTTATGTCATCAATTTCTAAATGAGCTAGTTTTGACAAATGAAATTGAGAAATGTCTTTCACCTTCTAACGTGTTTTATTGTGAATAAAATATGGTTTTATATATATATATATATATATATATATATATATATATATATATATATATATATGAGATTTCCAAATCTTTGCATTCTTGGTTTTATACACTTTACACAGCGTCCCATCGTTTTTGAAATTAGGGTTGTAATTTGAGTCTGGGTGTTAGAGACAAACTGATGACGACCCCACTGAACAAATCTGTATAAAAAGTAAAAGTTTCGAAAATATCATAACAGTACACTATGGTTTTGTGTGGGACACAACCGTGACCTATCCAAATGAGTCATTAAAAAGAGCTCTATACAAAAAGCTTGAACACAAAAAATGACACCCCTTATAGTTAAGAGAACCTGCCCCTTAAGTGACAAATTTAGTATATGTTTTATGAAAATTGGGAATTTATTATCCAAAAGAGGCCATAAAGAATTTTTGGATCAACTGTCAATATTTGATGATATTTGATCTCATTGTACCTGCTGTAGGGTAGGTAGCTCGGTAGAACCAGTGGTGCGCATGGGGACCGCCCGAACGGAATACCAAATGCTTTGACAAGCGGTGAGCAATGAAAGCACACGGACCCCATAGACTATAATAGGGTCTGTGTTTTTCCACATGGTATCCACACGAGTCATGCAGAGAGAAAAGTACTTCATGAACTACTTTCCTCTCCGCCTGTGGACAGCGCGCGGAAAACACACAGACCCCATTAAAGCCTATGGGGTCCGTGTGCTTTCATTGCTTACCACTTGTCAATGCATTCAGTATTCCATTTGGGGGGTCCCCATGTGGACTTCCGGAATACTGAATGCAGATGTGACCTGGGCCTAAAATATCATCATATGTTGTGGCATTAAAAAAAGTTAAACATTTTTACAAAAATAAGTCATTAATATTTATGTCACATTTTACTGATTTTCTCTAACCATCTTAGTGGTAACAGCGTATGTGACAAGAGCCGGATCACAGACAGTTCTCAAATTTACGGTCTTCTCCTTTGGCAACTGATCAAGGCAACAGATGTCACTAGAGATAAACGAGTACTATTCAAAATGGCCGTTTCGAATAGCACGCACCCACAGGAATGAATGGAAGTAGCCGGCACGCAGACTTTGCTGGCGGCTGGCCGCTTAACCCCCTGCGTGCCAGCTGCGTCCATTCATTCCTATGGGTGCGTGCTTTTTGAAACGGGAGTTTCGAATAGTACTCGCTGATTTCTAGATGTCACCACTAAGATGGTTAGAGAAATTTTTTAGAAATCTTCAACATTTTTACTTATACAGTCCTATGAAAAAGTTTGGGCACCCCTATTAATCTTAATCATTTTTAGTTCTAAATATTTTGGTGTTTATAACAGCCATTTCAGTTTGATATATCTAATAACTGATGGACACAGTAATATTTCAGGATTGAAATGAGGTTTATTGTACTAACAGAAAATGTGCAATATGCATTAAACCAAAATTTGACCGGTGCAAAAGTATGGGCACCTCAACAGAAAAGTGACATTAATATTTAGTAGATCCTCCTTTTGCAAAGATAACAGCCTCTAGTCGCTTCCTGTAGCTTTTAATCAGTTCCTGGATCCTGGATGAAGGTATTTTGGACAAACAATTCAAGTTCAGTTAAGTTAGATGGTCGCCGAGCATGGACAGCCCGCTTCAAATCATCCCACAGATGTTCAATGATATTCAGGTCTGGGGACTGGGATGGCCATTCCAGAACATTGTAATTGTTCCTCTGCATGAATGCCTGAGGATTTGGAGCAGTGTTTTGGATCATTGTCTTGCTGAAATATCCATCCCCGGCGTAACTTCAACTTCGTCACTGATTCTTGAACATTATTCTCAAGAATCTGCTGATACTGAGTGGAATCCATGCGACCCTCAACTTTAACAAGATTCCCGATGCCGGCATTGGCCACACAGCCCCAAAGCATGATGGAACCTCCACCAAATTTTACAGTGGGTAGCATGTGTTTTTCTTGGAATGCTGTTTCTTTTTGGACGCCATGCATAACGCCTTTTTTTTTATAACCAAACAACTCAATTTTTGTTTCCAAAATGAAGCTGCCTTGTCCAAATGTGCTTTTTCATACCTCAGGCAACTCTATTTGTGGCGTACGTGCAGAAACGGCTTCTTTCTCATCACTCTCCCATACAGCTTCTATTTGTGCAAAGTGCGCTGTATAGTTGACCGATGCACAGTGACACCATCTGCAGCAAGATGATGCTGCAGCTCTTTGGAGGTGGTCTGTGGATTGTCCTTGACTGTTCTCACCATTCTTCTTCTCTGCCTTTCTGATATTTTTCTTGGCCTGCCACTTCTGGGCTTAACAAGAACTGTCCCTGTGGTCTTCCATTTCCTTACTATGTTCCTCACAGTGGAAACTGACAGGTTAAATCTCTGAGACAACGTTTTGTATCCTTCCCCTGAACAACTATGTTGAACAATCTTTGTTTTCAGATCATTTGAGAGTTGTTTTGAGTAGCCCATGATGCCACTCTTCAGAGGAGATTCAAATAGGAGATCAACTTGCAATTGGCCACCTTAAATACCTTTTCTTATGATTGGATACATCTGGCTATGAAGTTCAAAGCTCACTGAGGTTACAAAACCAATTTTGTGCTTCAGTAAGTCAGTAAAAAGTAGTTAGGGGAATGCAAATCAATAAAATGATAAGGGTACCCATACTTTTGCACCAGTCAAATTTTGGTTTAATGCATATTGCACATTTTCTGTTAGTACAATAAACCTCATTTCAATCCTGAAATATTACTGTGTCCATCAGTTATTAGATATATCAAACTGAAATGGCTGTTGCAAGCACCAAAATATTTAGAACAAAAAATGATTAAGATTAATAGGGGTGCCCAAACTTTTTCATAGGACTGTATTTGCAAAATTTTTTGCCTACATGGGTATATTTGTGATCTGTGATAATGCCCTAATCAGTGGCGTAACTAGGAATGGCGGGGCCCCGTGGCGAACTTTTGACATGGGGCCCCCCCCAACCGACACCGAACACCTCGACCGACCCCCTCCTACGCATTTCTGCGCGTTCTATTATGCCCCATAGTGGCCCCTGCACACAGTATTATCCCCCATAGTGTCCCCTCCACACTGTATTATCCCCCATAGTGGCCCCTGCACACAGTATTATCCCCAATAGTGGCCCCTCCATACAGTATTATGTCCCTTAGTGGCCCCTGCAAACAGTATTATCTCCCATAGTTGCCCCTGCACACAGTATTATGCCCCATAGTGTCCCCTCCACACAGTATTATGCCCCGTAGTGGCCCCTGCACACAGTATTATCCCCCATAGTGTCCCCTCCACACTGTATTATCCCCCATAGTGGCCCCTGCACACAGTATTATCCCCAATAGTGGCCCCTCCATACAGTATTATGTCCCTTAGTGGCCCCTGCAAACAGTATTATCTCCCATAGTTGCCCCTGCACACAGTATTATCCCCAATAGTGGCCCCTCCATACAGTATTATGTCCCTTAGTGGCCCCTACACACAGTATTATCCCCAATAGTGGCCCCTCCATACAGTATTATGTCCCTTAGTGGCCCCTGCAAACAGTATTATGTCCCTTAGTGGCCCCTGCAAACAGTATTATCTCCCATAGTTGCCCCTGCACACAGTATTATGCCCCATAGTGTCCCCTCCACACAGTATTATGCCCCGTAGTGGCCCCTGCACACAGTATTATCCCCCATAGTGTCCCCTCCACACTGTATTATCCCCCATAGTGGCCCCTGCACACAGTATTATCCCCAATAGTGGCCCCTCCATACAGTATTATGTCCCTTAGTGGCCCCTGCAAACAGTATTATCTCCCATAGTTGCCCCTGCACACAGTATTATCCCCAATAGTGGCCCCTCCATACAGTATTATGTCCCTTAGTGGCCCCTACACACAGTATTATCCCCAATAGTGGCCCCTCCATACAGTATTATGTCCCTTAGTGGCCCCTGCAAACAGTATTATGTCCCTTAGTGGCCCCTGCAAACAGTATTATCTCCCATAGTTGCCCCTGCACACAGTATTATCCCCAATAGTGGCCCCTGCAAACAGTATTATCTCCCATAGTTGCCCCTGCACACAGTATTATGCCCCATAGTGGCCCCTCCATACAGTATTATGGCCCTTAGTGGCCCCTGCACACAGTATTATGTCCCAATGTGGACACCCATAAACAATTATTATACTCTGGGGTCTTTTCAGACCCCAGAGTATAATAATCGGAGACCCGGGGGAATAAAAACATAAAAAACTACTGTCACTTACCTGTCCCCCGGGTCCTACGCGGTCTTCTCCGCTGCCTTCTGCGCTGCTGTCCGTGTTCAATGACGTTGGACGTCACATGACCCGGGACGCAGGCCGGGTTCATGTGATGTCAGAGACGTCAGGAAGGAGGCCTGGCAGGATCGTGGAGAGGTAAGTAACATGTTTTTTATGTTTCTTACCTCTCCTGGTCCACCAATCATTATATTCGGGGGTCCGAAAAGACCCCCGAGTATAATGATAGCAGCGGTAGCAGCTGTCACCGGGCCCCCAATGTCCCGGGCCCTGTGGCAGCTGCCTCCGCTGCTATTGCGGTAGTTACACCACTGACCCTAATAACTCTACCTTTAATTAAAGGGGTATTCCCACCTCACATACTCAGCAGTCTTCACTCTTGTAAAATCTTCTTTCTTCCTGGTTTCTTGCATCATTTGGTGGGCGGGGTTTCACAGGCAACCTGCCGTTTAGCTCCGCCCACCCACATTGGACTATGAAGTGCAGGCAGCAGCAACTCCATTCTGTGTTACATACAGAGACTGCCTGTTTCTGCCATAATGAACACAATTGAATTAGCTAGCCTGATAACTGAGAGAACAGAAGAAATGAAAGCAGCTCCTCTATCTGAGTGCAGGACCTAGGTCACATGGTGTAGACACAGGATTAGCTAGATACATAGGCTCGCTCCCTGCACTTAGCCCCTCCTCCCTCCCCCTGAGAGCAGCAGAGACATCATTTGACTCAGGAGCAGCTAGGTCAGGGCTGTGGCCACAAAGAATTGAATAAAGTAAGTTAGTGGACAAACAAAGCAGTTTTGCTGAAGCAATGTATTTAGGAAAAGTCTTACATCCACATTAACAAGCAGTATAGATAGGATCCTTGTGATGGGACAACCCCTTTAAGCAGCCAACCCCAGCAATCCTATATTATATTCACTAGGAACTATTCATTCTGGTAGATTCTCAACAAAACACTGTTCACAAGCACCAGACTCCAGCGGCAGCAAGCTTTATCTCAATCCAGCCAACAGTTGGCATCTCACTTGGTTATCTTAGCATGTATGCAGCTGCTCAGCCAGGAAAATTAATTTCGTGAATTTCTCGATGCAGAGATTTCATGGCGATGTCACTTACAGAGACCGTGTAGAGCTCTGCAGTAAGTAATACAACAAGGGACAGGTGATTTGTTCATGTCACGCTCTAGAGCTCTCAATAACCCAGCTACGAATGTACTTGTTGTCTTTTCATGTAGCTAAACTTTTGCTACTCCTAGATGTTTCCACTTTAGAGTAATATCACATACGATCAAACACAGCAGACATTTTATGGACTTATTTTTGGCAATGGTGGTATCCTATGACAATGTCACCTTTGTAAAGGCAATGAGCTCTTCAATATAGTTGATAGTAAGGTTCTATTCATGCAACTATGTGCTTAGTCAGTGTGCTAGCCATGTTTTTAATGGCTAGCACACTGACCCATTTTCTATGTTCACACCCATATGCCTGTGTATTATCATGAGTCCGTGTAGAGGGCCGTGAGCCCAGACAAGACTCAGGACAAGTCCTATACACTGGTGTAGCCATATGGGCTCAGTGGTCGCAGTAGCATCTGCGTCTGGAAAGCAAGATGGCTTAGATGTCGTCCTCAACACATTGGACCTAGATAAACTTCTTTTATCTCAGTGCCCTGCCACGTTTACACCCGACAGAAATTATTTTTCACTCGTCTTTTATAGACATTACTCTCTTGAGGAATCTGTGACATCGGGCTGAGAAAGAGCATCTTCTATTTTTCCGAAGATCATTCACACCGACCATTAAAACAGTGTTGTAAATATATCATTAAAGTCTATGGGGCCGTGTGTGCTGCTATGAATACGACGGCTAGCATGTGGCCGTAGAATCCTTTTCTGTGACTCCATCTTTCCATTGATGGCTGGCAGTCTGTGCGTTGTACATTTATGACCCTTGTCCCCTCTTAAGCTGGAATGTTTGACAGCCTTCTACTGTCAGAAATGGGGAAATTAACCATTTCATGACAAAAAAAAAAAAAACAGCAGTTGGTCCCGCGGTATTTAGTCAAGGAGAAATGCTGTTGGGGGGGGGGGCTGTGGCGCAACATACTTTCTCTTTATTAGATGGGGTTGTATGAAGATACAGGTCTATCAAGTCCACCCAAGTGATCTGGAGAAGGCAAAAACTATGAGATTGATTCCAATTGCCCCATTTTAGGAGAAAAAATGTAATGTTGACTCCAAATGCGGAAATCAGTATAAAACATTAGATCAACTACTCTTTACCAAAAATTTAAATCCTTTAACCTGTTATATTTTTCCATTCTAGAAATACATCCAAGCCCTTCTACACTTAAAAGTAGAGGTGGGGGAGCACTTACGGGATGGGAATGATTAGAAGTTTCAGACGTTGTATAGGGAGCCCAAATTGAGCTCTTACACTGCGGCCCATCACCATTTAGTTACGGCCCTGGTCTTATACCTGTCCATTTTGTAGCTCACTGCAGTTAGGCTGGTCTTACACGCCCGTATTCAATGTACGGTCCACAAGTTGCTGATCAGCGACACTAGTTGCTGATTGCCAACATAGGCTCTGCAGATGTCCGTGTCCTGCCGCACGCCCATAGAGTTCTATGGGCGAGTCCGTGTACTGCCACAATTCACGGCCATTACGGACATGTCCTATAAATTGCGGACCAAGGTTGCGGCCCAGCCACACCACGGATAAAATATCCGGTGGTGTAAGAGGCCGCATTGAATATAATGTGTCCGCAATTGAAAACCCTCAATTGCGGACCATTTGCGGACTTACAATACGGTCGTGTAAGACCAGCCTTAAGGGATCGGTCCATGGAGGTCACGGACTGCACACGGTTATTATTCATGTGATATTGGTGCTGTCTTCCCCCAATCCCGCAGTCGCTCACCAATCTTTGTCTATGGCCGTGTGCTTCATTTTATGCACCTATTTGTGTATCCACATGCCTTTGACCCCATTGTGTATACTGTACTGTAGGAGACTGTTTGCTGTTACCTTCCCACTAAATACAGCGTATACTCCGCATTGTATGTGTTGCTCAAACTAATAATTTTTCTGTGTTTTTAACCTTTCCACGCTTCATTTGCCAAGAACAAAAAAATGGCATATCTCCATATCTTGGCTTTCCTAATATGAAGTATTGTAAGCAAGGGAGTATATTTGGTTAACTGCGGTTACGGTTGATTATTACAGATTTATTACGAAGACTTGTTTGTGTTAGTTTATGATGTATAACAATGTTTTGTGACTTTTTGTGACTTGCCGTTATTTTTAATCTTTCTGTATCTTCCTGCCTAGTCTCCCGAGATTACAGAAGCTGCTGAGTTGTTACGATTGTTACGAGCCGGTCTTCTTGGGAGAACGATATGGTTATGGATTAGGAGCAAGAGGTTACAGTTACATCACCGGTGGAGGCGGGTAAGGGATTAATCTCTATTTGATGGGATTCATATATAAAGCCGCCATTTGGCTTCCACTTAATATTCTTACTGTATATTCTCGACTCACAGCGAGTAGAATCCAGACAGCTGTACTTTAATAGCATTTACTTTTCAGTGGTTGCAAATAACTGTAGAGCCCCGTGGGAAGCCATCTTAGGCTTTGCAACAGCGATTAGCTCCTAGCGTGCGGTTTATTGATTTATGGATCTTGCTGTGATAGGAAAGCAACCAAGAGTGTTGCTGGTTAGTCACTTATGAACTGTCTGATCTGAATATTTACACATCCTATTGTGAGACATGTGCTTAATGTCATATCAGTAAAGATCGCCAGCTGAACGAGGCAAAATACACAATTATAATGTCTTCACACAGAGTAACACTCCGCGCGTTTTGCTGCATTTTACACGTGTAAAAATACACGTGTAAAATTGTAGTAAGCCATTGCGTTCAATGTTTTTTTTTCGTATAACGCCCGTCGTTAAAAAAAAAAAAAGCCATTGAACTCAATGGCTTACTTGATTGTACACGTGTATTTTTACACGTGTAAAATGGACAAAAAGCACGGAGCGCAACTCCGTGTGAAGGCACCCTTATAAGGCCTAGTTCACACAGTGCAATGGGCGGCATATTTTGGTCCTGATTTTGACGCGGGAAGCCGCTTCAGAATAGGACCAAAATACACCTGTCGCGGCTTCCGACAGTCGCGACTTCCCGTTCCGAAGCAGGACCAAATGAATGGGCCTAGTCCGGAGAGTGCTGCCACGAGGCCGACGCCGCGGCTGATGCAGCCACAGAATCCACCTAAAGAAAGGGCAGCTCGCGTCTTTTTTCCGTGAGCGGCAACATGTCATTCACGGAAAAAAGTAAGCTAGCGGTTTACATAGACCTCTATTGTGAGGGGGCGGATTCTGACGTGGATTCAGCGCCAAAATCAGCCCCCTCTTGCCCCGTGTCAACGAGCCCTAATAGGTTCACGTCTTTGTTGGGCTGTCCATTACCATTCAGGCAGTCATATGGATGGGCCTCTATTCACTGTTGCCAGGGAGTGGAGGATGGATGAAAATAGGACAAGCTGAGTTCTGAGTTTGGATATGACCTTTAGATATCAAGAACACATTGTCAAAGCCATCTTATAGGATCATAACCACACCTTACACTTACATGAAACATTGCGTCATTTTCCATCCATCAGCTACAGCAAATACATCCTATACTTGTCAACCAGGCAGTAATGCCCGCAGGAAAGGTTTTGAGAATTCTGTACCTTTGGCTGCACCACAGAAAGTATCATTTTTATGATGAACTTTTTTCAATTTTTTTGTGGTGTGTTTTTCCCTTAAATTGTCTTGTCACTATTTATAGTTAAAGTAGCTGCAGTTTTTACATTGGGCTCTGAGCCTTGTAATAGAACTTTACATGACTTCCTGTTCTGTAAAGATCATCAATAATATCATTATCATCAGTGGCGAGATAACAATGAAAGGTAGTATATGTAGATCGCATCGGATCCTCTGCTGACCGTAGCTGATGGTCACACCTACTTGTACAATCACTTCTATATTGGTTACCACGCATGGTCCCAGCACTCTTCTATAGATGGTAAGAAGTTTTTTTTGTTTTGTTTTTTTTTTTACTGAAACATATTGCTGTTCAATGCTCATAGCCGCTGATCAAGACAAAATGACAGCTCTCATATAATGATGTAAAGAAATTAAAACCATATAAAATAAGGTAATAAGGCTCCAGTTGTATCTAGTACAAGATGTAATATCACTTCTGCAATTTCTCCTAGAATGGTGTTCAGCAAGGTGGCTGTGAAGAAGTTTGTTGGCAGTAAATGTCGGTGTTACAGCAATGATGCACCCGATGATATGGTGCTTGGGATGTGTGCCAGCGGCCTGGGGATTTCGGTTACTCACAGTCCTCTATTCCACCAGGTAAGAGAGTAATGTTATCAATGGCACCTTGTACTTTATACTACACTGTATTCTTTTCCTGTCATGTCAATTTATCAAGATCTTTGCAACTTTGAGAATATCTGAAACTACATCCCAATAAAAGCAAACCTCAGCAACACCGATGAGTAACCATCTTCCTATTATGTAATGGAAAAAGCAAGACTGTACACTATATATCCAGGCAGTGGCGTAACTAGGAATGGCGGGACCCCATGGCGAACTTTTGACATGGCCCCCCCCCCTCCAACCGACACCGAAGACCTCAACCGACCCCCTTCTATGCATTCCTGCTCATTCTATAATCCCCCATAGTGGCCCCTGCACACAGTATTATCCCCCATAGTGGGCCCTGCACACAGTATTATGTCCCTTAGTGGCCCCTGCACACAGTATTATCCCCCATAGTGGGCCCTGCACACAGTATTATACCCCATAGTGGCCCCTGCACACAGTATTATGCCCCATAGTGGCCCCTGCACACAGTATTATGTTCCACTGTGGACACCCAAAAACAATTATTATACTCTTTTCAGACCCCAGAGTATAATAATCAGAGACCCGGGGGAATAAAAACATAAAAAACTACTATTTCTTACCTGTCCCCCGGCTCCTACGCTGTCAGCCTCTGGGACGCAGGCCCGGTTCATGTGACGTCAGACGACTAGGAAGGAGGCCTGGCAGGATCGTGGAGAGGTAAGTAACAGTGTTTTTTTATGTTTCTTACCTCTCCCGGGCCACCAATCATTATATTCGGGGGTCCGAAAACACCTCCGAGTATAATGATAGCAGTGGTAGCAGCTGTCACCGGGCTCCTAATGTCCCGGGCCCTGTGGCAGATGCCTCCGCTGCTATGGCAGTAGTTAAGCCACTGTATCCAGGTATACTGTCATGAATGTTGGATTTGGATGCATATGCAGTATTGGAGGAGGTGGATGGCTATGAATTTCATCTTCTGCGACAGCGTTTTTCTTGAGGTGTACTAAACCCTAAAGTTTTAGTTGCAAATTGAGATTGTGAGCATGAGAATTGGGAATGACAGCTCACATTTTTCATATACTGTAACACGCTAACAGTCTGGTAAGAATGGGGCCGCATCACTGTCCAAATGCAATTCATATGTTTCAGCGCCATTTAACATCCGATCGTTGGTGCGTACCATGATACATTTGATGGTCATAGGAAATTGAATAACTTTGCTCAGCACGCATTGAAAATAAGGAATTATTTTTTAAGGCTGCTTTTTAACTAAGAGTTTGGAGAGAAATTCTGAAATTTGGCCATATTAGCTAGTAGTTTCCTGTTCCTGTTGTGCTGTCTTCATGGCGGTATATTATAGAGCAGGAGGGACTGAGCACATTGATCAATAGGTTTATGGGAGACCATATAGTATAACTTGTCATTTATTTATTTGAATATCTTCTCATTCTGGGCTAAGGAGTCGAGTGGGTGGTCCTACTGGACAGGCTTCCCTATATCATGGCCATTTTAACACATTCGTGGGCCTCATTCAAAGGTTTCATAAGTGCCACCCCCCACATAATGTAACATCCCCTCATGTGGCCCATACAATATAGTGTCTCCTAAAGTAGCCCCCTTAGAGATCATCAATATTTTACCTACAAATTTAAAAAAAAACTATACTTGCCTAGCCCCATTTCCATTTATTAGCTGCCGATTCGGGCTGTGGTGATGTCTCCAGCTCAGTGCTCATCGCACCTCCGAAGTGTGAATAGTGGAGTATGTGGCTTATAACTCCATGCTCTAATATTGTATTCAACTGGATCTACATCCTGTGGATGCATATAGGGTTAAAATAACTACCTGCCATCTGGAACAGCCTGACCACACCCAAAATGGATGGGGATGGTCCCTCTCCATTTGAGTTGGTTTGTGGTTTGGCTGAGGGGACCCCCATTACCATAGGACCCGGATCATTTACCCTATGGTTAAAGCAGTCCTGTCCTGTATAACTCTGCACACAATCTGAATCACAGGGGGCAACACGGTGGCTCAGTGGTTAGCACTGTAGCCTTGCAGCGCTGGAGTCTTTGGTTCGAATCCCGCCAGGTACAACATCTGCAAGGAATTTGTATGTTCTCCCCATGTTTGCGTGGATTTCCTCCCATTCTACAAAGACATACTGATAGGAGAAAAAAAATATGTACAGTTTGATTAGGGTTGAGCCGATCTTGAGATTTCAGGATTGTTTTTAAAATCCGATTTCTGATCATTTTCCATCTGAACCCAATTCCTATCCCAATTCCAATCCTGATGCAAATCAATGGGATTTTTTAATGATTGCAGATCGGATTTTATAAACAATCCTATTCACTACACAGCATGGAGTCCAAAAATTGAACGCTTCAATTTTTGGACTCCACGCTGTGTAGTGATCAAAAAATCCCCCGGCTACTTAGTCCCCTTCACGTACCTGCACAGAAGCGCTGCTGCTTCTCCTTCTTCTCACTCCCCTTCTCTCTCATTCACAGGCCTTTAGAGCGCCGTGCGCACCCCGCCTCCCTGGATAGTGTTACTGAAGCTGGGAGTAGGCGGGGCTTATTGTGGCTTAGGAGAGCGTGGGTGGGTACAGGGCGGGGAGATGTGAGTGCATCACTCACATCTCCCCTCCCAGTACCCGCCTACACTCTCCTAAGCCACAAGCCCCGCCTGCTCCCAACATATCTAACACTAACTTGGGAGGCGGGGGCACACAGGGCACTCTGAAGGCCTGTGAATGAGAGAGAAGAGGAGCGAGAAGAATGGGGAGCGACAGTGATTCTGTGCAGGTAAGTTGAGCGATTGGGATCAGAATTCCATTCCCGATTTTTTTTTTTTTTTTTCTAGGCGGGATCGGAACCCGATCGCAATCGTGAAATTTACTCAATCGTCGATCGGGATCGCTCAACCCTAAGTGTGATCCCTATATGGGGCTCATAATCTCCATTTTAAAAAAATCCCGAAAATCCGGTTACCGCTTAGTAATTGAACAAGGTCTGGTACATGTTATTGCAATGATTTTTGAGACCTTCTTTTCATTTCATTTAATTCCAGTCGGTTAGTTTTGTTACAGATACACTTAACTACAGCTAAGAACATGTTGTACTGACCTTAATACACATCATAATAAATCCGGATGAGGACGCTATTATGACAATTGAGCTGGCTTTATTGGCCAATCTTTAGTATTGTCTGGCTGCGGACACTCAGTTTTTTTTTTCTTATGATGCAGTTACAGAAACAAGTAGATGAAGAGCGAATTGTGTTCATTCCCTTAATGATAAAATGGGATAGTGAGAAAAAATAAATAATCTTGACTTGTGTTTTTGTATAATATTATTATTATTCGATAATATATTCTGTATGTATAGCAGAAGTGCTGGAGCGATAGAGGATCTTCCCTCCATCAGATAGCCATTACTGTCAACAGGGGTGGGGGCAGTGGCATTAATTTACGAATTGGCCGCTACTGCAACAAGTAGCAGACAATATTATTTACTTTCCTGTCCATGCTCCTGTGCAAGCCAGCTCCGATACCGTCTCCGATACCGGGCGCTGCACTTATGCCACAACTCTGACACTGCTACATCATCATTAGCTACAGCACACTCCAGAGGTAGCCGCGAACCCGACCTGCATCGGAGTGTGGAAAGGTGATTAAAAGTATCGGCAGGGTCAACACGGTGGCTCAGTGGTTTGCACTGCAGCCTTGCAGCACTGGGGTCCTGGGTTCAAATCCCACCAGGAACAACATCTGCAAGGAGTTTGCATGTTCTCCCCGTGTTTGCATGGATTTCCTCCCATTCTACAAAAGACATACTTAAATGAAAAAAAAAATGTACATTGTGATCCCTATATGGGGCTCACAATCTAATAAATAAAATAAAATAAATAAAAGTATCAGCAATAATTGACAGATGATTAATAAAAGAATAAAAAGAATACTGTTCCCCCCAGGTCATGTTGTTGGCGGGCAGCAAAAAAAAGGGGTCATATACTGCTGGGCGGCAAACAAAGGTGGTCATATACTCTATGGGGGACAAGATAAAGGGGTCAAATATTTTTTGGGGGGCAAAAACGGGGGTCATATACTGGGAGACAAAAAATCAGGGAATCACATACTCTGGGGGGCAAAAGCAGGGGCCATATACTATGGAGGGCCGAAAAAAGGGTCACGTATTGGGGAGGCAAAAAATGTGGTCATATACCGGAGAGGGGACAAAAAAGGGGGTCTGGTCCAAAAATAGGGGAGCCGTCAAAAATAAGTTGGTTGTGTACCATGTGAGGGCCAAAAAAAGGGATCAGCTACTGTTTGGAGGCCCCCGTTCACTTTAGAAGGTTAGCTGGCCACACTTACTACCACCATGTCCATATGAGCAGTCAGAGGGAGCTGTGGCCACGCTGTTCCATCACGTACGGACATAGACATCTGCTTCTGGCATAGACTGGCAAAGAAAACTACTGTATGTCGAATTATTCTCTTATATCTGTCTCCATTGTTTGTTTTTAGGCCCGACCAGCCGATTACTCGAAAGATTACCTTTCCCATCAAGTCCCCGTGTCATTTCACAAGCACTGGAACATTGACCCCGTCATCGTGTACAAGTCCTGGCTGGCACAAGATAAGAGTGATGAACCACGACAAAGAAAATATGCAAAGGAAGATTTATGAGATCGCCGCATCCCATAAGCTGCACAAAGAACTACAAATGGTTTTTAGGTTCACAAATTTTAGATTTTATCAAGCAACCATTTTATGGGATGAAGCAGTATTTACTGTATGAAAATGAACCCCCTTCGTTCCTGTGGAACTAGTGACAGCCGTCTGTGCTTCAGGCTCCAGTGGTCGATCATAATGGTAATCTATGGAGCATTGGTCCTGGCCAGAATGACCCCTGTCGCCTTGTGTATCTGTTGGTTACAAAGTGGTTGGTGGTTGATGCTAATATGTTTGTGTACATGTATTAAAGGGCTATCTGGAATTAGGATAAAGGGTCTGCATTTTTTACTTGTAACAGCGCCACTCTTGTCCATAGGCTGTATCTGGTATTGCAGCTCATCCCGAATCAGAGTTGCAAAGGCAGTTACTGCACATGGGCAAGATCTTTATTCTAATCTCAGACAGCTCCGTCATGGGGGCTTCAAAAATGCAGAGGTGGGGTGTAGTTATTGGCAAATCCTGAAAGTCATTATGGGTTCCTTTCTGTGTACATCAATGGGTAGCTCACATCGTCCCAAGAGTTGTCCCTGTCAAACATAGTGGTCAACTGCTCATGACAAAGAACCATTGAGAAGTCTCCCATCCTCCTCCTTTGAATCTATTTCTATTCTTGTTGTTTTACCAAGATTTTGCCCAGAATATCCACATATAAATGTCATGTAAGTGAAATTATATTTTTAGGCTGGAGCCCCCCTATAACTATTCCCAGTTGACTGCTAGAGTTATGAGAAGTAATGTTTTTCATTAGGGAGAGACGATGTTGATCCTTATAAGACCATGCACACCCTGCTTAGACTTCTGGGTAAGGAATATGCAAATAATATCTCATTGGTGAGAGGAAGCTGCTCCTAGCGCCACCTTCTGGAAAGTAGCTCTCTATAGATTAATGCATGGTTTTCAAAGAAACCTAAGGACTAGAGATGAGCGAACACTCTTCGGATCAGCCGATCCGAACAGCACGCTCCTATAGAAATGAATGGAGGCACCTGTGACGCTGACTTTGCCGGCGGCTGGCCGGCGTCACAGGTGCTTCCATTCATTTCTATGGGTGCATGCTGTTCGGATCGGCTGATCCGAACATTGTTCGCTCATCTCTACTAAGGACATAATCCAGTATTAATAGCCAGGCCAGAATAACTCCACCAAAAGGAAGAGGCTCTTATACACAGATATCTGGTTTAAGGTTTTGCTTCTCATCAGTACAGAGAAGGCTACTGGCTATCTGGGGGTGAATTTTTCGAATTGTTCAGAAGGGGTAATGTATCTCACTGGGGAGAGACTGGAAACGGGATTTATTACACCATATACATCCTGCTAAGAATTTTGGGTACAGAAAATACAATTATGGCCTCCTTCTTTGTGGAAGGTAGCAGATGGGCCCCTCTTCCTTTTGGAGAAGTTATTCTGACCAGATGTTTATTGTATCTACAGGGTTCTAAGAACAAGTTCCTCTTTTTCACCGATTATTTGCTATAGTTATGGCATACAGTGTAATGGCGAATGAACCGTGCCATGTGCGGTATTTCCAAGCTGCACGTACTGGACCATACAACACACAGATTCTTAGGATTCATTATTATCCTAATAAATATTCCCTCTTAAGCTGACTCTAGAACAGAATGTATTGTTTATGCAAGGGAAATGTGTAAATTGCATTCCGGTCTTCTCTTAATTGTTTCAATTAAACTTGGAAGTGTCTGGAAGAGGCGAGTAAAGGCCTGGTTTAAAAGCACATTGAAGAAATATGTTCAGTTCCATAAACAGACATGTTCTTAATAATCTGTCAGTGCCTCACTTATTAACCGTCTCGCCATGCCGCCTTCTATGACAGTGCAGGAGATTAATAAGAATTCATTAAGATAATATTTTAATTACCGCTTCTTAAAGTGAAACTGTTCTTTCAGGAGACTTTAAGCCGACATACATATAGAATGAGAATATTTGTGTTTCTCTCCATTATCTCACTTACATTGTGTATTTTTTCACTGATTTTTCTCTCTGTATGGTCCTTCCTTAAAGGGGTTATCCACCATTTTATCCTTAAAGGGGTTGTGCAGGATTAGAAAACATGGCTGCTTTTCTCAAGTCCTTTGGTCATGCATCCATGCTACAACTCAGTCCTATTAAAATGAATGAGACTCAGCTGCAGCATGGCCATCTGGCCAATAGACATGATGGCACTTTCTAAGACAAAGAAATCAGCCCTGCTTTCTAATCCTTAAGTTCAACAGAGTCAGATATTGTTGGGTCCCCTGCAGATCAGCTGTTTATACAAGTGTGCAGCTCCTATGACAGGTGGTGCTCGCTCACCGTACTTTTAGTAGCGGTGGGTATGGGTACTACAGTGGTGTCTTATTCAAGTCTATGGGACACTGCTGCCCTACTTAAAGTAAACCTCGCCAGAAGCTGCGTGCTCATGAAGTGTTGACAGTCAGACCTCCATCAACCTAAAATTCATTGCCTATGTTAATGGCTATTTTGTCAGTTTTTACTTTGTTCAGCCCCAGAGTGGGTGGAGTCTACCATTATGATATAGAGAAAAGAGGAGATCCTGCTCTATTCCTCTATAGTACCCCCACAAGAGCAGCAACACCATATTATACAGTAGTACTGAGCAATGTAGATGTGAATCCAAAAAAATTGCCATTGCTTGTTTTCTGGTGCATAAGCCATGATAAATCAGCCTTGTCTATCTATAAGTATTTGGACACCCATGCAAATGAAGATATCTGCGGTCGGGATGTATGTCACGCCTTCCACCATTAAATAGGAAACAGCATTGACATTAATCACATGCAAGATGCCACGAAGTGCAGAGTTGTCCGATTTCGAGAAAGGGGTAATTGTTGGGTACCAAAGAAATGGTTGATCCTTAAGGGACATAGCAAGCGAATTGAACTACCCTAAATCGACAGTGACCTATGTGATTACGAAGTGGAAGGTGAACGGTGATTGACGGAATGTGCCTCGAGTCGGCAGACCCCCGAAACTGGGAGATAGAGACCGACGAGTGCTGGCCAGAGAAACCGCACCCAACCGATGGCTCACCAGGAGGGTCACCAGGTATCCGGGAGTATTGTGTTGCTCAATCCCATCGATAAGGAAGCATCTGCTGGGGGTCTACCAACTATTGTGTATGAAGAAATGTTTTTCTATTCTACCACAGGGGTCCACATACTTATTGGTAGTCAGTGTAGATTCTTGCAATGAGCGTGGATTCATTATTTAGTCTTCTTTGTACTGCAGTTATTTTTAGCCACTTTTTATTAATTTGATTAACTCTAAGAAAAATCTCATTGTTGCCTTTCCATAGACAGAATGTTTATTACCGGTTTAGACTACAGACTATAAAAAATGTTAGTAGTCAGTCCCGGGAAACATTAAAGGACTTGCAGGATCTTAGAAAACAAGGATCTTCTATTTATGGAAATTCTACTCATGTCCAATGGCTTTGTCTTGTATTACAGCTCGCCTCTTCCCTTCTTATATGGCCGTGCTTCAATATAAAATGAGGTAATAAAAGATAAAAGGAAAAACCAATAACATAGCGTTCCATATTCCTAATTCAGACAAAACTCATTTGCTAGTGAAGCAAATAAACAAATTCTGCCCTCACAATTTGTCAGTCTGCACTACGTTCTGCATGATCATGAGTATCACTAAGGATACGTTCACACAATGGAATTTGCTGCTGATTTTGAACTGAAAATTCTGGTCTGAGTCTGCCTCTCATTGTTTTCAGTTAGAAAACAGCGTCTTTTTCAGGACGCTGTCCTGCTTGACCTTGTCATGGTTTCTGCTGCCGATTCCACAAGGCTCAGGCTGACTAGCACCATTATGTCTGAGCAAAGCCGCAGTGGAAAGCCATGATCTGCAGGGGCAGAATTTGGAGAGGAATCTGAGGAGGAAGACTGCCTCAAATTCCTCTGCATGCTCCATCGTATGAACCAAGCCCAACAGTCCTGTTGCAATCCTGCAGAGTACAAGGATGATCTGCTCCATCTTAAAGGGATCCTATCACTCACAATTTTTTTTTTCTAGGTACCATGTCGGAATAGCCTTAAGAAAGGCTATTTTTCTCCTACCTTTCGTCGTCTTCTCCGCGCCGCCGTTCGCCTACAATCCAGGTTTCTCTCGGTATGCAAATTAGCTCTCTTGCAGCACTGGGGGTGGGCCCCAGCACTCAAACAGCACTGGGGGCTTCCCCAATGCTGCGAGAGAACTCTCTCCAGTGCCGCCTCCATCTTCTTCAGCATCCGCCTCTTCTTCCGGCAGTGGCTTGTAACTTCTTGGCTTCAGGCCTTGGGCAGAGCAGACTGCGCATGCCCACAGGCCACAAGAAAATGGCCGCTTACAATACTGTGCAAGCGGCCAATTACTCGTGGTATGTGGGCATGCGCAGTCAGCTCTGCCTGAGGCCTAAAAGTTACAAGCCACTGCTGGAAGAAGAGGATGAAGAGGTGGATGCTGGAGAGAGTTCTCTCGCAGCATTGGGGACGCCCCCAGTGCTGCGAGAGAGCTAATTTGCATACATAGAGAAACCAGGATTGTAGGCGAATGGCAGCGCGGAGAAGACGACAAACGGTAGGAGAAGAATAGCCTTTCTTAAGGCTATTCCGACATGGTACCTAGAAAAAATTGTGTGTGAGTGATCGGATCTCTTTAAATTGGTGGATGTCTAGCGGGGAAGGCAGGCTTAAAGGGGTTGGCCACTTTTAGACTAATATTGATTAAAAAAAATGTACAATAAAAAGATATACAATTTTCCAATATACTTTCTGTATCAATTCCTCACAGTTTTCTAGATCTCTGCTTGCTGTCATTCATTCTGTTACTTCTAGAGGATAGAACTCTGACCATGGTCATGTGATTTACGGTCCATGGTCATGTGATGAGGAATTGATACAGAAAGTATATTGGAAAATTGTATATCTTTTTATTGTACATTTGTTTGTCAATATTGGTCTGAAAGTGGCCAACCCCTTTAAGCAAGGGAAGGACTTGACTATCTTTGTGTCCTACTGAGGACAGGGCAGAGATGGGGAGGCTGCTGCTCTAGCCAGTTGGCTTACAACCAAAGATCAGTGAAGAGGAGAAGGAATGGGGACTGAATTCCTATCTAGAGATTTCTTTACACTGTATATTGAAACCTCCCCATTTCTGAGACTGTGAAATCATGCCCCCTGGCGAAGTCGTTCTCCTCTGGACAACTGAACATATATACTGTTACATTCACCCTTCATCAGACTCTGGTATATAGAGACACAAAAGGTCTGCCAAAATGAAGAAGGCGCTCACCCATTAACGCTACCAACACTTCCACACAGCGCTTTACTCTGCGGTTTCAGCATTTTGGCAATGCTACCCACGTTCTGCCTGGGTCCCCTTACCCTCTTCCAACCCATGAAAGGCCTACTAATCTATTGCAGCTTCTGATATAATCCACTTTCCCATTGCGGCTACTATTGCTTCTACACTTGTTGGATCTTTTGTGTCTCTATATAACTGACTCTGATGAACACTGAATGTAACGGCCAAAATGTTACTACTCTGCACCTTATCACGTGTGAATAAACCACTGCAAATGAATACATTTTGTACTCAAGTGTGAAGTCTTTTCCTTAAATTATTTTTCATACAACTACAGTAATACCTTGGGCTTCACTCAGTCTGACTCGCATCCCTCTCTCATTCCCTCCCCTTCCCTTTCTCACTCCCTCTTCTTCCCTTTCTCACTCCCTCCTCTTCCCTTTCTCACTCCCTCCTCTTCCCTTTCTCACTCCCTCCCCTTCCCTTTCTCACTCCCTCCTCTTCCCTTTCTCACTCACTCCCTCCCCCTTCCTTTCTCACTCACATCCCCTCCCTGTTTCCCTAGCTAGTAGCCCTTCCCAACTGACTCCAGCCCTCAGGCCCCATCATACTTACCTGTGCTCTGATCCGGACCTTCAGGGCACAAGACATTTCTTCTCGGCAGCATGGGTGGCCAGCAGACTATAAAAAGAGATGTTGCCGGCCATCTGCGCCTGTGCAATAGTGACGGAGTGCTGGCTACTGCACATGCCGGGGCTCCAGCTCTATCACAGAGGCAAGGGGCCAACAGACGTCACAAAGAGGAGGTGCCAGACGCCCGGAAGAAGTAACATCTCATGCCTAGAAGGTCCAGACTGGAAGACAGGTATGTATTTTGGGGTGGGTTTGTATAGGTGATGTTCTGTTTTCCCCCTTCCAGAAATGGAACGTCACTGGAAAATGTGCCTGATGTGGTCTAGGTAAATATATATTTTTGGTAACCTAAGTAATTTGGAAGGTACACGGGAAAAGGGGGAGGGGGGTTGTGGTTTAGATTATAAATATCAATTTATCCTTGACAATCCATTTTAAATACAAGACTCAGATAATTGATAAAATCCTGCCTGGAAAGACAGACAACAAGACAAAATAATTGCATTGATGATTATTAAAATTCTATAAATCCATGTCATTGATCTGTGGAATATTAATACACATCTATAAAGTTATTTATTTATTAGTAACCTTCTTTTTAGGCAGGATTTGATCGTTTCTCGATGTTAAGATGCAAATTACTAAAGGGAAATGAAGGCGTTCTGGTAATTAATAATAGAGAGTGAAGGACATATCAGGAAAGTACATTCTGTAAATGTCACGACTCATCCAGGACCTCGTACTAGAAGCAAAGCAGTTAAACCGCTACCGGTGTAACCCATTAAGGCCATCTTTTATAGGCTGTACAAAATGAGGGACTCCAAACCAGCGAAAACAAATCCTTGTGAATTAACGTCTTTTGTTCCTGGCTAAACGTTTGTTTTCTTCCGCCATCTTATCTGCTTGTTCCCAGCTTTTGAAATGAGACTTCTAGAGATGAGCGAGTAGTGTTAGATCAAGTAGGTGTTCGATCGAATACTACGGTACTCGAAATACTCATACTCGATCGAACACTACTAGCTGTTCGAAGTTTAAGGTTCGATGCAGAACCAGCGTTGATTGGCAGAATGCTATACATTCTGCCAATCAACGCTGGTTCTTCTCTCACCTTTAGAAGTCTTCTCCCGGTGCAGCGTCCCCGCAGCGTCTTCCGGCTGGAATTCACTCTGCCTACGCATCCGGCCTAGGCAGAGCTGAATGCACATGCGAGGGCATGCCCTTGCATGCGCAGTCGGCTCCGCCTAGGCCCCGATGCCCTAGGCAGAGTGAATTCCAGCCGGAAGAAGACGCGGGGACGCTGCGCCGGGAGAAGACTTCAATGGGAATCCAGCCCGACCGTCACTTGTGGACTTGGTAAGTATAATGTTATCGAATTTTGCGTACCCCTGAAACGAGCATTTCCCCCATAGACTATAATGGGGTTCGAAATCCGTTCGAACAGTCGAACAGTGTGCGGCTGTTCGAATCGGATTCCGGACCTCGGACATTTTAGTGTTCGCTCATCTCTAACAACTTCCTAATGTGTTTGGTCAGTTACTGGTTAATGCCACCAGATCCATTAGTATGATTAATGCCTGCATAATATTTTTGGCTAAAAGTCATACGGTAGGAGCCTATACAATGTATAAATAACACTATATATAGAAAATAAGACACATTTTAGAGATATACATGTATTAATTACATGTACATTATATTGCAGAATAACGACTAAATGAACCTACAATTTATTGGAAAAATTCTAGGGCTACCACTGGATTGATGTAAGGAACATCCTAAGGCTACATTCACATCTGCATCTGAGTCTCCAGTATAGATTCCAGCAGATTTACCGGTTGAAAAAGTCCTGATTTTTGGTCTGGTGATGTCTATTAAAAAATAATGGACACCCAACAGACCCCAATGTAACCATTGGTTCCTAGAGTTCTGCTGCTGTCCATCAATTAGGTTGGACTGGATGGACTGATTTCTTCATCCAACCTCATCTACTATGTGGAAGGGACGAGCTTAGTCCTGAAACGAGTAGCTGCTCCTACATGACAGTTCCAGTTAAATCCACCAGTTATTCTGCAACTTTTTATCAAGATGAAATAAAGGCTATATTTTTCATTTATTTCCTGTGGACGCTGGATTTTACCTTTTCTTTACATTCATCTGCTATGTAACTATTACATTTGGCCAATTTTTCAGTTATTATAGACCTGCAACGGAACAGAAAAACAGATAGAATGCCAAAGGTGTGAATCTAGTGTAAAAGGGACGGGCAAACGTAACAATAAGTTTTATTTTTGGTTTTCCAATTTATCCAGTCTTCTCTTGCTTTTTGTAGGTCTTCATATCTGTATAACTATATGTGTAGTCAGATTCTAAAATCATCAAGAAAAAGGGTTGTGTGCCTAGAAACTTTCACGTTTCTCAAACAAGATAGAGGGAGAAGACCTAAAGATTGTGCACACTAAGGCTGGGTTCACACAGGGTTTTTTAGGCCGAATTTTGATGCAGAATCCACCTCAGAATCCAGCTCAAAAAACCGCCTCCCATTGAATTCAGTAGGCTCCTTTTTCCGCAGGCGGTTTGTTCCCAATCACGGAAAAAAAGAAGCGATATGCCCTTTCTTGACACAGATTTCACAGTGCGGACCTCCACTGATCATGAAGTTATCCATTATCCTATTGATAGGGAATAACTTCAACCTTTGGTATTGTCCCTTTTTCTAAATGTTCCTAAATCCTAGTGCAAAACTAGTAATGTTGCCCCATCTACCATGTGCTAATTATAATACTAGGAAATAGGGGATTTTGGGCCCCGTCGGGCACCAGGGCCCAGATGTGACTGCTAAGTGCACTCCATTTAGTTATTACCTAAGCTGGTTGGTTTTTTGTTGACTTTTCAGGGTCATCAATTTTGAAAACTATTATTTCATTAGTTGAACTATATCTAAATATTTTCCCTAATTTTTCAGAGTAAACCACCTTGTGTGTGTACATGTAACACTATATCTGGCCTTTACATGACTTGTATTTTGCAGTTTTTACACTTTTCAGGCTCTGTCTGTTGTTCTTTAAATTTTTAGACTAGCTGCAATGGTGTTTCTCACTCACAAGCAGCATGGGGAACATTATGTAGCAGTACTGAACAGTATGTGATGTGACCAAAGCACTTGGGATGAGATAGCAAACTTACTGTTAACTATAGCCATTATCTCTATATTTCTCTGACTCAGCTATTCCTCCCTCCACCACTCTCGATAGACTTATATTGCGACAAATTTGATACTTTTGACGGAAATTTATAGTGTCAATGAAGAGTTTAGGACCTGGAAAGAAGCCTGATAAGTGAAGAAAGTAGCATTTTTCCTAATTAGATATATTGTGAAGTTTTTAAGATTCACCTGTACTATTTATGCACCGTTGTATGCAAAGTATGATGAAAGGTTAGTGAACATGTTAGACCATTTTCCAGTGATGACTGTGTCTTATCGTTGTCAGGACAAACACAATATCCCAGCAACATGGTGAGTAGAGAACTAAGATACAGTATTGGGGTTAAATACAGTTATATTAGAAATTTTTTCTTGGAAACCTTACGTATTTTACATTTATTATTGTTATTATTGCACTTATTTTTTTTGCCTTTTTAGAACATGTTCCATTTGGTTTATGACTTTTTTGATTTGTAGCGTTTGTATGTTATCATATACAGTGTTACCTTATTCATATTTACTGTGGAATAGCGTAAAGCAATGTATGTTTACAGACAAACCATGGTATAGACCGCGCTCAGGGAGGACGGTGTAAAGAATACAAGGGGTCATCCGTTGTTTTTCATTACGTGAAGAAAAGATACTTATCGCTCTGATTTCTCGACCATTTCTTTGTGACAAGTTACAAAAATATTATTCTCATTCCAGAACAGCGTGCCTTAAGCAGTAGGCATATCTACTGATTTTCAGAGTGTTGTGTGTACTTGTTTCCGTGTTTCTTGTCGTTATTACTTCGTGTTCTGTGTTAAAATATTTGCTATTATGTAATCCCAAAAATAATCCCAAAAATAATAAAGAAATATTAGAGCCTATTTGGAAAGTTGCTTTATTAATATGCAATACAGATCAGTGGAAGCATGTGACAACCGAGGCCGAGGAGACGGCAAGCCAAACTTCCAGCTAATGACTCCTGTATGTTCTCAACTTTCTGATTCCAGCTTCTAGTGTCACTCCGTCATAAATCGCCGTTCTTCTTGATAAATGGGGTCCTTTTGTTGATGGAACACAAGACACATTGACATGATTAATATTTCCTAAACTTTTCTAAATTCTTATTAAAGTGAATATACAATATGCTATGTATTTAATAAATGAGATATATAAGGATCTGGGCCAGCACTATTTGCAAAAGGTTTCAGCTGTAACATACACCTATGATCCAAAATACCTTGTGTATTAACTCCTTAAATACTGCATCAAATAGCAATCATGTCATCGAAGGGGCTCCTAATAATTAAATCTTTCCATTCGGGAATGGGTGCAGATACATTTTCCTGGGAGCAGGAAACCTGAATGGAAACCTCAACGCAGGTGTGAACCTGATGTTATATGAGCAATCAGAAGATAAAACTGGGGCAAAGAAAAAATGTTTCAAAATGTAAAAAAAAAAAAATCTATTTTCCCATGTAAAAATACTTAGAGGTTGTCCCATCTCAAGGATCCTATCTATACTGGTAGCTTATGTAAATTGAAGACTTTTCCTAAATATATTGCTTTAGAAATTCTGCTTTGTTCTTCTGCTATGTGACCTTAATTATCCCATTGTTTACACAGCGTTGCTATAACAACAGACCTGTGAGATAGGACAAATGACGTCACTCACTCACTGCTGTTGATGGCACGACAATCGTTCAGCTAATTGCTGTTTGCTGATAAAGCCCAGTCTGCTATCTCTCTATGTAAACACACAGATAACATGGAGTCCATTCTTTACAAGCATCTGCATATTATCTGATCTGTATAAGTGTTCTGTGTCCCGTTCAGCAAGAGAAAGGAGGGGGAGAGAAATACAGGAAGTGAGGAGTAGACACTGCAGACAGACCTCTGATACTCTGAGATGGGAAAAAACCCTTTAATTATGTAAAAAAAAAATATACTAGTAAAGAACACAATAAATCCTCTCTTTTTTTTTTTTTGGTTACCTTGCCTCCAAAAAAATGAAACCAAAAGTGACCAGAAAGTCATAATGTACCACAGAATGAAAGCAATGAAAAACAGCTCAATTAAGGCCAAAATCAAATAGTTTTGGTTTCCGAAGATGGCGGAACAAAAACAGCATTTTATTTATTTTTTTATTTTTTTTATTTTTAAAGTATTATTATATAACAATAGAAAAATATAATCTAAAAAACTTGGATATCGCCATAATCATTGATCTGTGGAAAAAGCAACACAATATATATCCTGTACGATTAATGGTGCAAAATTTTACATTGTATTTCAGAATTGACGGGTTTATTTCAACCCCCTCCTTAGAATGAGTTAATAAATTTAAGTCACGTTATAGACACCCCAAGATGATGCTATTGAAAAATATAAATTATCTCTTAAAAAACAAGTCCTTGAACAACTGCATTGACCAAAAAAAGATATCGCTTTCCAAACACATCACCATCTTGAACAAGTTCAGCTCTTTACATCATTTAATAACTGCTACCTGCCTGATTCTGGCACATTTGGAATTTTTTCTGGAGCCCCCACCATCCCCAGGCTATCAATGTTATCGTTGGTATATGCTATATAGACTATTTGGACTGTCAGAGTGGCGGTGTCAGTCAGGAGCAGACAAGGGGTTACATTCTGAGCTCTGACATTGGCTGCCTCTGATTGGAGCTCTGAATCACACCCCCTGCCTGACTCCGCCCTCATGACAGTACAGAGCTGAAATAGCACATCAGGCATCAAAACTACCTGCACTTTTTGCTTGGGAACAGTGGGGTCTACAATAAGTGGAATGGTGCCTCTTAAAGATACTATGAACTTTAATTGTTGGAGGTGGTGAAAGATCCTCTTTAAGACCGAAAGTTCAGCATTGTATCAGGCAGTGGATTATGCATCCACCCTGCTACCAAACTGATTTGACTTGTGACCACCTCTAAGGCTGAGTTCACATGGAGTTTTTTGGTCAGGAATCTGCCTCAAAATGAGCCTCCAAAAAAAGTTTTCCAATAGAACTCTATTTGGAGGCGTTTTTTGGAGGATGATTTTGAGGTGGATTCCTGACCAACAAACTCAGTGTGAGCATTATCCAAGCGGATTCCCCAGTTTTCACCCTTTACCCCAATAGGGCAGTTAGCTACCTTATGAGGTGGTCCTGGGTTGGTAGCAGTTGACCAGACAAGTCAGGACTATAGTGCTGTGCAACACAGAAACACATACATTGTTGGCCAAAAGTATTGGCACCCCTGCAATTCTGTCAGATAATACTCATTTTCTTCCAGAAAATGATTGCAATCACAAATTCTTTGGTGTTATCTTCATTTAATTTGTCTTCAATGGAAAACCACAAAAAGAAATGTCAAAAAACCAAATTGGATATAATTCCACAGCAAACATAAAAAAGGGGGGTGGACAAAAGTATTGGCACTGTTTGAAAAATCGTGATGCTTCTCTAATTTGTGTTACTAACAGCACCTGTTACTTACCTGAGGCAACTAACAGGTGGTGGCAATAACTAAATCACACTTGCAGCCAGTTGAAATGGATTAAAGTTGACTCAACCTCTGTCCTGTGTCCTTGTGTGTACCACATTGAGCATGGAGAAAAGAAAGAAGACCAAAGAACTGTCTGAGGACTTGAGAAGCAAAATTGTGAGGAAGCATGAGCAATCTCAAGGCTACAAGTCCATCTCCAAAGACCTGAATGTTCCTGTGTCTACCGTGCACAGTGTCATCAAGAAGTTTAAAGCCCATGGCACTGTGGCTAACCTCCCTAGATGTGGACGGAAAAGAAAAATTGACGAGAGATTTCAACGCAAGATTGTGCAGATGGTGGATAAAGAACCTCGAGTAACATCCAAACAAGCTCAAGCTGCCCTGCAGTCCGAGGGTACAACAGTGTCACCCCGTACTATCCGTCGGCATCTGAATGAGAAGGGACTGTATGGTAGGATACCCAGGAAGACCTCACTTCTTACCCAGAGACATAAAAAAGCCAGGCTGGAGTTTGCCAAAACTTACCTGAGAAAGCCAAAAACATTTTGAAAGAATGTTCTCTGGTCAGATGAGACAAAAGTAGGAAAAGGCATCAACATAGAGTTTACAGGAAAAAAAAGAGGCCTTCAAAGAAAAGAACACGGTCCCTACAGTCAGACATGGCGGAGGTTCCCTGATGTTTTGGGGTTGCTTTGCTGCCTCTGGCACTGGACTGCTTGACCGTGTGTATGGCATTATGAAGTCTGACGACTCCACAAATTTTGCAGCATATTGTAGAGCCCAGAAAGAAAGCTGGGTCTCCCTCAGAGGTCATGGGTCTTCCAGCAGGACAATGACCCAAAACACACTTCAAAAAGCACTAGAAAATGGTTTGAGAGAAAGCACTGGAGACTTGTAAAGTGGCAGCAATGAGTCCAGACCTGAATCCCATAGAACACCTGTGGGGGAGAGATCTCTTGATGGCAGTTTGGAGAAGGCCCCCTTCACATCTCAGGGGGGACCTGGAGCAGTTTGCCAAAGAAGAATGGTCTAAAATTCCAGCAGAGCCTTGTAAGAAACTCATTGATGGTTACCGGAAGCAGTTGGGCGCAGTTATTTTGACTAAAGGTTGTGCTACCAAGTATTAGGCTGAGGGGGCCAATACTTTTGTCCGGCCCATTTTTGGAGTTTTGTGTATAATAATCAATGATTTGACTTTTCATTCTCTTTTGTGTTTTTTCATTGCAAGCAAAATAAATGAAGATATTAATACCAAAGAGTTTGTGCTTGCAATCATTTTCTGGAAGAAACTGAGTATTATCTGTCAGAATTGCAGGGGTGCCAATACTTTTGGCCAACACTCTACAAGATGTGAACAGACTGATACAGTACAGGACAGGTTCATAGAGAAAACAGAAGCTTGGTCTAAAATAGATATCCAGGGCAGCACATAGGACAGGCACCAATAGCCAGCAGGTAACATAAACAGAAATCATAGGCCAAGAAGGAATAGAAACAGAAGCTGTAACAGATACAGATGCCATTAGCCAACAGATAACGGAAACAGAGGCTGTAGATAGAAAACAGACACCAGGCCTTACATAAAAACAGGGCAGACAAAAACTTGTGGATACGATAAAACAGTAGAGCAGCATGCAACAGAACAAGGAAAGTGAACACATTGCTAAGCCAAAGTGAGACTAAAAAGTAGATTTAAATACATACAGGCTGACATGGATTGGCAGAAGGAAGTTTAGTGGGTGAGAACACTATTCTAAACACAACATGGTTTTGTTCCAAGTTATCTCAAGGTGATATACTAAATATTTTATTTGTGTCTATGGGAGACCACCCACTGGGGAAGAGTAAATTGTAGCCCTTCAAGGCTCTTTTTAGCATATTGAGATATTGAATTGATGTCAAGATAATATGGAATATGTAACCCAATTGAAGATCAGTTTAGAGACGACATGTCTATATCTATACTCTCCTTGTCAATGGAATGACCAATATAAGTCACATGCACATGAAAGGCAGTTCATTTCAAAGATGCGATGATGGAAATTTTGACCATTTAGGATCCATTCTGTTGACTTTTGAGCAAAAAATTACTGCCCAAGTGAATGACATGTTAAACATATTAACATCCCATTAAACCCCTTTCCATATCCAATATCCTTAGTCATGTATTTAGCTAATTCTTTAATTTCTGGATGAACCCTACTAAATAAAAAGGCCCAATTATTCTTCTCCTTGTCAATGCTTTCATTCTTGATTGACTAGATCCCCTTATGGTACATGGGCCTGGGAGAGATCGATTATATTCTGCCAAACCTCTGCAGCTGCTTTACAGATTAGAACTATATAAATAGCAATGCCCTACTATCATTATTATCAGAATTCTTACTATTAGCTCTGAGGGCATCCTATTACAGATTGGCTGCACATAAATTCCTATTCCTTATGCTTGTCCAACGGGAACAGCAGGCAAAAGCTGTCAGACTGAATCTTGCGGGCTAAAGCCACTCATAGGTAACTGAATCTGAATTTCCATGCAGCCGTCCCTGTTATAATAGGAAAGGTCCTATCAAGTAATGATAAACAACCTGTTCCAATCACGTATTGGAGTGTTCACATTCTAAACCAGATGCTATTTGGTACTGAATAGACAAAATGAGTCTGTAGTATCCTCTGATTTTCTCACTTAAAGGGATTCTATCATTAAAATCCCATTTTTTTCTCGATCACACTTAAGAGTAGCCTACCTTCTCCTACATTTAGATGTCTTCTCCGCACCGCCGGTCGGTAGAAATCCCGGTTTTCGTCTGTATACAAACGAGTTCTCTCGCAGCACTGGGGGCGTCTCCAATGCTGCAAGACAAATGGCCGCTTACTGTGTGATTGGCCATTTTCTTGTGGCTGCCGGGCATGCGTAGTCAGCTCTGCTCAAGGCTCGATGGCAGAGCCGATTGCGCATGCCCAGAAGATTAAAACCCAGGCTTAAAGAAGACGCAGGGAGAGGCCGTTCCTGAAGAAGATGGAGGCGGAGCTGGAGATTTCTCTCACAGCATTGGGGACGTCACCAGTGCTGCAAGAGAACTCATTTGCATACAGATGAAAACTGGGATTTCTACTAAACGGCGGCGCAGAGAAGACATCTAAAGGTAGGAGAAGATGGACTATTCCTAAGTGTGATCGATAAAAAATGGGATTTTAATGATAGAATCCCTTTAATCCATGCAACGAAGTGTGAACTTTGCTATGGGAAGATCTTGAGGATGCAGTACCCAGAGTAGTCATAAGTTAGCATTAGTGGTAATGATGCAGTAATGAAACCAAGACCTGTCACAAGGAGAGCAGTGAAGAATGTCACATTAGGGTGAGATGGGAATATAGTGAAGGATAGTGCCAAATGTCAGAAATCGGAAACAAGCAACCAATCCAAAGGGAAAGACTAATGAGTCAGGAACAAGCCAGAGGTCAGGATCAGTCTTAGATGTACATAGTAAGATAAGGCCAAGCAAGGCATGGCTGGACAATTACTTTTAAGTAGAAGAAATAAAGAACCCCACCCCCTCTCCATTCTTGGCATTAGTGGAGGTCTCCGAAGTCAGACCCCCCGCACATCAGATATTTATTCTCTATTCTATGGATACATAAATATGTGGTGTACCCCCTCTAAAGCAGCAGAGCCACATACACTGCTACATTAAGATTGGTAGGGAAACACCTGTTCTCAGGATCCGTGGGGGGTTCAGCAACACAAAACAGGACAATGTAAAATGAATGGGTTGTCCAAGATTAGAAATAGGGGTCTACTTTTTTTTTGTCTAGAAATACCACTGCTCCTGTTCATGTGCTGTGTTTGGTATTAAAGCTTAGCTCTATTCAGGTGCACAAGGCTGAAATACAATAACAGAAAAAATACATAGAGTGGAACTATATCTGAAAAAATACTGATGATAGTTTTTCTGATTTGGCTTTTGTTCCTTCCCAAGGGTGTTATCAAAGTGTCCCCCACTCGTTTCATCCTTTAACCTCCTTCTGGGGAACTGGACTTCGGTGCAAGGAGCCCACTAGGCCGCTACCTCCTGGGGGTGGTCCTGGTATAGGTGATGGTATTGGATTAAGAGACACTGGTGGTAATAAACACTAGGCAGAGAGAGCAGTCGTGTACAAACAGAGGTCAGGAGTGGAAGAGTTTGTGATAGTTGTGATGCAGGCAGAAGGAGAGGGCAGGCATGAGAGGTACAATAGGATCGAGGCAAGTCAGCAGTGAGTAGTTAAAGTTGTGTTACATAGTTAGAATGGTTGAAAATAGTCCATCAAGTCCAACCAAGCTCCATGGTGTGGGAAATGGAGATCAAGAATACTAGCCAGTGGGAGGGGGAAAGAACCGGCCCATGCATGCTACACCAGATTCAGGAGGAGGAATATCACTTAGGCAGCAGGTTTGGAGTACCAGCAGCACAAAAACCATCACACGGGGTGTAGCTGAATGGGTGGGGAGTAGTGAAAGTAACCCAGTTATGCATATAGCTAACTTGCTAAAGAGTATTGAAAAATCATGTTTTATAAAGCTGATCATCTCACATCACACATCTCAGGATACAGATATGTCCCTCCTTACCTTTCTAGATATGTATGTCACAAGATGAGAAGCTTTTGAAGATATGTACCACAAAATGATTTGTTATTAGAAAGCGATATGCTCTCTCTTCTATAGGTTGTCTAAGTGTGGCCATCTGTTTTCTGGATTGTAAATCCAAGCACCGAAGGTTAAGGTCACCTGGATCAAATGTTCAAAATGTAAATGAGCTTTTTGGAGTAATGAGGGCATTGCTATTGCTCCAAAGAGGTATGCTACAATATCCTTGTTGTGCCAAGGGGCTAATTTGAGTATTGACAAAATGGCAGTATCTCAACAATGGAGGCGAGGGTTCACAGCGTAGAAACACTGTTTGATTCAGGTGTCCACCCTAACCCATCTATATGTGTTGATATTCTGGGTTCTGGAGACAGATTGAATCCCTTCAAGGTTTGTACTAGTAGGTTGTATTAAATTGGTTCCATATGACTTTGGAGACCTCACAATCAGAGCTAAGGTGAGGATGCATATCTCTAGATATTGAGACAGGCGGCCAGGGCATATCTGTATAGGAGTCCTATAGTTCATCTCTCAGAAAATGGAGATCCTTGTGTAAACACAGCACTTCTCCCTCCGAACCTAGTTCTCATATTGTGCAACCATATGCCAGACAATTATTTTTGACTCTTGCCAAGCTCTTTTATCACATATGTAAGCAAGATGTTTTTATTATAAGAACATGCTGGAAAATCTATATAACTGTAGTAGGATCCTGGGCCAAGATGAAGTATTGTAGTGAGAGGTCGGAGATTTATGTGTTTTGAAAGGATGTGTAACATAGGACAATAAGAGCTCAGCAGGAAGGAACAACGTATTCCAGGCTGGAAGGCACACGTGTTACATTTTTATGTGGTCTTTCTATTATCTGAACTATGAAGCAAAAATTTATACTGTACACTGAAAACAAATTATGGATTGTGACCTCCCTGGCAGCCGAGGGCCTTTCCACCTCTGGAAGGAATTTGATTAATTTATTTACTACTAGAGAAACCTTGACATCATCACTACTCAACTTCTCACGATGAAGTGCGAAGCTCATCGGGATTAATATCCTCTGTTTTCCAAAGGTCCTTAGTCATTCCAATTCAAGCGATACCACCTAGTGGGAACAAACTGTGGGATACAAAAGTACATTTTATACTTTGTCAATGCTTTCACCAACCTGTGGAAAATAATATTTAACCTAAATGTAAATTAGATTTTTGAAGTCAAAGGGCTGGAGAGTAACGCATACTCATCTCATCCTCTCCCCTGCGATGGACCTCTTCTAGGCCTATAGACCTCTTCTGTCACTGCTATGACCTGAGAACATGAGCTGAAGTCAAAGAGATGGAGAGCTAGCTCATAAAGTCAAGCTGTCCATGCCCCATCTCATTCTCTCCCCCGCAATGGACCTCCTCTAGACCCTATGATGTCACCGCTACGACTTAAGGACATGAGCTGAAGTCAAAGAGGTGGAGAGCTAATGCATAAAGTCAAGCTGTCCATGCCCCATGCCATCCTCTCCTCTGCGATGGACCTCCTGTAGCCCTTATGGTGTCACTGCTGCGAACTGAGGACTTGAGCTAAAGTCGGGGAGGTACACCCTTCTTCACCATTGAGATTGACATACATGACTCATGTGCTGGATTTTCTAGAACCGCATCAGTGATATCACAGGGGTAGGTCCATCACAATGGCTGGGATGACATGGGGTGTCGAGAGTTTGACTTTATATCCTAGCTCTCCACTCCCTTGACTTCGAAACTCTAAGTTACATAATGGAGAAAATTAAATTTTTTGAAGAAATGACCCATCGGAAAAGAGGTGAGATGTCCCATCTGGTGTCAAGTATAAGTCATTACGACAAGTTCCCTTTGGTAAACTCAATTCATATAAGATGTGACTTAAAGGGCTTGTCTCAGATTTCAAAGCAAACATAACTCTCTTGTCTGGCATTGCAACTCAGTCGTATTTCCAAAAATAATACGTGGGGAAAAACAGACAAACTTTAAGGAAGTTTTTCTTTAATATATATATATATATATATATATATATATATATAATATATTATATATATATATATATATATATATATCCTATTAATATTATAAATGTGAAAGTTTGTGGGTTTGTGAGTTTGGATGTTCGGATGTTTGTTCCTCAATCACGGAAAAACCGCTCGACCGATTTGGCTGAAATTTTCCACAAACATAGTTAATACACCCGATTGCGCAATAGGCTACTTTTCGTCACAATAGCGCACATACGTTTGTGCCAGGACCCCCACAAAACCCAAACTCACATCACTATCTCTGCAATCTCACACAGTTTGGACCATAGCAAGCCACAAAATTCATATTGCCCTCTACAGCCTCGCCCCTAACCCCACACAATCACATATACATATACTTTACCACTTTGCCCCTCACCTTAACGATACTCCAGGAGACTCTCTTTAACGCTCCGGAGCAGCCATGTTTGCCGACCCCCACCGCTCTGACAATCCGCGACACCGCCCACCCATGTCAATACCCCTAGGCGGTCTAATAAATGCAAAAAAAAAAGTTTAAAAAAAATAAAAAGCATAAATAAAAAGGATTAAAAATTCAAATCACCCCCCTTTCCCTAGAACACATATAAAAGTAGTTAAAAACTGTGAAACACATACATGTTAGGTATCCCCGTGTCCGAAATCTCTCTCTCTACAAAGCTATACAAATATGTTTCCTGTTCGGTAAACGCCGTAGTGGAAAAAATGGTCAAAAGTGCCAAACCGCCATTTTTTCCCTGTTTTGATTCTGATAAAAATTTGAATAAAAAGTGATCAAAGCAATAGACATTCCCCAAAATGGTAGAACTACAAAGTACACCCGGTCCTGCAAAAAAAGACGCCCTATACATCCCCGTACACGCACGTATAAAAAAGTTACGGCTGTCGGAATATGGCGACTTTTCAAAAAATAATTTTTTTAAACAGTTTTGGATTTTTTTTTTAAGGGGTCAAAATGTAACTAAAACCTTATAAATTTGGTATCCCCGGAATCGTAACGAAACACAGAATACAGGGGACATGTCATTTTGGTTACACAGTGAACGCTGTAAAACCAAAGCCCGTAAGAAAGTCGCAGAAATGCATTTTTTCTTCAAATCCACCCCATTCTGAATTTTTTCCCTGCTTCCCAGTACATTATATACAATAAATAATGGCGGCATCATGAAAAAAAATTTGTCCCGCAAAAAATAAAAACCTCATATGGCTCTGGGAGCGGAGAAATAAAAAAGTTATGGGGTTTAGAAGGAGGGGAGTCAAAAACGAAAATCAAAAAATGCCATCGGCAGGAAGGGGTTAACTTCAAATACTTCTGTCCCAAAGACACTATGTAAAGTTTCTCACAACACCGTATATATAGCAGCTCAAATACAAATTACCTTCAACACAAAAGTCTCACGTATTCTCTGAATTATAGCAAAAACAACATACAAAGTTACATTTCATATCCCATCCCTTATACACAGTACGAAAACCTTACCCACGCCTGTATATACCCACTTCTACAATCACCGCAGACGAAGTCGCGGGTACCAGCTAGTGTATATATATATATATATTTCTGCTTCCAAATTGCATTCACTTGTTTTATGACTTATATTAAGAGTTGAAGCAAAATAAAGGAGCAAAATGACTTTTTGAAGCAGATTTGGTTGGATGTCTGAAGATACTGGACAGCCTAGGATGTACACTCACCGGCCACTTTATTAGGTACACCTGTCCAACTGCTCGTTAACACTTGATTTCTAATCAGCCAATCACATGGCGGCAACTCAGTGCATTTAGGCATGTAGACATGGTCAAGAGAATCTCCTGCAGTTCAAACCGAGCATCAGTATGGGGAAGAAAGGTGATTTGAGTGCCTTTGAACGTGGCATGGTTGTTGGTGCCAGAAGGGCTGGTCTGAGTATTTCAGAAACTGCTGATCTACTGGGATTTTCACGCACAACCATCTCTAGGGTTTACAGAGAATGGTCCGAAAAAGAAAAAACATCCAGTGAGCGGCAGTTCTGTGGGCGGAAATGCGTTGTTGATGCCAGAGGTCAGAGGAGAATGGCCAGACTGGTTCGAGCTGATAGAAAGGCAACAGTGACTCAAATAGCCACCTGTTACAACCAAGGTAGCCAGAAGAGCATCTCTGAACGCACAGTACGTCGAACTTTGAGGCAGATGGGCTACAGCAGCAGAAGACCACACCGGGTGCCACTCCTTTCAGCTAAGAACAGGAAACTGAGGCTACAATTTGCACAAGCTCATCGAAATTGGACAATTGAAGATTGGAAAAACGTTGCCTGGTCTGATGAGTCTCGATTTCTGCTGCGACATTCGGATGGTAGGGTCAGAATTTGGCGTCAACAACATGAAAGCATGGATCCATCCTGCCTTGTATCAACGGTTCAGGCTGGTGGTGGTGGTGTCATGGTGTGGGGAATATTTTCTTGGCACTCTTTGGGCCCCTTGGTACCAATTGAGCATCGTTGCAACGCCAAAGCCTACCTGAGTATTGTTGCTGACCATGTCCATCCCTTTATGACCACAATGTACCCAACATCTGATGGCTACTTTCAGCAGGATAATGCAATGCCATGTCATAAAGCTGGAATCATCTCAGACTGGTTTCTTGAACATGACAATGAGTTCACTGTACTCCAATGGCCTCCACAGTCACCAGATCTCAATCCAGTAGAGCATCTTTGGGATGTGGTGGAACGGGAGATTCGCATCATGGATGTGCAGCCGACAAATCTGCGGCAACTGTGTGATGCCATCATGTCAATATGGACCAAAATCTCTGAGGAATGCTTCCAGCACCTTGTTGAATCTATGCCACGAAGAATTGAGGCAGTTCTGAAGGCAAAAGGGGGTCCAACCCGTTACTAACATGGTGTACCTAATAAAGTGGCCGATGAGTGTATTAGTGTAATAACATTGTACACCCGTCTATGTTATTATATAGAGGATGAGCGATGACTCTTATCTTTACTCTAGGAGTTGATTTGGTTTCTACTGACTGTGCTCTGAAAACAAGATCTCAAAATTTACAATAATTTCATAGACTTTTTTGAAAACTTTTATCCTTTAATATTTCACATTCTCAGCAGATTAGATATCGGATCTTCTTTATCCAGTTCCTTTTAAAGGGGTTGTCCAATTTCAGACAAATATTCAGAGAAAATTATTATTGTGTGTATAATAAAAAGTTGTACAATTTTCCAATATACTTTCTGTGTAATTCCTCACGGTTTCCTAGATCTCTCCTTGCTGTCAGTCATTCTGCTTGCTGCCAGTGGATAAAAATCAGTCCATGGTCATGTGATGGACTGTCTTTGGTCATGTGCTGGACTGTCTTTGGTCATGTGATGGACTGTCTTTGGTCATGTGATGGACTGTCTTTGGTCATGTCATGGACAGTCTTTGGTCATGTGACGATCACACACCAGTGTCATAGTCAGCACATGGTAAAAAAGGGCCATATTATGGATTTTGCATTGGGCCCCAGGACCCTCCAGTTACGCCATTGCTTAAAGTTGATTTAAACAAAAAAACCACCCTACTTAGGTGTGCAATACATGGCTTCTCTGGATCCAGCATTTTCCTGTAACAATAAAGCGCCATCCATGCATGTGACTGATACAGCCAGTCACTGGCGATGCTGTCATATACAGCGTGAGACCCCCAAGGCCAGTGGTTGACTGCAGTAGTCAGGTGGATGTATGTGACATATTCATTTCCGGACTGGTGAAACTGCAATAAATATTTTTAATTTGATCAATTTTCCTGCTTTTGAAAAACTTTCTAAATATCATTGAGCCACTTCAATTCTTTCACTCAGTCCCTAAAAAGTCAACTTTTGTATACCATAGTGCGTTACTCAACAGAGGTGCCAAAATGGCTGCATTTTACAATGGCATCCATCACTCCGGCTGACATCACTCAGTGCTCTGCAGCTATTGGCTGGAACTCCGCGTAACAGACTTCAAAGACAATGGAAAGAAGCACTCGACATATCCTATAAGGCAGGGGTAGGAAACCTTCGGCTCTCCAGCTGCTGTGAAACTACAACTCCCATCATGCTCCATTCCCTTCCATGGGAGTTCCAAGAACAGTAGAGCAAGTATGCATGCTGGGAGTTGTAGTTTTGCAACAGCTGGAGAGCCGTACGTTCCCTACCCCTGCTATAAGGTATAAAAAGGGGCCCCGGAAGAAGGCACATGTTGAGTGCTTCTTTCTATTTTCTCTGTCTATTGTTCCTTGTTGTGGTTTTTGAAGCATAGTTTGTACATGGAGCCTCCATATTACAGTAATATAATGTAGGAGGATGTTGGTAAGATGGAGTTGAGATCTCTCAGTGTTAACCAGTGTTATGCGCAGGTTGTACAGGGTAGGCAGAGCAGGAAGTTTGGCAGTTGAAGCTTCAGCCAATAACTACAGAGCAGGAAATCAATGAGGTGATTCTTAGCCATGTCAGGTCACAGTAAGGAGGCGCTGTCTTGACAACTTCTCCTGTAAAGGCAATACAGATGTGTCCTGTAGTACCTGTACCTGTCCTTTTGGTTGAACATATTTGGATATGTGTGGCACAAGTTAAGAATTTATGTTTGTTAAACATGATTTTATAATAAGTAGAGATTGGCAAACCTCATGACTATTCTTGAAGCTTTGCTGCAACCTGAAGGGCTACTATTATGTTCTGGAGCCTTTTCAGACCCCAGAGTATAATAATTGTGCGGCCAGGAGAGGTGCAGAAAATTAACAAGTCCTACTTCCCTTCCCTCACTCCTTGACAGCTTCCGGTGTTCCTTCCCAGGTGTCTTCTAGCCTCCTAGGTAGATGCAGCAGCTACAGTTCACCACTGTGACGTGTGATAGGACCTCAGAGATGACGGGGCACTTCAACAGTATGATGATTGCATCAAAGGAGGTGGAAAGACGCCCCCTGAAGGAACACATGATGCCACCAGGGAAGGTGACTGTTTATTATGTTGCTGGGCCTCTGATTATTATATCTTTGGTGTTTAATGATGGTGAATCTGAAATTTTTGGAAAATTCATTAGGTTACAGGCCAGTCATAAGTGCTAGCTATCCTGTTTGTGTCTGTGTGCAGCCATCCAGTGGTTGTGCTGTGAATTGCAGCCTATCAAGGCTTTCGTTAGCATGTTGTAATATTGTGTTGAGTTGCTTTCATGAGAAATTGAGAAGTGAGTCGCCTCGGTCAGTGGTTGGCTGGAGGGGCATGTAAGCAGAAGCAGAGCTCATCAGGAACCTTAGCAGCCCGTGGACCAGGTAAGTGGGGTATCATGGAAGGTTGAGTTCTCTTATTTTTACATGCTTTATTAGGCACTATAGTTTTGGGGGCTGTAAAACCTCCTTAAAAAGGATCTTACATCACCTCCAACAAATCCAGCTATTTACAGAAATTAACTGATCCTGGCACAATTGGATTTTTTTTTCTGTAGCCCCCACTGCTCCTCCTAGCTTTGGTGCCTGATGTGCTTTTACAGTGGGGCAAAAAATATTTAGTCAGTCACCAATAGTGCAAGTTTCACCACTTAAAAAGATGAGAGGCGTCTGTAATTTACATCATAGGTAGACCTCAACTATGAGAGACAAAATGAGAAAACAAATCCAGAAAATCACATTGTCTGATTTTGTAAGAATTTATTTGCAAATTATGGTGGAAAATAAGTATTTGGTCAGTAACAAAATTTCATCTCAATACTTTGTTATATATCCTTTGTTGGCAATGACAGAGGTCAAACGTTTTCTGTAAGTCTTCACAAGGTTGGCACACACTGTTGTTGGTATGTTGGCCCATTCCTCCATGCAGATCTCCTCTAGAGCAGTGATGTTTTGGGGCTGTCGCTTGGCAACACGGACTTTCAACTCCCTCCAAAGGTTTTCTATAGGGTTGAGATCTGGAGACTGGCTAGACCACTCCAGGACCTTGAAATGCTTCTTACAAAGCCACTCCTTCGTTGCCCTGGCGGTGTGCTTTGGATCATTGTCATGTTGAAAGACCCAGCCACGTTTCATCTTCAATGCCCTTGCTGATGGAAGGAGGTTTGCACTCAAAATCTCACGATACATGGCCCCATTCATTCTTTCCTGTACCCGGATCAGTCGTCCTGGCCCCTTTGCAGAGAAACAGCCCCAAAGCATGATGTTTCCACCCCCATGCTTTACAGTAGGTATGGTGTTTGATGGATGCAACTCAGTATTCTTTTTCCTCCAAACACGAAAAGTTGTGTTTCTACCAAACAGTTCCAGTTTGGTTTCATCAGACCATATGACATTCTCCCAATACTCTTCTGGATCATCCAAATGCTCTCTAGCAAACTTCAGACGGGCCTGGACATGTACTGGCTTAAGCAGTGGGACACGTCTGGCACTGCAGGATCTGAGTCCCTGGCGGCGTAGTGTGTTACTGATGGTAGGCTTTGTTACATTGGTCCCAGCTCTCTGCAGTTCATTCACTAGGTCCCCTCGCGTGGTTCTGGGATTTTTGCTCACCGTTCTTGTGATCATTTTGACCCCACGGGGTGAGATTTTGCGTGGAGCCCCAGATCGAGGGAGATTATCAGTGGTCTTGTATGTCTTCCATTTTCT
Source organism: Leptodactylus fuscus (assembly GCF_031893055.1). Lineage (NCBI taxonomy): Eukaryota > Metazoa > Chordata > Amphibia > Anura > Leptodactylidae > Leptodactylus > Leptodactylus fuscus. The sequence goes on from NC_134266.1 coordinate 247,397,225, forward strand.
AATTATTGCTTCCACAGTTGATTTCTTCAATCCAAGCTGGTTGCCTATTGCAGATTCAGTCTTCCCAGCCTGGTTCAGGGCTACAATTTTGTTTCTGGTGTCCTTTGACAGCTCTTTGGTCTTCACCATAGTGGAGTTTGGAGTCTGACTGTTTGAGGGTGTGCACAGGTGTCTTTTTATAGTGACAACAAGTTTAAACAGGTGCCATTACTACAGGTAATGAGTGGAGGAAAGAGGAGACTCGTAAAGAAGAAGTTACAGGTCTGTGAGAGCCAGAAATCTTGATTGTTTGTAGGTGACCAAATACTTATTTTCCACCATAATTTGCAAATAAATTCTTACAAAATCAGACAATGTGATTTTCTGGATTTGTTTTCTCATTTTGTCTCTCATAGTTGAGGTCTACCTATTAGAGATGAGCGAACACTAAAATGTTCGAGGTTCGAAATTCGATTCGAACAGCCGCTCACTGTTCGAGTGTTCGAATGGGTTTCGAACCCCATTATAGTCTATGGGGAACATAAACTCGTTAAGGGGGAAACCCAAATTCGTGTCTGGAGGGTCACCAAGTCCACTATGACACCCCAGGAAATGATACCAACACCCTGGAATGACACTGGGACAGCAGGGGAAGCATGTCTGGGGGCATAAAAGTCACTTTATTTCATGGAAATCCCTGTCAGTTTGCGATTTTCGCAAGCTAACTTTTCCCCATAGAAATGCATTGGCCAGTGCTGATTGGCCAGAGTACGGAATTCGGCCAATCAGCGCTGGCTCTGCTGGAGGAGGCGGAGTCTAAGATCGCTCCACACCAGTCTCCATTCAGGTCCGACCTTAGACTCCGCCTCCTCCGGCAGAGCCAGCGCTGATTGGCCGAAGGCTGGCCAATGCATTCCTATGCGAATGCAGACTTAGCAGTGCTGAGTCAGTTTTGCTCAACTACACATCTGATGCACACTCGGCACTGCTACATCAGATGTAGCAATCTGATGTAGCAGAGCCGAGGGTGCACTAGAACCCCTGTGCAAACTCAGTTCACGCTAATAGAATGCATTGGCCAGCGCTGATTGGCCAATGCATTCTATTAGCCCGATGAAGTAGAGCTGAATGTGTGTGCTAAGCACACACATTCAGCACTGCTTCATCACGCCAATACAATGCATTAGCCAGTGCTGATTGGCCAGAGTACGGAATTCGGCCAATCAGCGCTGGCCAATGCATTCTATTAGCCCGATGAAGTAGAGCTGAATGTGTGTGCTAAGCACACACATTCAGCACTGCTTCATCAAGCCAATACAATGCATTAGCCAGTGCTGATTGGCCAGAGTACGGAATTCGGCCAATCAGCGCTGGCTCTGCTGGAGGAGGCGGAGTCTAAGATCGCTCCACACCAGTCTCCATTCAGGTCCGACCTTAGACTCCGCCTCCTCCGGCAGAGCCAGCGCTGATTGGCCGAAGGCTGGCCAATGCATTCCTATGCGAATGCAGACTTAGCAGTGCTGAGTCAGTTTTGCTCAACTACACATCTGATGCACACTCGGCACTGCTACATCAGATGTAGCAATCTGATGTAGCAGAGCCGAGGGTGCACTAGAACCCCTGTGCAAACTCAGTTCACGCTAATAGAATGCATTGGCCAGCGCTGATTGGCCAATGCATTCTATTAGCCCGATGAAGTAGAGCTGAATGTGTGTGCTAAGCACACACATTCAGCACTGCTTCATCAAGCCAATACAATGCATTAGCCAGTGCTGATTGGCCAGAGTACGGAATTCGGCCAATCAGCGCTGGCTCTGCTGGAGGAGGCGGAGTCTAAGGTCGGACCTGAATGGAGACTGGTGTGGAGCGATCTTAGACTCCGCCTCCTCCAGCAGAGCCAGCGCTGATTGGCCGAATTCCGTACTCTGGCCAATCAGCACTGGCTAATGCATTGTATTGGCGTGATGAAGCAGTGCTGAATGTGTGTGCTTAGCACACACATTCAGCTCTACTTCATCGGGCTAATAGAATGCATTGGCCAATCAGCGCTGGCCAATGCATTCTATTAGCGTGAACTGAGTTTGCACAGGGGTTCTAGTGCACCCTCGGCTCTGCTACATCAGATTGCTACATCTGATGTAGCAGTGCCGAGTGTGCATCAGATGTGTAGTTGAGCAAAACTGACTCAGCACTGCTAAGTCTCTGCATTCGCATAGGAATGCATTGGCCAGCCTTCGGCCAATCAGCGCTGGCTCTGCCGGAGGAGGCGGAGTCTAAGGTCGGACCTGAATGGAGACTGGTGTGGAGCGATCTTAGACTCCGCCTCCTCCAGCAGAGCCAGCGCTGATTGGTCGAGTTCCGTACTCTGGCCAATCAGCGCTGGCCAATGCATTCTATTAGCCCGATGAAGTAGAGCTGAATGTGTGTGCTTAGCACACACATTCAGCTCTACTTCATCAGGCTAATAGAATACATTGGCCAATCAGCGCTGGCCAATGCATTCTATTAGCTTGATGAAGCAGAGTGTGCACAAGGGTTCAAGCGCACCCTCGGCTCTGATGTAGCAGAGCTGAGGGTGCACAAGGGTTCAAGTGCACCCTCGGCTCTCCTACATCAGAGCCGAGGGTGCGCTTGAACCCTTGTGCACACTCTGCTTCATCAAGCTAATAGAATGCATTGGCCAGCACTGATTGGCCAGAGTACGGAATTCGGCCAATCAGCGCTGGCCAATGCATCCCTATGGGAAAAAGTTTATCTCACAAAAATCACAATTACACACCCGATAGAGCCCCAAAAAGTTATTTTTAATAACATTCCCCCCTAAATAAAGGTTATCCCTAGCTATCCCTGCCTGTACAGCTATCCCTGTCTCATAGTCACAAAGTTCACATTCTCATATGACCCGGATTTGAAATCCACTATTCGTCTAAAATGGAGGTCACCTGATTTCGGCAGCCAATGACTTTTTCCAATTTTTTTCAATGCCCCCAGTGTCGTAGTTCCTGTCCCACCTCCCCTGCGCTGTTATTGGTGCAAAAAAGGCGCCAGGGAAGGTGGGAGGGGAATCGAATTTTGGCGCACTTTACCACGTGGTGTTCGATTCGATTCGAACATGGCGAACACCCTGATATCCGATCGAACATGTGTTCGATAGAACACTGTTCGCTCATCTCTACTACCTATGATGTAAATTACAGACACCTCTCATCTTTTTAAGTGGTGGAACTTGCACTATTGGTGACTGACTAAATATTTTTTTGCCCCACTGTATGTGTTCTTTACTATCACTTGGGCGGTATCAGGGGTATAATACTGAGCTCTGACACTGGCTGCCTCTGATTGGAGCTCTGAGTCACACCCCCTGCCTGACACCGCCTTTCTGACAGTACAGAGCTTACATAGCAAATCAGACACCAAAACTAACTGTGCTTGTTACTCAAGAATGGCGGGGGTTAGAGAGAATAATCCAACTGTGCTGGAATCAGTGGAGTGGCATTTATTAACAGACGCTAAGAACTTAAATCAGTGGAGGAAGTGAAAGGTCCAAATTAAATGTGTACACAACTGCATGTTGTATGGTGCACCTAGGAAGCTAGCATGTGAGAGACCACAGTAAAATTACTAATACTCCTTATATGATATTAGAGCCTAATAGCTTTATTGTGCGATTACAAAAATTTGACTGGAGATTCAGAGTGAAACCAATGGAGCCACAGAATGCAGCTAATAGTAAGTTTTCCTTCTCACTAAAAAGCTTCATTCATCAATATTGTTCAGCTCTACTGTACAACGTCCTCCAAGCTGCTACTGAGTAAGACAGAGTTAGGTAGCAATTTTATATGCACATGTATCTACTTCTGGCTGCTTGTGTGACTGCAGATGGGATATTATTCACAGACAGCAACTTTGCTATCCGTGCTCATAGATTGTTTTTCTGTTTTATCTTCTGTATCCTGAATCTCCTATATTATGGTAGTGCAGGCTTTTCTTAGCTATGTGTTTGCAGTTGTACAGTTACTCCTGATAAAATGGCAGAACATTATCAGCCAGGGAGGGGGGGGGGGGGGAGGGGGGGGAGACTGCTCCGTCTCGTACCCTCGCCCTGGCTGAGAGATGAACATAGCCTGTGTTTTAACCATAATTATCAGCAAAACTGATAGGACACCATGTACAGTATGAAGGTTTATACAGTCTTAGAACAAACTGCCCAGCAAGACCCTGCACATATTTCAACTTTCAACTCAGGTACCTTTTAAAGGGATGGCTTATACCACCAGATAGAAGTAGATTTGCCACACATATCCTATCAGCAGGATGATCCACCTTCACATTTTTATTTGGGTGTTCTTATCCGAAGACATGGTGACACATCTGGACGGAAGTGGACTACTGCCTAGACATTTGCTGTGTCACCAATGGAAATCGCATTGCACATTTATGGTCTGTAGATCAACCTTGGATAGATAGATATATACAGTCCTATGAAAAAGTTTGGGCACCCCTATTAATCTTAATCATTTTTAGTTCTAAATATTTTGGTGTTTATAACAGCCATTTCAGTTTGATATATCTAATAACTGATGGACACAGTAATATTTCAGGATTGAAATGAGGTTTATTGTACTAACAGAAAATGCGCAATATGCATTAAACCAAAATTTGACCGGTGCAAAAGTATGGGCACCTCAACAGAAAAGTGACATTAATATTTAGTAGATCCTCCTTTTGCAAAGATAACAGCCTCTAGTCGCTTCCTGTAGCTTTTAATCAGTTCCTGGATCCTGGATAAAGGTATTTTGGACAAACAATTCAAGTTCAGTTAAGTTAGATGGTCGCCGAGCATGGACAGCCCGCTTCAAATCATCCCACAGATGTTCAATGATATTCAGGTCTGGGGACTGGGATGGCCATTCCAGAACATTGTAATTGTTCCTCTGCATGAATGCCTGAGGATTTGGAGCGGTGTTTTGGATCATTGTCTTGCTGAAATATCCATCCCCGGCGTAACTTCAACTTCGTCACTGATTCTTGAACATTATTCTCAAGAATCTGCTGATACTGAGTGGAATCCATGCGACCCTCAACTTTAACAAGATTCCCGATGCCGGCATTGGCCACACAGCCCCAAAGCATGATGGAACCTCCACCAAATTTTACAGTGGGTAGCATGTGTTTTTCTTGGAATGCTGTTTCTTTTTGGACGCCATGCATAATGCCTTTTTTTTATAACCAAACAACTCAATTTTTGTTTCCAAAATGAAGCTGCCTTGTCCAAATGTGCTTTTTCATATCTCAGGCAACTCTATTTGTGGCGTACGTGCAGAAACGGCTTCTTTCTCATCACTCTCCCATACAGCTTCTATTTGTGCAAAGTGCGCTGTATAGTTGACCGATGCACAGTGACACCATCTGCAGCAAGATGATGCTGCAGCTCTTTGGAGGTGGTCTGTGGATTGTCCTTGACTGTTCTCACCATTCTTCTTCTTTGCCTTTCTGATATTTTTCTTGGCCTGCTACTTCTGGGCTTAACAAGAACTGTCCCTGTGGTCTTCCATTTCCTTATTATGTTCCTCACAGTGGAAACTGACAGGTTAAATCTCTGAGACAACTTTTTGTATCCTTCCCCTGAACAACTATGTTGAACAATCTTTGTTTTCAGATCATTTGAGAGCGGGCTGTCCATGTTCGGCGACCATCAAACTTAACTGAACTTGAATTGTTTTGTAGAAAGAAATGGTCCAAAATACCTTTATCCAGGATCCAGGAACTGATTAAAAGCTACAGGAAGCAACTAGAGGCTGTTATCTTTGCAAAAGGAGGATGTACTAAATATTAATGTCACTTTTCTGTTGAGGTGCCCATATTTTTGCACCGGTCAAATTTTGGTTTCATGCATATTGCGCATTTTCTGTTAGTACAATAAACCTCATTTCAATCCTGAAATATTACTGTGTCCATCAGTTATTAGATATATCAAACTGAAATGGCTGTTGCAAACACCAAAATATTTAGAACTAAAAATGATTAAGATTAATAGGGGTGCCCAAACTTTTTCATAGGACTGTAAATAGATAGATAGATACTGTAGATAGATAGATAGATAGATAGATAGATAGATAGATAGATAGATAGATAGATAACGTGTGTTACTAAGTTTGTGCTCTGCTATGAATACTAAAGCTATCATTTTGACCATTCTTTTGGACTCGCCCTGTACCCTATCTTGCGGCACACAAAGTACTGTAATACGGATCATTATGGACTCCATATGAAAATAATTTCCAGCAACTGGACAAACATGAAACAGATGTAGAAAACTCAATCCCCCTCTCAAATACTGAAATGCAAATAATAGACGATTCTACTCAGTGTGCCTCCATTAAGTGTAATGTGTTTTTGTGAAAACCTTTAGTAGACATCACCGGTTAATTGTCGTCCTCTCTGCGGCTTCCGATAACATTCTACATTTCAAGGTTTTTGGATTTGTTCCAGAAGATAACAGTAGCGTCTGCTGAGAATTATCCTTGCTTGAAATAGTTTGTCGTGTTATTTATACTTTATCCATGAAGGTGTTCAGAACAAAGAAGAATTATTGAGGCGGTTCAGAGTGATTTGTGCGTCAATTACTTTGGTTATGGTTTAAATACCAAGACAAATCCAAGTACATAAAAAAGAGACAGCAGATTCTTGGACGCTTCAAGTGACATTTTTCATTTGCACACAGGCTTTTATCTGTACGGGAGGTCAGAAGATGTCCTGTAAGTGCAGAGGGGATACAAGTTTTCAGGTGCAGTAATTCACTATTCTGCAATGTGTGTTGGAGAGGCTTCAGAGCCCCGATCCCACTACTTATGACCATTTTTGCTATTTTGGGAACTCTTGTACAAGGTAATAGAGATACTGTATACCCGTGTGGCCCCCCTTTCCATTTTACTCGCAGGTTCCTGTTCTTAAAGGGGTTGTCACATCTCAAGGATCCTATCTTTACTGCTAGCTTATGTGGATTTAAGATTTTGACTGTTATCTGAGATTATTCACTTTGTTGTTTACACTGTGTTTCCATGACCACGGACCTGGGGATGATCTTATCTTTCTGCCCGGGACAAGTGACGTAGCTCCCTGCTCTCAGGAGGGAGGGGGAGCTGAGTGCTCGGTGTGTGCATTTCTGAGCTCTTTATCTCTCTGCCCAGGATAAGTGACGTAGCTCTCTGCTCTCAGGAGGAAGGGGGAGCTGAGTGCTCGGTGTGTGTATTTCTGAGCTCTTTATCTCTCTACCCAGGACAAGTGACGTAGCTCCCTGCTCTCAGGAGGAAGGGGGAGCTGAGTGCTCGGTGTGTGTATTTCTGAGCTCTTTATCTCTCTACCCAGGACAAGTGACGTAGCTCCCTGCTCTCAGGAGGAAGGGGGAGCTGAGTGCTCGGTGTGTGTATTTCTGAGCTCTTTATCTCTCTGCCCAGGACAAGTGACGTAGCTCCCTGCTCTCAGGGAAGGGGAGGGGGAGCTGAGTCCTTGGAGCAGCTTGCATTTCTGAGCTGTTTAATCTCCGGCTCTTCCAGATATCATGTTGGCTAAATGAATTTTGCTGATAAGGGCTGAGACAGGGAGTCTGTTACCTCTGTATGTAACATAGACCTAAAACTGAGTTTATTGCAAGCTGACTCTTGGTCCTGTAGCATTTAATTTTGGGATTCTCATCACCTATCAAATTCAGCTCTGTTACATCAGCTTCATATTGTGCATCTTCCAGTGATACTATGCTAATTTATTTACAACCATCCTTTATTACTGACTGCCAACATGTACTGCTATGAAGAGAGATAGCAGAGCTGGCTTGTCTGGGAGACAGCAAGTGGAACTCTGCCCACCAATTCACCGAGAAAACCAGGAAGTGAACAGAGCAGACAACCTGCAAGTTGGTGAACAGGTGAGTTTGGAATACCCCTTTAACATAGATACAGTCCCAGAGTTTGAACTGACATTTATCATCCTGTAGTGATGGCCATAACTACTGAGATGGAAATATATCCCTTTAAAAATGGAAATGTATGACGTTGTGTCGAACACTAATCTACTCTGCAGATTAAATGACGATTTCATATACAGGTTTGTTACTGAGTTACGAAAATAAATTTAATCATTGAACACAATTTTAATAAACTCCGCACAAAGTCGTTCCTCCACGGTGATGATGTACTGGGATATAGATATTTATTCCTTCCATAGTAATAAATGGACAGGGTTTTAGAAGGTAATTTTGTGCAGGCAGCGTCTCGCGGGTTATATCATTACTATGTATGCAGAAATACGGCGTATGCATAAATCTTTAAGCCGCTCTTACTCTCTATTCAATTGAATGTTGGAATTAGAGATTGTATATATTACTGTAGAATAAACCTTTAACTTTTAGTTATAGGGTATCGCAGAGTTTGTCATGAAAGATTTAAGAAACATGAATCAAAGGATCTTATCTAGGGTTCAATACCTTGGGGTGAAGGAAGAGGGGAATAGAACTGGGATATCAAAGCCTATAGCATCAAGGCATGGCAGAAATGATACAAAGACCATTTTTAGATAACCAAAGTCATTGTTGCCTTGCTAGCTGCTATCGTACTGTTGTTGTTGGTCTAAATATTCACCTTGATACACCTAAAGAGGTCTGTCATGTCCTCATGAATATGCACACTGTTGGCTTTCTCCGTATGCACCACAGGGCTGGAGATATCAGTAGCATTAATTTCGGCACTGATAAGTCCCCACTGTCAGAAGGGCGTTCCTCATGGATCAGCGTCATCCACCACTTTCCATCCACTCCAAGGATTCTGATGCAGATGGAATTTTTTTTCTAGCCACTGCTGTTCCTGAGCAATCACTTCTGTTAGTTTCAGCATGATTATGCTCTCCATTGTCAGGTGGGTGGGACTAGAAAGAAAGGGACCGCCCGATTGACAGAGGAGAGCACAATTGTGCTGAAACTAACAAAAGTGATTGCTCAGGAACAGCAGGAGCTATAAAAGAAATCCAACTGCACTGGTATCAGGGGAGAGGAACATATGAAGGTTTAAATAAATGGGAGTGGGTGGAGGTAGTGAATGATCCACTTCAATCCATACTGTAAAATATGTATCAAGGTAGACTGTAGTGGGGGATAACACACCAGATCCACCATTACTACTGCCAGGTAAATATTAGGGTCAAAGTCTAGAGTCCAGGGGGACTTTCGCTTCCCATTCTCCTGATCATTAGTGGACCTCCAGAGATCTGACACTTATAGCCTATGGTGTATGGTTTAAGAAGGGTTCTAAGATCTGTTAGCATAAAACATGGACTTGGACATACGTGGCGTAATCTTGACAGAATAGAGGGATTATTTAAATTTGTTATTTGTGCAAAAAAAATAAAAAAAATTTGAAAACAGGCCGGGTAGGTTGAAAAAAATGTAACAAAATCATACTCTCCTGTTCCTTGGTGCTCTGGTGTCATTCCAGCACGGTCCGGTCCTGCTGCTCCAGTGTCGTCCTGAAGTGAAATTCCTTGCCAGCTGTGACATCCTGAATATCTTCCACTCAAGCCACTGATTCGCCTCAACAGTCACGTCGGGCAAGGACTTCTGCCGGAAAATAACCACAGATTGTCCAAGGGAGAGGTGCAGCTGTTGTCCCAAAGTATGTGTGAGGATAGGGTCCCAACCCGTCTCAGTAGTAGATAGATTATCCTCACACGTATCGTTACAATGCAATCGCCGTTTATTGTGTAAAGTTGAGTAAGTCTCAAGTAAACCAGGATCAGTGCCCGCAAAAATGCCAATAGCGTATGTAGAAAAAAGGGTATAGACCCAAGAGGCAAAAGTTCCAGTATGCGCAGAGATAAAGACGTTCGTTCATGCAGAGTGGAAGCGCCGCTAATATATCAGCCCTAGGCGCAATGGGGGAAAAAAACTAAACTAAAAGATAAAATAAAAATGAAGTCAGAAGTTCTCGCCCCTGGGGATACAACGGTAAGTGTATTACATAAGTGGATAAAAACATGAACATGTAACAACTAAGTAAAAAGCACAATACACAAAATTATTTCAATAACTGAAAGGAAAAAAAATATTATAGCCCTCAAAACCAAATATATGATAAAAAAATTGCACCAGAAAGACTAAAGATGGCACCAGAAAGACTGAAGATGGCACCAGAAAGACTGAAGATGGCACCAGAAAGACTGAAGATGGCACCAGAAAGACTAAAGATGGCACCAGAAAGACTGAAGATGGCACCAGAATGACTGAAGATGGCACCAGAAAGACTAAAGATGGCACCAGAAAGACTGAAGATGGCACCAGAAAGACTGAAGATGGCACCAGAATGACTGAAGATGGCACCAGAAAGACTGAAGATGGCACCAGAAAGACTAAAGATGGCACCAGAAAGACTGAAGATGGCACCAGAAAGACTAAAGATGGCACCAGAAAGACTGAGGATGGCACCAGAATGACTGAAGATGGTACCAGAATGACTGAAGATGGCACCAGGTATTTTGATCATGCATTATACATTTACAGGAGTTAATAGGTCACTTTAAGGTTCTTTCTATAACAAGCCATAACTTCAACAATGTGGGAATAAGCAAAAACACTTGAGGTAATGGGCGCATCATAGAGAAATTTATGGTTGAAAAAACCCCCCAAGAATATAGCCAAGATTACCCTGATTTGTAACGTGTTACAGTCCTATGAAAAAGTTTGGGCACCCCTATTAATCTTAATCATTTTTTGTTCTAAATATTTTGGTGTTTGCAACAGCCATTTCAGTTTGATATATCTAATAACTGATGGACACAGTAATATTTCAGGATTGAAATGAGGTTTATTGTACTAACAGAAAATGTGCAATATGCATTAAACCAAAATTTGACCGGTGCAAAAGTATGGGCACCCTTATCATTTTATTGATTTGAATTCCCTTAACTACTTTTTACTGACTTACTGAAGCACAAAATTGGTTTTGTAACCTCAGTGAGCTTTGAACTTCATAGCCAGATGTATCCAATCATAAGAAAAGGTATTTAAGGTGGCCAATTGCAAGTTGATCTCCTATTTGAATCTCCTCTGAAGAGTGGCATCATGGGCTACTCAAAACAACTCTCAAATGATCTTAAAACAAAGATTGTTCAACATAGTTGTTCAGGGGAAGGATACAAAAAGTTGTCTCAGAGATTTAACCTGTCAGTTTCCACTGTGAGGAACATAGTAAGGAAATGGAAGACCACAGGGACAGTTCTTGTTAAGCCCAGAAGTGGCAGGCCAAGAAAAATATCAGAAAGGCAGAGAAGAAGAATGGTGAGAACAGTCAAGGACAATCCACAGACCACCTCCAAAGAGCTGCAGCATCATCTTGCTGCAGATGGTGTCACTGTGCATCGGTCAACTATACAGCGCACTTTGCACAAATAGAAGCTGTATGGGAGAGTGATGAGAAAGAAGCCGTTTCTGCACGTACGCCACAAATAGAGTTGCCTGAGGTATGAAAAAGCACATTTGGACAAGGCAGCTTCATTTTGGAAACAAAAATTGAGTTGTTTGGTTATAAAAAAAGGCGTTATGCATGGCGTCCAAAAAGAAACAGCATTCCAAGAAAAACACTTGCTACCCACTGTAAAATTTGGTGGAGGTTCCATCATGCTTTGGGGCTGTGTGGCCAATGCCGGCATCGGGAATCTTGTTAAAGTTGAGAGTCGCATGGATTCCACTCAGTATCAGCAGATTCTTGAGAATAATGTTCAAGAATCAGTGACGAAGTTGAAGTTACGCCGGGGATGGATATTTCAGCAAGACAATGATCCAAAACACCGCTCCAAATCCTCAGGCATTCATGCAGAGGAACAATTACAATGTTCTGGAATGGCCATCCCAGTCCCCAGACCTGAATATCATTGAACATCTGTGGGATGATTTGAAGCAGGCTGTCCATGCTCGGCGACCATCTAACTTAACTGAACTTGAATTGTTTGTCCAAAATACCTTTATCCAGGAACTGATTAAAAGCTACAGGAAGCGACTAGAGGCTGTTATCTTTGCAAAAGGAGGATCTACTAAATATTAATGTCACTTTTCTGTTGAGGTGCCCATACTTTTGCACCGGTCAAATTTTGGTTTAATGCATATTGCACATTTTCTGTTAGTACAATAAACCTCATTTCAATCCTGAAATATTACTGTGTCCATCAGTTATTAGATATATCAAACTGAAATGGCTGTTATAAACACCAAAATATTTAGAACTAAAAATGATTAAGATTAATAGGGGTGCCCAAACTTTTTCATAGGACTGTATATAAACCATTTTGACTTGATGTCTTCCCACTGCTTTCTATGGCTTTTGCCAGTAATGGTTGTGCACCGAGTTGTCAGATTGAAGCCGGCTACGTCTGTACATCATGTCCATTTACACACTAAATGACATTTTTTTTTCTCTGAAAACTCAGCTTTGTTCTTCTTCAATTACGGCTTGAAGTAACCAGAACTGAGCAGCTCGGGAAGGTTCTTATTATGTGCGGCACCTTAGCATGCTAAGATATTACCGTGGAAATCAAAGGAAGAGAAATACTTGTATAGCACACGGTATACAGCACAGCAGGATCTGGCAAATGTAGGAATTTATCAAATCAAATCAAATAGGCTTTATTGGCATGTCCTAATGGATATGGAGTTGGAGTCGAGGGGGAGAGTATGGGGGGGGGGGGGTGGCTGATTTGGGGTATAACAGTCCATGGAGTCTCATCTTCCTCTTAGTTGGAATTTATTTAAGGAAAAGGGTAGAGGTGTAACTTGAAGCTCTGTACTCCAGTGCAACATATGTACCATATCCCTCATATATCATGTTCTTATGTGAGGGACCATAGACCTATCCGGCACCAGATGCAACTTATCCCCTGTACGAATCCATTTCAGTTGGCTGCAAGTGTGATTTAGTTATTGCCACCATGTTTGGTGTGGAATTATATCCAATTTGTTTTTTTTGATCATTCTTTTTGTGGTTTTCCATTGAAGACAAATTAAATGAAGATAATAATACCAAAGAGTTTGTGCTTGCAATCATTATCTGGAAGAAACTGAGTATTATCTGACAGAATTGCAGGGGTGCCAATACTTTTGGCCAACACTGTATGCAGATTCTTCTCTGTGTTACCTAAAAACGGATCCATAGGAATCCTTAAAGGTTCCATAGATTATTAATACGATTAAGGGTAAGTTCACACAGAGTTTTTTGGTCAGGGTTTGAGGCCGTATTCGCCTCAAAACCCTGACCAAAAAGATTGCTCCCATTGAAATTAATGGGAGCCATTCAGGTCTTTTTTCCGGGAGTCGTTTCTTCCGGGTCCTAGAAAAAAGAAGTGAGATGTTCATTCTTCAGGCTGAGTCGCCTTGCAATTCGTCCTGACGACACTCCCTCCTCCAGACTAGGCCCATTCATTGGGCCTAAGTTGGAGCAGAGTGCACGGCTGGATGCCGGTGCAGTACACCGGCTTTCAGTCGCAACCAACTGATTTTTGGATCGGAACCTGAGGCGGCCTCCACCTCCAGTTCCGATCCAAAAACTCCATGTGAACTTACCCTAATGGTGCAAATACACAAGGACAAGCAAGCTCAAATACACAAATCAGCCATCTTTATTAAGGGCATCTGGGAGCCGGTAATAAGATACTAACGCTTAGATCCATTTACATATGTTCATCCCTCACTCTGGTTATTTATATAAAAATAAAAGAAATAAAATGTATTTACTATCCTGTGTGTACGAGGGCAGCTTATGTGGAAAGAAACGTGTAACTAAGAGAGGTTTTTATTATTATTTTTTTATCTCTTATTTAATTGGTGTTTGAATCACAAGTGCTGTATAATTCTACTGATTGTTATATCCGTCCCAGTGCAGATAGAAGGGGCCTTGTAATCGTATGATTTTAAAGACTATATAAGTGCACCAGTTTACTCAATGTACTATGCCATGACTAAGAGGTTTCCTAACCTCGAAACGCGTAGGCGATAGTTCGGCTACATCCCTGCACTAAAGAATTTTTAATGGAAGTATGAATCTTCTGAAATAAAAGTGAAGTTTTAACTTATGTGGACACCAGATGAGCGCTGGATTACTTCCTTTTTCCTTTGACATATTAATAGGATTATGTGGAAAAGAAGGAGGCAAGGATCAGCGCTCAAATGGTCGTGTCAAGAAGGAAACGATTGACAGATGAGTTGAGTCGATTTTTAATAATGACAAATACAGAAAAAGCACAACGCGTTTCGGGTACAGTGGACCCTTTTTCAAGTGCGTAAAATAACAGAAGCTCGTCGGGCAGGAATTTATTAATAGGATTAGTCAGGTTATTAAAATTAAGTGGATGAGTAGTAAATTAAAACAGGTTACAAAGTAAAAGGATTGAAACTGTTGGATAACCCTTCTAAGCAATAATTTCCTTGCATTTCGAGGAGTTCTTACGTAACATATGTTTTACCCAGACAGGAAAACTGACCTGGCCATGTCCAGTGGTGAACCAAGCCTCTGTGCTGTCTGAGGTGGACGAGTGAAAGACACCTTGACTCCTCACTTCTCCACGCACCCACCCACCCAACCCCCATATATAATGCCCCTTCCATTGATAATGTCCTCTAACACTTTTATAAATGTCCCTTGCACACAGAATTATGCCCCATATCAGCCCCTGCAGACTGTGGGGCATAATAGAGGTTGCAGGGGCCACTGTGGGGCATAATAGAAGTTGCAGGGGCCACTGTGGGGCATAATAGAGGTTACAGGGGGCCGCTGTGGAGCATAATAGAGGTTGCAGGGGGCCGCTGTGGAGCATAATAGAGGTTGCAGGGGCCATTGTGGGGCATAATAGAAGTTGCAGGGGCCACTGTGGGGCATAATAGAGGTTGCAGGGGGCCACTATGGAGCATAATAGAGGTTTCAGGGGCTACAGTGGACCCTGCATCCTCTATTGTGACCCACAGTCGCCCACCCAACTATTATGCTTCACAGCTACCCACCCAACCTTTATTATGCCCCATAGTAGCCCACCAAATTAACTATTATTATACTCTGGGGTCTTTTCAGACCCCCAAGTATAATAATCGGAGCTCCAAGGGAGGTGAAGAAACATAATATACATTGTTACTAACTCACCTCTCCAGGATCCGTTGTTGCTCCTAGCACAGGCTTCGGGCCTTTATGGTAATGTCCCAGACGTCATGTGGACCGTCCATGTGACATCTTGGACATTACCATAAAAGCCCAAACCCTGGTAGGAGTAACATTGTATCCAGGAGAGATGAGTAACAGTGTTTTTATGTTCCCTCACCTGAGTCTCTGATTATTATACTCTGGGGTCTGAACTGGGCCTTTAATTGCATTACATGGATGGCCATTTGGCTGGTTGGCATGGAATGCTACATTTCTTCAAAACCCGACACTTCTGTAAAACGTTGCGACCGGCAATATCTAGTGTTCTCCAGGGAAAGTAGCAAGACCTACTACCATCAGCTGATCTTCACATTGATTTTAAGGACTCATGTTCTATGGCTGTTAGAATTAATAATTCTTACAATGAGACAGGAAGAACTGGCATGTTTTCTTGCAAATGGCTGAGATTACACGCATTTCTAATTTATTTTTAATGCCTTTCCATCAAAGTACTGGCAGAGCATCTAAAATAACATTACAATTTCATGGTCAATATCCAAAGAGAATGAACAAAGATGAACTTTTGTATATTCAGTCACAAGGACTGGGGGAGAGACTTGCGGTTTTCTAGAATGAACAGACTGCTCACAAGAACATGAAGTTTTCTGGGGTTAATACTAAGGACGTATAAGCTGATAGTATGGAGAACTGAAAACAATAGGGCACTCACTATAGACCTCGAGTAGCCAAAAGGGTCTCATCTACTGGTGGTGATCTACTGGTGGTGATCATTGGCGGTACCTTTAGTTTGTCACAAATTCCGACCTCCATGATGTCCTGTGGACCAGGGTAAGACTCCATGCACATAAACAGGTCCAAGAGAAATGATGATGATGTATATGTGCCTTTCATGCCCT
The DNA here is from genome assembly GCF_031893055.1 of Leptodactylus fuscus. Classification (NCBI taxonomy): domain Eukaryota; kingdom Metazoa; phylum Chordata; class Amphibia; order Anura; family Leptodactylidae; genus Leptodactylus; species Leptodactylus fuscus. Next base: position 247,413,285 of record NC_134266.1, read on the forward strand.
CCATGGACCCATTCGTTTCATTTAGTGAGCCCGGTCTGCAGAACGTACGGGAATAGGCCTTATCCTGACTTTTGTCTTGGTCTCACAGTCCTCTAAACAGACCTATGTGTGAATGAGGAAACAGGAGATAATGGGCCAATGTGCTAGCCATTAAAACCAGACTAGCATACCGACAAAGCACATGCTGATGTGCTATGGGGCTCATGAGGTCTTAGGGCCCCTTCACACGGCGTAAGCGCTCGGCTCATTCCGAGCCGTACACGCGAGCGCTTCGAAACACTTTCCATTCACTTCAATGGGAGCGCATGTAAAGCCGGCTTTATGAGCGCTCCCATTGAAGTGAATGGGAAGTGTTTAGAAGCGCTCGTGTGTACGGCTCGGAATGAGCCGAGCGCTTAAGCCGTGTGAAGGGGCCCTTAGAGTAAAGAATGTGACACCCAAGGGAATGCTTCAAGATGGAGTTCTGAGTAAATTCTACCCCCTTAGTTTGAACGCTCCCACGCCTGCAGTAGTGTATACTATATAATATATGGCTGAACCAATCATCACATCAATCTAACAAAACCCTTAGGCTGCTATTCACAACACAACCACTAGATGTTTTCTAAACAGTGACACAACATTGTGAAACAGTATTGTCATGAAAAGATAGTCATCTCAAAGTTTAACTTGACTTTCTGTAACATAACAAATGCCATTAATACCATTCTACAGCTTTACTTTCCAAATGAATCCTCCCTACAATACATCTATCTCTGGATGTGTCCAGCAAAGTCGGAAGGTGAGGAATAAACTCAAACTGTCTCAGTATTGAACACTTCAACACTATCGAAAATTGCGCCAGGTTTGCTATTGTGTAGCACGGCAATGGAGAATCTGGCGCACTTTAATTATTGAATGTCCTATATTAGTTTACAAGTGGTCTATTTTGCGGAGTGAATTTTTGAGGCCAAAAATTCCATTTGCCTCTTAGTTTATGTGGTGTATTCTTAGGCCATGTTCATATCTGCGTTCGGTATTCCGTTCCGGGAGTCCACTATAATGGGGTCTGTGTGTTTTCCGCATGGTGTCCGCACGAGTTATGTGAAGAGGAGAATAGTTCATGAAGTACTCTTCTCTCCGCATGTTCCGTGTGACCACCGCACGGAAAACACACGGACTCCATTATAGTCTTTCATAAGCGAACTCCACCGAACGCAGATATGAACAAGGCCGTAGACAATATTAGATTTATTCTCCTTACTGGATTCTGTATTAATATAGGGGCAAACATTTAGTTTAGGCATCAGAACTTTAATTCTGGCGCAGTTTTGGTGGGCAGTCTTTTGGTGGATAAGGTTTAGTTTTTAGTCTATTCCCCCCAATGTTTCTTGGTGCCCAGTAATATTGGCAGGGTCTAGTGTGATACATAGTATATACATTCACCGAACAATTGATGGATGTCATGTCGCACTGCTGCTTACTGGATGTCACGTGACGCCATGTTTAGTCCTATTCCGTCATTTCATAGACATATTACACAGGACTGGCTGGTCCAGAGACTGCGCCATTTTATGGCAAGACTGTTATGTCAGCAGAATTCTAAACCTATTTATATTAGAAAAAAACTAAAAATTCTTATTATATAAATGTAAAAAAATAAAACGATACATCCGAGAACTCATTTAACTGGAACATTTACCCTGATCACATTCCTCAACTTCCGAAAGATTCATACTGAACTAAATTCCTTTAGATGTTTGGAGAAATGAAGACATCCACTTTGTCACGGTCCATTTCCTAAGCAGCAATGTCTGTTGTCTGAAGTAGTTAAAATGACAGCCAATGGTATCTCAATGGAGCAGATGACTGTGATAGACTCCTTCCGTAATCTAAAAGATAATACATCTATTTCTTCTATATACGTGGACTTGATCTATTGAGCTCTATATATCTGCAGACTGCTATGAAGAAGCCATTATTGCTTCAATAGCCGAGATCCAAGAAAGTTATATAGTATTACCGGGAGATAATGGATATTCATAAATGCACTTCCACAAAAGAGCCGCCTTGCTATCAGACGAGTTAATGGGGATGTTCTTAGGCAACGATTGTGTTATCTTTCAATGCACATTCATAACTTAAACTGAATTATTACTGTCCTGCTTTATTGGCCAGGATTATTGAAGACTGAACACAGCATTGGTGCTGATCCGTATAGTGGCGGAAATGGGATTTCTGATTATAGTAATTGAAGATAAGCATCATATTCCCCTACTTGCAGTAAATACGCAGAATGGGAGACAGAGACAGTAAATCATATGAAACGACTTGGTCATTATCTGCCTTATATCATGTAAAGTGTCCAGTTCGTTGGAAACCGCTGGTCTGGTCAGTCCTCGGAGGAACGCATTGCTGGCTTACTGGAACATTGAAGGAATAAATATCGAGTTAGAACACTATGAGGAACAGAATATCTCCATTCATCTATATCTACAGTAAAGCCAGATGTTATTTTATGGTGTATTTTTATAAGCCAGTTTATGAGCAATTCTTACTATAGTTGCATGCAAATCCTCCGTCTTATTATTTTGAATAATAAATTTAGCAAGCACCAAAGTAAGTACCAAATGTTTCAGATTTTTTTTAATGTTTACAGCGTCTGCAAGCAGCAGAGACCTATTATTATATGTATATTAAGAATAAAAATACAAATGATAGACAGATCCAGTAGCTTTATATACTGTAGCTCATCCTCATTGACAATGTCACCAGTCATGTGAAAGTCACCCCTTCAATTAAAGGGGTATTCCCATGACGCTTGTTCACCAACCTGCAGGCTGTTGTGCTCTCTTCACTTCCTGCGTCTCTCGGCACATAGGTGGGCGGGGTTTCACTTGCACGGGATTGGTTATAATTGAATTACCACAGTGTGAAGCTGATGTAGCAGAGCTGGATTTGAGTCAGTTTGCATTACATACAGAGGTAACGGACTCTCTATTTCAGCCCTTATCAGCCAAATTCAATTAAACCAACTGATAAGAGCTCAGAAATCCCAGAGCTCTCACCTCCCCTATCTGAGAAGCTCTGCTACTTATCAGACACAAACAGCTCAGAGCTGCTCCCAGCCCCTCCCCCCTGAGAGCAGGCAGCTACATCACTTGACAAAGGAGCAGATAATCCCAAGGGCCATAGAAACGGAGTGTAAACAATGAAGTGAATAAATTAAGATAGCAGCCAAACAAAGCAGTTTTGATAAAGCAATGTATTTAGGAAAAGTCTTAAATCCACATAAACTAGCAGTATAGATAGGATCCTTGTGATGGGACAACTCCTTTAAGAATGACTTCACCGAAACCAAGTATAATAGCAGGATATTTCGGCTTCCCATATTCATAAAGTATAGTAAGTAATAAACATATTCGGCAAATTGATTAAGACTGATGTATTGTTTGCCAGTCTTAATAAATGGCCTGATAGGGAGGCAACATGGTGGTTAGCACTGCAGCCTTGCAGCGCTGGAGTCCTGGGTTCAAATCCCACCAGCAACAACATCTCCAAGGAGTTTGTATGTTCTCCCCGTGTTTGCGTGGGTTTTCTCTCATTCTACAAAGATATACTGATAGGAAAAAAAAGTACATTATAATCCCTATATGGGGCTCACAATCTACATAAAAAAATAAAAAAATAAATTAAATAAGTGGCCTGACAGGAGAAGGGAACCAGACATTTATGAGGCTGTGGTCTCTTCTTAAATCTGTCAGACATCCTGGACCAGAATGAAAATCTACACCAGGCATGAGGTATCATAAATTAGTCAGGCCGAGGCATCGTCACCTCAGGCTGCCGTACCCCGCTTTGCCCACCTTTACAGAATACACAGTCCAGTCCTATTAATGTGACCAGCGCCTACTTTTGACGTCAACGTTAAATAACCAATCGGAGAAGGCACGCGTCATCAGCCATCTGGGTGCACTCATCATTGAGGAAGGCACGATGGATCAACACAAGTATGCATCTATCCTTGCGGACCATGTTCACCCCTACATGTGAATTGTTTTTCCTCAGGATGATGGCATCTACCAACAGGACAATGCGACGTGTCATAAAGCTCACAGTGTACGTGCATGGTACAAGGAGCACCAGGATGAGTTTACCGTACTCCCTTGGCCAGCAAATTCCCCGGACTTGAACCCAATCGAGAATCTGTGGGACCGCCTCGATCAGGTTGTTCACGCCATGGAGGCTCAACCGCGTAACCTAGCGCAGCTGGCCACAGCACTGGAGTCGGCATGGCTCAACATCCCAGTGATGATCATCACAACATCCCCTCTATTCCTGCACGTCTCGCAGCGGTCCGCTCTGCCAAAGGGGGTTATTCTGGATTTTGACAGGTGGTCACATTAATGTGACTGGACTGTGTATTTAAACAGCTATTTAAAATCAGCATGGCACTGTGAGCCAAGACATCTCCCATACACCTTCACCAGTGCCAGCCACGGAGCCAGATGGACTTTATATGAATCTGAAAGTCTGAATTTTCACCAACAGAAGGCTGTGCCAATAATGAACACACTACAAACTGAAACCAAAATAAAACCCACTATTGATTTACAGTACGAACCGGCAGCAGGTGAACAGTTGTACAGGTACGGGTCAGAAACAGGAGAGGACATCAGAGGCAAAATTAGAAGAGAGAAGTGATACCCAGGAGCAGGCCAAGGGTCAAATATGAGCAGAAACAGCTATAGAATATCCAAAAAGCAAGCCAAGGGTCAGAATGAGGCAAATGTGAGTAAAAATAAGATGCGGAGCCAAACTAGAAAGTAGAACAATTAGTTAGCAATGTGAGTCAGGAAGGAGGGGTCTTATATAAGCCTCAGCCACTAAATGGCCCAGCCAGGAAACTTCTGAAGCTTCCCAAGGTTGATACAACAACCTTAAGGTGTAGCAGCTGAACTGATACTACTGACAGCAATGGTCCTCAAATATTTACTTTCTATTACTTATGTAGCACCAACATATTCTGCAGTGCACAAAGTTTGTCACCATTCACATCTACTCTTTAACCCCAATGTGATTCACAATCTATCTGACTGCTTCATCTTTGCCATCAGAGTCATGGCATATTGTTGGTGGAGAACTTGCTACAAATTTTGCTTTGGGGACCAAGAGCATCAGGTTACAGCACTGGCTATATCTATACTACGCTCTGTGCTATACCATTACATCATGTTGAGTGTATAGTTCTGTCATCTGGTTGTATAGTTAACAACTAGATCAGAAGAACTGGGGAGAACCAGCTGCATCCTAACCCTGATCCCAAGTTAAGCTGATCACCGAGGCAACCTAGCTGCAAGTGTTCAATTCTACTACAGCGCCCCTACAGGGCAAGTGAAACATTACAAGATGTGCACTGAAATCAAACTATGTACTTCAGCAGCTCTCAGCTCTAACACATGAGAGTTCTGGATGAGCGCCCCTCCTGTATTTTGTAATAAAGTATCTACATACTTGATAAAAGGTTCTAATGTATTTTATTTGAGACAGAATGTTTCCTTACAGGCTAATCCAATATCTCGACTATGCAGCAAATGCACTGAACAATTTAGGATGTTACATGAGGTGAGAAATTTTTACAGAATGACCAGATTCAGATGCTAAAGCAAAGATCATTTTTCCCAATTTTGCTGGCCGCAGTGACACTTGCAATGATACATCTCACTCCAGAGCGCTCATTTTTCATCCTTTGACCCCCGCTATGCAACACCAGAGCCATTTTTATTCATCTAAGAGAGCGCATGTAATAAACCAGAAGCCAGAAATTGCATTTCTAATTTATAACCTTTATGTGATACGATCGTGTCAAATAAAACCGAATTCCACCAAATCTTTCAAACTTTGAAAAGTCTTCTCTTCGACATTTGGTTTAGTGTATGCACAGTACATATAGATCATTCATGTAGGGTCTCAAGGGGTGAGTGGAGACTCAAGGGGCAGCAATTTATCAAGTGGTGCATTCCAGATTTTTAGGGTCAATAGGCCACAAAATAGGGCTTTTGAACATTTTGACTTTATTTGCTCAAAAATTACGACATTTTGCATTTTTAAGCCACTCACTCCAGTTTTGATGTGTGTAGGAAATGGAAGGGATTCGCCTGTTGAGTTGATATTGAGTTGATCTTTAGAGGAACTCTATTTTTATTATAATTTTTTTAATAAATCAATTTAGCATAAAATATTGAGGCTACACAAATCTGTATGCAGCGAGTCTCCCTCTAGTGGTGGCTGTTATGATTGAGTTCAGTGTTGGTCCCTCCCACGAGGAACACTATAACGGTGTTATACCCTGCCTTTATAGTAAGTACACCACTGATACTGATCTGTCTTTCTATACTTTTAGATCTTGCAGACCCTCGCATATTAATACAATGAATTTTCACTAATTATTTTACATATGAATTCACCAACCAATGTAATTAATCTACACTATGTAGCAGCTGCAGCATAGTATGTACTAAACTGCACATAGTGACTTATACAAGGCTCTTGTGTATAGCAGAGCTAAGTAGTCATGCATTCATGATATGTATCATTCGTATCACTCACCGTTTGGATTCTTACTTGAACTTGCAAAATGAATATTGGTATTTTTTTAATTATTTTTCTATTTGTTGGTAAATATATACAGGATGAGAATTTTGATGCTTAATAGCAATATGAGCATGTTCCTGCAATCCCAAATTCTATTTTTAACCCTCCAAAACGGATGTTTCTGAAAATGTACTGTAGAAATGTATTATGTCTTATACGCAAGACTTCTTTGGTTTACGAAATGTATGACTTATGTCACCAGGTCTGAAAAGGCCAATGACATAGCTAATCTGATAGGTGCTGTCACTCTGAGAATTCTGGTGTTATGTTTATCTAAGTCCGTTCCACCATTCCAAAGATATAAGCCCTTTTAGTGTTTATATGGACTAGGGTATATTAATCAATGGGTGATAACACTGTGGGCAGGGTTTGTATTCTGTATGTCAGGAGGAGTCCTGGAAGTGACGGGAGTCCAGGGAAAGGTCACTGGTTAGCCCTACCCTTCAAAAGGCTTTTTCACCACCTCCACCAACTCCAACTCTTTGCATCCATTAATAGGCTTCACTCCATTGATTTTGGTTCAATTGGCTTTTTTTTGTCTTTAGCCCTCACCGCTCCTGAAAAATAATTATAGTTACTTCTGGTGCCTGATATGCTAATTAGGCGGCTATTATAATTTCTGTGGTCTTGAGAAAGAGCAGACAATGGGGCATAATTCTGAGTTCTGACAGTATCTGAGGGCAGTGCATTGTGGGCCACTTGACAGAGAATCTAATTAGCATTTCAGGCACCAAACCCAAGAACTGAAAATTGTTCAGGAATGGTGGAGGCTACAGAAAAAAATTCCAGTTGTGCCAGAATCCAGGGAGTGACAAGTAAAAGCCTTCACTTTTAACCAATAGGTGCTGGGACTGATTTTCTGTAAAGAAACACTTAAAGTAGAACTCCTACAAAAAAAAAATGTTATTCCTTGGCCTGTGAGACACGCTTATGATGAAAATTGTAGCAAAGTAATCTTCTTTATGGAGACTTTATTTGTGAGTTATTCAGAATTGTCTGATCCACAGCTGTGTCATGTGACTCTCTACCTGAGAGTATGTATGGCCACATGTATGGACAGGAAATCAGTTTCTCCATTCATTTCTATGAAAGCCTCGATGTAAAGAAAATGGGTTCTCATCCTTTGGTGTTGCCTCATATTGAAACAAACATGAGCAGTACTGTACAATATATAAAGACATCTCTCTGTGTCTCAGATGTATGTCCTTTTCCCCCTCCCATCCTCCTGACTGCAGCAGGAGCCTCCCCCCCTTCTTTTCTGTCCGGAGTAGAATAAAAAGAGAACTAAACTAAACTCCTTCAGCTGCTACTAACAGAAGAAGACATTTAAAGGAGATTAACCCCTGAGTGTCTGCAGGATTTATACAAGACTGTGTGTCAGGATCAGACAGGAAAGTGAGGACAACTATATGTCTTATTTACTTATAACTTTCATTTCTAGACTCATGTTCCTTTAAAGGGGATCATCCACCATCTTGAACTTAAAAGAATTCTACCATTAAAACTCTTTTTTTTTCTAGGTAACACGTTGGAATAGCCTTTAGAAAGGCTATTCGTCTCCTACCTTTGGAAGTGATCTCCGCCGCGCCGTTCATTCGAAATACCGGTTTGTACCGGTATGCTAATTAGTTCTCTCGCAGCGATGGGGGCGTCTCCATTGCTGCTCGAAAACTGACTCCAGCGCCGCCTCTATGTTCTTCTGCATTCTCCCCTTCCTTCCTCGGCTTGATGTCGGACACCTGTGCAGTACGCTCTGTTCGGCGAACTTGCGGTGTCGGCACTATGGCCACGGGCATGTGCAGTACGTTCGGCAAAGTTCGCTGAACAGAGCGCACTGCGCAGGCGTCCGACATCAAGCCGAAGAAGGAAGGGGAGGATGCAGAAGAAGACAGAGGCGGCGCTGGAGTCGGTTTTCGAGCAGCAATGGGGACACCCCCATCGCATCTCCTGCGCTGGGGGACGCCCCCATCGCTGCAAGAGAACTAATTAGCATACCGGTACAAACCGGTATTTTGAACGAACAGTGCGGCGGAGATCACTTCCAAAGGCAGGAGACGAATAGCCTTTCTAAAGGCTATTCCGACGTGTTACCTAGAAAAAAAAAAAAGAGTTTTAATGGTAGAATCCCTTTAATAGAGAAATTGCCCCCTACCTGAGGACACAACACTTATGGGCTCCACTCCATGAGATTCTCAGCAGGGTCAGTTGCATTTCCTTAGCTTATTACATGCATAACTCTTAATATTCAGATGTCAGAAAGAGGGATGAAAACTTTGGCGCGGGGCACAGAGGCAAATTTGTGCATGTTAAATCATGACTCTCACCCTGTTCCATGTCTCTTTGACTCCCCCTGTCCCACATAGATCCTTTATTCCCTTTGTGAGAAGGTAAAAGGTAAAGTGCTGGAGTCCTGCTATATCAGTCCCAGATTCCTGAGATATGTGTGATCTAGGGCGGGTCTGAAATAGGCCTTAGCCCAGGTGTGGATCCTGAGGCTCATCACTGGGCCAGAGCCTGCACTTCAGGGCAAATCCTGGGAGGAGAGGAGGTGCCTGGGTCTGTCCTGACACTGAGAGCATTGTGTTACGGTACAGTGTTTTCATGGGTTGATTTTGTGTGGCTGGTAGTAAGCCACATGTATAGTTAGTATGTTCTGTTTAGTTATCGCTCAGACGAGCAGGATTTTGGTTTGACATTATTTTGCCTAAAGTTAAGGTTGTATTTATTTTGTTCATTTTTGTGCCTGACATAAAGGTTTGTTTATTTTGTTGTTTTTCTTAAATAAACTGCTTTGCTGCAAGATTTGTGTCCCTGTCTCTGACTGGTTGGGTCTGCACCATTGCTTCTACTGAGCTTCCTTCCCTACACCTTACATGGTATGATGCCCCCTTAGTACTCTTATGTAATATCATGACCCCTTGTTGAACCACATAGTATGACTTCCTTCCAGTGGCCCCAACATATTGTATTGTTCCTTGTGACCCCCACAAAGGCTAATGCCTACCTATTGACCCACACACAGTATAATGACCTTTTGTGGCCCCCACACAAGACTGTATGAGTCTGAGCTGGTTGGGAGTGATGTTACATGGAGCAGTGTTATATAGTCTTTAATAATACATATAATATTCAGCCTCCACAGAACGTGATGTTGGCATAAACAGATTTTGGATAAATGTAATTTAACCTCCCTTTGGATAAGTATAAGACATGAGTAACATCACCGCAGGGTGTCTATATGGTTTAATATCCAGTGGGCACACATATAATGGGAAGGTGCGGTTACTAATGCGTGCAAGTTATTAGCAATCTGTGCAACAAATTGGCAGTTTTTGACGTGATGATGTTATTCTCAATCCATCACATTTTGGAAACGGCACAAAGACACATTCATGCTTTCAATGTTATTCATAATGAATTCTACAAATAAGAAATCTGTATTCATTTATTTTCTTAAATTGATGTTAAAGCTAAAATCCATCTTGCTAGATATTTTCTGTTACGTTGAAAGCTAGGTATTTCGGAATAGACAGAGAAGATTAAACCCCATGACAAATCCAGAATAGGGCCACTTCCCATGGAGAATTTTCTGAATGTCTGTTGTAAGTCCATAATACTGAGCTTACTTTTATTTAATCCCTTCCCCTCACATGAAAGTTTAGTTTATAAGTAGAGATGAGCGAGTACTATTCAAAACGGCCGTTTCGAATAGCCACGCACCCATAGGAATGAATGGACATGGACATGGCACATGCGTGCCGGCCACTTCCATGCATTCCTATGGGTGCGTGCTATTCGAAACGGCCGTTTCGAATAGTACTTGCTCATCTCTATTTATAAGGTTTTTTTTTTATCCAGTTCCCATATTGTCTTGTTATTTGTGGGCAAAATTGTTCTTCCTAATGGAACCATTTAATATTCCATAAGATCTATCGAAAGGCTGGAAAATTTCGGTATTGTATTCTATATAGTAAAAATCTATATTACAGTATATTACACTTTTATGTCACCCGATCTCTGGCAGGATGTAATAGGAATTCTAAAATTACAAGCCTAATATCTTCTCTTTATAAGAAGAAAGACCGATCTACAGACAGCTCGTCTGTTGTCTGTTTCTGGGTCAGTGCGGCTAGTAACTGAGTAGTCTCTAGACCCATGATGGCGAACCTGTGGCACGGGTGCCAGAGGTAGCACTCAGAGCCCTCTCTTTGGGCACCCATCCGTGGAACAGATTATACTATGTGGGGGCCACCGTGGAGCAAATTGTACTGTGTGGGGACCACTGTGCAGCAGATTTTATTGTGTGGGGGCCACTGTGGAGCTAATTGTAGTGTGTGGGGGCCACTGTGGAGCTGATTGTACTGTGTGGTGGTCACAGTGGAGCAGATTGGACTGTGTGGGGGTCACAGTGGATCAGATTATACTGTGTGGGGACCACTGTGCAGCAGATTATATTGTGTGGGGGACACTGTGGAACTGATTGTAGTGTGTGTGGGCCACTGTGGAGCTGATTGTAGTGTGTGGGGGCCAATGTGGAGCAGATTGGACTGTGTGGGGGTCACAGTGGAGCAGAAAACTCTATAGAGCCCCATTCGTATGACCATATTTTGGAGGTCTGTAATTGTGTGCAATTGTGGATCCGTACATTATTAAGGTTAAATTGCTATGTTGGCATTTTGTGATAAATTAGTGGGTTTTGGGTTGCAGTTGGGGCACTCGGTCTCTAAAAGGTTTGCCATCACTGCTCTAGACCCTCGGCCCTCAAAAACACAGCTCCCTCTTGTAAAATTACATTATGTTAACCTAACAATTAACATGGCCGGCAAAAACATCGGCCCTTTCAATCCCCGAGGAACACTTATCCTCTTTGTCCTCTAGTAGTGCTCCCTCTACTTTTTCGAAGGGGTACCAGTTGCAAACAGGTCTTCTGAGGACTTTCATTGACTAATACACCTTCAAGAACACCCTCCTTTTAAGGTTGTCCATCAATGACACTGTTTGAGTTCCTCTCTGGTCACATGTCTCCCAGATGGTCCTGTAGCCTCCTATTAGGTTTGTGGCATAGTAGCTGGTGCTAAGTTGCAATCATGAAGGGGCTGTTACTGTTTCTCCATTGTTAAGCTACTGGAGATCCACTAAAGCAGGCTAGTCCATCAGTAATCTAAGACATTCACCTTCAATCTGGTCATACAGGACAGCAGATGTGCTGGCTTTCTCCGTATTATCAGGGACCTCTGTTGGACAAATAGTTTCTCACCTGTACTGTCCTCCAGGGTAGACCACTGCTCCAGTGTTGCCAACTTTAACTTGTCCTGACTCTGCACCTCTCTGCTCATCCAGATCTTCCTAATACCTGTTACTGATTTTGGATTTTCCTGACTCTGCATCTTTCTGCTCATCTTGATCTGCCTGATTCTTACAAACTCATTGGTCTATTTCCAACAATGTATTGCATGACCCTACGGTGCTGTGCATTGCTGTCTGTCTGGTTACTGGCCAGCTGCCACACAGTATGATGTCCCATTTACACACACTATAATGTCCCAAAGTGGCCTTCACATAGTATACTTTCTCATACCATCCCCTCCTCATAGTATAATGTCCCAAAGTGGCCCTTACTCTCGCCCCCCTCTAGTTCACCTTAAACTGTGCAGTTTGCTTAATTTACCTCGTCCCACGTTCTTCATTGGTCGCTCCTCTTTGTCAATCTTTTCACTGACTACCCGTTGCCCTGCGAATTGAGTTCATGTTACTAACACTGACATATAAAGCCATTCACAACCTGTCCCGTCCATATATCTCCGACCTAATCTCCCGCTATCTGCCCACACGTAACCTCAGATCCTCCAAAGACCTCCTGCTCCGCTCTACTCTACCCCCATCTGTTCTTCACACAACCGTCTCCAAGATTTCTCCCGTGCATCCCTCATACTCTTGAACTCCTTACCAAGACACATAAGACTGACCCCCACAATCACAGGCTTCAAGAAGGCCCTGAAGACTCACCTATTCAGGAAGGCCTACAACCTCCAATAACACTATCACCTCATCACCATCTGTACAGTCTCTACCCTCACCTTCAGTTATTGTTAGTATTATACTTGTTTCGTATATTTTGTGTACCATATGTAAACCCTCAAATGTAAAGCACCATGGAATTAATATAATAATGTACAGCACCATGGAATTCATATAATAATTAGAGATGAGCGAACACTAAAATGTTCGAGGTTCGAAATTCGATTCGAACAGCCGCTCACTGTTCGAGTGTTCGAATGGGTTTCGAACCCCATTATAGTCTATGGGGAACATAAACTCGTTAAGGGGGAAACCCAAATTCGTGTCTGGAGGGTCACCAAGTCCACTATGACACCCCAGGAAATGATACCAACACCCTGGAATGACACTGGGACAGCAGGGGAAGCATGTCTGGGGGCATAAAAGTCACTTTATTTCATGGAAATCCCTGTCAGTTTGCGATTTTCGCAAGCTAACTTTTCCCCATAGAAATGCATTGGCCAGTGCTGATTGGCCAGAGTACGGAACTCGACCAATCAGCGCTGGCTCTGCTGGAGGAGGCGGAGTCTAAGATCGCTCCACACCAGTCTCCATTCAGGTCCGACCTTAGACTCCGCCTCCTCCGGCAGAGCCAGCGCTGATTGGCCGAAGGCTGGCCAATGCATTCCTATGCGAATGCAGAGACTTAGCAGTGCTGAGTCAGTTTTGCTCAACTACACATCTGATGCACACTCGGCACTGCTACATCAGATGTAGCAATCTGATGTAGCAGAGCCGAGGGTGCACTAGAACCCCTGTGCAAACTCAGTTCACGCTAATAGAATGCATTGGCCAGAGCTGATTGGCCAATGCATTCTATTAGCCCGATGAAGTAGAGCTGAATGTGTGTGTTAAGCACACACATTCAGCACTGCTTCATCACGCCAATACAATGCATTAGCCAGTGCTGATTGGCCAGAGTACGGAATTCGGCCAATCAGCGCTGGCTCTGCTGGAGGAGGCGGAGTCTAAGGTCGGACCTGAATGGAGACTGGTGTGGAGCGATCTTAGACTCCGCCTCCTCCAGCAGAGCCAGCGCTGATTGGCCGAATTCCGTACTCTGGCCAATCAGCACTGGCTAATGCATTGTATTGGCGTGATGAAGCAGTGCTGAATGTGTGTGCTTAGCACACACATTCAGCTCTACTTCATCGGGCTAATAGAATGCATTGGCCAATCAGCGCTGGCCAATGCATTCTATTAGCTTGATGAAGCAGAGTGTGCACAAGGGTTCAAGCGCACCCTCGGCTCTGATGTAGCAGAGCTGAGGCTGCACAAGGGTTCAAGTGCACCCTCGGCTCTCCTACATCAGAGCCGAGGGTGCGCTTGAACCCTTGTGCAGCCTCAGCTCTGCTACATCAGAGCCGAGGGTGCGCTTGAACCCTTGTGCACACTCTGCTTCATCAAGCTAATAGAATGCATTGGCCAGCACTGATTGGCCAGAGTACGGAATTCGGCCAATCAGCGCTGGCCAATGCATCCCTATGGGAAAAAGTTTATCTCACAAAAATCACAATTACACACCCGATAGAGCCCCAAAAAGTTATTTTTAATAACATTCCCCCCTAAATAAAGGTTATCCCTAGCTATCCCTGCCTGTACAGCTATCCCTGTCTCATAGTCACAAAGTTCACATTCTCATATGACCCGGATTTGAAATCCACTATTCGTCTAAAATGGAGGTCACCTGATTTCGGTAGCCAATGACTTTTTCCAATTTTTTTCAATGCCCCCAGTGTCGTAGTTCCTGTCCCACCTCCCCTGCGCTGTTATTGGTGCAAAAAAGGCGCCAGGGAAGGTGGGAGGGGAATCGAATTTTGGCGCACTTTACCACGCGGTGTTCGATTCGATTCGAACATGGCGAACACCCTGATATCCGATCGAACATGTGTTCGATAGAACACTGTTCGCTCATCTCTAATAATAATGTACAGCACCATGGAATTAATATAATAATTAGAGATGAGCGAACACTAAAATGTTCGAGGTTCGAAATTCGATTCGAACAGCCGCTCAATGTTCGCGTGTTCGAACGGGTTTCGAACCCCATTATAGTCTATGGGGAACAGATACTCGTTAAGGGGGAAACCCAAATCCGTGTCTGGAGGGTCACCAAGTCCACTATGACACCCCAGGAAATGATGCCAACACCTCTGGAATGACACTGGGACAGCAGGGGAAGCATGTCTGGGGGCATCTAACACACCAAAGACCCTCTATTACCCCAACATCACAGCCTAACAACTACACACTTTACACACTCAATACCACCTCTCTGACAGTAGGAAAACCTTGAAACATGTGTATTTGACACTTGCAGTGAGGAGAGCTTGTCACCAGCAGTGAATTTGGCCCTTGTAGTAAGTTGAGGTTGGCACCAACATTTGTTTTGAAAATTAGGGTGGATTGAGCCTCTAACCAGCAGAGTTTGGGCAAATTCATGGTGGAGGGAGCCTCTAAAAACCCCAGTTTGGACCAATTCATGGTGGAGGGAGCCTCTAAAAACCCCAGTTTGGACCAATTCATGGTGGAGGGAGCCTCTAAAAACCCCAGTTTGGACCAATTCATGATGGAGGGAGCCTCTAAACAGCCCAGTTTGGGCAAATTCATGGTGGAGGGAGCCTCTAAAAACACCCAGTTTGGACCAATTCATGGTGGAGGGAGCCTCTAAAAACCCCAGTTTGGACCAATTCATGGTGGAGGGAGCCTCTAAACAGCCCAGTTTGGGCAAATTCATGGTGGAGGGAGCCTCTAAACAGCCCAGTTTGGGCAAATTCATGGTGGAGGGAGCCTCTAAAAACCCCAGTTTGGACCAATTCATGGTGGAGGGAGCCTCTAAAAACCCCAGTTTGGACCAATTCATGGTGGAGGGAGCCTCTAAAAACCCCAGTTTGGACCAATTCATGGTGGAGGGAGCCTCTAAAAACCCCAGTTTGGACCAATTCATGGTGGAGGGAGCCTCTAAACAGCCCAGTTTGGGCAAATTCATGGTGGAGGGAGCCTCTAAACAGCCCAGTTTGGGCAAATTCATGGTGGAGGGAGCCTCTAAAAACCCCAGTTTGGACCAATTCATGGTGGAGGGAGCCTCTAAAAACCCCAGTTTGGACCAATTCATGGTGGAGGGAGCCTCTAAAAACCCCAGTTTGGACCAATTCATGGTGGAGGGAGCCTCTAAACAGCCCAGTTTGGGCAAATTCATGGTGGAAGGAGCCTCTAAAACCCCCCAGTTTGGACCAATTCATGGTGGAGGGAGCCTCTAAAAACCCCAGTTTGGACCAAATCATGGTGGAGGGAGCCTCTAAAAACCCCAGTTTGGACCAATTCATGGTGGAGGGAGCCTCTAAACAGCCCAGTTTGGGCAAATTCATGGTGGAGGGATCCTCTAAACAGCCCAGTTTGGGCAAATTCATGGTGGAGGGAGCCTCTAAAAACCCCAGTTTGGACCAATTCATGGTGGAGGGAGCCTCTAAAAACCCCAGTTTGGACCAATTCATGGTGGAGGGAGCCTCTAACCAGCAGAGTTGGTGGAAATCAGGGTGGAGGGAGCCTCTAACCAGCAGAGTTGTGGGAAAGCAGGGTGGAGGGAGCCTCTAACCAGCAGAGTTGGTGGAAATCAGGGTGGAGGGAGCCTCTAACCAGCAGAGTTGTGGGAAAGCAGGGTGGAGGGAGCCTCTAACCAGCAGAGTTGTGGGAAATCAGGGTGGAGGGAGCCTCTAACCAGCAGAGTTGGGGGAAATCAGGGTGGAGGGAGCCTAGTATTAGCAGAATTGTGCAACGCTTATGGTGGATGAGTATGAGGATGCGGAGGAATTGGAGAGGTTGAGTACAGACATGGAGTTTCATGTTGGGGTGCTTTACACAGGTGGGCACAAAAATGAAGGCTCTATCCAGTGGTGGTTCATTTTTATCAAAGTGAGCCGGTCGGCACTCTCAGCTGACAGACGGGTGCGCTTGTCAGTGATGATGCCACCGGCTGCACTGAACACCCTCTCAGATAGGACGCTGGCGGCAGGACAGGACAGCACCTCCAAGGCATATAGGGCAAGTTCAAGCCACAGGTCCAACTTCGACACCCAATACGTGTAGGGCGCAGAGGGGTCGGAGAGGACAGGGCTGTGGTCAGAAAGGTATTCCCGCAACATGCGCCTATACTTCTCACGCCTGGTGACACTAGGACCCTCCGTGGCGGCACTTTGGCGAGGGGGTGCCATCAAGGTGTCCCAGACCTTAGACAGTGTGCCCCTCATTTGTGTGGACCGGTGAGAACTTGGTTACCTACTGGAGGAACTGCCCTCCCTGCCGCCAACGTCACATGCTGGAAACATCTCCATCATATTCTGCACCAATTGCCTGTGGCAAGCATTGATGCGATTGGCCCTCCCCTCTACCGGAATAAAAGACAAGATGTTGTTTTTATACCGGGGGTCAAGGATAGCAAAGATCCAGTACTGGTTGTCCTCCATGATTTTGACAATACGCTTGTCGGTTGTAAAGCACCCCAACATGAACTCAGCCATGTCTGCCACAGTGTTAGTTGGCATGACTCCTCTGGCCCCACCGGAAAGTTCAATCTCCATTTCCTCCTCATCCTCCATGTCTACCCATCCGCGCTGCAACAATGGGACGATTCGAAGTTGCCCGGAAGCCTCCTGTATCACCATCACATCATCGGACAACTCTTCTTCCTCCTCCTCCTCCTCCTCCATTAAACGCAGTGAAGCGGACAGATGTGTGGACCTACTCTCCAGCTGTGACGGATCGGATGCTATCCCTAACTCCTCTGTGTGATCTGAGTTATCCCTGATGTCAATCAGGGATTCTCTCAGAACACACAAGAGCGGGATTGTAAGGCTCACCATCGCATCCTCAGAGCTCACCCTCCTTGTGGACTCCTCAAAGACCCGTAGGATGTCACAAAGGTCTCTCATCCATGGCCACTCATGGATGTGAAACTGAGGCAGCTGACTTTGTGGCACCCTAGGGTTTTGTAGCTGGTATTCCATCAAAGGTCTCTGCTGCTCAACCACTCTATTCAACATCTGAAACGTTGAGTTCCAGCGTGTGGGGACGTCGCACAAATGCCGGTGTTGTGGCACATGCAGGCGTTGCTGGAGAGATTTTAAGCTAGCAGCGGCTACTGTCGACTTGCGAAAGTGGGCGCACATGCGCCGCACTTTCACCAGTAGCTCTGGAACATTGGGGTAGCTCTTTAGGAAACGTTGCACCACTAGGTTGAAGACGTGGGCCAGGCATGGAACATGTTGGAGTCCGGCAAGCTCCAGAGCTGCTACCAGGTTCCGGCCGTTATCACAAACGACCATGCCTGGGCCCAGGTGCAGCGGCTCAAACCATATTGCCGTCTCATCGAGGAGGGCATCCCTCACCTCGGAGGCAGTGTGCTGTCTGTCCCCAAGCTGATCAGCTTCAGCACAGCCTGCTGACGTCTACCAACGCCAGTGCTGCAACGTTTCCAACTCGTAGCTGGGGTCAATCTAACAGCGGAGGAGGAGGCGGTGGCGGAGGAGGAGGCGGTAGAGGAGGAGGAGGAGGGGGGTGTTCTTCTCGTGTCCCTGCCAGGAATGTTAGGCGGGGAGACGAGGTACACCGGGCCAGTTTGGGAAGCAGTCCCAGCCTCAACTACATTCACCCAGTGTGCCGTCAGTGAAATGTAGCGTCCCTGTCCGCATGCACTTGTCCACGCGTCGGTGGTCAAGTGGACCTTTGTGCAAAGCGCGGAACTAAGGGCCCGCCTGATGTTGAGTGACACGTGCTGGTGCAAGGCGGGGACGGCACACCAGGAGAAGTAGTGACGGCTAGGGACGGCATAGCGAGGTGCCGCAGTTGCCATCAGGTCCAGGAAGGCGGGAGTTTCAACAAGCCGGAATGCCAACATCTCCTGGGCCAGCAGTTTAGCGATGTTGGCGTTCAAGGCTTGCGCGTGTGGGTGGTTAGCAGTGTATTTCTGCCGCCGCTCCAATGTCTGAGAGATGGTGGGTTGTTGTAAAGAAGCGCCTGATGGTGCCTTTGATGGTGCAGGAGAAGGAGATAAGACAGGAACAGGGGAGGATGAGGGAGAAGTCAACAAAGTGGCGGAGGCAGATGAAGTGGTGTCCTTGCTCGTCCTCTGGAGTGCATCGCCAGCACAGTCAGCAGTGGCAGTGGCAGAGGCAGAGGCAGTAGAGGCAGTGGCAGTGGCGTGAACGGCAGGCGGCCTTTGTCCTGCCGTTGCTGCCTGCCACTGATTCCAGTGCTTGGATTCCAAATGACGGCGCATTGAAGTGGTGGACAGGTTGCTCTTCTCAGAGCCCCTAATCAATTTCGAGAGGCAAATTGTGCAGACAACACTATATCTGTCCTCGGCGCATTCCTTGAAAAAACTCCACACCTTCGAGAAACGTGCCCTCGAGGTGGGAGTTTTTCGGGGCTGGGTACGAACTGGAACATCTTGGGAGATTCCGGGTGTGGCCTGGCTTCGCCTAAGCTGCTGACCTCTGCCTCTGCCTCTAGCTACCCTTTTTGGTGCTGCACCTGCCTCAACATCGACACTACTTTCCCCGCTTGACATCCCCCCTGTCCAGGTCGGGTCAGTGTCTTCATCATCCACCACTTCCTCTTCCAACTCCTGTCTCATCTCCTCCTCCCGCACAATGCGCCGGTCAACTGGATGCCCTGATGGCAAATGCGTCACATCATCGTCGATGAGGGTGGGTTGCTGGTCATCCACCACCAAATCGAACGGAGATGGAGGAGACTCTAGTGTTTGAGCATCTGAACACAGATGCTCCTCTGTTAGGTTCGTGGAATCGTGACGTGGAGAGGCAGGTTGAGGGACAATGAAAGGAGCGGAGAACAGCTCTGGGGAGCAGGGACAGTTGGGGTTATTGTTCTGTGAAGCTTGGGAATTTTGGGAGGAAGGAGGACAAGACTGTTGGGTAATAGGAGGAGAGGAGGCAGAGTCTGACTGGCTGCTGGACAATGTGCTGTAAGCGTTCTCTGACAGCCATTGCAAGACCTGTTCCTGGTTCTCGGGCCTACTAAGGTTTGTACCCTGCAGTTTAGTTAATGTGGCAAGCAACCCTGGCACTGTGGAGTGGCGCAATGCTTGCTGCCCCACAGGAGTAGGCACGGGACGCCCTGTGGCTTCACTGCTACCTTGCTCCCCAGAACCATTCCCCCGACCTCGCCCACGGCCTCGTTCACGTCCCTTTCCGGGAGCCTTGCGCATTTTGAATTCCCAGTTAGAAATTGGCACTATATACCAGTAGCAAAAATTGTGGGTGCACGTAACCCCAATATATTCTTTGAATTACCAGTCAGAAACTGGCACTATATGGCAGTAGCAAGAAATGAGGGTATTTGTAACCCCAATATATTCTTTGAATTCCCAGTCAGACAATGGCACTATATACCAGTAGCAAAAATTGTGGGTGCACGTAACCCCAATATATTCTTTGAATTCCCAGTCAGACAATGGCACTATATACCAGTAGCAAAAATTGTGGGTGCACGTAACCCCAATATATTCTTTGAATTACCAGTCAGAAACTGGCACTATATGGCAGTAGCAAGAAATGAGGGTATTTATAACCCCAATATATTCTTTGAATTCCCAGTCAGACAATGGCACTATATACCAGTAGCAAAAATTGTGGGTGCACGTAACCCCAATATATTCTTTGAATTCCCAGTCAGACAATGGCACTATATGGCAGTAGCAAAAATAGTGGGTGTATATAGCCCCAATTCTATTGCTAGGGGACTTGCAGGGTATTTCTGGGGTGAAGGTGGGGGGGCACACCATTGGAACGGGTATCGGGGGTATATATCGGGTATACGGGAATACACTGACAGTGTATTCCATTCAGGATCCTGGGAAAGCTGGGTTGCGGCGATTGAGCCCGTCAGTGCCACGTTACACTGACAAGCTTCTCCATGGAATTTAGCTCTTATAAGAGCTGTTGGTTGTCTTCTCCTTCCTATCCTAGCCTGTCCCTGCCTACCCAGAATCTAAGCCCTAGCTAGCTGGACGGAAACCTCCGTCCCCGGTGAATTGCAAGCTCAGAATGACGCGAAGCTGGGCGTCGCTGTTCTTTTAAATTAGAGGTCACATGTTTTCGGCAGCCAATGGGTTTTGCTTACTTTTTTCAACGTCACCGGTGTCGTAGTTCCTGTCCCACCTACCCTGCGCTGTTATTGGAGCAAAAAAGGCGCCAGGGAAGGTGGGAGGGGAATCGAGTAATGGCGCACTTTACCACGCGGTGTTCGATTCCATTCGAACATGCCGAACAGCCTAATATCCGATCGAACATGAGTTCGATAGAACACTGTTCGCTCATCTCTAATAATAATGTATAGCACCATGGGATTAATATAATGATGTGAAGCACCATGGAACTAATGGTGCTATATAACTAAATAATAATAATAATATAGTGGCCCCTCCACACAATATTATTTCCCATAGCGGCCCCAACTGTGTTTGATGCAAATATTGAAAAAACTTCGAGTTTAGCAGAACTGGAAATTTTTGAGGTATACATCCATGAATTATTATTATGCTCTGTGGTCTTTTCAAATCTCAGAGAATAAAGATTTGAGGCCCAGGGGAGGTGAAAAACAAAAAAAACAGTGTTACTTACCTCTCCTGTACTCCGGCGCACTCCCTGCTGTGTTAGGCCCTCTACTACAGATGTGAGTTACACCAGCGTCACTATGCGTTGCGACGCCAGCCTGACCCACATGATGTCTGTGATGTCATTATAGAGGCTGAAGACAGCATGGAGTTGCACCAGAGAAGTCAATAACACTGGTTTTTATGGTTGTCACCTCCCTGGACCTCCGATCATTATATTTTGGAGTCTGAAAAGATTCTAGAGTATAACCATAGCAGTATTTGTTGGTTCACCCTCGGCCTTACTTATTGAACCCCAATCCTGCCCACGGCACACCACTGTACACCACTGTATATATGTGAGATATGCTGCAATATTTATGTAAAGTGTCAGGGAGGATAATGATATTTCCCACATTATGACTGTATCTTACAGGGAATATAATTCATTGCTTTGACAGGGTTTCATTGTTTCCGAGTAAAAAAAAAAACATTAATAGTAGTATTAATATTTCATTAAAACATCTACATTATGAGCACCTCACTGAGATTTTACTGACCAGTACTTGGGTTCCCATATGTAAGTAGTATAAGAATAATTCTAACAACTACAGTTTCATTTCACTTACTTACGGTTAGTGGTAGGGGGTTACACAAGGCTTTATTTTAATGGCCTATCCTTTGGATAAGTTTCTGATTTCTGGGTGTCTCTGGGAGATCCTGGCATCCTCTGCATTCGTTTACTTGGTGTAGCTTCATTTTTGTTTATCCTACAACTACCATGATGCATTGCTCTTCACTCAGAGCTGAATCATACTACATCCCCTCTTATTCCCTCCCCGTCCCTCTCTCAACCTCTATCTGTTTCCCTAGGTAGTCCACCCACTATCAGCCCTTCCTAACTAACTTAACGCACCCCACCATTCTTACAGTCCTATGAAAAAGTTTGGGCACCCCTATTAATCTTAATCATTTTTAGTTCTAAATATTTTGGTGTTTGCAACAGCCATTTCAGTTTGATATATCTAATAACTGATGGACACAGTAATATTTCAGGATTGAAATGAGGTTTATTGTACTAACAGAAAATGTGCAATATGCATTAAACCAAAATTTGCCCGGTGCAAAAGTATGGGCACCTCAACAGAAAAGTGACATTAATATTTAGTAGATCCTCCTTTTGCAAAGATAACAGCCTCTAGTCACTTCCTGTAGCTTTTAATCAGTCCCTGGATCCTGGATGAAGGTATTTTGGACCATTCCTCTTTACAAAACAATTCAAGTTCAGTTAAGTTTGATGGTCGCCGAGCATGGACAGCCCGCTCTCAAATGATCTGAAAACAAAGATTGTTCAACATAGTTGTTCAGGGGAAGGATACAAAACGTTGTCTCAGAGATTTAACCTGTCAGTTTCCACTGTGAGGACCATAGTAAGGAAATGGAAGACCACAGGGACAGTTCTTGTTAAGCCCAGAAGTGGCAGGCCAAGAAAAATATCAGAAAGGCAGAGAAGAAGAATTGTGAGAACAGCCAAGGACAATCCACAGACCACCTCCAAAGAGCTGCAGCATCATCTTGCTGCAGATGGTGTCACTGTGCATCGGTCAACAATACAGTGCACTTTGCATAAGGAAAAGCTGTATGGGAGAGTGATGAGAAAGAAGCCGTTTCTGCACGTACGCCACAAATAGAGTTGCCTGAGGTATGAAAAAGCACATTTGGACAAGCCAGCTTCATTTTGGAAGAAGGTCCTGTGGACTGATGAAACAAAGATTGAGTTGTTTGGTCATACAAAAAGGCATTATGCATGGCGTCCAAAAAAAACAGCATTCCAAGAAAAACACTTGCTACCCACTGTAAAATTTGGTGGAGGTTCCATCATGCTTTGTGGCTGTGTGGCCAATGCTGGCACCGGGAATCTTGTTAAAGTTGAGGGTCGCATGGATTCCACTCAGTATCAGCAGATTCTTGAGAATAATGTTCAAGAATCAGTGAAGAAGTTGAAGTTACGCCGGGGATGGATATTTCAGCAAGACAATGATCCAAAACACCGCTCCAAATCGACTCAGGCATTCATGCAGAGGAACAATTACAATGTTCTGGAATGGCCATCCCAGTCCCCAGACCTGAATATCATTGAACATCTGTGGGATGATTTGAAGCGGGTTGTCCATGCTCGGCGACCATCAAACTTAACTGAACTTGAATTGTTTTGTAAAGAGGAATGGTCCAAAATACCTTCATCCAGGATCCAGGAACTGATTAAAAGCTACAGGAAGCGACTAGAGGTAAAAGGAGGATCTACTAAATATTAATGTCACTTTTCTGTTGAGGTGCCCATACTTTTGCACCGGTCAATTTTTGGTTTAATGCATATTGCACATTTTCTGTTAGTACAATAAACCTCATTTCAATCCTGAAATATTACTGTGTCCATCAGTTATTAGATATATCAAACTGAAATGGCTGTGGTAAACACCAAAATATTTAGAACTAAAAATGATTAAGATTAATAGGGGTGCCCAAACTTTTTCATACGACTGTACCTGTCTTTCTGTCCAGATCTTCTAGGCATGGGAGGTCACTGTTGGCAACTTCTCTTGATGTCTGCCGGCGCCTGAGCAATAGAGTCGGTACTACTTTGCAAGGGGAGAGAAGAGGAGGAGCTGGCCTGCCTGTAGGAAGTGATTGTCTGTGGTTTGAAGATCTGGACAGGAAGACAGGTAAATATGAAGGGCTGGGGTGGTGGTGGTGGGTAATATTGGTGATATTCTGTTTCCAGAAATGGGGGAACGAAACGTCACTGAAAAATCAGAAAATGTCCTGGTCTATAGTCTCTCACTCTGCCAAATCAGTATCCCTGCGCTATGCTGAGGAGGTCCAAAAGACCAAAACAGCGCTGTCCATAGCTGGGAATCTGTTCCTTTTGGAATAGGAATACTAATTTGGCACTTAAATCCGCATCATGTTAGTAGGCTTATTAACTGAGTCATGCATGATGTTAAGGAGGCTGCCCTCTAGATGGCAGCACACAGAGGCACTGTTCTCCTAATTACATCCTGGAGAATAGATTTGCATATTTTTTACCCAGAATCCCTAGCGGAGCAGGAATGACTTGTAAGTCTCCGTACGCCTATGTAGGCACACACTCTCCCTACTGTGTATGATTATCCCCTGACCAAGGTTTAAATGCAAAGCATCAGAGTGTTTGGCTCACATTTTTAAGAAATTGCATGATAAGGAAGTGTTGCGAGCCCAACTTTTTCGTTTAGCTAACTCAGTTTAGAAAAATGGACATCCGACAAGCACGTGACAGATCATTATAGTTAATGGGTTCCCTCAAGTTCTCCGTTTTCCATTCTTCTGGTCCTCCAATGGATCAGAAGAATGGATAGCCAAAAATAGGTGTGAACACAGCCTTAGGGTGAATTCACACTGAGTAAACGCTAGCTTATTCTGAACGTAAAACACGTTCAGAATAAGCGGTGTCTAAAGCAGCTCCATTCATTTCTATGGGAGCGGGGATACGAGCGCTCCCCATAGAAATGAATGGGCTGCTTCTTTCACTCCGTGCAGTCCCATTGAAGTGAATGGGGAGTGCCGGCGTGTACGCTCCGGCATGAGCAGAGCTTGCCGTATACGCCGGCACTCCCCATTCACTTCAATGGGACTGCACGGAGTGAAAGAAGCAGCCCATTCATTTCTATGGGGAGCGCTCGTATCCCCGCTCCCATAGAAATGAATGGAGCTGCTTTAGACGCCGCTTATTCTGAACGTGTTTTACGTTCAGAATAAGCTAGCGTTTACTCAGTGTGAATACACCCTTAGTGATAACAGTCCTAATCTTCATGGGACAGGAATAAACAGTCCAACTTGTAAAGTTGTTACACAAAGGAAGCCGCGCTCTCGCAGTACAATAATAAGATGATTTATTCACCATTCCACATTCTTTATGGAATAGCTGAAACATTGCATATAACATTGGATGAATAGATTCTTCGACCTGTGCAGTGCTGCTTCCTATTCGGAGGTCGGTGAAGTCCACATTCCCATGTGCAAAACAATGCACAGAGCAGATGAACAGATGGCTATCAAGATCTGCGTCATGGATCTGTCATGTCCTTCGATGCAGACGTGAACATAGTCTAAACTGTAAAATGTTGTTGAAATGTGTATAGCACATAATAAAATGCCAAAAAATAAAATAAATGAACAGAAATGTTAATTTCCTGCCAGTAGATAAACATAGACGGCTCCCAGTCCAGGGTTTAGTGCAAAAAATATGTGCAAAAAAAAAAAAAAAAAATTGTTTCGCAGTCCAAAGTGTTTTGGTAAATGAATTCTTGTACCTCTGCTGTGGATTTAGGACTGCGTGCAGATTATGCACATATATAACTACACGCTCTCAATATCTAAGATGTTACTGTTCGAAGCTAGTTTATTATACAGCTTGTATTTATTATTTATGGCAAGAACATTAAGCTGTAGAAATCACTTGGCTCCCGCCATGAATGTGGATGTAAGTAAATGCCGCAGACAAATGTCCTGACACAAAGTAATTAAACAAATACTAGATATGGCAGCCGCCTATAAGATGATCTATTCCCCAGCAGTAAATCTGTTTCCAGCTCTCAGACTAAATCACACCAACCAACTTCGTTCCTTCTTTTTCTCATACCTGCTTTCTTTCCCACCCATTCCCATAGTGTTGTCTAATCAATCTCTTAACTGATCTGTAAGGCTAGCTTGCCCCAGGGTTTCCGTTGCAGGTGGAGAGGCTGCGTACGGACACCGGTGGTCACCTACAAAAACTCATTCAAATGAATGGATTTTAAAGCTGACCGCTGATAAGCCGACCCCTGTCCAGTTTCACCGGAGTTTATGACGGAAACCCCGGGACGGACAGCGGCAGTAGTGTGAACCCAGCCTAATGGTGCCAAAAGCAGCACAACTTTTATTGATGGATGGATAGTAGTACCATACTGAATATTCTGCAGGAAACCCCTCCCCCCTTCCAAATCACATATTACAATAATAATAATAATAATAATAATAATAATACATTTTATTTATATAGCGCCAACATATTCTGCAGCATTTTACAAAATGTAGGGTTCAAGCACAGACAAAAAGATACAAACTACAAAAAGTTCCATACCAGTAGTGCGTCCAGATAATATGAGACTAGAGATGAGCGAGTACTTTTCGGATCAGCTGATCTGAACAGCACGATCGCATAGAAATGAATGGACGTAGCCGGCACGTGGGGGGTTAAGCGGCCGGCCACCGTCAAAGCGGAAGTACCAGGTGCATCCATTCATTTCTATGGAGCGTGCTGTTCGGATCGGCTGATCCGAACAGTACTCGCTCATCTCTAGAGACTACCATTGTGTTTTATGGCTGTTTCATGTTCTTGCTTCTACTGCACGTACATCACCTCTATTTCTTCTTCACATCCCCAATTACCTCTCTTCTCCTCCTTTGCATACTCTTTCCCTTTCACCTCCTTCATCTCACATCACCTCTCATTCCTTTATGTACTCCATCTTTCCCTTTCTTTGACTCTGTTCACACACTCTCTTTTCTTTTCTTATGCTTTTATATTTCTACAGATTTAGCTAAGTTTAACTTGAATCTGTTTTTCTATAGATGTAGCATCAGTCGGATAACCCACAACAAAAAACATTTAAACAATCAAGTTAAAGGGGTTGTCCAGGCAAAAATGGACAACCCCTTCAACATTTAAATCAGCTGAGAGCAGTGAAAAAAAAAATCATACTCACCTGTACCTGGTGCTCCGGTGTTCTCCCAGCATGTTCTGGTTCTTCTGCTTAATGGGTCTCTTCTGGAGTTGCGGTGAAGCCGCTGATTGGCAAAAGAAGTCACGTGACTGCTGAGGCCAATCAGTGAAAGGCATGTAGTGTCACTAGTGACACCTGTGATATTACGGGTGTCCTCCTCAGGCCTGTTTCATTGGTTACTTGACCACTAAGGCCAATCAGCGGTTTCAGTGGAACTCTGGAAGAGACCTGTTCAGCAGAAAAACCAGAAGCCTCCAGGAGGACACTGGACCATCAGGGACAGGTAAGTATGATTTTTTTAAATTTTTTTCACTGCCCCGGTTTATTTAAAAGTTAAAGGGGTTGTCCATTGTTGCCTGGATAACCCCTTTTAAGTTAGCTGCAACTGTTTATATAACTTGTCAACGGAGTTTGTCAAGCTGAAGATATCATTGACCTATTCTAAGGATAGATCCAGGGGCGTAACTACCATAGAGACAGCGGAGGCGGCTGCCACAGGGCCTGGGCCATTAGGGGGCCCGGTGACAGCCGCTACCGCTGCGTTTTTTTTTTAATTGGCCGTTACGGGCCCTATTCACTTGCTGATCCTGGCTGGGCCGGGATAGGTAAGTGACACCGCGGGCCCCACATATACTATCATTATACTCGGGGGTCTTTGCAGAACCCCGAGTATAATGATCGGAGGCCCGGGAGAGGTAATAAACATAAAAAACACTGTTACTTACCTCTCCAAGATCCTGCCAGGCCTCCTTTCTGACGTCTCTGATGTCACATGAACCCGGCCTGCGTCCCGGGTCATGTGACGTCTGACGTCATTTCAGAAGACAGCGGAGTAGACAGCGTAGGAGCTGGGGACAGGTAAGAAACAGTAATTTTTTATGTTTTTATTCCCCCGGGTCTCCGATTATTATACTCTGGGGTCTGAAAAGACCCCAGAGTATAATAATTGTTCATGGGTGTCCACTATGGGCTGTAATACTGTGTGCAGGGGCCACTATGGGGGATAATACTGTGTGCAGGAGCCACTATGGGGTATAATACTGTGTGCAGGGGCCACTATGGGGTATAATACTGTGTGCAGGGGCCACTATGGGGTATAATACTGTGTGCAGGGGCCACTACGGGGGATAATACTGTGTGCAGGGTCCACTAAGGGACATAATTCTGTGTGCAGGGGCCACTATTGGAGATGATACTGTGTGCAGGGCCGAGTAAGGGACATTATACTGTGTGCAGGAGCCAGTAAGGGACATAGTAGTGTGTGCAGGGGCCACTATGGGGGATAATACTGTGTGCAGGGGCCACTATGGGGTATAATAGTCTGCGGAGGAGGGGGCTGGTCAAGGTCTTTGACGTCAGTGTCGGTTGGGGGGGGCCATGTCAAACGTTCGCCATGGGGTCCCGCCATTCCTAGTTACGCCACTGGATAGATCTCTATCATCAAATCATTGGGGGTCTGACATCCAGCATGTCATCGATCAGTGGTTCTCAGCGGCTGATAATGGAGGTGGAATTAGACAGCGCCATTCTCTGAGTAGTGGTCAGACCAGGCACTGCAAATCTACTCCCATTCTCTTGGCACATAACAGAAGAAACAGGTAACAGAAGGATACGGTGAGCAAGAAGCTTAGAATGTTTCCTACACGACTACTGTAGAGATGGCAGAACTATTATATTTACTTGTCTCCTTTGTTTTACTCAAGCACCAATACAAGTCCAGTTATGTCTCATTATATTGTAAGGGATAGTAATTCAGCTCCATAAATTCTAATAATAGAATCTCAATGCCAACTGCAAGAAAGCAAAATTACATGGGAGGAAGATCATAATTTAACACTGCAAACAGCTCAGTATAACTGCAGGGCTGGATAGGCCGTATCCTAAAACTCAGCCTGTAGCATGGCTAAGGAAAATGTCACTGCAGTAAATTCCACAAATGACACAACAAAAATACTTCTGGTTAATGCTAGGATGAACAATTCCAAAAAGGAGCAAAATGGGGAAAGAAAAGTATCTAAAACATAACCTTTAATAAAGTCATTTAAAATATCAAACACAGATATAAAAGGTGTAGCATTTAGCCAAAATAGCTGATAAACATCTCCACACTGTGGTAGATAGCCACAAAAAGACAAGTCACTACAATATAAATAATGGACACGGCGGTCCCAAGTCAGGAAAAGAAACCAGTAATAACTTACCCACTGGGTGTGGTTGACATGGAGACGTGGAGACGTGTATCAAATCCAGGGGGTCAGCATAAAACGTGCTAATAAATAGCAAAGTTGCAAAGAGGCAAGGTGTACTATCCCTGAACTGTTACATATCAACAGGGAAGGGACTAATAAGCCCTGATACCTAAACACGGGGTCGCCTCCCTAACTGGCCGGCGCCCCGTCAGGAACCTCACCCTAATACTGGGATCTGTCCCTAATGCGACCCTCCTAGAATAAAATGTGAATAAGAAAAAAGGAGTGTGCGTAGAAATGAAATTACACAATTAGGCATACAATCTCAGCATGCCCAAATGGACATAAATTACTATAACATACCCGACATGCATGTTTCGTGGTGCCGAAAGCACCCACTCATCAGGGGTAGTAGTCAATGCCAATAGAAACACGTGAGGATACAAATACAAATTCACACACACATGCTCACCATGGGGGAACAATCTACTTTAGTATATCTAAAAAGTCTTCTTTTTGGACTATCTGAGGAGTTACCGGAACAAACGGGATACGGTCCTTTTACCACACTTAAAAACAAAAGTACAGCCTCTCCCCCAGTAACTGATGTTTCATGTCTAGATGTGTTTTCAGATCTTGTTTTACATGATTTACAGCAAGTATCGGGTGGGGCTGTTCATCATAACTGTACACGGGAGGAATCCCAGGCGCTTTCCACCCTCGGGACAGATCGGTCTAGGGTGATTAAACCCTCAGATAAAGGGGGGAACATCGTGGTGATGAATTCGGGTGACTATAAGGCATTATGTGAGTCCTTATTGGCAGATACATCTTGTTATGAAATTATATCGAATGATCCAACACAGATGTATTTACAGGAACTTAAATCTATCCTGACTGATGCCTTGAGTAATAATTTAATCAGTAGGGAGGAATATTTCTTTCTTTTGCCAGCACATCCCAGAATCGCCACTTTTTACTCCCTTCCTAAAATCCATAAAGGGACGACTCCCTTAAAAGGTCGACCGATCGTCTCGGGGGTGGGGGCGCTATGTGAGAAAATTGGTATATATTTAGACCGTATCATGGCCCCCTTTGTATGTGCACTTCCTTCTTTTGTAAAAGATACCACTGATTTATTGAAGAGATTGGAAGGTACCCATATTGATGACCAATGTCAACTAGCTTCAATTGATGTGGAAGCTTTATACTCGTCGATCCCCCATAAGTTTGGCCTGTTGGCAGTTCGGTCTTACCTTGAGACCCGCGGCAGTCGTTTACGGGCCCACACGGAATTCGTCCTGCGGTTGCTCGAGTTCTCCCTCACCCGGAATTATTTCATCTTTGACCAGCGGATCTTCCACCAGCTCAGGGGCTGTGCGATGGGTAGCCCTTGTGCACCATCGTACGCTAATTTGTTCCTGGGCTGGTGGGAGCATTCGCTGGGTCCGGGTGAGGGGGAGGGCGACTGGCTTGGGCGGGTTCACGTGTGGGCTCGCTATATTGACGATATTTTCGTCGTGTGGGAAGGAACCAAATGTGAGTTTGAACAATTCATTGGATCTCTTAACGATAACCACATTGGCCTCCGTTTTACCTTTGAAATTGACCCTTTTAGTTTACCCTTCTTGGATGTTAAAATCTTTAAAACGGCGGGTGGTGACATACATACCACAATTTTTCGTAAATCCACCGCCACTAATTCCTTGTTGAGGTGGGAGAGTCATCACCCGTCGTCTTTGAAGAGGGGTATTCCTAAGGGTCAATTCTTGCGACTGCGTCGGAATTGCACCACTCTTCAGGAGTTTAAGGTTCAAGCGGATGACCTTAGAACTAGATTTCAGGCCAGGGGGTATCCCGATTCTGTCATACGAAAAGCTTACCAATTTGCCCTTAGAAGTGACCGGACACAACTTTTGATACCCAAGACCAAGGGCCCGGATGAGGGTCTAATTAGACTCATAGCTACTTATGATGGGGCTACTTATGATGGGGTGAGAGATATTATTAACAAACATTGGAGGATCCTCTTAATGGACCCTGATATCGCGCCGGTGGTAGGACCCCGGCCTCAAATTACATACCGGAGAGGGCGAAATATCAGGGATCGAGTTGTTAATAGTCATTTTGTAGGTCCGGCTGCCACTTTGAATTGGTTATCAGTCCAGACAAAGGGCTGCTATAGATGTAGTGGATGTGTGGCCTGTCCATTCATCGCTTGTGGCAAATCCTTTGTAAGTCAGGTGACAGGTGTAAGCTACACTATCCGACACTTTATCAATTGTCGTTCTAAAGGTGTGATCTATCGTGCCATTTGCCAATGTGGCATTGAATATGTCGGTAAGACAGTTAGGGAGTTTTGGAGACGGGTGGGCGAGCATTTGGGCGACATCCGGCATGCACGTGATACTCCAATTGCACGACACATTCGCGATGTGCATGCAGGAGATTTCACGCAATTGAGGTTCATGGGTATCGATTTGGTTAAATTCCCAGCACGCAAGGGTGATTGGGATAGATTGGTCACACAAACAGAGACCAAGTGGATTTTTAGGCTACAAACGGTCCACCCGGGGGGCCTTAATGAACAACTCAGTTTTGCCCCATTTATTTGATGTGTATTCTGGCATTTTGTTTCTTTTTTGACCACTGGGCATGTTGAGTATTTTTCCTGTACCTGGGATATCTGACCAGTTTGAATATTCCCTTTTTTGTCTACCTTGTCTGGTTTACTGTAATACAGATCTAGTGGACAGTATAAAACATTTAGCATATGGGTACTATCCCACTATGCTTTCAGGCTTGTTCTCTGCTCCTGCTATTGGGGCGAGAGTATGTTCCTGTTTACTCCTATGGTTAGCAGAGATTGATTAGATGCTGCCTGTTTTAGAGGATACTTACTTTCTATTTCCTCTGTTGCTTATCGGGGACGCGAGCGCGTATAGGGTACATCGCGCATGCGCCCGCTATAGCTCCGATCTCAGTGTAATTTACGCATGCGCGGGTGTTCGGTCACTCGCGCATGCGCACTGTGGCTGTTTTTTAAAAGGTGCGCATTTGGCGCGTCTCTCGTGAGGGGAACATAGGACGCGCACTGTCCGGCACTCCGGAGTGTGGGAGGGGAATGTTTTCAATTAGTGCATTCTCTGCTACGTAGCTTATCCTTTATTTAACCACTCTACACCAGTGTTGGTTTGCATGCTACTTTTTAGATATACTAAAGTAGATTGTTCCCCCATGGTGAGCATGTGTGTGTGAATTTGTATTTGTATCCTCACGTGTTTCTATTGGCATTGACTACTACCCCTGATGAGTGGGTGCTTTCGGCACCACGAAACATGCATGTCGGGTATGTTATAGTAATTTATGTCCATTTGGGCATGCTGAGATTGTATGCCTAATTGTGTAATTTCATTTCTACGCACACTCCTTTTTTCTTATTCACATTTTATTCTAGGAGGGTCGCATTAGGGACAGATCCCAGTATTAGGGTGAGGTTCCTGACGGGGCGACGGCCAGTTAGGGAGGCGACCCCGTGTTTAGGTATCAGGGCTTATTAGTCCCTTCCCTGTTGATATGTAACAGTTCAGGGATAGTACACCTTGCCTCTTTGCAACTTTGCTATTTATTAGCACGTTTTATGCTGACCCCCTGGATTTGATACACGTCTCCACGTCTCCATGTCAACCACACCCAGTGGGTAAGTTATTACTGGTTTCTTTTCCTGACTTGGGACCGCCGTGTCCATTATTTATATTGTAGTGACTTGTCTTTTTGTGGCTATCTACCACAGTGTGGAGATGTTTATCAGCTATTTTGGCTAAATGCTACACCTTTTATATCTGTGTTTGATATTTTAAATGACTTTATTAAAGGTTATGTTTTAGATACTTTTCTTTCCCCATTTTGCTCCTTTTTGGAATTGTTTATATAGTATTGAGCAATTTTTCTTACATTACTGGATTTTCTTGGAATCTTAATGCTAGGATGGAAAGATAGCAGGGGGAATTCATTATACTATCTATACCACTTTGTAAGGCAATGAGTGGAGTAGGATTGAGCGATCGGAAAAGATCGGACTCCAATCGGCGATAGAGTAAATTTCACGATCGCAATCAGAATTCCGATCTTGATCTTTTCCGGCGGGATCGAGGTCAGAGGTTATCTCAAGAATGGCTCAACCCTATTCATGTATATATCATACATAGGGTTGGGCGATCGGGATCGGAAAAGATCGGATCCCGATTGGCGATCGAGCAAATTTCACAATCGTGATGGGGATCAGCTGGAAAATGATCGGAAATCGAATTTTAAAATTGATCCTGAAATTTCAAGATCGGCTCAACCCTAGAGTGGAGATGAAGGCAGGTCAGGTCATGAGTTAAAGCTGAAATCTGGGCTGGCTCTGTACACTGTGTACAGCCTCCCGTGTATACATTGTAGCGTTGGCACCTGGAACTCCAGCTCTGCCTCCATTCACTTGAACTTAATACCTGGAATACACAGTAGCTACCAGTGTCCAGAACAGCTGATCAACACTGGATCTAGTTGTCGTCCTGAGGATAGATCATCAGTATCTGACATGGATAAGTCCTGGGCAACCTCTTTAAAAGGCGTCTTAATAATTCTGGTGCTTCTCACACCAGTGTGGGAATGGGTTAAAGACTGGCACTGGAAATATTCCTTCCTATGTGTTAAAGTGGTACGGTATTCTGGGAAACTGAGGTCAACCAATGGCACAATTTATAATACTAGCATCTTTTTATGTCTCCTGGAGTGAACATGATGGATTCCGCTGTGTCATACAATGTCCTTTTGAGACTAAGTGGTGAATTTTAGTCAATATCTTTCAAGGTCGTCATCTTGAGAATCTTTATGTGATATGTTACTGAACAGTGTGTTAACTCCTCTGAAATGGATCATCTTGTATACATGTATACATCTATCCTGTTATTTATTTTGCTGGTCTGACACAGCATGTGTTCTGGTTTATATTAATGTTGCTGTATTAATCTGTTGTATTAAAGCTGCATATAAATATCAGATTATCTTAACAAGAAATTTTTAAGAAAATTGCTTATTAACCCCTTGTAACGTCCCTGCCTGTTCAGGTCTCAGTGCCACCCTCCACTTGCACGCTGCGGCGCAGGAGGCGAATTAAGTTTGATTCTTTGCTTGATGTTTTTTGTTGGACTGTGTGAACACTGCTTTATTGTCTGTCTTCTGTTCTTGAATTCCCACCACACCCATCTCCTCCACCTTGTTTTCCTCTGTTCATCAAATGGTTAATTCTAGCCTTGTGTCACTTAAAAGGAATTTAAGAAGATTGCTGGTTTTCCTTGGAAGAAATTCCTTTTAAGTGACATTTGAATTGCTCCTAACCGTGGAGTTTAAACCGTGCAATTTACTCTTAAATGTGGGATTTTATGCATATATGGACATTACATCTTGATTTTGGTTCATGCTTGCATTTGCACTACCTCCTGAAATAGTGGGCTGTGTTTCCTTCTCCCCTTCCCTCATGTGTTAATTCTAGCCTTGCCTGTTATTGACAACCTGTCTACCAATCAAGCCTAGGGGGGTCTTTGGCTTCCTATTTACAAGCCATTAGCAAACACAGCCAGGGTGGCTATTGAGACTCTTTCCTTAGACGTTGTCCCTGCTAAGCTCCTCTTCTGCTACTATTGTATTACTGAACTCTGACCTCTGGCTTACCATTTGACTACTCTCTTGGACGTTGATTCTGTACTACATTGCTTGACTGTTACTGGACCCTTGGCTAGCTGACCTCCTGTCATGGTTGTGTCAATGCCCGACAACCGTGGTACTGAATGGCGCTAGCACTACTAGGGAAACTGGGTAGGAAAGCTGTTTCTAGTGCTACAGTGGCTGAGGGTGTTAGTCAGCTACTCCCGAGCTAAGCTTGGCCCTAACAACTACTGGCTCTCTAAACATGAAGACCTAATGGACGGGTAGGATGAGAGCTGAAAGAGGCTAGAGACTGGGAATCCAGAGGTGGTCACCCCTAGCAAAAGGATAAGTTCAGCTGTAAACAGTACTAACTAGGATGGGACGTGCTGGAGAACTAACAGGTGCAGCACAATCATAAACACACAACAGGGATTGAGGGGAAGAAGAGTGGAGTAGAGAGGAAAAGGTATCACAAGACAGGGGCAAAACCAACCTGGAACCCTAAACATAAACTCACTAACCAAAACAGTGACAGGCAGCCAGAAATGCAGGACCGGGGTTGAGTAGGAATGTATGAGGGAAAACAGACTCTCACACAGAACAAAACTCACACCACTTCCAATTCAGCTCCAGAAACCGTACAACTCCAACTAAACTCTCCTACAAGACTGGGCCAAGAATCCAAGCTGGTAACCACGAAAACCGGCGAGGACTGCAGCCAGCAGTCAGCCTTTACAGACCCCGGAAAGACGTGATAGGTTGACGACAATTATACACACCTGAAGCTCACATCTACTGAGACACAAAGCAAGCTCAAGTATACACTGAGGCAGATGCCCAATCACTAACCCAACAGCTCAGTGGCAAAGAGAACCATCCAAAGAACCACAGGACACTGGCTCAAATCCCCAGACGAACGCCACCAAAAACAATCAATTTTATAAACAATTCAGATCCTGACACCTCCCTTTGTTGTTGTTTGTCTTGTCTTTGTTCTGTGTTGTCACTCATATAGGAAGAGCCCGTTGACCAATTGCCACCTATTGCTTACGATAGGACCGGCAAGCAGGAAGGGACAGTGGGGGAATTCAGCTTAGCCTCCCATTGATTTCAATGTGTTGCACGTGCTAAACGGATCCCATTGAATCAATAGGATTTTGTTTTGCAGCCCTGATTCTTATGTGAGTTATCGTGCCAGAATCAGCACCGCGTTACATCGTGTGAATGCCCCCTCATTCATGAAATAACCTCCCCCATCATCATTCAGACAGCATACTCACCATTTAAACCTTTAGATGCTGCGGTTAAGTGCTTTTTTTATATTAAAAAAAAAGTTATACAATTTTTTCACTTCGTTAATAAAAAAATACGCACAACTGGTAACGCCTCATCTGTAAAAACTTGTAAAATAAAAATAGTACAATATTTATTCTACATGGTAAACCACATAAACCATACCATTTAGATGCCAGAATTGATGTTTTCTATTCATCCCTCCTCTCAAAGTAATGAAAACTGATGAAAATGTCTCATGTACCCACAAAATACAAGGTCTCGAAAAACTACATTGAAATAAGATGTAAAAAGTTATGAAAGAGGAAATTCAGAGAGATAAAATGTTACTGAACTAAGGCTAAAATGTGTTATTTTGATAAAGGGCTGAAGCATTCCTAAGGAACAAGAGTTATGTGCCAGTAATACTTACTGAATACATTCAAAATCTGTAATAAAAAGTGACATTTTTGGAGGTTTTTTTTGCAAATTTAATGTGACTATCAGGGGTTTCAAAATGAATCTTATACTAAAAATATTGGCTGGACAAGTCCTAGTATGTGTAACGCAGGTTTTCTCAACAACACATGGTCTTGTAACTAGTTAGTACAGAGTGGGGGAGGGTAAATTGTAGTTCTTCATCTTTAACCAAATTTGATATCAGTTGACTTTGGGCATACCTCTAATATTCCTGGTTGGAATGAAACATATGTCTGATGGAGATGGACATGTCCACAGGTATGCATGAAATGAACAAATCTAGTGGGGATTCAAGAGTCGTGCATTGAGATAGCCAAGGCCTATAAGTACCTGGCTCAATAATAAGCTGGACTAGGCTGGTCACCTGGAGGCGCTGCACAGAAAGGGTCACAGCAGACTCTACCTGCTCAGGAGGCTGAGGGCCTTCGGAGTCCAGGGGACACTTCTTAGGGCTTTTTTCAACTCTGTGGTTGCTTCAGCCATCTTTTTCGGCGTGGCCTGCTGGGGGAGCAGTATATCAACCAGGGACAGAAATAGACTTGACAGGCTGATCAGAAGGGCCAGCTCTGTCCTGGGGAGCCCCCTGGACCCAGTACAGGTGGTGGGACTATTAAAGGATTATCTTATCTCCTATATCCTATATGTATCTACAGTGGAGTTGGACGCAATGTTTGAGCTTTTGACTTTCCCGCTCCATATCTCACCATCCACTACAGCGTCAAATGTGAGACTACCATCATTTTATAGAAAATCATCTTGGCTAACTTGTACATGAATTTGACTTGCAACTATTTGGCATATGATTAGTTATACAGATTCTTGTCATGTAACTGCATTGTTACTGTTTTGCTTCTGGTGGAAGAAAAATCTTTTTCTTCTTATATACTACAACTTACAGCCTGTTCTTACATTCCCTAATAACTCAGTGTGGTATCAGGTAGATTCCCAAGCCAAAGGTCACTGGTTCAAATTAAGGATCAGCCATGAAGAAGATTTCCCAAGAAAAGAGAAACTGCATCATCCAGCTCATCGATCGCAGTCTCTCGACCAAAAAATTGCCAAATTTGAGTGCCATGACAGCTTAAGAATATGAAATGAAGTCCATCTATCCATTAAAAAGCCAAAAGGTGAATGTCCAGGCCAAATATCAGAATCAACAAGTTGGCCCTTCATAAGTGCTATTAGTCCTGTTGCAACGGTGGAGGTGGCTTGTACGCTTCGTAATAGTGAGATCAAATGTTCAAATGAACATATTTTAGTCACTTTGCTTTCCCCAAAAATAACAATAAAAAGTGATAAAAAATATTGGTACCAGTAGAAAGTACAACTTGTCCTGAAAATAACAAGCCCTGACATATCTCCATCAACAGTACAGTAAAAAAGGTATAGGCACCAGAATACATCGACCCCAGGAAAATCCTTCATTTTCTAAAAGCCATGTTGTATTTGTTAATGTGGTAAAATATAATAAAACCAATATAAATCTGGTATTGCCGTAATTGTAACAACCCGCCGGACAAACCTACCATGCTGTTTTAAAAGCAGAGTGAACGTCATAAAAACAAAATGCAAAAAATTATGATAGAATTGTGTGTTATTTCACATGTACCCCCCCAAACATAAATAAAGACAATCAAAACATATGTACCCCAAATCGGTGGCAAATCAAAGTACAACTCGTCACGCAAACAATAAGCCCTCACATAGCTATGTTGACAGAAATATAAAAAAGTTAGGAATTTTGAAAGAAGGGGAGGGAAATATGAAAGCTCCCACCATTCCTGAGCAATTGATGCAGTTAGTTTTGGTGCCTCTGTACAGTCAAGAGGGCGGTGTCAGTCAGGAGCGGACAAGGGGTGTGATTCTGAGCTGACAATGGCTAATTGGAGCACTGAGTCACACCCCCTGCCTGAGACCGCCCACCTTACATTACAAAGCTTATATAGCACATCAGGCACCAAAAGTAACATTACTTGTTATTCAGGAATGGTGGGGGCTAGAGAGAAAATTCCAACTGTGCTGGAATCAATGGAGTGCCAACTATTAACAGATGCCAAGAACTAGAATTGGAAGAGGTGGTGAAAGGTCTTCTTTAAGCTCCAACTTTCCTAGCGCCTTGTATAGACATTCTTAACCTCTATGCTGTGTGCAGGATATACTGTTGACAAGTAATAATTATTATGGCATGTCTACATTTTTGCACGTTTTTCCAGCAGATGTCCTTTAATGTGCCTGGACCACTCATTACTTAATGTATCTATGTGAGATTTTAGTTTGCAGGAAATAGTCATTTATAGAACATTCTGAAGAGACTCCAGACATAGTTTTTCATCAAGTTTGTCAACACTCTTATGAACTGAAGAACAAGGGAAATATTATATTTGGGTTCCAGCCATTTACGAATATACAACACTTTAGTTGTCATAGTCATAATTGACATTAACACCAGCAGGCTTGTGGGAAATAATATAATGGAGGGTGTATATATCATAGAGGTGAAATGGGGCTCCTTGAAGATTGTTCTATGCTTGATATTCACTTCTTACTTTCTTATGGTAGAGTTGGAAGGGACCTCAAGGGCCATCGGGTCCAACCCCCTGCGAGTGCAGGTCTTCCTAAATCATCCCAGCTATATGTTTATCCAGATTCCGCTTGAAGATTTCCATTGATGGAGCGCCCACCACCTCCCGTGGCAGCCTATTCCATTCTCTCACTCCCCTCACTGTCAGAAAGTTTTTCCTAATGTCTAATCTGTATCTCTTTCCCTTTAGTTTCATCCCATTGCTTCTTGTACTTCCTTGTGCTAATGAGAATAGGGTAG
Organism: Leptodactylus fuscus; assembly: GCF_031893055.1. Taxonomy (NCBI): domain Eukaryota; kingdom Metazoa; phylum Chordata; class Amphibia; order Anura; family Leptodactylidae; genus Leptodactylus; species Leptodactylus fuscus. Next base: position 247,452,840 of record NC_134266.1, read on the forward strand.
ATCCCTCTGCACTGTGACTACCTTTCAGATATTTGTAGACTGCTATTAAATCTCCCCTCAGCCTTCTCTTCTGCAAACTAAACAATCCCAGTTCTTTTAGCCGCTCCTCATAGGACATGGTTTGCAGACCTTCCACCATTTTGGTTGCTCTTCTCTGGACTTGCTCCAATATATCGATGTCTTTCTTGAATTGAGGCGCCCAGAACTGTACACAGTATTCCAGGTGTGGTCTGACCAGGGAAGAGTACAGCGGAATAATGACCTCTCTTGATCTAGATTCAATGCTTGTCTTAATACATCCCAGAATTTTATTAGCCTTTTTTGCAGCAGCTGTTGTTGGCTCATGTTGAATTTGTGATCTACTATTATGCCCAAGTCCTTTTCCCCTATGCTATCACTTAGTTCTATTCCTCCCATACTATATATGTTTTTTACATTTCTGTTACCCAGATGTAGAACTTTGCATTTGTCCCTGTTAAATACCATTTTGTTCGCCTCAGCCCATTGTTCCAGTGTGTCTAAGTCCTTTTGAATACACTCTCTCTCCTCTCTAGTGTTGGCTATTCCTCCTATCTTCATATCATCTGCAAATTTTATGAGTTCCCCAATAATTCCATCGTCCAGATCATTTATAAAGATATTAAAAAGTACTGGGCCCAGAACAGAGCCCTGCGGCACCCCGCTTTTGACTTTCTTCCAGTTCGATGTGTAGCCATTTAGTATTACTCGTTGTGCCCGATCATTAAGCCAGTTGTGAATCCACCTAACTGATTTTTTGTCAAAGCCATACTTAATCATTTTTTCAATAAGAAGATTATGTGATACTTTATCAAATGCCTTACTGAAGTCAAGATATACTATGTCCACGGCATTCCCTTGGTCCAACCATTCAGTGATTTTGTTGTAGAAGGAAATCAGGTTAGTCTGACAAGATTTATTGGTCATAAAGCCGTGCTGGCTCTGGTTAATTAATGCCTTACCATCCAGGTACCGAAGTAAATGTTCCTTGACAATTTGCTCAAAGATTTTTCCTGCTATCGAGGTCAGACTTACCGGCCTGTAATTTCCTGGATCGTCCCTTTTCCCCTTTTTGTAGATGGGGACAACATTTGCCCTTTTCCAATCTAAAGGGACCACTCCTGTTTCCCATGACTTACCGAAGATTATAGCAAGGGGTTCTGTTATTTCCTCTGCTATCTCTTTCAGGACTCTAGGGTGTAAATCATCTGGTCCTGGGGACTTGGTTTCCTGTAACTTGGCTAAGTGCTCTCTTACCAGACCTTTGCTTATAGTCAGGTTGGAGTCCTCCTTCCCCTCATCTCCATCACCATTAATGTCGATATTTCCATTAGTTTCTTGGGAGAAGACGGATACAAAATATGAATTTAGTAGCTCCACCTGCTGTTCAACCATGTTAACTGTTTCTCCTTTGTCATTCTTCAGGACTCCAATGGTCTCCTTCACTTTTCTTTTGCTTTTAACATATCCCCAAAATCCTTTTAGCTTACTCTTTGCCTCTTTTGCAAGCTTCAATTCGTGTTCAGCCTTAGCTCCTTTGATGCTTGTCTTGCAGAATCTGCAGACTGCTGTGTACTCTTCCTTAGGTATAGTTCCCATCTTCCACTTTTTGTATGTTTCCTTTTTCCTTTTTAGCAGGTTATGTAATTTTTTGGTCATCCATCCTGATATTTTTAGGTGCTTCCCATTTTTCTTCCTTCTAGGTATTGTTAGTTCCTGTGCTTTAATGATTTCCCTACGGAAGATTTCCCACCCTTCATGTGCATTTTTGTGCTTAAGAATTTTGCACCATGGAATTCTGCTAACCCTTGCCTTCAGGCTCTTGAAGTCTGCCCTGCTAAAGTCGAGCCTTGAAGTCTGTGTCTTCTCAGGTCTTCTTCTTCTTGCAACCCCAAACTCAAGTATAGCATGATCGCTGAATCCCAGTGTCCCTACTACCCGTAGTCCCTTAACCATGTGCTCTTTGTTGGTTAGGACTAGGTCCAAAATGGATGTTCCTCTCGTGTTTTCTTCTACTAGCTGGGCAATGAAGTTATCTGCTAGAGAGGATAAAAATTTGATGGAGCCTTTACTCTTGGCTGTATGGGTTTCCCAATGAATGTCAGGGTAATTGAAGTCTCCCATGATCACTATTTCATGTTTCTTTGAGAGCGTGGTCATTTGCTGTGAAAAAATCTCATCCATGTCTTCTGTCTGTCCTGGTGGTCTGTAATAAACGCCTAGTATGATGTCCTTATCATTGTTTTTCCCTTGAATTACTACCCAAATAATTTCCAGTAGATTATCATTCTGTAAAACTGTAATTTCTGTGGAGATGTGTTCTTTTTTAACATACAATGCAACTCCACCCCCTCTTTTATTAGTTCTATTCTTTTTGAATAAGTTGTATCCTTCCATCTGTATGTTCCCAATCATGCATGTCGTTCCACCAGGTTTCTGTGATGCCGATGACGTCATAGTTTTCCTTGTGTATCATCAGCTCTAGTTCTCCTTGTTTGTTTCCCATGCTTTGTGCGTTTGTGTAAAAACATTTCAGATTGTGCTCTGTTGTATCCTTTTTCGTAATTTCCTTCTGAGTATCCTGTCTTGGGTCCTCTTTACCACATCTAATAACCTTGTTTAGTATGTCTTTTAGCTGCATGTTCTTGTCTTTCTTTTTTCTTCCCATCCCCTCTTCTTCTAGTTTAAAGCCCTTCTGATGAGTGTGGCAAGTCTTCTGGCAAATATGTTTTCCCCAGGTTTTGTGAGATGTATCCCGTCTCTAGCAAGGAGTCCATCGTAGAGGTAATTCACGCCATGGTCCAAAAATCCAAATCCTTGCTCTCGGCACCACCGTTGAAGCCAGGTGTTTACCTCTAGTATTCTATCCCATCTCCTGATGCCATGACCATCAACTGGGAGGATTGATGAGAATACTACCTGCGCATTCAGTTCCTTCACTGTCTTCCCCAAATTTTCAAAGTCTTTATAGATAGTTGGTAAATCATTTTTTGCCGTGTCGTTTGTACCCACATGTATCAGTAGGAATGGGTAGTCGTCCTTGGAGCTGAGGAGGCTTGGTATCCTATCGGCCACATCCTTGATTTTTGCTCCTGGGAGGCAGCATACTTCTCGTGCGGTTAAGTCTGGCCTGCAGACAGCTGCCTCTGCGCCTCTTAGCAGTGAGTCACCCATAACCACTACACTTCTTTTCTTCCTTGCAACACCATTTCTTGTTGCTCCTGATTGTCTCTGGGTGACTTTTGTTTCTTCTTTTGCTGATAGGTTATTTTTGTCATTTTCATCCGCCTGCATGAGAGTTTCATATCGGTTACTTAGCTGTGTGAGTGGTGATGGCCTTGTGATCCATTTGCATCTCTTGGTCACATGTGTCCAGTTTTCTGCCTCTGTAGGTTCTCTCAAGTATTCTTCCCTTACTGTATTCGGGGGACTTGCATCAGTCTCTGCAACTGTAGGCTCTCTAGCACTTTCATCCCCTACTGTGTTCTGGAGGCTTGCTTCAGCTTCATCAATGAAGACCTCACTTTCTTTGATGCTTCTCAACGTCACTATTCTTTCTTCCAACCTCTGCACTTTTTCTTCTAAAAGGGCCACTAGTTTACATTTCATACAGGTGAAGTTGGCTTTATGGTCCGGCAGATCTGTTAACATATAGCAAGTGTTGCAGCTCACCATGTGGGTTTTCTCCTCTTCCATGTTGCTCATTAAATTTGGATGAATGATCTTGTATATTTTTTTTTGTTTTTTTTTGTTTTTTTTCTTGTGTACAGATCTGTGAGAAACTCACCTCCAGGAAGAAATGGATTTCAACACAGGAATTAGGTCAATAGTCATTGAAAGAGCATAACGGGGACAAAAAACTTCAGACCCTTCTGTCCTGGGTGTAAAATCCAGCACCATTGTTGGGGGCTCATTTTAATCTCTGCTAAGGGCGTTCTCTCTTCTATGTACACCATTCCAAGATGATCAAGACTATGTCATTCCAGAGAATCACATTATTTGCCACCTACTAGCATATCTTGGGCCTCAAGCAATAAGGACACCTTTCTGGGCCAACAACTGCTAGGCCAAATAGTGGCCCAATGGCAGAAGGAAAGCACTCAAGTGACATATGTGAATAACATGTGGGATGTCATGTGAGGTGGAGGACTTATGGTGGGTAGAGAATGGCGTGCGCCCAAACAGCATCAGTGGACATGGAGTGGACTGTCGGGGATGATTTTTTATGTTTTACCTTACCTTGCCTCCTCTTTAATACTGCCCCATGCTCCCTTATATTGTTATTGCCCCTTATATTCATACTGGCCCCGCTGACCTTCTTTATAAATGATATGGCCTTATATTAAAGGCCCCCAATATCCCATATATTAGTTATTCCCCCTTATGTTGCTAAACTGCTTCTGTTAATGCCCCTGTTTACTCTCTTATATGTATTACCCCCTCTATTAAAATGTCCAAAGTGTGTAAAAAACAAACAAAGAAAACATTATTGTTATCTACCTCCAAGCTCCCGATGCCCTAATGAGGAACCTCCACCACTGCCGCCACTGTCTATGCCACTGCTGCCGCTCACTGGAAAGCACCAGGACATCTGCCTCCTAGTGCGGGACAGTGATCTTAGGATGCCGATGTCTTAGGGCAGCTCATAGACCGCAGGCCTTTAGTGGTTTGAGAGCTACTTACTATTACAATGGACGCGAGAGGCTTTCCTTCTCTATGCACTTCAACTGCATCATTGTCATGCAGATCCCGATGCAGTTGATGTGTAATTTGTGTTGCATCAGCCCTAGGTGGGCCCCCACAATTAGTGGGCCTTGCTCCCCCACTAACTATGCCTCTAGGAGGTTGTATGGGGAAGGTTACTTTGCTCATGACATTACTGTGGGAAGACACTTTCACTACAACTGTGTGGACTGTCTGATCTTGACAATTAACCTTTTTCGGGGGTAATACTCTTAATATCCATCCCTAGTTCCCAGTTTAAGGATCCAAAAAACTTCCCGGATCCACAATTGCCTCCTCTCACCGGGCAGCTCACTAATTCTATTCCCTTGCATGTTAAGCTTGTGATATGTGTCGAAATGTTTAGACACTCCTGTGTTTTTTGTACCATTCTCTTAAAACTTTGTAGATGTTCCAAAACACGGATTTTTAGCGCCCTCGTAGTACTTCCTATATTATGTTTTTTTGCAGATATTACAGGAGATCATATACACCAGATGACTACTATTACAATTAATGTAATCCTTAATTTTATATCTGTGTTTCAAATTGGTACTGTGAAATTCATCAGTCGATGTGACGAACCTGCAGATCCCACAACGACTATGTCCACATCTGCAGAAACCCCTTTTATGTAACCATGTTACTGATCTATTATCTCCATTACCATTAAAGTGACTAGGAGAGATAGAATTCCCTATAGTTTTTCCTCTTTTAGATCCATTGGAGATGATATCTTTTAGTATGGGATCTAACCTTAATATGGGTGAATTGTCCTTGATTATACTGACAATATTATTATACTCTAAACTGTATTTTGTTGTACAATGTACTTCCCGATCTCTCATGGTTTTTCCGCATGTCATACAATAATTTAGGTCTGTCAGTATTCACTGCTATATTGTAGGCTCTTTTCACAGTCCATTCAGAGTAATAATAATAATAAATTTTATTTCTATAGCGCCAACATATTCCGCAGCGCTGTACAATTTGTAGGGTTCAAATACAGACAGAAAGATACATTACAAAGAACGTCATTTCACACAGTGGGACTGAGGGCCCTGCTCGCAAGAGCTTACAATCTAAGAGGTAAAGGGGGTGTCACAAGAGGTAGCAGGGGCGGAATTGCTTATACAGAGGTCAGACACTTCTGTAATAGAGGTGACTGTCATTACACAAACAAAACTTTATGAGCCGTCACTAGTGGTGTCCTGTAACATGTGGATGGAGCTTGGACAGATAAAGTTAGCCTGAAAAGACAACATATCATGTGGGGAAATGTGGGAGCGGGAACAGAGGAAGGTTAAATTTCGGGGACTCTAATTATAGCTCATCGATAGTTTAGTCATTTAACGCATTAGTTATCATTAGAGATGAGCGAGTAGTGTTCGATCGAGTAGGTGTTCGATTGAATACTACGGTATTCGAAATACTCGTACTCGATCGAACACTACTAGCTGTTCGAAGTTTAATGTTCGATGCAGAACTAGCGTTGATTGGCAGAATGCTATACATTCTGCCAATCAACGCTGGTTCTTCTCTTACCTTTCCGAAATCTTCTCCGCACTGCGTCCCCGCGTCTTCTTCCGGGTGGAATTCACTCTGCCTAGGCATCCGGCCTAGGCAGAGCCGACTGCGCATGCACGGGCATGCACGCGCATACCCGTGCATGCGCAGTCGGCTCTGCTCAGGTGTCGGGCCTGGGCAGAGCTGCAAGCGCATGCGAAGTCAGCTCTGCCTAGGCCGGATGCCTAGGCAGAGTGAATTCCACCCGGAAGAGGACGCGGGGACCCTGCACTGGGAGAAGACTTCCAGCAGAATCCAGCCCGACCATCACTCGTGGACTTGGTAAGTATGATTTTATCGAATGTTGCCTACCCCTGAAATGAGCATTTCCCCCCATAGACTATAATGGGGTTCGAAATCCGTTCGAAAAGTCGAACAGTGTGCGGCTGTGCGAATCGGATTTCGAACCTCGGACACTTTAGTGTTCGCTCATCTCTAGTTATCATGTTAAGGATTGCTAAGCTGTATTTCTATGCAAAGCATCTTTTTTTTAATTTCATTTATTTCTCTTTATTATATATCATCATTGTCATCGCTCACTGTCTCTAGCGGGTATGTCTTGACATGTTGGAGGAAACCCATGGAAACTCGGGAAGAACCTACAAACTTCATGCAGATGTTCAAACACAGGACCCCATGCTAGTATATAGTTATACCCAAACAAATTATGGGGTCAGATGAAAAAAGATATAAAATAAATTTAAAAACCCCACAAAACATTGAAGCTTATCTTAGATCACTGATAATGTAAAAAAAAAAACAAAAAACAAAAAACCCACAAAAATAATTGGTAAAATTGTGGGTTTTTTTTTGCTTTTCCTCCCAAAACTGCATGGACAGAAATTACATGATGGTCTATATGCAACTTAAACACAAACATATAGTTAGTATCTCTAAAATGCGAAGATGAAACCGCAAAATAACCCCCAAAAAACTGCGCTCGAAAAAGACAAAAATGGCTTAATCCAGAGAAGATGTCTAATAACTACGGAAATACTGAGGTTCTCCATGTAATAATAATATGATATCACACTTGGACGTGCCGCTTCCTGCTGACACATTAAGGAGTGAACACCTTGAAGTTCATCGTTAAGGTTAATTATGTGAGATCATTTTGCAAATTTATATTAATAACTTCATGTTGACGGTAACTTAAAACAGATTTTTACAGATGTTTGTTCTTGTGTTGAAGGAAACACATTGTCTCCGTATTCCAGCCATTAGACAGTCATACTTTACCACCTAATATTTTGCTGTCTTGTATTTCATCATCGGAGTAGATCATATTCCAATGGAACGAGCCACGGAACATGAAAGTAAAACCTGTTCCAATGTTCCTGTTTATTTACACTGGCCCGTGTCTCGATAGAGATTACAATCTAGAGTCGCCACACCAAGCAACCAAACAGGCTCATTTTTCATAGCGAGAAGACTGGCATCGGAGATTTCTGGTTGTTATGTACCTAACTAGGTAGAGCGTAATGGAAACATACTGACCTTCCTTGTAATAATGTATCTGTTGTAATATGGTGCGGAGATGGTCCAGACACGGCCATTACCGATTCGTTCTCTGACTCTATTTTACCCTCTTCAACTGGGGAACAACAGGTTAAAAATAAATGATAAATACAACTCCATATATTGGTATATAACATGTCTCTATACTAGTAATGCTGAAGAGTAGACCACCAAACCTGGCTCTGAATCAATTGCTACAACTTAGTTTCTTGAATATAGCATGCAGGACTTTGTGTCACTGCGGAGAGGCTGCATACGGACACCGGCAAACAAGTCATCCCTAGGCAGTTTTTCCATGGATTTAGGCAGAAACACAAAAGGCAGACAGCGGCGCTAGTGTGAACACTGTGTTAGTCGTGTTGTCTTCTGGAACCTGAAAAGTTCAGTTCCTGTGGAGATGGACTGAGGTGGGGAGGATTGTGATAGAATAGAGCGACCACCTCTCCCCTGCTAAGTTTACTACATAACTGAGTATATGTCAGAATTGTTGCAAATCTTTGTGATTATTAAAGTGGTATTCCCATGACACTTGTTCACTAACCTGCAGGCTGTTGTGCTCTCTTCACTTCCTGCTTTTCTCGGCACATTGGTGGGCGGGGTTTCACTTGCACGGGATTGGTTGTAAATGAATTACCACAGTGTGAAGATGATGTAGCAGAGCTGGATTTGAGTCAGTTTGCATTACATACAGAGGTAACGGACTCCCTATCTCAGCCCTTATCAGCCAAATTCAATTAAACCGACTGATAAGAGCTCAGAAATCCCGGAGCTCTCACCTCGCCTATCTGAGAAGCTCCGCTACTTATCAGACACAAACAGCTCAGAGCTGCTCCCAGCCCCTCCCTCCCCCCCCCTACAGCAGGCAGCTACATCACTTGACAAATGGGCAGATAATCCCAAGCGCCATAGAAACGGAGTGTAAACAATGAAGTGAATAAATTAAGATAGCGGCCAAACAAAGCAGTTTTGATAAAGCAATGTTTTTAGGAAAAGTCTTAAATCCACATAAACTAGCAGTATAGATAGGATCCTTGTGATGGGACAACTCCTTTAAATTCTTAACTTTCTGAACTGATACATAGTACTATGTCAGGATTCTCAAAGTTTTCCCCACATTCCCACAAAACATTGAATTGATAACGAAAATGATAGGAGTACCCTAGAGAAGACGCTTGTGCTGGTGAAACCTCTGTATAAAAAAAAGCACATTGATGACTGCTGAACAGGGGTGTAACTAAAAGCTCATGGGGCTTGGTGTAAAAACTTAGTTGAAACTTCTCCTCACAAAAATCTGTCACATTCCATTCATACATTTTATTAGTATTTACGTTTCCCTGAACCTCTCTATCTGGGACCAGATCACCATTAAGACTAGTTCACAAAATATCTGTACATACAAACTTCTCATCATTCCTATGCCCCATAGTATTCATGCACCTCTATTGTGCCATAGCCTCCCACACAGAATCCCTACTTCACTATATGCTGCTAACTCACTTCTATTTTACCATGAAAGGGTTCATTCTCTCCGGTTTGACAGTGGAAGGCGGTGTATCATAAATCTTCTCACTCTGATGTGCCATAGGACAGTGGAAGGCTGTGTATCATAAATCTTCTCACTCCAGTATGCCATAGGACAGTGGAAGGCTGTGTATCATAAATCTTCTCACTCCAGTATGGCCATAGGACAGTGGAAGGCTGTGTATCATAAATCTTCTCACTCCGATGTGCCATAGGACAGTGGAAGGCTGTGTATCATAAATCTTCTCACTCCGATGTGCCATAGGACAGTGGAAGGCTGTGTATTATAAATCTTTTTCCTCCAGTGCCCCAGTGGAAACTAGTCATAAATTCACAATACATAGACTGCCAGCCTTCAAAGAAAACTAAGGAGATCAAGGAAGTTCATCCAGCCTTAGTGTGTTGAGAGTCACCTCTGGGCCCCCCTGGGTTTCTGGACCCACTCGCAGCTGTGATCACTACAACCCCTATCATTATGGTTGTTTCAAAATGAATTTCCCATACACAGTGTATACTGTATTTGTAGATTGTAACCATGACAAATAGTTCTACATAGTTGTTGTACATGCAGAACAGAACAATAATCTTAATCATGACCGCAGAGTTGCTTCATGTCTTGCTATGCTTTGGAGCAATACCAATAGTTGTCAGGGTGGGCACTCTGTACTATTAAGAAGCAACACCCTTTATATTTTACTGCAGACCTTTTTCTTCTTTTATGTGCTGTATATTGCACTCACATCCCCGCAGTTCAGAAAGCACACGCCATCTTGATATTTATATTTCTTTGTTCTACTATTAACCCCATAATATCTCTGCACAAAAAAACATTGCCACCTAGAGACAGTGGAAATATTCTTCTTTCTATATGCTTCTAAAAAGAGACCACAATGGCTGAACAATCATGTTATTCAGTATAACTGTATGTCAGGAGCCTGTCTATTCAGCAGCAGTAGCTGTGATAGGAGTTTGTGGAGAGGAGTCAGTGTGGAACAGTCCATGTACTCAGTGGGATTTTCAGATACTGTAGAGAGCAATAAATACAGAAAAAGAGGGAATAATTGGTTATCTATCTATCTATCTATCTATCTATCTATCTATCTACCTTATCTATCTACTCTATCTATCTATCTATCTATCTATCTATCTACTGTATCTATCTATCTATCTATCTATCTATCTATCTATCTATCTATCTATCTCTGTCTGTCTATCTATTGTTAGAATCATATCCTCTATCTTGTATTTTGTCATAAATCTTTCTCTAGCAAAGATAAGTGTGTTGTCTCAAAAATGAATTGGTTAGACTAATTAACATGGAGATGCTATGGGCTACCAGGAAATGGAATGCTAATGAATCCTTATCTAGCTGATGGACTTCAGAGCTGCACCTTTGTGTCAATAGTGTAAACATGTCTATAGTCTATTGAATGTTAGATCCAATAAGTGAAAAAGAAAAGCCTTGGACGCAGGTAAGCAGGGAAATAGAAAGGGAGGGGTATAGAAATAAGGAACATGAGGGAGTCATGTATTATGCCCCCCCCCCTGAGAAAAACCCATCTCCCTATGAGCAAAACTCTGCACCATCTGCTCCAGGTAATCCTGATGGATGGACATGTGCTAGATGTGGTCAGAAAAGAGCCTGTAATCCAAAATGGCGGTATAGTGAAGCCCCTGCCTTATTACAAGCTGCAAAGGGCCTTGAGTTAGATCACAGGTCTGAGAAGGAGAAAAAGGTATTGCTTGCCTTCAATAATAAAAACTCTGGCCAGAGAACTCACAACAGACAAGGAGGCAAACAAAAACACAATTACAAGTGTTATCACTGTGGGAAGCCAGGCCATTTTAGGAAGGACTGTAGGTCTTTAAAAGCTTGAAACCCCCCAGCTCAGGGCACTGACCAATGTGCCAACACCCCTCAATGAGGAGTTGGCAACCCTGTACCAGTCCTCCCTGCAAAAACATCAGAAGAAGGTGTGGCAATATACATAAAAGGGGAGGTATTGGGGGAAGAAATCCCCTTCTTAGTGGATACAGGGGCTGCCATTTCTGTTGTTAAAGGATGCCACATACCTTATGAGCTGAGGACTGATAAATCTCAATCTTGTGTTGGATTAGGAGGAAAAAGAATCATTTTAAAAGAAACAGTGCCACTCAATGGGAAATTTAGAGGGCAAAATGTTGTCACCAAATTGCTTGTTAGTGACGATGTGCCAACATCTCTTATTGGTACTGAGGTGTTAACGGTGCTTGATGCAAATATAAAATTTGATCCTAGTGGGGAGGTACAAGTGGAAACATCAGCTATTACCACTGATGAATTTTGTATGCTGGCTGTCTCATTGTCTGAGTCATTTCCTGTTTCTGTACTAACTAAGGAGGAATCCACCCAGCTTTCCCAGGTACCAGATAAATTCACAATGAGTGTCAGGCCCCTCCCCCACCTCCTATTGTCCTCTGTATATCCACAGCAGAGGTATCATGGTATACATGCTTTAGTAGAAGTCAGTTAGAAGGGGGAGGGGGAGAGGAAGGGGAGACAGCAGGTGGCTAAGTTGTCAGCTATAAGTGAACTGTATAGTGTAAGCTGTTTCTAGCCAGTATTTGACTTTGTGTAAGATTATTGTGATGTGTTACAGTGGTAAAAACTTTGATTGGAATCTTGTAAAGGAAAGTGTTAAAAAGTCTGGCAGTCGGCCCTCAAGGCAAATCTCACATATAGTGTAAGAAGTTCTGAGCATCTGTGGTAATTAAATGAGTGGGGTCTGCCATGGAAATATTAAAAAACTGCACAGAAATATTAATATGTAATGTTGGTATCAGTATTGGCTGTTTAAATCATATTTAATGTCTTTAGAATTGGATTAATGGCATAAATTTTAGATAATCATTATTATGTTTATTTTTCAGTGATATACACATTGATGAGAAGACGAAGGCGTCTAATTACTTGTTTTGTTAATTTTTCCTGAATATTCAGCGGTGCAGGAATTATAACTAACTCTGATTATTTGTAGGAAAAGGAGATTTGGCAATCCTGAGACAATAAGTGATCACTGTACAAAATATATGAAAATTGACAAGTTCTTTATGATTTAATGGATGTGTGTTGTCTGGAGCTCCAGTATGAAGTTTGCATGTATGTATGGAAGTGAATGGGCCCATATGTGTTACATGTATTTGCTATATGTACTTGCTCTGTTTGCCTATGTCTGTATTGTTACATTTTCAGTCTCCACAGGTAACAGATGAAGATATTGATAACCCCATAGAGGGTGGTGACAAGTAGATATGAAAAGGAGACATAAGTTCTTTTCCATTGTTATATATATATATATATATATATATATATATATATATATATATATATATATAAGATATAAGATATATATATATCTTCTGGTGAATATGAGATGTACTTAATATAACATGTACATGTACTAGGTAATCAGTGTTTATTGGTGCTTGTGTGTATCAAGTATATCACATGGGCTTTATACTGGTAATATAAATATTGGTTATGGGTTTATACTATAAATCCATGAATGTTAACAATCGGGAATTATTTTGTGAAAAAGTTGTATCTAATACTTGTACAAGGTTATTGGTCATTTTTATTCAGATGATCCTTCTGATATGGGATTAGGCACCATAAAGGGGTAGGCAATGCATGTGAGCTATCTTAATATGTACACGCAGGTAAAGATAAATCGTAGTTTTGCAAAACAAAAGTGGTATTTCTGCGGCATTGTTTGCTACAAGGTGATAGACATCTGACTAAGTAGATCAGAAGGCACTCGGATATCTGCTCTGTAATGTGTTTTTGTGTATAAATTCTTGTTATGACGGGGGAGGGGGAGATAGATTGATCCCTTAAAGTTTTTGCCTTCTCTGCTGATATATTTTGAGCATTTAATGAATTAGTTGTAATTCTGGAATAATTAGAAGTTGTAGAGAATTGAATTTACTTAGGATTGTATAAATAAGTCTGAATACAGGTTTGGCAAGTTTTAGCCAGCCAGCCACTTACAATGGCTGGACCCTTAGACTACAGTGTCTTAATGAGTGTCTTAATTAGGTCTTAAAAGTCCTATTGTATAACGGCTAAAGGGCAAATAGAGTATTGTATTGCCCTGTATAGCTTAAAAGTGAGACACTGGAAATCTAATTAGACAAAAGAAGTGATAGCAAAAACCACCAGTGTATGAAAAAGATTTATGACAAAATACAAGATAGAGGATATGATTCTAACAATTCCCCCATTTGAGAAGGGTTGAATACAGGAATTAACATGTAAGTACTTCAGTGACCTAATGTCTACTGCTGGATCTTCCCAGATTCCCTACATGTGTTTTCCTGAATTTCAACCTTTATCTCAAAGAAAAAAAAAAATCCTTCTTCGGGGTCTGGCCTCTCAAGGTTTGTATTTTTCATCCTGTTACATAAGCATTTTAACCGTTTAAACAAACAAAAGAAACATAAGATTATTACTGCATCTTTACTGACATTATCACTACTTCAAACACTCCCTCTCAGATTTTAAGTTAGTGGACGGGATCTATTCATTTGAGCCAAGAGATTGATGACACATGAGAAATCCTCTTGAACCAAGATTTGATGATTCCCTTCAAGTGCTGCTAACTACTAATACTTCTATGAAACTTGAAGGACAGAGTAACTGTGTCCATGCTTCACATTGCAAAGAAGTCTCTACACACAGCGAAGAAGATTCTCCTGATGTTACGGTTACAGATGGTCCTGGCAATAAGCCCACATAGAACATTTGACAATGAGTGGGACAATAAGTTTTTTTTCTTTTAAACATCATATGATCTTGAATGAAGATCTGAATGTGTCAGACTGTAGGATATGTACTCATAGCCCCATATTAGCCTCAGTCATGTTATATATAGCTGTTTTCATAATACAAGAGGGAGTGTTTGAAGTAGTGATAATGTCAGTAAAGATGCAGTAATAATCTTATGTTTCTTTTGTTTGTTTAAACTGTTAAAATGCTTACGTAACAGGATGAAAAATACAAACCTTGAGAGGCCAGACCCCGAAGAAGGATTTTTTTTTTTCTTTGAGATAAAGGTTGAAATGCAGGAAAACACATGTAGGGAATCTGGGAAGATCCAGCAGTAGACATTAGGTCACTGAAGTACTTACATGTTAATTCCTGTATTCAACCCTTCTCAAATGGGGGAATTGTTAGAATCATATCCTCTATCTTGTATTTTGTCATAAATCTTTCTCTAGCAAAGATGTGTGTTGTCTCAAAAAGGAATTCTTTAGACTAATTAACATGGAGATGCTATGGGCTACCAGGAAATGGAATGCTAATGAATCCTTATCTAGCTGATGGACTTCAGAGCTGCACCTTTGTGTCAATAGTGTAAACACAGGACGTCTATAGTCTATTGAATGTTAGATCCAAGAAGTGAAAAAGAAAAGCCTTTGATGTGTAATTATCTTCTGAGCCTTGAGATACACATACTGTATACAGTGACTGTAGGGGGGTTAGCTTCCTGGTGGAATGTAATGCTTTAGCCAATGGATAGAGGCTACCATTCCACATCCAATCCTGGTATGTTATGTTATGTCATAAGTCCAACCTGCTTTTGTCTGTATAAATATTGCCTATCTGTAACAATAAATCAGAACTCTTTTGATACACCACCATCTTGTGTCTTAATCAGTTCTCCAGGCTTAAAGAAGATGGCTGCAGTCCATCTAGGCCTGTTAATTAATTATTTAATTTGGAGCTCTGCAACATACTCTTATGAGGACCATTTG
This sequence comes from Leptodactylus fuscus, assembly GCF_031893055.1. Classification (NCBI taxonomy): domain Eukaryota; kingdom Metazoa; phylum Chordata; class Amphibia; order Anura; family Leptodactylidae; genus Leptodactylus; species Leptodactylus fuscus. The sequence continues at coordinate 247,467,981 of NC_134266.1, forward strand.
ATGTCCCCAACACTATCTATATAGTAAGCAGTAACCTTCACGTATCCTTCTCTAAGGGCATCCCTATTGGGGTGCAAAGGTAACATTCACATCCAGGACTCCGCACAATTATATATGGAACATGATAGTTAGGGGAACCTGTTACCAATTTAACATGAATGGCCCCCGGTATGATCTCTCCTCTTCCCATTCCTTTCAGTGACGTAAATTACTACTATAAAAGTGTCTTGTATTCTTCTATGCGACTGACAAAACTTCTAAACACATTTATTCTCGGCTTGGGAGAAGGAAGTTGAACAATTGCTTGTTTTATTGAAAGTGTCTGCTCCAAATGCTACAGATATACTATAAAAGGTTGTGAATTTAAGATGACATATTCTTTCCGTCTCAGTCACCCAGTATCTCAGTCTGTCTTGTTGTATTCCCTATGTTCAACTGAACGTAACAGTAATTTCCCACAAACTCATGAGGTAAACAGATAGGATGACCATTGTGTGATAGTAAAGGGAACCTGCCACCCACCTCCATCATGTAATGATACAGATGGGATTAAGGGTCCATTTAGATGGAAGAATTTGGCAGTGATTTTGAGTGGGAGTAGAGATGAGCGAGTAGTGTTCGAGTGAGTAGGTGTTCGATCGAATACTACGGTATTCGAAATACTCGTACTCGATCGAACACTACTAGCTGTTCAAAGTTTAAGGTTCGATGCAGAACCAGCGTTGATTGGCAGAATGCTATACTTTCTGCCAATCAATGCTGGTTCTTCTCCTACCTTTAGAAGTCTTCTCCCAGCAGACTGCACATGCGCGGCCGGCTCTGCCCGTCCCCGATGCCTAGGCAGAGTGAATTCTAGCCGGAAGACGCCGCGGGGGCGCTGCGCCGGGAGAAGACTTCAAGGAGGATCCAGCCTGACCGTCACTCGTGGACTTGGTAAGAATAATTTTATTTGAATTTTGCATACCCATGAAACGAGCATTTCCCCCCATAGACTATAATGGGGTTCGAAATCCGTTCAAACAGTCGAACAGTGTGCGGCTGTTCGAATCGGATTTCAAACCTCGGACATTTTAGTGTTCGCTCATCTCTAAGTAGGAGTCTACTTCAATTTTCAATTAGAGACAGAGACTTTGAAAAAAGTATTCTGCTCGATCTTGCCATGGATTCTTTGGCTGATTCAGCTGCAGAGTTTGCAGTGCGATTTACTCCACTAGATAGGCTCATTTTTTATGTAGATTGTTAGCCCCATATAGAGCTCACAATGTACATTTTTTCCACATCAGTATGTCTTTGGAGTATGGGAGGAAATCCACGCAAACACGGGGAGAACATACAAACTCCTTGCAGATGTTCTCCTTGGCAGGATTCAAACCCAGGCCTCCAGCGCTACAGGGCTAACCACTGAGGCACCATGTTGCCCCCAATAGGCTCATTCTTGGCAGCCCAATTAGTGGGTGAAATCACATTGTTAAAGCCAGAGCTCTTCTTTGACTTTCCACCATGGGTTGCCAAGGGGGCAGAAATTAGATCCTCTGTGTGAACATACCCTTAAGGTCCCAAACCTGGTAATATCAATCTATGTTGTGCTGTTTTTTAAGTATAACCCTTGAAGGAAGTCTGCCAGATCTGGAATGTCTCGCATACCAATAGTCGTTCCATTTAGGAGCCTTTAATAGAATCTAAAACATGTCTTGGTGGCTTGAAGCTGACAAAGCAACAGGGGTAATGCATTCAGAGACTGACAATGTCAATCATAGCTAAATGAATGCAGTTGGTTTCAGAGAAGAGCCGGAGCACTGTTAGCTCTCTGTAGGCAAATTTGTTAGCTCAGACCCTCCTTTAGTGCACTTGCAGGCTGATTTGTATATCCAGAAAAGATGATTATCTCTGCATTGCATCATTGCGTTGTAACCACAGAGTTGTGTTTCTGCTACTGATAAAGGCCCATACTTAACACTATTATTAATTTTAAGGAATTTTGGATCTGCAAAGTCCCCTTAACACATTGCAAGCGACATTAAAGGGGTTGTCCTGGATAAATTTATATTTGTAACCTAAGCTTTTTCACTACTGTGAGTGAGAAATGGAGCAGGAGGGAATGGAGGAGGTGTGAGTCAGCTCTGAGTGAAGCCCAAGGCAGCATGGTAGTTGTAGGAAAACACGTAAAAGGAAGATGACCATGTAAACAAATGCACAAGATGCCAGGAGCTCACAGAAAACCCCAGAAATCACTCCAAACACTCTTAAAGGTATATGGTGGCACTTATTAACCTATTAATAGCACTAAGACCTGGTTCACATCTGCGTTTGGTATTGCATTTGGAGAGTTGGCTTGAGGACCCCCCGAATGGAATACCAAACACAATAAAAAGCGGTGAGCTAAGAAACCACACGGACCCTGTAGACTATCAAGTTAAGGTTTGCTACATCTGTAAGTCTAAGGCCCAACTGGGCGGAAACACAGAAAAAAACGCAATGTAAAAAAACGCAGCATTTTCTGTTGTGGAAAAAAACGTGCATGTACATGTGTTTTTCATCGCGTTTTTCAGTTTTGTGCTGCGGAAATCCATATGAGTTTTCTGTTGTGTTTTTCATTGCATTTTTGCTCGAGTTTTTCATGTACAATAAAGGTAATCCAAAATCCAAATGAATTATGGTCCACTATTATTTAGGCCGGGACCCACGGGCCAGAAACGCTGCATTTTACAGTACTTGCAAAGTGGATGGGATTTATGCGAATCCCATGCCCACTTTGTGGAAAAAATTGCAGCGTGGAAACTCTGCAATTTCCAAAACCGTGGCGGTTTTGAAAATCGCAGCATGGCAATTATAACTAATTATATCTAAACGCCTGCGGCTTTCCGATAGATATAATTGTTACAGAAAGTCAGCGGAGGAAAACTCTGTGAACTTTCTGTTCAGCGTGCTGCTGGTAGAACCATAATGCGTTCATGCCGTGGTTGTTCCCCCTGCTCTTTAGCACGGTGGTTCCGGCCCGTGGGGCCTTAGCCTGAACCAAGCAAAACAGTCAGTTTTTGTCTGCGGATTTGGATGCTTTTCCGCGGCGTTTCTACAACACGTTTATCATGCTGCATTTTTCACACTCTCCATAGAAACCCATGGAGGGAAAGCATCAGCACTTCTCAGCATTTCTGCAACTATAATTGACATGCTGCGTTTTTCAAAAACCCAAACGTTTTTGAAAAACGCAGCTTTTCTGCAGCGCTTTTTTTCCTGCAGTGTGGGGCTAGGATTACAAAATTGCATTCACTATGCTGGTACAGTAAAACGCAGTGTTTTTTTTCCACTGTATTTCTGTAGTGCCTAAAAACACTGCGTTTCTGCCCAGTGGGGACTTAGCCTAAAACTTCTAAAGCTATGACACTTCATACAACTGTAAATAAATGTCCGCTGTTACACTAATCCTGAAATTACAGAATGAAATCTCTTCTCAGGTCACTTTTTGTGTCAGGTATACAGCAGTTTAACACATTGTTTGTTTTCATCTTGTGAATGTATCTTCCATACTAGATGTATCTCTTGAAGAAAGCTTCCTCATCCTGCATCTACACATGATGGGAGAATTGACCCGATGAAGATGCCGCTGCATCAGATTGCTGACCCAGTATGTCTGGGTGATGTGCAGTTAGATGTTAATTTACTGCACCGCTACCCATATGATCCTATGATTTTACGCTAGGACAGTCGTGCACTGAATGCCGGTGTGATAGCAGTACGAGCACACACCGCAGTCCGTCACCTTAGAAACACGATAATATATTTTAGAATTTCCTACCCAACCTAACTTAGAAAGAGACTTAGTTTTCTCTAGGGGCCATTTTCCATGGATTATGTTTGTAGCATCGATCGGGAGCGACCTTGCCTGAAGTCCATTGTGATTTCACTACAATAAGTTATTTTGTAAGGTGTTTTACTTCTATATGACATACTGTAGCGGCACAGTGAATATACCTTTATGTATTATAATAGAAACCTAAACACTAAATACAGTATACACTCAACATTCTTACTGATAGAATTCTTATAAATCCAACATCCCAATCCAAGTAGGGGCTTTACTTTACGATTCTATACCAAACCATAAGCCTGAGGCTTGTGTAATACTGGTGGTTGGCGCCACTACTGCCTGGGTTAGTAACTGTATACACTGATGTCTCACTCTGCCACCCCCACATGGCTATAAAGATGGTGGCTGATGCCTGCCAGTACACCTCTCCTTCCTGCAGGTCCCTGCCACTGGCATTGCCTCTACCACTGCTACTCATGTGATCTGCCTCACCCATACAATGCTCATGCTGACTTTTGCCCTTTCTTAAAGGGTTAGAGTGGGGACTTTCTGTAGTGTTCCTGACCAAGCACCTGCCCAAGGTAGGATATTCTGCTGACTGAACTGTGTTCCAGACTCCAGCTTGTCATAGGATCTTTTTCTTACTCTTCTTAATATCCAAGTCTGGCCGTGACCCGTTTCCTGACTATTGTATCCTCACTGCCTCCCCTTATCCTTGACTACTTTATTTGCCCAAGTCTCGACTCGTTTCTGACTACTCTCTTGCCGGCTTCCCGTTGTTCACACCAGTGTCGATTGCCCTCAGATCAGCCATCACCTTCACTGGTAACACTCCAAAAAGTAGCAACCTCATAGTCCCTCTGTACTACAGTCTAGATACCTGGTTAGGGTTTAAAGGAAGAAAACTTGAGAGGTTACTTAGACAGTGCCCATAGAAGTGACCCAAACTCAAACAAGTAAAGTGAAACCCTGGATCCACAGTTCCGCTTGCAAAAATGGCTCCTATAACTCTATATAAAAGTGACTTGATATGGATATTGTTTGGGACTAATGGGGCTCTAAATGATGTGAAATGGTAATTTTATAGCACAGTATGGGCAATTAATTCATCTACATAAGCACTGAATGGCATTATATGGGCGCTAATGATAAGACTTCAGGCACTAAATTGTACAATGACTATGAATTGATACAGGCAGTGCTTGCACGGTTTAGCACATATGGGTACTGATTAGTGATGAGAGAGTAGTATTCGATCGAATACCTCGCCAGCATAGGAATGCGTGTAATTAGCCAAACACCAAGGGCTTAAACGCATCGAATATTTGAAGCATTTAACCCCCTGGTGTCCGGCCGCTTACACGCATTCCTATGCCAGCAAGGTACCAGTACCGTACACGCGGCGCTATTTTGTGGCTGCCGCAAAATCACGGCTGCAAAATAGCGCCACGTATACGGTACCGGCTCCCACTGAAAACAATGGTACCGTACACGGCCCGCAAATCCTCCCGCGGCGTCTACGTACCAAATGACGAGCCAGAATACTCCGTGTGAACCCGGCCTTAAGCAACAATCTTGGCATCCAATATATTCAATTTGTGAAGAAAGCCCAGCCCCCACCCTTCGGCACTCACTGTACTTTTATTTGACATAATTTTGGGTGTATATAATGTTTTGATTAGGTTTTATTAATGTTTTTCGTGGTCCATGTGAATAAAAAAATTCTAGCACATTTTTTTGCAATTAGTTTTTACGGCTCTCACTTCCCATTAAAAATGACATGACAACTTTATCCGGCAGGTCATTATTGATTATGGAGATGCCATATATATTTCGTTTTTTTATTATGTTTTGCTGCTTTTATAAATAAAACTTAACTTCTTTACTGTTTTCTTGATGGAGATCTGTCAGGGCTCTTTATTTGTGGGGCAAGTTGTACTTTTTACTGGTCTTTCTGGTATGTACACTGACTACCAATAAGTATTTGGACACCCATGCAAATGAAGATATCTGCGGTTGTGATGTACGTCACGGCTTTCACCGTTAAATAGGAAACAGCATTGACCTTAGTCACATGCAAGATGCCACAAAGTGCAGAGTTGTCCGATTTCGAGAAAGGGGTAATTGTGGGGTACCACAGAAATGGTCGATCCTTAAGGGACATAACAAGCAAACTGAATTACCCAAAATCCGCAGTGGCCTATGTGATGACGAAGTGGAAGGTGAACGGTGATTGTCGGAATGTGCCCTGAGTCGGCAGACCCCCGAAACTGGGAGATAGAGAGCGACGAGTGCTGGGCAGAGAAACCGCACCCAACCGATGGCTCACATACACCAGGAGGGTCACCAGGTATCCAGGAGTATTGTGTCACTCAATCCCATCCATAAGGAAGCATCTGCTGGGGTCTACCAACTATTGAATATGAAGAAATGTTATTTTTTAGAGATGAGCGAGTATATTCGATGGCATACCTCCGCCGCATAGCTCCCGATGCAAAAACAATTCCGGGGCATCAAATTTTTACTGCTCCTCCCACCTTCTCTGGCGCAGGGAGCTATGCGGTGGAGGTATTCCATCGAATATACTCGCTCATCTCTACTGTTTTTCTATTCTACCACAGGTGTCCAAATACTTATTGTGTAGACAGTGTATGACTTTTTATTACTATTTTTTGGGTAAAGTGAGGTGACCAAAATATGCAAATTTGTGCATTGCAGTACATATTTTTAGACGATGTTCATCATACCGGATAAATGCTATTTTTGGATAATGGAGACTTATACACAATAGGGATACCTAATTTTTTTTTTCTTTTTATGTGTTTGTTTTTGTTTTTTGTTTTTTTAAATGTAGCCCCACATAGAGCTCACAATGTACATTTTTTCCCTATCATTATGTCTTTTTTTTGGAATATGGGATGGAAATCCATGCAAACACAGAGAGAACATACAAGCTCCTTGCAGATGGTTTTATGCCCTTGGTGGGATTTGAACACCAGGACTCCAGCGCTGCAGGGCTGCAGTGCTAACCACTGAGCCACCGTGTGGCCCCACATTATGTGTTTTTTGAGCTTTTTGTTATTTGTTTATTTTTATTCTTTATTTTAAATTTTAAATTTTTTTTTTTTTAAATCTTTTTCCTATCCCACATGTATACTTAGGGCTAGTTCACATGAGGGGCGGATTTTGGCACTGAGAGTGACGCAGGGAGCCGCGTCACTCTAGGGTCAAAACCCGCCTGCCACGACCCCTCTGGAGTCGGCTCAAATGAACGGGTCGACTCCGGAGGTTGCTGCCGCCAGACGGACACCGCAGCTCGAAGAAAGAAAGGGCAGCTCGCTTCTTTTTTCCGCTAGCGGTCTCCATAGACCACCATTGTGAGGGGGCGGATTATGACGTGGATTACGCCCCATAATCTGCCACCTCTGTGCCCGTGTGAACGGGCCCTTAAATACATAGTATTACAGCACATCGTACATAGGTTCCCTATGTGTAATATGCATAGTTTGTCAGGAGGCATTTGCTTGGCCTCCTGGCTGGCATGGCAAATCATGGGGAATCCAAGAGGTGACAGGGGGAAGCATTCTTGCCCTTCTTGCCCCTGGACCCCCTGTATGCCATGATCACTATTTATCACAGTACCCAGAAGATTAATCTGTCAGAGTTGGCATACCTCCTGACTCCAGTGGATACTCCAAGGACTTGGTCCCTGTGGCCAGTTCATTGATATTGCATTAACTATACATGTAACAGTATGCCGTAGAACAGGAAGGGGGTAAATGCAGGATAGATGTTTTCTTATCAGCATTGTTTGTACTTTAGGATCTGTTATGTCACATTATTCCTGAGATGTCCATCCTTTGTTATTCTCCATCCAGCAAAATGTGGTTTTCATTATAGAACTCTGTTACTACTGCTAATATAAAGGCGAAGCTTCACATCACAGCGAAGGACCCACCCGAGATTAATTAACCCAAGCGAGATCTGGAGACAAAGTGTGCTCTTTTCTTGAACAGAATTGCACTGATTTCCTCAAAGGTTATAAATAGTCACAAATGATGCCAAAAATGTGTCCTGTGAGTGCATTTATTTCTCAAAGAATGAGTCAAGCAGGAGAGCCTGGCTCCATAGTAACATCTATTAATCTGCCAAATTAATGTTTTGGGTGATTTCAAAGTTAAACACTCGAGTAAGCTCCTCAACTCAAAATGCAAATAAAAGATAACCTTAAAGGGTTACCCCATAAAGACAACCATTTAATTTTTTTTTTAGCCAATTAGATATAAGAATTTTTTGCAAATATAAAATAAACATTTTGTAGAGTTTTAAAGATGCCCTCAATCTTCTTAGTGGTGACAGTATTTGGTTGTGATTAGAGATGAGCGAACACTAAAATGTTCGAGGTTCGAAATTCGAATCGAACAGCCGCTCACTGTTCGTGTGTTCGAACGGGTTTCGAACCCCATTATAGTCTATGGGGAACATATACTCGTTAAGGGGGAAACCCAAATCCGTGTCTGGAGGGTCACCAAGTCCACTATGACACCACAGGAAATGATGCCAACACCTCTGGAATGACACTGGGACAGCAGGGGAAGCATGTCTGGGGGCATCTAACACACCAAAGACCCTCTATTACCCCAACATCACAGCCTAACAACTACACACTTTACACACTCAATACCACCTCTCTGACAGTAGGAAAACACCTTGAAACATGTGTATTTGGCACTTGCAGTGAGGAGAGCTTGTCACCAGCAGTGAATTTGGCCCTTGTAGTAAGTTGAGGTTGGCACCAACATTTGTTTTGAAAATCAGGGTGGATTGAGCCTCTAACCAGCAGAGTTTGGGCAAATTCATGGTGGAGGGAGCCTCTAAAAACCCCAGTTTGGGCAAATTCATGGTGGAGGGAGCCTCTAAAAACCCCAGTTTGGGCAAATTCATGGTGGAGGGAGCCTCTAAAAACCCCAGTTTGGACCAATTCATGGTGGAGGGAGCCTCCAAAAACCCCAGTTTGGACCAATTCATGGTGGAGGGAGCCTCTAAAAACCCCAGTTTGGACCAATTCATGGTGGAGGGAGCCTCTAAAAACCCCAATTTGGACCAATTCATGGTGGAGGGAGCCTCGAACCAGCCCAGTTTGGACCAATTCATGGTGGAGGGAGCCTCTAACCAGCCCAGTTTGGGCAAATTCATGGTGGAGGGAGCCTCTAAAAACCCCAGTTTGGACCAATTCATGGTGGAGGGAGCCTCTAAAAACCCCAGTTTGGACCAATTCATGGTGGAGGGAGCCTCTAAAAAACCCAGTTTGGACCAATTCATGGTGGAGGGAGCCTCTAAACAGCCCAGTTTGGGCAAATTCATGGTGGAGGGAGCCTCTAAAAACCCCAGTTTGGACCAATTCATGGTGGAGGGAGCCTCTAAAAACCCCAGTTTGGACCAATTCATGGTGGAGGGAGCCTCTAAAAACCCCAGTTTGGACCAATTCATGGTGGAGGGAGCCCCTAAAAAACCCAGTTTGGACCAATTCATGGTGGAGGGAGCCTCTAACCAGCCCAGTTTGGACCAATTCATGGTGGAGGGAGCCTCTAAAAACCCCAGTTTGGACCAATTCATGGTGGAGGGAGCATCTAAACAGCCCAGTTTGGACCAATTCATGGTGGAGGGAGCCTCTAAAAACCCCAATTTGGACCAATTCATGGTGGAGGGAGCCTCTAACCAGCCCAGTTTGGACCAATTCATGGTGGAGGGAGCCTCTAACCAGCCCAGTTTGGACCAATTCATGGTGGAGGGAGCCTCTAACCAGCCCAGTTTGGGCAAATTCATGGTGGAGGGAGCCTCTAAAAACCCCAATTTGGACCAATTCATGGTGGAGGGAGCCTCTAAACAGCCCAGTTTGGGCAAATTCATGGTGGAGGGAGCCTCTAAAAACCCCAGTTTGGACCAATTCATGGTGGAGGGAGCCTCTAAAAAACCCAGTTTGGACCAATTCATGGTGGAGGGAGCCTCTAACCAGCCCAGTTTGGACCAATTCATAGTGGAGGGAGCCTCTAAAAACCCCAGTTTGGACCAATTCATGGTGGAGGGAGCCTCTAAACAGCCCAGTTTGGACCAATTCATGGTGGAGGGAGCCTCTAAAAACCCCAATTTGGACCAATTCATGGTGGAGGGAGCCTCTAACCAGCCCAGTTTGGACCAATTCATGGTGGAGGGAGCCTCTAACCAGCCCAGTTTGGACCAATTCATGGTGGAGGGAGCCTCTAACCAGCCCAGTTTGGGCAAATTCATGGTGGAGGGAGCCTCTAAAAACCACAATTTGGACCAATTCATGGTGGAGGGAGCCTCTAAACAGCCCAGTTTGGGCAAATTCATGGTGGAGGGAGCCTCTAAAAACCCCAGTTTGGACCAATTCATGGTGGAGGGAGCCTCTAAAAACCCCAGTTTGGACCAATTCATGGTGGAGGGAGCCTCTAAAAAACCCAGTTTGGACCAATTCATGGTGGAGGGAGCCTCTAAACAGCCCAGTTTGGGCAAATTCATGGTGGAGGGAGCCTCTAAAAACCCCAGTTTGGACCAATTCATGGTGGAGGGAGCCTCTAAAAACCCCAGTTTGGACCAATTCATGGTGGAGGGAGCCTCTAAAAACCCCAGTTTGGACCAATTCATGGTGGAGGGAGCCTCTAAAAAACCCAGTTTGGACCAATTCATGGTGGAGGGAGCCTCTAACCAGCCCAGTTTGGACCAATTCATGGTGGAGGGAGCCTCTAAACAGCCCAGTTTGGGCAAATTCATGGTGGAGGGAGCCTCTAACCAGCTCAGTTTGGACCAATTCATGGTGGAGGGAGCCTCCTAAAACCCCAGTTTGGACCAATTCATGGTGGAGGGAGCCTCTAAAAACCCCAGTTTGGACCAATTCATGGTGGAGGGAGCCTCTAAAAACCCCAGTTTGGACCAATTCATGCTGGAGGGAGCCTCTAAACAGCCCAGTTTGGGCAAATTCATGGTGGAGGGAGCCTCTAAAAACCCCAGTTTGGACCAATTCATGGTGGAGGGAGCCTCTAAAAACCCCAATTTGGACCAATTCATGGTGGAGGGAGCCTCTAAGCCCAGTTTGGGCAAATTCATGGTGGAGGGAGCCTCTAAAAACCCCAGTTTGGACCAATTCATGGTGGAGGGAGCCTCTAAAAACCCCAGTTTGGACCAATTCATGGTGGAGGGAGCCTCTAAAAAACCCAGTTTGGACCAATTCATGGTGGAGGGAGCCTCTAAACAGCCCAGTTTGGGCAAATTCATGGTGGAGGGAGCCTCTAAAAACCCCAGTTTGGACCAATTCATGGTGGAGGGAGCCTCTAAAAACCCCAGTTTGGACCAATTCATGGTGGAGGGAGCCTCTAAAAACCCCAGTTTGGACCAATTCATGGTGGAGGGAGCCTCTAAAAAACCCAGTTTGGACCAATTCATGGTGGAGGGAGCCTCTAACCAGCCCAGTTTGGACCAATTCATGGTGGAGGGAGCCTCTAAAAACCCCAGTTTGGACCAATTCATGGTGGAGGGAGCCTCTAAACAGCCCAGTTTGGACCAATTCATGGTGGAGGGAGCCTCTAAAAACCCCAATTTGGACCAATTCATGGTGAAGGGAGCCTCTAACCAGCCCAGTTTGGACCAATTCATGGTGGAGGGAGCCTCTAACCAGCCCAGTTTGGGCAAATTCATGGTGGAGGGAGCCTCTAAAAACCACAATTTGGACCAATTCATGGTGGAGGGAGCCTCTAAACAGCCCAGTTTGGGCAAATTCATGGTGGAGGGAGCCTCTAAAAACCCCAGTTTGGACCAATTCATGGTGGAGGGAGCCTCTAAAAACCCCAGTTTGGACCAATTCATGGTGGAGGGAGCCTCTAAAAAACCCAGTTTGGACCAATTCATGGTGGAGGGAGCCTCTAAACAGCCCAGTTTGGGCAAATTCATGGTGGAGGGAGCCTCTAAAAACCCCAGTTTGGACCAATTCATGGTGGAGGGAGCCTCTAAAAACCCCAGTTTGGACCAATTCATGGTGGAGGGAGCCTCTAAAAACCCCAGTTTGGACCAATTCATGGTGGAGGGAGCCTCTAAAAAACCCAGTTTGGACCAATTCATGGTGGAGGGAGCCTCTAACCAGCCCAGTTTGGACCAATTCATGGTGGAGGGAGCCTCTAAACAGCCCAGTTTGGGCAAATTCATGGTGGAGGGAGCCTCTAACCAGCTCAGTTTGGACCAATTCATGGTGGAGGGAGCCTCCTAAAACCCCAGTTTGGACCAATTCATGGTGGAGGGAGCCTCTAAAAACCCCAGTTTGGACCAATTCATGGTGGAGGGAGCCTCTAAAAACCCCAGTTTGGACCAATTCATGCTGGAGGGAGCCTCTAAACAGCCCAGTTTGGGCAAATTCATGGTGGAGGGAGCCTCTAAAAACCCCAGTTTGGACCAATTCATGGTGGAGGGAGCCTCTAAAAACCCCAATTTGGACCAATTCATGGTGGAGGGAGCCTCTAAGCCCAGTTTGGGCAAATTCATGGTGGAGGGAGCCTCTAAAAACCCCAGTTTGGACCAATTCATGGTGGAGGGAGCCTCTAAAAACCCCAGTTTGGACCAATTCATGGTGGAGGGAGCCTCTAAAAAACCCAGTTTGGACCAATTCATGGTGGAGGGAGCCTCTAAACAGCCCAGTTTGGGCAAATTCATGGTGGAGGGAGCCTCTAAAAACCCCAGTTTGGACCAATTCATGGTGGAGGGAGCCTCTAAAAACCCCAGTTTGGACCAATTCATGGTGGAGGGAGCCTCTAAAAACCCCAGTTTGGACCAATTCATGGTGGAGGGAGCCTCTAAAAAACCCAGTTTGGACCAATTCATGGTGGAGGGAGCCTCTAACCAGCCCAGTTTGGACCAATTCATGGTGGAGGGAGCCTCTAAAAACCCCAGTTTGGACCAATTCATGGTGGAGGGAGCCTCTAAACAGCCCAGTTTGGACCAATTCATGGTGGAGGGAGCCTCTAAAAACCCCAATTTGGACCAATTCATGGTGGAGGGAGCCTCTAACCAGCCCAGTTTGGACCAATTCATGGTGGAGGGAGCCTCTAACCAGCCCAGTTTGGGCAAATTCATGGTGGAGGGAGCCTCTAAAAACCCCAATTTGGACCAATTCATGGTGGAGGGAGCCTCTAAACAGCCCAGTTTGGGCAAATTCATGGTGGAGGGAGCCTCTAAAAACCCCAGTTTGGACCAATTCATGGTGGAGGGAGCCTCTAAAAACCCCAGTTTGGACCAATTCATGGTGGAGGGAGCCTCTAACCAGCAGAGTTGTGGGAAAGCAGGGTGGAGGGAGCCTCTAACCAGCAGAGTTGGTGGAAATCAGGGTGGAGGGAGCCTCTAACCAGCAGAGTTGGGGGAAATCATGTTGGAGGGAGCCTAGTATTAGCAGAATTGTGCAACGCTTATGGTGGATGAGTATGAGGATGCGGAGGAATTGGAGAGGTTGAGTACAGACATGGAGTTTCATGTTGGGGTGCTTTACACAGGTGGGCACAAAAATGAAGGCTCTATCCAGTGGTGGTTCATTTTTATCAAAGTGAGCCGGTCGGCACTCTCAGCTGACAGACGGGTGCGCTTGTCAGTGATGATGCCACCGGCTGCACTGAACACCCTCTCAGATAGGACGCTGGCGGCAGGACAGGACAGCACCTCCAAGGCATATAGGGCAAGTTCAAGCCACAGGTCCAACTTCGACACCCAATACGTGTAGGGCGCAGAGGGGTCGGAGAGGACAGGGCTGTGGTCGGAAAGGTATTCCCGCAACATGCGCCTATACTTCTCATGCCTGGTGACACTAGGACCCTCTGTGGCGGCACTTTGGCGAGGGGGTGCCATCAAGGTGTCCCAGACCTTAGACAGTGTGCCCCTCGTTTGTGTGGACCGGTGAGAACTTGGTCGCCTACTGGAGGAACTGTCCTCCCTGCCGCCAACGTCACATGCTGGAAACATCTCCATCATATTCTGCACCAATTGCCTGTGGCAAGCATTGATGCGATTGGCCCTCCCCTCTACCGGAATAAAAGACGAGATGTTGTTTTTATACCGGGGGTCAAGGATAGCAAAGATCCAGTACTGGTTGTCCTCCATGATTTTGACAATACGCTTGTCGGTTGTAAAGCACCCCAACATGAACTCAGCCATGTCTGCCACAGTGTTAGTTGGCATGACTCCTCTGGCCCCACCGGAAAGTTCAATCTCCATTTCCTCCTCATCCTCCATGTCTACCCATCCGCGCTGCAACAATGGGACGATTCGAAGTTGCCCGGAAGCCTCCTGTATCACCATCACATCATCGGACAACTCTTCTTCCTCCTCCTCCTCCTCCTCCATTAAACGCGATGAAGCGGACAGATGTGTGGACCTACTCTCCAGCTGTGACGGATCGGATGCTATCCCTGACTCCTCTGTGTGATCTGAGTTATCCCTGATGTCAATCAGGGATTCTCTCAGAACACACAAGAGCGGGATTGTAAGGCTCACCATCGCATCCTCAGAGCTCACCCTCCTTGTGGACTCCTCAAACACCCGTAGGATGTCACAAAGGTCTCTCATCCATGGCCACTCATGGATGAGAAACTGAGGCAGCTGACTTTGTGGCACCCTAGGGTTTTGTAGCTGGTATTCCATCAAAGGTCTCTGCTGCTCAACCACTCTATTCAACATCTGAAACATTGAGTTCCAGCGTGTAGGGACGTCGCACAAAAGCCGGTGTTGTGGCACATGCAGGCGTTGCTGGAGAGATTTTAAGCTAGCAGCGGCTACTGTCGACTTGCGAAAGTGGGCGCACATGCGCCGCACTTTCACCAGTAGCTCTGGAACATTGGGGTAGCTCTTTAGGAAACGTTGCACCACTAGGTTGAAGACGTGGGCCAGGCATGGAACATGTTGGAGTCCGGCAAGCTCCAGAGCTGCTACCAGGTTCCGGCCGTTATCACAAACGACCATGCCTGGGCCCAGGTGCAGCGGCTCAAACCATATTGCCGTCTCATCGAGGAGGGCATCCCTCACCTCAGAGGCAGTGTGCTGTCTGTCCCCCAAGCTGATCAGCTTCAGCACAGCCTGCTGACATCTACCAACGCCAGTGCTGCAACGTTTCCAACTCGTAGCTGGGGTCAATCTAACAGCGGAGGAGGAGGCGGTGGCGGAGGAGGAGGCGGTGGCGGAGGAGGAGGCGGTAGAGGAGGAGGAGGAGGGGGGTGTTCTTCTCGTGTCCCTGCCAGGAATGTTAGGCGGGGAGACGAGGTACACCGGGCCAGTTTGGGAAGCAGTCCCAGCCTCAACTACATTCACCCAGTGTGCCGTCAGTGAAATGTAGCGTCCCTGTCCGCATGCACTTGTCCACGCGTCGGTGGTCAAGTGGACCTTTGTGCAAAGCGCGGAACTAAGGGCCCGCCTGATGTTGAGTGACACGTGCTGGTGCAAGGCGGGGACGGCACACCGGGAGAAGTAGTGATGGCTAGGGACGGCATAGCGAGGTGCCGCAGTTGCCATCAGGTCCAGGAAGGCGGGAGTTTCAACAAGCCGGAACGCCAACATCTCCTGGGCCAGCAGTTTAGCGATGTTGGCGTTCAAGGCTTGCGCGTGTGGGTGGTTAGCAGTGTATTTCTGCCGCCGCTCCAATGTCTGAGAGATGGTGGGTTGTTGTAAAGAAGCGCCTGATGGTGCCTTTGATGGTGCAGGAGAAGGAGATAAGACAGGAACAGGGGAGGATGAGGGAGAAGTCAACAAAGTGGCGGAGGCAGATGAAGTGGTGTCCTGGCTCGTCCTCTGGAGTGCATCGCCAGCACAGTCAGCAGTGGCAGTGGCAGAGGCAGTGGCAGAGGCAGTGGCAGTGGCGTGAACGGCAGGTGGCCTTTGTCCTGCCGTTGCTGCCTGCCACTGATTCCAGTGCTTGGATTCCAAATGACGGCGCATTGAAGTGGTGGACAGGTTGCTCTTCTCAGAGCCCCTAATCAATTTCGAGAGGCAAATTGTGCAGACAACACTATATCTGTCCTCGGCGCATTCCTTGAAAAAACTCCACACCTTCGAGAAATGTGCCCTCGAGGTGGGAGTTTTTCGGGGCTGGGTACGAACTGGAACATCTTGGGAGATTCCGGGTGTGGCCTGGCTTCGCCTAAGCTGCTGACCTCTGCCTCTAGCTACCCTTTTTGGTGCTGCACTTGCCTCAACATCCACACTACTTTCCCCGCTTGACATCCCCCCTGTCCAGGTCGGGTCAGTGTCCTCATCATCCACCACTTCCTCTTCCAACTCCTGTCTCATCTCCTCCTCCCGCACAATGCGCCGGTCAACTGGATGCCCTGACGGCAACTGCGTCACATCATCGTCGATGAGGGTGGGTTGCTGGTCATCCACCACCAAATCGAACGGAGATGGAGGAGACTCTAGTGTTTGAGCATCTGGACACAGATGCTCCTCTGTTAGGTTCGTGGAATCGTGACGTGGAGAGGCAGGTTGAGGGACAATGAAAGGAGCGGAGAACAGCTCTGGGGAGCAGGGACAGTTGGGGTTATTGTTCTGTGAAGCTTGGGAATTTTGGGAGGAAGGAGGACAAGACTGTTGGGTAATAGGAGGAGAGGAGGCAGAGTCTGACTGGCTGCTGGACAATGTGCTGTAAGCGTTCTCTGACAGCCATTGCAAGACCTGTTCCTGGTTCTCGGGCCTACTAAGGTTTGTACCCTGCAGTTTAGTTAATGTGGCAAGCAACCCTGGCACTGTGGAGTGGCGCAATGCTTGCTGCCCCACAGGAGTAGGCACGGGACGCTCTGTGGCTTCACTGCTACCTTGCTCCCCAGAACCATTCCCCCGACCTCGCCCACGGCCTCGTCCACGTCCCTTTCCGGGAGCCTTGCGCATTTTGAATTCCCAGTTAGAAATTGGCACTATATACCAGTAGCAAAAATTGTGGGTGCACGTAACCCCAATATATTCTTTGAATTCCCAGTCAGACAATGGCACTATATACCAGTAGCAAGAAATGAGGGTATTTATAACCCCAATATATTCTTTGAATTCCCAGTCAGACAATGGCACTGTATACCAGTAGTAAAAATTGTGGGTGCACGTAACCCCAATATATTCTTTGAATTCCCAGTCAGAAACTGGCACTATATGGCAGTAGCAAGAAATGAGGGTATTTATAACCCCAATATATTCTTTGAATTCCCAGTCAGACAATGGCACTGTATACCAGTAGTAAAAATTTTGGGTGCACGTAACCCCAATATATTCTTTGAATTACCAGTCAGAAACTGGCACTATATGGCAGTAGCAAGAAATGAGGGTATTTGTAACCCCAATATATTCTTTGAATTCCCAGTCAGAAACTGGCACTGTATACCAGTAGTAAAAATTGTGGGTGCACGTAACCCCAATATATTCTTTGAATTCCCAGTCAGACAATGGCACTATATACCAGTAGCAAGAAATGAGGGTATTTATAACCCCAATATATTCTTTGAATTCCCAGTCAGAAACTGGCACTATATGGCAGTAGCAAGAAATGAGGGTATTTATAACCCCAATATATTCTTTGAATTCCCAGTCAGACAATGGCACTGTATACCAGTAGTAAAAATTGTGGGTGCACGTAACCCCAATATATTCTTTGAATTACCAGTCAGAAACTGGCACTATATGGCAGTAGCAAGAAATGAGGGTATTTGTAACCCCAATATATTCTTTGAATTCCCAGTCAGACAATGGCACTGTATACCAGTAGTAAAAATTGTGGGTGCACGTAACCCCAATATATTCTTTGAATTCCCAGTCAGACAATGGCACTATATACCAGTAGCAAGAAATGAGGGTATTTATAACCCCAATATATTCTTTGAATTACCAGTCAGAAACTGGCACTATATGGCAGTAGCAAGAAATGAGGGTATTTGTAACCCCAATATATTCTTTGAATTCCCAGTCAGAAACTGGCACTGTATACCAGTAGTAAAAATTGTGGGTGCACGTAACCCCAATATATTCTTTGAATTCCCAGTCAGACAATGGCACTATATACCAGTAGCAAGAAATGAGGGTATTTATAACCCCAATATATTCTTTGAATTCCCAGTCAGACAATGGCACTGTATACCAGTAGTAAAAATTGTGGGTGCACGTAACCCCAATATATTCTTTGAATTCCCAGTCAGAAACTGGCACTATATGGCAGTAGCAAGAAATGAGGGTATTTATAACACCAATATATTCTTTGAATTCCCAGTCAGACAATGGCACTGTATACCAGTAGTAAAAATTGTGGGTGCACGTAACCCCAATATATTCTTTGAATTACCAGTCAGAAACTGGCACTATATGGCAGTAGCAAGAAATGAGGGTATTTATAACCCCAATATATTCTTTGAATTCCCAGTCAGAAACTGGCACTGTATACCAGTAGTAAAAATTGTGGGTGCACGTAACCCCAATATATTCTTTGAATTCCCAGTCAGACAATGGCACTATATGGCAGTAGCAAAAATAGTGGGTGTATATAGCCCCAATTCTATTGCTAGGGGACTTGCAGGGTATTTCTGGGGTGAAGGTGGGGGGGCACACCGTTGGAACGGGTATCGGGGGTATATATCGGGTATACGGGAATACACTGACAGTGTATTCCATTCAGGATCCTGGGAAAGCTGGGTTGCGGCGATTGAGCCCGTCAGTGCCACGTTACACTGACAAGCTTCTCCCTGGAATTTAGCTCTTATAAGAGCTGTTGTTGTTGTCTTCTCCTTCCTATCCTAGCCTGTCCCTGCCTACCCAGAATCTAAGCCCTAGCTAGCTGGACGGAAACCTCCGTCCTCGGTGAATTGCAAGCTCAGAATGACGCGAAGCTGGGCGTCGCTGTTCTTTTAAATTAGAGGTCACATGTTTTCGGCAGCCAATGGGTTTTGCCTACTTTTTTCAACGTCACCGGTGTCGTAGTTCCTGTCCCACCTACCCTGCGCTGTTATTGGAGCAAAAAAGGCGCCAGGGAAGGTGGGAGGGGAATCGAGTAATGGCGCACTTTACCACGCGGTGTTCGATTCGATTCGAACATGCCGAACAGCCTAATATCCGATCGAACATGAGTTCGATAGAACACTGTTCGCTCATCTCTAGTTGTGATGGGTTGCCAAAGGATATGACTGTGAATAATGATCTGGTATTTGTATACATGAATTCCTTATTGTGGACCAATTCTCGGACAGGGACACTGAATGAGAAAGCGAAGATGGCTGTCGCCACATTTTTGACCAGGAAATATAAAGCAGGTAACGTCGTGTGTGCAATGACTCACACCAGGTCCCATAGCAAACTTTTGATTTGGACCCCACCCACATGGCATAGTGCCCCCATTCCTGGCCCCCACACAGTATAACACCCCATTTATACACTATACTATCAATAGTGGCTTCCAGACCAAATAAAATCCCATAGCAGCCCCTCCTCTCAGTATAATGTCCCATAGCAGTCCCTCCACACAGTATAAGATAAGATAATCCTTTAATAGTCCCACAGTGGAGAAATTTCAGTATGTTACAGCAGCATAGTAATACAGATATAGGATAATATACAGTAATATCTTACGGAAGTAGACACACATATGCTGAGAAGAGAAGATATACTAGGAGTCCATAGCAGCTAAGTAACAGAAAAAGAAAGAAGGAAGACTTCATAGTCATATTCATTTAGTTTTCTGTGCGGGGTGATCTTCGCTTGGTCTGATGTAGATTATACAGCCTGATCGTGGTTGGAGGGAAGGACTTGCGATAGCTCCTTCTCACACTTGGGGTGAAGCAGACGGTCACTTACAGTGCTGACAAGTGCCATCAGGGTCCCATACATGGGGTGGGATTTGTTCTCCCGCATGGAGGTCACCACAGACAGTATCCTTCTGTCACCCACCACCTGTATTGGGTCCAGGGGGCTCCCCCGGACAGAGCTGGCCCTTCTGATCAGCCTGTCAAATCTATTTCTGTCCCTGGTTGATATACTGCTCCCCTAGCAGGCCACACCGAAAAAGATGGCTGAAGGAACCACAGAGTTGAAAAAGGCCCTAAGAAGTGGCCCCTGGACTCTGAAGGCCCTCAGCCTCCTGAGCAGGTAGAGCCTGCTGTAGCCCTTTCTATGCAGCGCCTCCAGGTGATCAGCCCAGTCTAGTTTATTATTGAGGAGCACACCCAGGTACTTATAGGTCCTGACTATCTCAATACATGTTCCTTGGATCTCCACCGGGGTCGGAGCACTTCTCCATTTCCCAAAGTCCACCACTATCTCTTTGGTCTTCCCAGCATTAATCCTGAGGTGGTTCTTCTAGCACCATTCAACAAAATCCCGGTTTAAGTCTTTGTATTCCCTATCGTCGCCATCAGTGATAAGACCTACTATAGCAGAGTCATCAGAGTACTTCTGTAAGTAACAGCTGGAGGAGTTGTGCCTAAAGTCAGCAGTGTACAATGTGAAGAGAAATGGGGCAAGAACTGGACCTTGTGGTGCCCCCGTACTACAGATCACAGTGTCAGACACACAGTCCCGGGCTCTCACATACTGAGGGCGGTTTGTCAGGTAGTCTAGGATCCAGTTGGACACTGAATGGTGTTGAACGCACTGGAGAAATCAAAGAACATTATTCTCACAGTGTTCCCAGGTTTCTCAAGGTGAGAGAGAGCTCAGTGAAGAAGGTGGATGATGGCGTTATCTACCCCAATGCCAGTGGCGTAACTACCGCCGTAGCAGCGGAGGCAGCTGCCACAGGGCCCAGGACATTAGGGGGCCCGGCGACAGCCACTACCGCTGCGTTTTTTTTTTTTTTTTTAATAGGCTGTTCCCGGCTGGAGTTACTTCAGCCGGTAACGGGCCCTACTTACTTACCGATCCTGGCAGGGGCCGGGATCAGTAAGTGACACCGTGGGCCCCGCAAACATCATTATACTCAGGGGTCTTTTCAAACCCCCAAATATAATGATCGGAGGCCCGGGAGAGGTAAGAGAACATAGCAAAGAGTGTTTACTTACCTCTCCACGCTCCGCGCAGGCTTCGGGGCCTACTTGTGTGATGTCTCAGACGTTACATGACCGGGGCCTACGTCCTTATGCGTCACGACGCAGGCCCCCGGTCACATGACATCCCCGATAGCCAACAGCGGGGAGCACAGGAATAGGTAAGTAACAGTATTTATGCTTGTATCCCCCTCTCGGTCTCCGATTATTATACTCTGGGGTCTGAAAAGACCCCAGAGTATAATAATTGTTAATTGGTGTCCACAGTGAGCATAATACTGTGTGCAGGGACCACTAGCGAAGATGGCTGTGAGCAGGAACGAGGATTGGTAGGTAATAGAGATGAGCGAGTAGTATTCGATCGAATACCTCCCTTTGCATAGATATTGGGGTATTCGGTCGAATGCCACGTGGTAAACATTCGATTCCCCTCCCACCTTCCCTGGCACATTTTTTTTTACACCAAAAACTATGCAGGGGAGGTATTTGATGGAATATACTCACTCATCTCTAGTAGGCAACTTGGTCCTGATACCTGCTGGGATTACTTCAGCAGGTAATGACCTATTGAAATAAAAAGCAGCAGGGGTCCGCTGGGCCCCCTAAGGTCACGGGCCCCAAGGCAGCGGCTACAGCGGTACTTACACCACTGACTCAGTTCATGTGATAGCAACATCTGACAGCCTCTCAGCCAATATGGTGTATAAAACCTTGGATAATATACTGATCAGCTTCAGTTGGTGTAATGGTTGACATGCAAATATATCCATGATGCTATCTAGGCTATAGGCAGCACAGTTCAGAAAATTAGGGAATTCCAGCTGTCGATATCCGAGCACATAGTTATAGGAAAATCAATAGAGGAGAATCAAGCAATTATACACAGGCAGATTAGTGCTAAAAATTCAATAGACAGGTAGGACAGGTTCACTTCATAGACATTATGACTCCATTATCAGGTTTCCGTCTTCTGCATGCAGAAGATGGAAACCTGTCATGCCGAGTCCGGCTCTAAGCGCCGGTGAGTGTTTTGAGCTCTCTGCGATGAAACTGGGTTTTTTAAACCAGACACAGAGTACTGAATGTCCGACTCTGTGTCTGGTTTAAAATAAACGGTTTCGCCGCGGAGAGCATAAAACGCTCACCGGAGCTTACGGCCGGACACTTTTCAAACCCATTCGGGGTTTGGAAAGATGCCGGCAGGTTTCCGTCTCCTGCCCTGTTTTGTGCAGGAAACAGAAACCTGCAGAATGGAGACCGGGCGCAGATGTGAACGAGCCCTTAGTGAAAAATGTTTTGTTGAGGACTTTTTTGGGCAAGAGTTTATATACAAGCTTTTTATTTTGTTATTGAATCACCCAATATAAAGCCTAGCCTGTGCAAATCAAATACAAATGTGCTTTATTAGCATTACCAAAGAATAAGACATTTGGTGTTGCCAAAGCAAAAAGGAGGTTGGGGATGGTGGAGGGGGGTGGGTACAGGGCCCGTGGGTTGGGGGTTTGAGTGTCCTTAGGGTTTCGTTGTTCTTGTTTTGGACGTGTGGGTATCGGTGGGTACGGGGTAGATGAGTGATGGGGAGGCGTAGTGGTCTTTTGGGTGGGGGGTTTAAATCTTAAAAAATATATCTTAATTTGCAAATTTAATGGTATTTTTCTCAGCTCTTGTCTGGTCTGACCCATACAGAATGTGAAGGAACATTGTTACTCTGAACAAATATTTTAAGCATTTCCCTGCATGCACAGGTGCATATACACTCACCGGCCACTTTATTAGGTACACCATGCTAGTAACGAGTTGGACCCCCTTTTGCCTTCAGAACTGCCTCAATTTTTCGTGGCATAGATTCAACAAGGTGCTGGAAGCATTCCTCAGAGATTTTGGTCCATATTGACATGATGGCATCACACAGTTGCCGCAGATTTGTCGGCTGCACATCCATGATGCGAATCTCCCGTTCCACCACATCCCAAAGATGCTCTATTGGATTGAGATCTGGTGACTGTGGAGGCCATTGGAGTACAGTGAACTCATTGTCATGTTCAAGAAACCAGTCTGAGATGATTCCAGCTTTATGACATGGCGCATTATCCTGCTGAAAGTAGCCATCAGATGTTGGGTACATTGTGGTCATAAAGGGATGGACATGGTCAGCAACAATACTCAGGTAGGCTTTGGCGTTGCAACGATGCTCAATTGGTACCAAGGGGCCCAAAGAGTGCCAAGAAAATATTCCCCACACCATGACACCACCACCACCAGCCTGAACCGTTGATACAAGGCAGGATGGATCCATGCTTTCATGTTGTTGACGCCAAATTCTGACCCTACCATCCGAATGTCGCAGCAGAAATCGAGACTCGTCAGACCAGGCAACGTTTTTCCAATCTTCAATTGTCCAATTTCGATGAGCTTGTGCAAATTGTAGCCTCAGTTTCCTGTTCTTAGCTGAAAGGAGTGGCACTCGGTGTGGTCTTCTGCTGCTGTAGCCCATCTGCCTCAAAGTTCGACGTACTGTGCGTTCAGAGATGCTCTTCTGGCTACCTTGGTTGTAACGGGTGGCTATTTGAGTCACGGTTGCCTTTCTATCAGCTCGAACCAGTCTGGCCATTCTCCTCTGACCTCTGGCATCAACAACGCATTTCCGCCCACAGAACTGCCGCTCACTGGATGTTTTTTCTTTTTCGGACCATTCTCTGTAAACCCTAGAGACGGTTGTGCGTGAAAATCCCAGTAGATCAGCAGTTTCTGAAATACTCAGACCAGCCCTTCTGGTACCAACAACCATGCCACGTTCAAAGGCACTCAAATCACCTTTCTTCCCCATACTGATGCTCGGTTTGAACTGCAGGAGATTGTCTTGACCATGTCTACATGCCTAAATGCACTGAGTTGCCGCCATGTGATTGGCTGATTAGAAATTAAGTGTTAACGAGCAGTTGGACAGGTGTACCTAATAAAGTGGCCGGTGAGTGTATATATATATAACTTTAGATATACATTACACACAGTAGAGTAGTAGTGGTACTAGTAGTGCATCTTTTGCTAATGTAAAAAAAAAAAAATTTGTTATTTCAGCATTATTTTTGGTGTGTTTACCCAATACAGTGTATACATGCACTAATCTTAAAAAATAATATTTGGCAACTTCATGTTTTTATTCACTGCTTTGGCCTGGTGTCTGACCCATACATAGTGATAGGGAGAGTTGTTGTTTCTTCTTTAAATCTTTAAATGTTCCTATGTATGTATGTGCACATATACAATTCTAGATGTAGATCACACACGGTAGTAGTAGTGCATCCTCTGCTAATGCAAAAAAAAAAAAAAAAAAGATTCCTTTAAAAGATTCTATACCTGTGCTAACCTCATTATCCTTGCAGTTGGACATCCTGGAGTTGTGTATTGAAAGACCTCTGAATACACAAACCCCAGACTTTGGGTCTTCCAGCCAGACTTCAAATGGAATATGGTTTTCTGATAACCTTTCCCTAGGATTACATGCCACTGTTGCACCGTTAAATTCCTCCGGTGCACAAGACAAATACACACAATTCCAGTCCAAACTCAATAGTGTTGAGAGCAGGGGAAAGGTCCAGACACTGAACTCATTACCCAGAGGGATTGTGTCATCCTTGGTGTCTACACAATGGGAATCTTACCACAAACCCTATTGTACCCCTCACCTGACTCTATGGTCATCTGGTGAGGAAATTTGACAATTCATGGTTATTTGGTTTCAAGGATGAAGGGTTGGGCTCCCCCCTCCCAATGACATCACTCAGGGAGGAACCTGGGATGAGTGGGAAGAGTTAAACAGTATCACCTGAGGAGACAAAAGGAGTTCTGGACCTAGAAACCATTTGACCAGAATGAAGCTCCTTACTGACTTAAACATGCACCCTGAGGCCTAGGAGGACAGGCCTCGGTGAACCTCTTTTAGTATTGTTTCTTTTCTATCTTTTATTCTCATTTTATTTTATGTATTGTGTTATACTTTTATCTGTATTTACTTGTCATCCACTGATATGTATTTCTGTATATGTTAGTGAGTGTAAAGTAAGAAAGAAGGGTGATCGCAGGTGTGCCAAGTGGCTTTGGTAAGGTGATATCTTTCACAATAAGGGACAGACAAAAGGAGGGGGACCAGAAGTACTACTACTTTGAATAAGAATGTGGGTTTCAAGAGCAACACTGATCTGAGTTTGGTGGCGCCTCCAGTAGTTGCAGGATTTTTGTACTTCCTGAGAATTAAGATGAAGTTTTTGATTACTGTATGTAGCTGGCTCATCTCAGTCACAGGAGAAGGCTGATTCCGAGAGTGACGTGATCTTGAGTCAGGCTTCAGTGTGCCCCTCCTCCTTCTCCATAACACATAATTTAAAGCAGGGACTGTCAACCATTCCTCCTTCACAATCTTCAAACAAAAACAAACAAACATGATTTTGCAATATTCTGTTGGAATTTCTTTTTTGCACTCTGTGGTTGTGATGTGAGTTGCACCCTATCAAGGGCTTTGCTAGCCTGTTGCTATGATGTATTACATTTATATTGTGACAAATTTGTAGCCTTAACAAAATTGGTGTAAAGGTAAGAGAGTATACATCTGTATCTCAAATTAATCTGGAATGAGAATCTGTGTTTCAATATTCACGATACGAATTAGAACTCCAGAAGATTAAATTAGCCAATTAGATATACTATGACTGATTAATCTAGCTCTACTTGCCAATCAAGTATATGCACAACCACTGCCCATTTGTTGTTGTGGCGTCTCAACTAGAGAACTCCTATTGATCAAGCATATAATGTTCTCACTGATCTGCTTATTCTTTGGTTGTTTTGTATCCACAATAATAGGTAATGCACTGAAAATACACACCTTATACTGTTATTCCTGAAATTGCATTGCTGTCTTTAAATATTAATATGGATTTTAACCCATTTTCAATTTAATTTTTCAACTTCTATTATTATCCATTGTATCCTAATTGTAAATACCCCTGACCTGCTGAAACCTCCATTTCCCCCCCAGAAATCAATCAAGTATTCTATTCTCTGTTCTATTCTATTCTATTCCATGTTCTATTCTATTCTACTCTATTCTATTTTATTCTATTCTACGTTCTATTCTATTCCATATTCTATTCTATTCTATTTTATTCTATGTTCTATTCTATTCCATGTTCTATTCTATTCTACTCTATTCTATTTTCTATTCTACTCTACTCTATTCTGTTCTATGTTCTATTCTATTCCATGTTCTATTCTATTCTACTCTATTTTATTCTATTCTATTCCATATTCTATTTTATTCTATTCTATTCTATTCTATGTTCTATTCTATTCCATATTCTATTCCATGTTCTATTCTATTCTACTCTATTCTATTTTATTCTATTCTACTCTATTCTATGTTCTATTCTATTCCATATTCTATTCTATTCTATTTTATTCTATGTTCTATTCTATTCTATGTTCTATTCTATTCTACTTTACTCTATTCTGTTCTATGTTCTATTCTATTTCATGTTCTATTCTATTCTGTGTTCTATTCTATTCTACTCTATTCTGTTCTATGTTCTATTCTATTCTATGTTCTATTCTATTCCATGTTCTATTCTATTCTACTCTATTCTTATTCTATGTTTTATTCTAAATCTGGGTGAAAGGTAAAAATTTCTACCTGATACCTAAAAACACACCTTATATTAATCCTATGTAAACTGGTTGTTCCCTCATATAAAATATTTCTATATTTGGGACTTTGTGTTTCAAGGAACAGCCCTCCCAAATAAATGCATGTAAATGATGGACACTCAGGTATAAATACAACTGTACTGGTATTCTATATTCTAGTGCACAGTGCCCTCTGTGTATAGATCAATTAAAGGGAAATACCCGATCTGGCTGATAAAATGGTAGGGGGATATTTGGATGTATCACACTCCCTCTAACCATTTACTATTATTAGGTCTCCAGTCCGGGGATAATGGCCATACAGTATTACTATTAGTGTCACTTTTTTATGCTCTCATAGGATCATGTATTAAACTTAAGAAGGTTGTATCCTGGTGATCCATCACATTCAGCATTCGAGTATTTATTTTCCATCTTGCTGATGGAGGACAGGAGAGCCTATCTGTTAAAAAGCAGTCATCTTCTCGCGGACCCCATAGACTATGATTTATACTGAAACCGATGGACTTGCAGGACTTTTTTCTCTGCCGGCTTCAGTTGATGATGTCTGTAGTAGGAAGGTGCGATGAGTGATGAGCGCCAAGCTGGAGACATCAGGGCACCTCCATAGGAACAGGTTAGGTGAGTATAACTTTATTACATTTGTATGTAGTACATTGATTTGACACTAGGGGCACTATATGTGGGCCACTTGAGGGAACATTCAATTATTTGGGGGGTCCGCTTATGTGTTAAAGCAGCCCTTGCTTCCACTAGATATCAGACTCCCACAATCACATATTGGTGTCAATCTATATCTTAATGAGTCCCAGAATAACATTGTTTTTTGTCAATTCCTAAAATTTAGCCTAGACATCATGCAAATACGATGCAAAAAGAAATACAAGTTTACAGCAGTGTATTTTAAACATAGAGAATAAATTTAGAGCAAAATGTTCCCGATTGTCATAGTTATATTTTTATAATGGGCAGCGGAAATTTCACGTCTTGCAGGCAAGGAAAAATATTCATTTCATATGCAATGGAAATGCGTGTGAACAATTGTTTGAGCCTGTGCGGGTTTTATCTGCTGAGAAATAACCATAGCATTCAGGATTTAATGGCAGTCTATATATCATCGCTGACACCCACTCTGGCGTGTCTAAAATCTTGCAAGTTAGGTCTGAGAAGAATAGTATTCAGTCATTTCTCTCGTGGGCTGTTTTGATTGGTATCTATCTTTTATAACGCGGGGATGGGTCAGCGCGACCTCTCATGGGCAGCCGCGTTTGCTTTCCTTTTTTGTCAGCTTAGATGTATGTATTTATCACCAACTTTGTTCTTCACTATTGTGCAACTTTTTGTATCGTCTGGTATACGACTTATGGAAATAATGCCTAAAGAGAAAGAGTTGCTATTGCAACCTGTTGTTCAGTATTGTACCTGTAATGGTGAAGTGCTAATACAAATACGTTACCATTTTACATTGAAGAATATTACAATACAATAATGAAATTTGCTCAATATATTAAAAGTTACACCGTATACTCTGGCTGTCCAATCTCTCGCCGTTGCTTCTCTTTGAGTGTGTGCGGTCTGGTCAGGGGGAACATGAGGGAGACATTTACCCAATATGCAGATGATACCCTACTCTACGTAGAGGACTATAATGCCTCTTTGACAGAAGAATTCAGATCCCATTTAGGTCCTCTTATAAATTGGTAAAAAAAAATCACGTTTTCTGGCACTCAATGTCACAGTCTCGATTGAGGCAATGGCAAGTCCGCCACTACACATGGCCATGGAGATTACTTATCTCAAGGTCAAAGTTATAAGATGCATCTCAGATTATTATACAGATATTAGACTGGTGACTAGTGTCAGTCTGGTTATGATGGTCCTTTTACATAAAATTCTGTATATTTTACTTCAATCACCAGTATATATAACTAGAGATGAGCGAACAGTAAAATGTTCGATATTCGTTTCGAGTAGCCACTCAATATTCGACTACTCGAATCGAATATCGAACCCTATTATAGTCTATGGGGGAAAATGCTCGTTTCAGAGATAGGCAACATTCGATCAAATTATACTTAACAAGTCCACGAGTGAGGGTCGGGCTGGATCCTCCGAGAAGTCTTCTCCGTGCAGCGTCCCCGCTGCATCTTCCGGCTCTGAATTCACTCTGCCAGGCATTGGGCCTGGGCAGAGCCGACTGCACATGCCCGCACTACAAGAAAATGGCCGCTTACAGTCAAAGTGGCCATTTTCTTGTAGCGTGGGCATGTGCAGTCCGCTCTGCCCAGGCCCGATGCCTGGCAGAGTGAATTCAGAGCTGGAAGACGCCGAGGGGACGCTGCGCGGAGAAGACTTCTAAAGGTAGGAGAAGAACCAGCGTTGATTGGCCGACTGTATAGCATTCGGCCAATCAATGCTAGTTCTGCATCGAACTTTTCCATTCGAATAGCGAGTGGTACTCGATCGAGTAACATAGTACCATAGTATTCGATCGAATACCTACTCGATCGAATACTACTCGCTCATCTCTATATATAACCACTCACTTCTCCAGAAACTCTGTATAATTGGTCACTTTCCTATGGGGTAATAAATGGGTCACGATAGTGTCTCATCTACCGTTCGTGTCATGGGGGGAAGGTGCTGTGGGGTTCCCTAACTTCCAGTTGTACTACTGGGTAGTTGAGTTGTTGCACTTTCCATCGACATTTTATTTGGAGGAGGGGAAGACCATGCAGCTCCTTGTATGTCCATATTCTTTCTCCAATACCTTCCTGGGCTATTGGTTGGAAGTGGTTGCCCTGGTGGTGGGCTGGTGAAACATCCCATTCTGCATCAATTTCTATTAATTTGGTTCCAGGTTAGAAGGAGTTACTACAGATCATTATTCTCCATTGTGGCATAATGGCTCCCTTTCAGAACTACTGGGCATGCCTAGTATATCACTGTGGAAGGTCAATGGAGTACTCTGTATGAGGTTGTGGAAGGAGTATTCCAATTCTTCCAACAGCTGAAGAAGTTTCTCCTTACGAATGCATATCACCTATCACATAGTGTATCTTCAGTTTAGAAATGTGATTCAGATGCAATTGGCTGGGGCTTTCTTTATACATAATTCCTTTCCCATCCCTGCTGGAACCCCATGGATGTAACGTGGTCTCAATTATATACCAAGATCATTTGTCAGCTGGTATCAAGGGATCCCTGCCCAAGTCCAGGGTTGTCTGGATAACAGACATAGGGAGACTTACAAAGGAGGACTGGCAGATGACTTTGGCAGCCCCGAGGTGTCTCCAAATCTTGGAGATGGAATGTCTCAGGTGCCTAAGTGTCTACAGATAAAATCAATTTATTCTGAACAGGTTTTTGAGATTTATGTCTTAAATGTGGGGAAGTCCCAGGGGCGTTTTTCCATCTTCTTTGCATATGCTCCATTGTGAAGAGTTTTTGGGAACAGGTGACGAAGATCCTACATGGTAAAACTAGCATGGTGGTACCAAATAACCCAGAAACCTGCTTACTCTTTATAGATTCACAGACAGGATTTGTCTGGCTCAAACTTTCACAGTTGCTAGATTCTGGATGTCTGCTAGTGCCACGTGCTCTGAGATTGGATACGGTGGGTCGAAGCTGTGTAATACACTGGAATACTTCTGTACCCTCAGTGTCATCCTATCATACCTACCTCCTAATGTTGTAATAGCTGCACTAAGATGGCACGGCTGAGGATCAGGACCTAGTGTCCAATGCTCCTTGGCACTCCCCAGTCGAATTGCAAAGGGGCTAACCAGAGGGCAGAGGATACCTGTCCCTTTTTTCTTTTAATGCAGATTGTGAGCCCCATTTAGGGCTCACAATGTACTTTTTTTTTTCTATCAGTATGTCTTTGTAGTATGGGAGGAAATCCACACAAACATGGGGAAAACATAGAAACTCCTTGCAGATCTTGTTCCTGGCGGGATTAAAACCCAGGACTCCAGCACTGCAAGGCTGCAGTCCTAACCACTGAGCCAGCGTGTTGCCCCCAGGATACTTGTGTCTTGTGA
This sequence comes from Leptodactylus fuscus, assembly GCF_031893055.1. Lineage (NCBI taxonomy): Eukaryota > Metazoa > Chordata > Amphibia > Anura > Leptodactylidae > Leptodactylus > Leptodactylus fuscus. The sequence continues at coordinate 247,498,583 of NC_134266.1, forward strand.
CGAGCCGTGCACCTGTGTGTACATTATATGACCTGGTCTGGATGTAAACAAAGTTCCTATAAAATCAAAGAAGCAGAGACCTTAAAATTGTGTAAAACTGTGAAAATATATTAGACAGCAGTAAGTTTTATTTCTCTGTCGTAGCCTTACTTTTATTAAGGAAGTTGCAGTTAGAGGTTTATCGCAGCTATTAAGGGTGAAGGTTATAGACTTCATAAAAGATGGCGCTGATAATATCATTTCCTGGTATTTTAGCATTAGTATCTCAATTGTCTCAGTATTTAGTATTTCTAAGCTGAACCCACATTGTACACAATACTTCCACTTTGTAATACTACTTTACTGTTTGAAGCGACTCAGTGTCGGATATAAGTACACTGGAGCCATCAGACAAAATTATTCCGAGGTTGTACTCTCCATCTATACAATTTTCATTGTAAATTTTTGTCACAGTACACACAACGTACAGTATCACCAATAAGGTCTAATAGGATATTTTTGAACTAAACCATAAGGGATCTTAATGACAAGCGATGGATCCAAAGTCAACTCCTAACAGGGTAGCTGAGTGGCTAAGTCAACCAAAGGATACTCTCTGGTATTTTTGGTTTTGAGTCCAATCCTAAATCCACAAGGACTTTGTATTAATTTACATTTCACCACCCTTTCTGCTTATACCACCGTCTGTAATTTACCTGGAGTGTGGACTTTTCACTGTACCAGAAGCCTAATAATTTATGTGACTGTTCGCCCTACATGACGCTGCAGTACCATTGGGAATACCAAGCAGAAATAATCAGCTCCATGTCACAAAAAGAGGAAAAGGTGCTGTTCAGCAATTCAGTGCTGTTTTTGGAACTTGGGGAGATGGTATGGAACCTTGGCTCAAGAGTAAAGCCGGGTTCATGCAGGTTTTTTTGGTCAGGATTTTGACACAAAATCTGCATCTGCTCAAAAACCCGCCTCCCATTGAAATCAATGGGTTCCTTTTTCTGTGAGCAGTTGGCTCCCACTCGCGTAAAAAAGAAGCGACATACCCTTTCTTGAGGTGGAATCTAAAGAAAGGCGTGACACTCCCTCCCGACTAAACCCATTCATTTTGGCCTAATCCAGAGCGGAATGCCGTGAATGGATGTCGGTGTACTATATGCACTGCAGCGGCATCCAGTCGCGGCTAGCCGTTTTTTTTGGAGCGGATTCTGAGGCGACCCCAGTCAAAATCCAGACCAAAAAACCCAATCTGAACCTGGCTATTGAATTCAATGGAAGGCGTTTTTTTTTAGCCAGATTTTGACGCAGATTCTGACCTAAACGACGGAGAGCTCATCCACTAAACTGTGGTTACCCACAGACAAGTGCAGACCCCATAGACTATAATGTCAGATTTTCTCCATTTTTATACTGAAACCAGCGAGAAGGACTTTTCTCTCCACCAATATTTGGTGGAATCTGTAACAGACTCTGAATCAAATGTGAAAGTAGCCTAAGACTCTCTAAGTGATTCTCTGAGGAAATTTTAGGCATGAATGGAAGACACAATTGGGGGTATTTATCAATCCCTCTATGCCAGTTTTATGGTATAGAGAGTGGATAGCATGGCACACATTTGGTGCAAGGCCCTCTTTTGTGCCAAACTTGATTGGGATGGGTAGTGGGATGAGGATGCCTTATGTCAGGACATATTTAGTATTAGTTTTATGGCATGAGTTAAAATGGAAATGTACTCCAATTCCCAACTGGTGTAGACCTATTTCTAAATCACTCGTTTCTTCCACCAGTCAATCCACCAGGCCATATTAAGAATAGCAATACAATATAATAAATATGTCCCTCTTTTTTTCCAAGTGTTTTTTCTATGCAATATTTACATTATGCCATTTATTATTCTGTACATTGGCTGTTGCAGGATTGGTCATTGTAAGTGGCAATTGACTAGCATATGTCAGTTATGTTATATTGCTGCTGTATTGCAGTCTATGGTGAAATTGCCACACTGAGCCCTGCCTCAGTCATGTGATGAATAAGGGTTTGTATAACTGGAACATGCCCATACGTCGATTTTTTCAAGTGGTTGCATAAAGCCACTTTTTGTACCAGACTTTTCCTTGGACTGTTGGACTTGAAATTTACTAATTTTATATTGACTGAGGTCTGGATGCCCCCAAGGGCAAAGAAGTTGGGGATGGGGTAAGCTGGCTTTGTATTGGAATGCATGCCATCCAGTGGTGTAACTAGGAATGGCGGGGCCCCGTGGCGAACTTTTGACATGGGGCCCCCCCAAACCGACGCCGAAGACCTCAACCGACCCCCTCCTCAGAACTCTATTATGTCCCTTAGTAAGCCCTGCACACAGTATTATGTCCATTAGTGTCCCCTGCACACAGTATTAACCCCAATAGTGGCCCCTGCACACAGTTTTAACCCCAATAGTGGCCCCTGCACACAGTATTATCCCCAATAGTGGCCCCTGCACACAGAATTAACCCCAATAGTGGCCCCTGCACACATTATTAACCCCAATAGTGGCCCCTGCACACAGTATTAACCCCAATAGTGGCCCCTGCACACAGAATTAACCCCAATAGTGGCTCCTTCACACAGTATTAACCCCAATAGTGGTCCCTGCACACAGAATTAACCCCAATAGTGTCCCCTGCACACATAGTATTAACCCCAATAGTGTCCCCTGCACACAGAATTAACCCCGATAGTGTCCCCTGCACACAGTATTAACCCCAATAGTGACCCCTGCACACAGTATTATGACCCACTGTGGACATCCATAAACAATTATTATACTCTGGGGTCTTTTCAGACCCCAGAGTATAATAATCGGAGACCCGGGGGAATAAAAACATTAAAAAAAAAAACAGTTGCTTACCTGTGCCCGGCTCCTAGGCTGTCGGCTGCCGCTCTTGTCCTGCATTAATGACGTCGGACGTCACATGACCCGGGAAGCAGACCCGGGTCATGTGACGTCAGAGACGTCAGACACGAATGAGGGAGGCCGGAGGCAGGATCGTGGAGAGGTAAGTAACACTTTTGGTTATGTTCCTTACGTCTCCCGGTCCGCTGATCATTATACTCGGTGGTCTGCAAAGACCCCCGAGTATAATGATAGTGTTTGTGGGGCCCGCGGTGTTACTTGCCGATCCCGGCCCAGCCAGGATCGGCAAGTGAATGGGGCCCGTAACGGACTATTTAAAAAAAGAAAAAAAAAAAAACAAAACTGCAGCGGTAGCAGCTGTCACCGGGCCCCCTAATGGCCCGGGCCCTGTGGCAGCTGCTACCACGGTAGTTACGCCCCTGATGCCATCCAGTCAATAGAAGATACTTTTTGTAACCTTAGTACCTTTCACCCCTATATTTACTAACTAGACTCTATTTAGACTTTACATTGTGATTTTAGTTCTGGTTGAGGTTCTCTTTTTTTGATCATCAGTCATCAGGGGCGCACCGCTAATGAGGTGAGGCGGAAGCATCAGGTGGCACTTTTGAGTGGACCTGTCCTGGGCTGGCTTAGACCTCTGCATCTCAGCGCAGGTGGAGATGATAAGACGTGAAGAAGCGGTGACGAGCAAGCAGCTCCATCTTCATTAAGGGATCGCAAGGTAGGTGAGGATGCTTTTTTGTTTTTTTATCCCCAGCAGGTAGCAGTCTATTTCCTTACCTATCCACAATCCTGCTCATGACTGACCCCCCATTTCCCATTCTACTATAGGACACAGAAGAGGGGAGCAGAAGTGGCTGGGAGCAGGCCCAGGCCCGCAAACCCCAACAATTACCGCTATTACTGTATTATACCCAGGGGGGTTTCAGACCCACAAGTATAATAATCAGAGCTCCAGGGGAGGGGAAGTAACATAACAACACTGTTACTCACCTTTCCTGGATCCGATGTTACTCCTAGAAGGCTTCAGGCCTTTATGGTAATGTCCCAGACATCACCATAATGGCCCGAAGCTTGTGCTAGAAGTAACATTGGATCCAGGAGAGGTGAGTTAATAACAGTGTTTTTATTATGTTTCTTCACTTTCCTGGATCTCCGATTATTATACTCTGGGGACTTTTCAGACCACAGCGTATAATAGTAGTTCATGGGTGGGCTACTATGGGGCATAATAGAGGTTATGTGGGCCACTGTGGGGCATAATAGAGGTTTCAGGGTCCACTGTGGCCCCTGGAACCTCTATTATGCCCCACAGTGGCCCCTTCAACCTCTATTTTGCCCCATAGCAGCCCCCTGCAACCTCTATTATGCCCCACAGTGGCCCCTGCAACCTCTATTATGCCACAAAGCAGCCTCTTCATCCTCTATTATGCCCTATAGCGGCCTCTTCATCCTCTATTATGTTCCACAGTGGCCCCTTCAACCTCTCTTATGCCCCACAGTGGCCTCTTCATCCTCTATTATGCCCCTCAGTGGCCCCTGCATCCTCTATTATGTCCCACAGTGGCCACTGCAACCTCTATTATGCCCCACAGTGGCCCACCCAACCTCTATTATGCCCCACAGTGGCCCCCTGCAACCTCTATTATACCCCTGCAGGTCTATTGTGACACTGTGGGTCATAATAGAGGATGCAGGTGCCGCTTTGGGGCATAGTAGAGGCTGCAAGAGCTGATGTGGGGCATAATTCTGCATGCATTTATAAATGTCCCTTGCATGCAGGAAGGAGGGGGGGGGGGTATTTTGATCATCCACCTCAGGCAGCAGAGAGGCTTAGTTCACCACTGTCAGTGATGCCCCGCCAACTATTCAGCAAGTATGAATTACTTTTCCTAGTGGACCTCAAGGACTGAACCCCCAAGAGAAATCTCAGTGGAATATCTATCCCTTCATGTATGACACTGGGTAGCTACTCCCAACTATTCAATCATATCACCACTGTTCCCTTCAAACTGTGCACCAATTGTTGCCTTTCCAATAAGGTTATATTTATACTATATTTATAGTATAGGTGATAAATGTATGATTCCCAGATTCCTGGGTTTCTCACCAATAGGAACCCACTGGTCATCTCTCATGAGGCGACCTGAAGCGACCGCGACCATTTTTGCTGTCCTAAGCCAGCCCAGGACAAGCTTTCCTGGACTGGCTTAGCATCACCGTCACCAAGCGGTGGATTGGGGCGGCCTGTGGACGCAGCGCTGCTCCAGCGGCCGCCCCTCACGCTTAGAAGGTCCTCTCCCTGCCTGCTCTCTGCCCGCTAATGCTGCTCGCTCTGCCCCCTCCTCCCGGGGGGGGGGGGGGGGCGGCTTTCTGACGTCCGCCTCAGGCGGCACAAAGACTAGGTTCACCCCTGGTCATCGGAAAATTAGTCTTGTCTCAACCTATGGTCATACATGTACCTTGTTTCTCCATTCAAAGTTATGTAAATGATAAAGATATCCAAGTGGAATGGTAGTGCTCATCCATGAGCATAACCCCATTTACATGGAGTGGCACAGGACCCCAGTATTTTTGATTGCTGGGATCCTAGTGTTGGTATTGTCTATCCTGTAGATTTAATACCTACTGTGACCCAATACTAAATCCAATTTTGTATATAAAATTCATCAAATGTAGTTGCTTACTGTAGGTACAACAGTCAGCGAGAAATAATGCTTAAGCAGCTAAGAATCAATTCATCAAGCAATCCTTTTTCAATCTCTTATGTCTCTTTTGTAGGCATAAGCCATTTGTATTAATACAATTAGGCATAGACATAAATCAGGAAGTATACAAGAAGTGACACTAATTGTGATCCGGTGTTCAGAAAAATCGGAAAATGAAGTTTTGTTTGCTGTTTCCAAACGAGTTATGGTTTTCATTATAGAAAAGCATTTTCAATTGCTTCAAATTTTCAAAGGAAATAGCGTTTGTAAATCCCCAGAACTGCTAGACTAGAGACAGGCAATGTGATCATTAAAGCAAGATGTTCTGTCCTCCCTATGTGTGTGGGGTATAGGTTGACAGGCAGCTAAACTCCTTCCCAGTAACTCATGCACTCTGGAGAGGTGTCCAAACTTTGCTTTTATTACAAGGGATAGGGTGAAACTGGGGAACAGAAAACAGTACATTGCAGTTACAATGGGCATGTGGTAATCTTCCATGACACAAACTGTATACATATTACTATGGCAGACATACATGTGACAATCTTCTATGACATGGCTATGCAGGCATTACTATTACATAACAGCACACTATGACACAAACTGTACATGTATCTTGCTGGAAGGAACATCAGATATGTAACATTGTGGTAGTGGGGAGGTAATAGATATCTATGATGTGTATGGTTACATGTGGTCTGGAATGGGAGCTGGGTCTGGCTCAATGAGCATGGTCTACTAGCTAGAACAACTACATATAGAAATTATGCTAGGGAGTGTGGAAACATAACAATATATGTAATACATGAAGGTATAGTGCTGGGTATAGCTATTACATACCAACGATGCTACTTAAGGCCCAAGTCTTGGAAAAGGTATAAGATGGTGTGGCAGGGTCTATGCCTGAAGTGAAAAGGACTAATTACAGTGTAGCCTGGTGACAACACCAAGTTGTGGGCGGGAACTACGGTGACTCTAGTGGGACACATAAAAAAGGTATGGTAGTTTGTAATTTGCACAAAGGCCACTAGATGGAGCTATGACAGGTAATATGAGATACCTGCTGGAGGCATAACACAAGACATGTCAGCGATCATCAACTGGCAGGCATGACGAGCTGACATAGGACACCCCTGTTGTATAGTGTATTGTAATATAAATGATATATGATATACAGGTCCTGCAACAACATCATTAAACTAATGCTTTACCAGCTGGGTGCCCAGCACGATATCGCCTCTTCTTCTTAGCCTATATTCATTTATCTGACTATGGTAGAGAATGACCATAAAAAAGTGACATTTTTCATAGCTGTTTTGCACCTGAGAAGCATCTATTTTCATGGATCCTTCATAGATTTGACACTAGGGTTCATGAAAATGGTAAAAAAAATATAGCACAGGATCTAATTTTTGACAGTCCATTAAAATGGACTATCAAAAGAACGGTCAAGTGAATAGCTCCCATTCACATACATTGAAATTTATTCAAACTATAAAACATAGTGTAGAATACTGTCACGGCTCCTAGTAACCTATCTATAAAACATAGTGTAGAACACTGTCAGGGCTCCTAGGAACCTATCTATAAAACATAGTGTAGAACACTGTCAGGGCTCCTAGGAACCTATCTATAAAACATAGTGTAGGACACTGTCAGGGCTCCTAGGAACCTATCTATAAAACATAGTGTAGAACACTGTCAGGGCTCCTAGGAACCTATCTATAAAACATAGTGTAGAACACTGTCAGGACTCCTAGGAATATACAGTCCTAAGAAAATGTTTGGGCACCCCTATTAATCTTAATCATTTTTAGTTCTAAATATCTTGGTGTTTGAAGCAGCCATTTCAGTTTGATATACACTCACCAGCCACTTTATTAGGTACACCTGTCCAACTGATCGTTAACACTTAATTTCTAATCAGCCAATCACATGGCGGCAACTCAGTGCATTTAGGCATGTAGACATGGTCAAGACAATCTCCTGCAGTTCAAACCGAGCATCAGTATGGGGAAGAAAGGTGATTTGAGTGCCTTTGAACGTGGCATGGTTGTTGGTGCCAGAAGGGCTGGTCTGAGTATTTCAGAAACTGCTGATCTACTGGGATTTTCACGCACAACCATCTCTAGGGTTTACAGAGAATGGTCCGAAAAAGAAAAAACATCCAGTGAGCGGCAGTTCTGTGGGTGGAAATGCGTTGTTGATGCCAGAGGTCAGAGGAGAATGGCCAGACTGGTTCGAGCTGATGGAAAGGCAACAGTGACTCAAATAGCCACCCGTTACAACCAAGGTAGCCAGAAGAGCATCTCTGAACGCACAGTACGTCGAACTTTGAGGCAGATGGGCTACAGCAGCAGAAGACCACACCGGGTGCCACTCCTTTCAGCTAAGAACAGGAAACTGAGGCTACAATTTGCACAAGCTCATCGAAATTGGACAATTGAAGATTGGAAAAACGTTGCCTGGTCTGATGAGTCTCGATTTCTGCTGCGACATTCGGATGGTAGGGTCAGAATTTGGCGTCAACAACATGAAAGCATGGATCCATCCTGCCTTGTATCAACGGTTCAGGCTGGTGGTGGTGGTGTCATGGTGTGGGGAATATTTTCTTGGCACTCTTTGGGCCCCTTGGTACCAATTGAGCATTGTTGCAACGCCAAAGCCTACCTGAGTATTGTTGCTGACCATGTCCATCCCTTTATGACCACAATGTACCCAACATCTGATGGCTACTTTCAGCAGGATAATGCGCCATGTCATAAAGCTGGAATCATCTCAGACTGGTTTCTTGAACATGACAATGAGTTCACTGTACTCCAATGGCCTCCACAGTCACCAGATCTCAATCCAATAGAGCATCTTTGGGATGTGGTGGAACGGGAGATTCGCATCATGGATGTGCAGCCGGCAAATCTGCGGCAACTGTGTGATGCCATCATGTCAATATGGACCAAAATCTCTGAGGAATGCTTCCAGCACCTTGTTGAATCTATGCCACGAAGAATTGAGGTAGTTCTGAAGGCAAAAGGGGGTCCAACCCGTTACTAGCATGGTGTACCTAATAAAGTGGCCGGTGAGTGTATGTAATAACTGATGGACACAGTAATATTTCAGGATTGAAATGAGGTTTATTGTACTAACAGAAAAAGAGCAATATGCATTAAACCAAAATTTGACCGGTGCAAAAGTATGGGCACCTCAACAGAAAAGTGACATTAATATTTAGTAGATCCTCCTTTTGCCTCTAGTCGCTCCCTGTAGCTTTTAATCAGTTCCTGGATCCTGGATGAAGGTATTTTGGACCATTCCTCTTTACAAAACAATTCAAGTTCAGTTAAGTTTGATGGTCGCCAAGCATGGACAGTCCGCTCTCAAATGATCTGAAAACAAAGATTGTTCAACATAGTTGTTCAGGGGAAGGATACAAAAAGTTGTCTCAAAGATGTAATCTGTTAGTTTCCACTGTGAGGAACATAGCAAGGAAATGGAAGACCACAGGGACAGTTCTTGTTAAGCCCAGAAGTGGCAGGCCAAGAAAAATATCAGAAAGGCAGAGAAGAAGAATGGTGAGAACAGTCAAGGACAATCCACAGACCACCTCCAAAGAGCTGCAGCATCATCTTGCTGCAGATGGTGTCACTGTGCATCGGTCAACAATAGAGCACACTTTGCACAAGGAGAAGCTGTATGGAAGAGTGATGAGAAAGAAGCCGTTTCTGCAAGTACACCACAAACAGAGTCTCTTGAGGTATGCAAAAGCACATTTGGACAAGCCAGCTTCATTTTGGAAGAAGGTCCTGTGGACTAATGAAACAAAGATTGAGTTGTTTGGTCATACAAATAGGCGTTATGCATGGCGTCCAAAAAAAACAGCATTCCAAGAAAAACACTTGCTACCCACTGTAAAATTTGGTGGAGGTTCCATCATGCTTCGGGGCTGTGTGGCCAATGTCGGCACCGGGAATCTTGCTGAAGTTGAGGAAGGCATGGATTCCACTCAGTATCAGCAAATTCTTGAGAATAATGTTCAAGAATCAGTGACGAAGTTGAAGTTATGCCAGGGATGGATATTTCAGCAAGACAATGATCCAAAACACCGCTCCAAATCGACTCAGGCATTCATGCAGAGGAACAATTACAATGTTCTGGAATGGCCATCCCAGTCCCCAGACCTGAATATCATTGAACATCTGTGGGATGATTTGAAGCGGGCTGTCCATGCTCGGCGACCATCAAACTTAACTGAACTTGAATTGTTTTGTAAAGAGCAATGGTCCAGAATACCTTCATCCAGGATCCAGGAACTGATTAAAAGCTACAGAAAGACTAGAGGCAAAAGGAGGATCTACTAAATATTAATGTCACTTTTCTGTTGAGGTGCCCATACTTTTGCACCGGTCAAATTTTGGTTTAATGCATATTGCACAGTTTCTGTTAGTACAATAAACCTCATTTCAATCCTGAAATATTACTGTGTCCATCAGTTATTAGATATATCAGACTGAAATGGCAAACACCAAAATATTTAGAACTAAAAATGATTAAGATTAATAGGGGTGCCCAAACTTTTTCATCGGACTGTATCTACAAAACATAGTGTAGAACACTGTCAGGGCTCCTAGGAACCTATCTATAAAACATAGTGTAGAACACTGTCAGGGCTCCTAGGAACCTATCTATAAAACATAGGTTCTTAGGAGCCCTGTCTACCCTAAGTATTTTTTTCTCTCTGAAGTTTTGTCAAAATTAAAGTTTACAGTTGGGTTTCTTCAGACCCCAGAGTATAATAGGTGGAGGCCCAGGAAAAGAGTAAGAAAATTAAAAAACACTCATACTCACCTTCCCTTACCTCTTTTGGGCCTCCTTGCGGCATCCATCTCTCTCTCTCCTCTTTCTCAGTGCCCAGAGTCACTGTTGAGGACTGTGATTGGGCCTCAGTGGTGATATGGTCATGTCGGGCGTAATGACTCACAATCACAGGCGGTGACCCTGGGCATATGACGTCACCAGGAGAGCACCAGACATTGCGAGGGGTCTCAAAAGAGGTATCAGAAGGTGAGTATAAGTATTTTATTATTTTGTCACCTCCCCTGGGCCTCCACCTAATATATTCTGGGGTCTGAAGATACACCAGAGTATAATGCAAAGGCCATTTTTATTGATCTGAAGCAATTCAGGTTGAATTTGGTTCGTGACGATTTGCGGTTTGCCGTTCTCTAGTTATGACTCCTTTATTGGTGAACCAGGAAAGTTACACTTGCAAGCTTTCAGAGTAACTCCTTCTTCAGGCTGTATATGAATAAATGATTGAGCAATGAAGACAAAATTTAGAGGATGCCACACAAAGACAGCTTGTTCTCTCCTCAGCACCCTACGTATCATCCGCAGTGAATAACTCATTCAGCGCAGTGTTTTACTATATAATCATCACTGTATGGTGCTATTATTTAAGCACATTATGTGGGGGTTTTACGCACTGTCTGACACTATTTTTATTGAAAGTGAACGTTTACCTAAGACATACAGTACTGTGCAAACGTTTTAGGCAGGTGCAGAAAATGCTGCAAAGCTTTCAGAAATAGACGGGTTTATCTCTTGTCTTCATTCACTTCAATTAACAAAAAAAACTATTAACCCTTCTATTTCTGAAAGCACTCTTACTTTTTCCACACCTGCACTTATTGTATGTATTGAATTGCACCGTATATGTGCTCTCCATATGTATATATTTAATATAGGGCCACACATAGAGAGTACACATCTTATGATGGAGTATTGAAAATGTATCTTTATGAATGTGCAGATGTCCTTCTTCAGGTAACTCATGGTGAAAGTAGCAAAGCTCACAAAACTTGGTTTTCATAGGATAACTTTTATCTGTTTGAAATAAGTTACAATATTGTGTGTTTACATATAGTATATAGATCATTATGGTTGGCATTCAGTTACTGTAGAGAATATTTTATATATATATATATATATATATATATATATGTACTATATATATATATATATATATATATATATATATATATATATATGTACTATATATCTATCATTTTATACACACATATAAGTATATATATATATATATATATATATATATATATATATAATTTTATTTACTTATTTTTTTAATTTGGAAGCCAATGGAATGATGTTTGCAAACTTGTGCTCTATTTTGCCACATTTGAAGAAACTCTTGGACCCAGTGGCGTAACTAGGAACGGCAGGGCCCGTGACGAACTTTTGACATGGCCCCCCTCCACGACTCCCACCGAAGACCCCAACCGACTACCCTCCCCCCGCTTTCCTGTGCTCTCTATTATTTCCCATAGTGGCGCCTGTACACAGTATTATGCCCCATAGTGGCCCCTACACACACTATTATGCCCCACTGTGGACACCCATGAAAAATCCCCATGAACAATCAGAGACCGAGAGGGGATACCAACATAAAAAACAATGTTACTTACATATCTCTGGCTCCACTGCAATCCTCGGTGGTGTCGGACATCTTTAATGATGTCCGGGACGTCACATGACCCGGGACCCCTGAGCAGTGGCGTAACTAGGAATGGCAGGGCCCCGTGGCGGACTTTTGACATGGGCCCCCCCGACTGACACCGAAGACCTCGACCGACCCCCTCCTCCGCATTCCTGCGCGTATTATTCCCCATAGTCACCCCTGCACACAGTATTATGTTCCATAGTGGCCCCTGCACACAGTATTATGTTCCATAGTGGCCCCTGCACACAGTATTATGTCCCATAGTGGCCCCTGCACACAGTATTATGTCCGATAGTGGCCCCTGCACACAGTATTATGTCCCATAGTGGCCCCTGCACACAGTATTATGTCCCATAGTGGCCCCTGCACACAGTATTATGTCCCATAGTGGCCCCTGCACACAGTATTATGTCCCATAGTGGCCCCTGCACACAGTATTATGTCCCATAGTGGCCCCTGCACACAGTATTATGTCCCATAGTGGCCCCTGCACACAGTATTATCCCCCATAGTCACCCCTGCACACAGTATTATGTCCCATAGTGGCCCCTGCACACAGTATTATGTCCCATAGTGGCCCCTGCACACAGTATTATGTCCCATAGTGGCCCCTACACACAGTATTATCCCCCATAGTGGCCCCTGCACACAGTATTATTCCCCCTAGTCACCCCTGCACACAGTATTATGTCCCATAGTGGCCCCTGCACACATTATTATGTCCCATAGTGGCCCCTGCACACAGTATTATGTCCCATAGTGGCCCCTACACACATTATTATGTCCCATAGTGGCCCCTGCACACAGTATTATGTCCCTTAGTGTGTGCAGGGGCCACTAAGGGACATAATAGTGTGTGCAGGGGCCACTATGGAGGATAATACTGTGTGCAGGGGCCACTGAGTATTACGCCCATGGTGGCCCCTGCACAAAGTATTATGTCCCTTAGTGTACCCTGCACACAGTATTATCCCCCATAGTGGCTCCTGCACACACTATTATGTCCCTTAGTAGGGTCTGAAAAGACCCCCGAGTATAATGTCTTTGTGGGGCCTGTGGTGTCACGGATCGGCAAGTAAATAGGGCCCATTACCGGCTGAAGTAACTTCAGCCGGTAACGGCCTATTAAAAAAAAAAAAAAAAAACGCAGTAGAAGCAGCTGTCACCGGGCCCCCTAATGGCCTGGGCCCTGTGGCAGCTGCTTCTGCTGCCTCTACGGTAGTTACGCCCCTGCCCCTGAGTATAATAATGATGTTTGTGGGGCCCGTGGAGTCACTTACCGATCCCAGCCACTGCCAGGATGGGTAAGTAAATAGGGCCCGTTACCGGCGGGAGTAATTCCAGCCGGTAACGGCTTATTAAGAAAAGAAAAAACGCAGCAGTAGCGGCTGTCGCCAGGCCCCTAATGTCCGGGGCCCTGTGGCAGCCGCTACCCCTGCTTCCCCGGTAGTTACGCCACTGCTTGGACCCCATAGACTATAATGGGGTCCATCGGGTTTCCACCTGAAAAATGTGGAGAGTAAAATCCTGCTTGCCGATTCGATGATGGAAACCCCAAATGTAGTATGAACACGGGTGTGAACCTAGCCTTAGACTTAATATGATTCTTGAGATGGGAATACCTCCTTAATATAGTTATATTGTTGCTGCAAACTTTAAATTGTCACTTATCAGGAAAGAAGACAAGTTAATGCTTGCAACAGTGTCTGGGTGACATAAGACCCAGCAGCTATGCAGTGTCGGGAGTCATTAACTTTAATGGTAATTCTGCCACTTCAAGTGTTCACCACATAGTGCTCAGCTATGGAAAGAGAGTAGCTGTTGTAAGCCATTTCCATATTCTTCCTCGGGCCCCTGGTTGTCAGATTCAGCAGGGACCCAGCTACAATGCAGGAGCTTTAAGCCGCTGCTATACTGTACATGTACAGCTCATGGGCATAAAGTGCTTGAGCTTAGCTCATCTGCATATGTTTAATTTTTAATATAAAAAGTATATTTTGCCAAATGTGAATATGCAAGGGATATAATAGGGATTTTTAGACTCTTACCAAAATATCATTCAGGGTGCTCAGTATAAGTCATTACGATGAAGTATAGATAAGGGCTACGCTGACGTCTAAAGATCCTAAGCAAGCAGTGAAAAATACGAGCTCATTTTTAGCTTAACCCATTTATTTAGCACTCGCTGCACATAGGATTTGACAGCTGACAGTTACTACAGTTACTATGACAGCAGAATAATGACTGTCATAGTCCCCCAAAAAGGGAGTGCGATGGCGTGAAGTCAAAGTCTTAGCAATTGTAGAGTCAATTAGGATCCTCCGTAAAGAAGCTACTTTAAGCAATACCAGCAATTAGTTTTTAGATGTAGTGATCACTCGGAATACATTTATGGAGGACGCGTGGGATACGTTACCACTACTCATTAGAATTATCTACAGAGCTTAATGAGATATTTTTATATGACATTATTTCCAATATGAATTACATATAAATGCTGTATGTGATTTAGTATTATACTCTGACATGGTACTGTAGGTATAAGTTTGAGGGAAGGTTCTCATTTATTTAGACCATGGCCCTCATTTCTTAGGGCTGACATTTCTTATATTCTTTTAATAAAAAAAGATAGCTGAATCTATTTGCACCAATTTTATTAATATTTGCAAAGCTCTAAAAAAAATGGAAGCAGGCATCCGGATGTTGTTGTGTGTATAATGAAAAGATTTACGATTTTTCAATATATTTTCTGCATCAGTTCCTCACAGTTTTCTAGATCCCTGCCAATCATTCCAGTGTATAAAATTCAGTCCATGTCAGGTCATGTGATATACAGTCCAGGGTCATGTGATATACTGTCCATAGTCATGTGATATACAGTCCATGGTCATGTGATATACACTCCATGGTCATGTGATATACACTCCATGGTCATATGATATACTGTCCATGGTCATGTGATATACTGTCCATGGTCATGTGATATACAGTCCATGGTCATGTGATATACTGTCCATAGTCATGTGATATACAGTCCATGGTGATGTGATATACAGTCCATGGTCATGTGATATACAGTCCATGGTCATGTGATATACACTCCATGGTCATGTGATATACACTCCATGGTTATGTGATATACACTCCATGGTCATGTGATATACTGTCCATGGTCATGTGATATACTGTCCATGGTCATGTGATATACAGTCCATAGTCATGTGATATACAGTCCATGGTCATGTGATATACTGTCCATGGTCATGTGATATACAGTCCATGGTCATGTGATATACTGTCCATGGTCATGTGATATACAGTCCATGGTCATGTGATATACAGTCCATGGTCATGTGATGTACAGTCCATGGTCATGTGATATACAGTCCATGGTCATGTGATGTACAGTCCATGGTCATGAGATGGGCACACAGGTGTCTGGTCAAAGTAAACTTGGCTTATTGAACTTATAGCACGTATTAAGCAGATATATAAACTCATGGAAACAATCAGAATACCAGTGCTATGTAACTATTCAAAATAAGTATCTGGGTATAAAAATAATTGCAGATAATGAAACTGTTAATAAAGTAAATGGAGAGAGAACTGAAGGGGATCTGTGGTTCAGAGAGCGGTCCTGGAAGGTCCTCTCATGATGGGTCAATTTCTTTTCTTTTCTCAGTCTCAAGAACAGACTCATGATGTCTCCATCACAAGTTAGAGTACATTTTTGGATAAGATGTTGCCATCTTCAACTTCAATCTGTTAACTCACTACATTATAATAACTCCTGTTGTGTTATTCTGGGATCAAGCTCCGACTTTGTCCAAAGGCTAGCAAAGCGAAGTTAACAGGTCTTTGAGAAGCAGGACCCGCAGCAGCCGAGCAAACCCCTGGGAGAACTAGGTAACTCCTGCCTTATGCTGTGTGTTGCTGCTCACAATCCGAGAAAGGTTGCAGAGCATTTAGAGAATTTGAGACTTTAGTTGAACTACCAAGTTGAATTGCTGTTGTCGATCCTAAGTGACTACTGTTATCTGCTTTGTGACTGAACAACTGCTACTTGGTGCCATTGAACTCTGTGCCAGTTGAGTTGTCCTATCCTCAGGAAGGTTGGCATAGGTGGAAGAGAGGGGCATTTAAGCTGTTGGGATATGCAGTTAATGCCCTGCCCTCTTACAATCCCATAGGACAGAAGATTGGTAGACAACTTTGTAACAACTAATATTATTGCGTTCAATGATCTTTGCAGTTGTGCGAATACAATAACTTTACAGGGAATGAAAAGTCTTCTGCTTTGTTCATGGACAAATATTAAAAACAGATTAACGAAAAGAACTGGATGGGGAGGCTTAGGAAGATGTGACACTGAGTAACACATTGAGATGTGATGTGACCTCTCCATGGTACACCAAGCTCATAGTGAACCATCAAAAACTTCATAAAATATACTCTCGAATTACATTTTAGTGGAATCTAGATTTTAGATTCATTTTAGCTCATTTTGTACACATCAGGCTACGTTTACATCTGCAATAGAGACTCTGTTGTAGTGTCCCCGAGAAAGTCCTGTGCAGAGTTTTTTTTTTGTTTTTTTTTTAACCTGGTTTCAGTTTAAAAGTGAGGGACACTAATATAGTCAAGGTGGTCAATCTCAATTCCAATCTCCATTTCAGTCTCCAGCCTTACCATAGCTCCAAGGCAGTATGCCCACTGTCTCGGGGTTATGTTTGTCTCAGAACTTTTCTTCACCTACCCACTAGCACGCTCATGTCATTTCCACTTCAAAAACATTTCCAGAATCCACCCTTTCCTTACCAGGGAAACTTTAAAAACTCTTATTGTAGCTTTGATTCACTCTCAACTGAACTACTGTAACTTCCTACTAACATCCTCTATTATCAGAACCCACCATTCCTATATCCAGGACTTCTCTCGAGTTGCACCACTTCTCTGGAATGCTCTATCCTGGACAATCATATTAACTTCTGTCAGAAAGGGGATATTACAAACTACCAAATATTCAGGCTCCACAAAGATTCCTAAATTCTCCTAAGGGCTCGTTCACATCTGCGTTCATGGGTCCTTATTGCAGGTTTCCGTTTCCTGCATAAAACAGATGCAGGAGACGGAAGCCTGCAGGAGACTTTCTCACCCATTCATTTGAATGGGTGAGAAAGCTGTCCGGCCGTGCGCGGCAGTGAGCGTTTTGCGCTCTCCGCCGCGAAACCGGGTTTTATAATCCGGACACAGAGTCGGACATGCAGTACTCTGTGTCCGGATAAAAAAATCCGGTTTCGCGGCGGAGAGCCTAAAACGCTCACTGCCGCGCACGGCCGGACCCGGTCTATGGTTTCCGTCTTTTGCCATGCAGAAGACGGAAACCATAGAACGGAGACCCCAGACGCAGGTGTGAACCCAGCGTAACTCAAGGGTCTCAAACATGGTATCCATGCTCTGTATGCATCCCTTTAGGCTATCGTCTGTGGCCCTGGGGTAACCAAAGCTCCCTAGATATCCTCAGGATAGCGGAGACCAAACTAAATGAGGAGTGCGCTGGTGCTTTCCTGTGCTGCTGGATTGCTGGTGGTCAGGGCTGTCTTCAGGTTTTGGCAGACCCTGGGGTGACAAAGTCTCTGCAAACCCCTGGAAAAAGCAAGGGAGCGATACGTAGATTTGGGCAAGCATTTGTGGTCTTTATGTGATATCCATTTATTCCATCCTTGCACTTTGGTACAGCAGGCAATGGTTTCTTAGCACCTTTGCATCACTCACGTCTCCCCTCCCAGTACCCGCCCACACTCTCCTAAGCCACAAGCCCCACCTTCTCCCAGCATCTCTATAATACTAGTCTAGGGAAGCAGGGGGCGCAGGGCGCTCTGAAGGCATGTGAAGGAGAGAGGACCGGACCAGAAGAGGGAAGCGGCAGCACTTCTGTGCAGGTAAGTTGAGCAAAGTTCGCAAGTAGATAGATACTACTATACATTGACTTGTCTAGTAGATAGACAAGTCAATGTACAGTAGTATCTATCTACTCGTGAACTTGCCTCATCATCCTCACACCAGAGCAGCACACAGTGATTTACCGCAGCCTGCCACTCTTCTGCTTCGTCCCTGTTTTACCGTGTATTAAGCTGAGTATACAGTAAAACAGGGATGAAGCAGAAGAGTGCAGGCTGCGGTAAATCCATAGGAATGAATAGAGGCAGCCAACATGCAGGGGGTTAAGCGGTTGGCCGCTTGCATTCATTCCTATGGGTGCTAAGCTTTTCTCACAATAATTGGCCAGTAGCCAAGCATTATGGGAAATAACCTCCGATCTCAATCCCGCCCGAAAATATTAGTATCGGAATTCCAATCGCGATCGTGAAATTTACTCGATAGCGATCGGAATCTGAACATTTCTGATCCCGATCGGTCAACCCTACTCAAGAGTAGTCTACCTAACACTACTTTAGGCTCCGTCACCTTCTGTAACTTTCTGATGGATGACGTGTCGGTACGCCCAGTGGAACTACCCTTTGGCATATTCATTAATAAACATTTTTTTATCACCATGTCTCACATTTTAGGAACAAGTTAAGTTGTATTTAATTGAAATGTATAAATCTTGAACTATCCTCAAGAATTCCTCAAGAATTTTATACCAGTAGACAAAAGCAACTTGTTGGATTGCCTTTATAAGTTCTACTTTATTTGAACGATCAGTGTACAGTATATGTAGAAAATCCGGTGTCTTTGGGGGAGCAAATGCTCAGGGCTCATTTAGCAAGTGACATTATAGCCATCTTCTATTCATCACTACAATGGATGATGTCTCATGTGAAATGAAAGGTACTTATGATATGACATGTAGGGCTAAGCACTCTCAAAACTGTAGAGCGGTTTTCCCTTAGTAGCATTGCTTATGTGAATATAGTATATCTCTGGCATACATCACCTGACAAAGCATTGCATTTTCTTAGTGTAAAGCCTTGAAGGACTGAGTGTACCAAAGTACTGCCTGCAATAGCATCTACTTTTTACATGTTATGCTTTTTTTAACAGGCCGTCACTGCTCAGATGTGTTCATGTGCAGGCCAAAGTTCAGGAAGACTGGGAACCAGAACAGAAACTCTCTGCTGGATCATGAGCCAAACAGACAGATATGTATATAGTATTCATTATTTTAAGCATCACTATGCTATGCTATAAAAATGTGAGCTGGAGCACCTCTTCAATTCTTAAGTTTAGCTCCCATTTTATTTATTTTTTTCTTTTCTTGTAGTGAATATTTTTATAATAATACTAATAAACTTTATTTAAAAGAACCTTTCACCAATTCCACCACCTCCAGTTCTTAGCTTATGTTAATAGGAGCTGATTCTGGTACAGTTGGAATTTTTTCTCTAGCCCCCACCATTCCTGAGCAATCAATGCTGTTACTTTTGGTGCCTGATATATTAATTACACTCTGTACTCTCAGGAGGGCGGTGTCAGGCAGGAGCAGACAAGGGGACGTGATTCTGAGCTCTGAGAATGGCTGCCTCTGATTGGTGCTCTGAATCACGTCCCCTGATTGACTCCGCCCTTCTGACATTACAGAGCTTAAATAGCACATCAGGCACCAAAAATAACTGCCCTTGTTGCCTGGGAATGGGAGGAGCTAGTGATTTTAACGAGTGATATCTCAGGTTCTGTTATAGATAGTCTTGTGATATCAGAGCTATTTTTCAAGATGGTGGAAAACCAATTTAGTCAATCGAGCTGACCATCCTCCCTTTTGGTAAATGCTTCAGCTCTACATATTTACAATACAAGTCTATAAGGACTTTACCTAGTAATAGCTCAGTTAGATGTTTATAGATGGAAAATGGGGGTGATTCTTAGAGTCTGAATATGGACTATAAGGGGGGTGGAGGAGCGGAATTGCAAGCATCGCCATGTGGTTTCCAGCCATGGCAATGGCAGCTAAAACCCTCCCCAGCATCCATCGCTCTCATACCTCCCAACTTTTGAAGAACCGAAAGAGGGACAAAATGTGCGGTACGCTCAACGTGCCGCAGCATACTTTTGTGTTGACTCCGCCCACTCATTAATTTTTCATGTGCCCGCACATAGTATAATCCTCCTAGTCACCAGTAAATTATATGTCCCCCCTCTATCTCTCCCCCAGTTTAATATACACCTTTCATCTGCCCCCAGTTTCATGTCCCCCCTCCATCTCTGCCCCCAGTTTCATGTCCCCCATCTCTTCCCCAGTTTCATGTCCCTCCATCTCTGTCCCTAGATTCATGTCCCCCATCTCTGCCCCCAGATTCTTGTCCCCCATCTCTGCCCCCAGTTTCATGTCCCTCCATCTCTGCCCCCAGATTCATGTCCCCATCTCTATCCCCAGATTCATGTCCCCTCCATCTCTGCTCCCAGATTCATGTCCCTCCATCTCTGCCCCCAGATTCATGTCCCCTCCATCTCTGCCCCCAGATTCATGTCCCCACATCTCTTCCCCCAGATTCATGTCCCCACATTTCTGCCCCCAGAATCATGTCCCCTCTATCTCTGCCCCCAGATTCATGTCCCCTCCATCTCTGCCCCCAGATTCATGTCCCCTCCATCTCTGCCCCCAGATTCATGTCTTCTCCATCTCTGCCCCCAGATTCATGTCCCTCCATCTCTGCCCCCAGATTCATGTCCCCACATTTCTGCCCCCAGATTTATGTCCCCTCCATCTCTGCACCCAGATTCATGTCCCCTCCATCTCTGCCCCCAGATTCATGTCCCCTCCATCTCTGCCCCCAGATTCATGTCCGCTCCATCTCTGCCCCCAGATTCATGTCCTCTCCATCTCTGCCCCCAGATTCATTTCCCCCCATCTCTGACCCCAGATTCATGTCCCCTCCATCTCTGCCCCCGTTTCATGTCCCTCCATCTCTGCCCCAGATTCATGTCCCCACATCTCTGCCCCCAGATTCATGTCCCCTCCATCTCTGCCCCCAGATTCATGCCCCTCCATCTCTGCCCCCAGATTCATGTCCCCTCCATCTCTGCCCCAGATTCATGTTCTCTCCATCTCTGCCCCCAGATTCATGTCCCCCTATCTCTGCCCCCAGATTCATGTCCCCACATTTCTGCCCCCAGATTTATGTCCCCTCCATCTCTGCACCCAGATTCATGTCCCCTCCATCTCTGCCCCCAGATTCATGTCCCCTCCATCTCTGCCCCCAGATTCATGTCCGCTCCATCTCTGCCCCCAGATTCATGTCCTCTCCATCTCTGCCCCCAGATTCATTTCCCCCCATCTCTGACCCCAGATTCATGTCCCCTCCATCTCTGCCCCCGTTTCATGTCCCTCCATCTCTGCCCCCAGATTCATGTCCCCACATCTCTGCCCCCAGATTCATGTCCCCTCCATCTCTGCCCCCAGATTCATGCCCCTCCATCTCTGCCCCCAGATTCATGTCCCCTCCATCTCTGCCCCAGATTCATGTTCTCTCCATCTCTGCCCCCAGATTCATGTCCCCTCCATCTCTGCCCCCAGATTCATGCCCCTCCATCTCTGCCCCCAGATTCATGTCCCCTCCATCTCTGCCCCAGATTCATGTCCCCTCCATCTCTGCCCCCAGATTCATGTCCGCTCCATCTCTGCCCCCAGATTCATGTCCTCTCCATCTCTGCCCCCAGATTCATTTCCCCCCATCTCTGACCCCAGATTCATGTCCCCTCCATCTCTGCCCCCGTTTCATGTCCCTCCATCTCTGCCCCCAGATTCATGTCCCCACATCTCTGCCCCCAGATTCATGTCCCCACATTTCTGCCCCCAGAATAATGTCCCCTCCATCTCTGCCCCCAGATTCATGTCCCCTCCATCTCTGCCCCCAGATTCATGTCCCCTCCATCTCTGCCCCAGATTCATGTTCTCTCCATCTCTGCCCCCAGATTCATGTCCCCCTATCTCTGCCCCCAGATTCATGTCCCCACATTTCTGCCCCCAGATTTATGTCCCCTCCATCTCTGCACCCAGATTCATGTCCCCTCCATCTCTGCCCCTATATTCATGTCCCCTCCATCTCTGCCCCCAGATTCATGTCCGCTCCATCTCTGCCCCCAGATTCATGTCCTCTCCATCTCTGCCCCCAGATTCATTTCCCCCATCTCTTCCCCCAGATTCATGTCCCCACATTTCTGCCCCCAGATTTATGTCCCCTCCATCTCTGCACCCAGATTCATGTCCCCTCCATCTCTGCCCCCAGATTCATGTCCCCTCCATCTCTGCCCCCAGATTCATGTCCGCTCCATCTCTGCCCCCAGATTCATGTCCTCTCCATCTCTGCCCCCAGATTCATTTCCCCCATCTCTGACCCCAGATTCATGTCCGCTCCATCTCTGCCCCCGTTTCATGTCCCTCCATCTCTGCCCCCAGATTCATGTCCCCACATCTCTGCCCCCAGATTCATGTCCCCTCCATCTCTGCCCCCAGATTCATGCCCCTCCATCTCTGCCCCCAGATTCATGTCCCCTCCATCTCTGCCCCAGATTCATGTTCTCTCCATCTCTGCCCCCAGATTCATGTCCCCCTATCTCGGCCCCCAGATTCATGTCCCCACATTTCTGCCCCCAGATTTATGTCCCCTCCATCTCTGCACCCAGATTCATGTCCCCTCCATCTCTGCCCCCAGATTCATGTCCCCTCCATCTCTGCCCCCAGATTCATATCCTCTCCATCTCTGCCCCCAGATTCATGTCCCCTCCATCTCTGCCCCCAGATTCATGCCCCTCCATCTCTGCCCCAGATTCATTTCCCCTCCATCTCTGCCCCAGATTCATGTTCTCTCCATCTCTGCCCCCAGATTCATGTCCCCCTATCTCTGCCCCCAGATTCATGTCCCCTCCATCTCTGCCCCAGATTCATGTCCCCTCCATCTCTGCCCCAGATTCATGTCCCTCCATCTCTGCCCCCAGATTCATGTCCCCACATCTCTGCCCCCAGATTCATGTCCCCTCTATCTCTGCCCCCAGATTCATGTCCCCTCTATCTCTGCCCCCAGATTCATATTCTCTCCATCTCTGCCCCAGATTCATGTCCCCTCTATCTCTGCCCCCAGATTCATGTCCCCTCCATCTCTGCCCCCAGATTCATGTCTCCACATCTCTGCCCCCAGATTCATATCCCCTCCATCTCTGCCCCCAGTGTCATGCCGTCCTCTCCTTCATCTGCCCCCAGTTTCATGTTCCACATTACACTTACCTTCTCCTTTGTTCCATTGCCACTCTCTGCGCGCCTCTCTCTCTCTCGCTGACACAGTTGTAGACGCAATGTGACGTCATCACATCGCGTCTACAAGCCAGTAGCCGGCGGTAGCGGCAAAGCAAGGAGTTGACCTAAGCTCCCATTGCCTTTCCTGTGTAGTATATGGCACGGCCAGTATTCCAGAGAATACAACCATGGCGATCCTTCCCTTCAGCTTGGAGGATCACATTGGAAATCTATTGTGTTTCAAATAGCAGCCACCAGGAGGTGCTAAATTATTGCTCAACATGTTGACATCTGCTACATCTATTATCTCTTATACATTCCCCAGTAGTAATAAGCTGCACTAAACTGTATCATCATTTGTTACGGCCAGTTAACTATTCCCAGGGCTCACCAATTGAACATGGTAAATGTGCTAAATTGCGTTAAATACCACCCAGCAAAGCATTCCATATGGCAACCATTTATCAGCTTATGATTCTGTCACCCCTAAATAAATATGTATATTATTCCAGAAACCGAAATCAGTATTATTAGACTAAATGTTGTTAATTTAATCTTCACAAGAAAATAATATATGCAATAAACTAAAATATTCCAGCAATGATAGTGATAACAACAGCGCACAGCTGAATAACATCTGGAATCTCTTGCAAAAATTGCTTTTTATTTCAGAGTAAGGGAAGAAAGGCAAATGTCCAAGACTTCTGTTCACATAGGCTGCTGCAGTTTGCCAAGAAGTGATACAGCGAGAAGGAATATATGCATCTCAATGGTGAAATGTGTTAATTCAAGTAGGAGAATTCTCAGCCGGAGGAGCTCATTTACAGCTACCGTGTTCATAGATATTCGACTTTCAGACACAGCTTAAGAAATAATGAGATGGTAATTGCTGAAAACGCTATTTTCACATTTTTTTCTAATCGAATAAAAGCGTCTCAAAAAAAGGAAGTATAAAGAAAACCATCAATTGTAAAATAATTCTCATAAATGAATGGATCAAGTGAATTTAATAAACTTTGTAATAGGTGACATTAAAGAAAAGTACTTATTTCTCCATTTGGCAGGCTGCTTTCCTCCTCCATTCAGTCTGTTAGAAAGAGATGGGAGATGTCAGCCTGACAAATAAAAGTCTATGGAGAAGGAAGGGGATAGAGGAGACTACTTGAAGGAGAGAGGAAAAGACACACACGAACTATGGAGTGCTTAGTGCTAACTAAGATAAGTATCATTGTAGCAAGTGGGACAATAAAAGACTTACTATTCGGGAGCAGAATGTCTTTCTCTCACTTCCTGCTCCATAGACGTCTAGTGGACTTTAATTATACCTCTATCTGTGTATAAGGCTGACAGTCTGTCTCCTCCCTGGATATGTATTCTCATATTCTGTTGTACTTTTCATTTATGGACAGCTGCTAACACTGCATTACAGGGAATATTACATTGAGGAATATCATACTTTTATTATGTATGTCAATTTATTAAATTTGGAGAAAAACTATGTTAAAGTCTCATGCAAATCAGACAGTTGGTGCACTGGGGGCGGGCATTCGGCTCCCTGGAGTGCTGTTATTGCCAGTCAAACCCCTACCATCATCTGCTTGCATCATCCCCTTTGGTGAGAGTTGATCCTCCCCATCACCTGTCTCCCTTCACCCAGTGCTCTCAGGGCTGAAGGCCCGCCCCCAGTGACTTACCGCATAATTTGCATAAGACTACAGAGTTATTTTTCTCCAAATCTAGAAAAATTACTTACATAATAAAGGTTTGTTGTGTATTCCTGTAATGTGCTCCGTTACATGATGTTGACAGGGAGTCTGTCAGCACCAAAAATGTTAGTAAACCAGGAGCCCTAGTATCTTATAGTGCTTAGAGCTATTAGCACCATGCTATCATTTGTTTTGTGGGGAAGTTAGCTCGGTAGAAGCTGTGGTGCGGACCCAAAAAGTCAAGACAGGAACACAAAATGTGCAGCAAACTGGTTTATTTAGAAAAAAATATGGAAAATAAATAAACCTCACTTCAGGCAAAAATAAAATAAAAACCTGCTCGTCTGAGCAACTAACTAAACAGAACTGATAACCTAACTATACTTGTGGCTTACTTTCAGCCACACGGACAAAACAAGTGCAATGTAGTCTCACCCGACTCAGGGTTACAGGACAGACCCATACACCTCCTTTCACCTCATGGAACTGCACATAATACAGGATCTGCAGCCTTTTCTAGACCAGTAATGAGCCAAGAATCTACACCTGTGCTGAGGCCTACTCCAGCTCTGCCCTGGACCACACATATGTCAGAAACCTGGGGCTGAGATATCTGGATTCCAGCACTCTGCCTGTCACCTTCTCACAGTTTGTAGAATGGCCATTTGATTTTGACAATAGCCCTCACATAATCGGAGCTTTCCTCCAATTCCTCCCACCCAAGAGAAAGAGGTTCGGCGCTCAGAGACCCTAGAATACTTCTCCAATGCACTCTTTGCTTATTTGCATACTAATAAAAAACTTTTCATCAATCTTAAGCAGCTATTCTACAAACAAATTATAGCATTGTGCTCATGGCTGTATACGATACTGGGGCCCTCTATTCATTTATAACCATTTAAATGCTGTGCTTGCTATTGGTCATGGCACCTAAATTGTTAACTTCTCAGGATCGGAGATTTTGCAATCCTGGTGAGGTTAGTGAGAACCATACCAATACATATGCCATAAACTTGCATGTGGATTGGAATAAGGCCCCTTAGTGACCATCATTAAAAGGCGTATTGGTGGTCTCGAAGGGGCTCAAACCCAAATACTGTAATAACAGCTCCAATACAAGATAAGGACAGGGAATGAAGACAAGGATCCGCGCTCGATGGTCGTACAAGGAATGTAAGAAACAGTCGTATTGATAAGACCGACTTTAATGGAATAAAAAACAGTACAGCACAACGCGTTTCGGGTTGTATAACACCCTTTTTCAAGTGCACAAATCACTTCCCGCTGCCATCCACTATACCGATGTGTCCTGAATTTCGCTTAGATAATTTTGACTGTTCTTTAGATGGATGCAGGATGAGGTTCTCCCTGGTAGGCGGGGGCGGGTCACTTGGAGGATTTCTCCCCAGGGCTCCCCGGAGTATGGGTGGAGAGAGAGGGCAGCTGTGATCAAGATAAAGCGCTCTCATTGAGGAATATTACACATCCTCCACAAGAATATCTAAGTCCTGGACATTCCGCGTAGCTCCGACATCTATCAAAGGTACATTTAAGCATCTTTACTCCAATAATGTTATACAAAATTGTGCTTGAGACTGGCCATGATCCATAAATAAGTAGTATAAATAATGAATAGACATGATAAATAATTCAGTATAACTAACATGTGCACTACCGTAATAACAAAATATGAAAATAAAAATGCGATTGCCGATATCGCTACTCCACAATTCCGCGCTTCTATCAAAGAATAGAAAAATGTGTAACAATATAAGATAATTATTACAATATAATACATAAAGAACTGAATAATATAGATCCTACCATAACATGACCCAAACACAAAACTGATCAAAAAATAAATAATATATTAAACATGACCAATGTATCCAGAAGCGTGAACCTCTTAGGCACCAGCGCAGAATCTGTAAAGGGACTACAACTTACCTTGTGCCATAGAGTACAATGGTATATTTGATGTGGCAGAGAGACTCTTGGAGCCGCCTGAGGGTCCAGAACCTGGTAGTAGCTATTTCCACTGTATGCCTATAGCGACGCCCTACGTCCAGCCAAGAGTAAGACCTTATTCACATGGCACATTCACATGGTTTCACAGAGATTTGCTATCAATTGTTTTCATGGATATCACACGGCCCCATGGACTTTTCACATGAATAGACCCTAAAGATAAGGAAATACACATCCACGCCATCAGAGAATATGATCCATAATCCATTTAAAGAAGTCTACGACCTCACTCCTAACATATTCTACTCCTATCCAGGGCCGCCGATAGGCCAGTACTACTGCTACTGGCGTCAGGGGCCCGGCCAAATTTAAAAATGGGGGGGCCCGGGCACCTGGCGCTGGCAGCAGTCATTGTATGTCCTGTTTGCTTCAACTCAGATCTGCGTCCAGAGGACACAGATCTGAGTTGAACACATACACGGCTGAAGCAAGGAGCTGACACAGGTCAGCTCCTTGCTTCGCCTCTCTCCCTGACACATATGCGGCTGAAGCGAGGAGCTGACCTGTGTCAGCTCCTCGCTTCGCCGCTGCGGCCTCTCTCGCTGACACATATGCGGCTGAAGCAAGGAGCTGACCTGTGTCAGCTACCCAGCAGTGTAGACGCGATGTGATGACGCCACATCGCGTCTACAACTGTGCGCCAGTAAGAGAGAGAGGCGCACAGAGAGCAGCGGGGGAACGAAGGAGAAGGTAAGTGTAATGTGGAATGTGAAACTGGGGGCAGATGAAGGAGAGGACGGCATGACACTGGGGGCAGAGATGGAGGGACATGAATCTGGGGGCAGAGATGGAGGGGACATAAATCTGGGGGCAGAGATGGAGGGGACATGAATCTGGGGGCAGAGATGGAGGGGACATGATTCTGGGGGCAGAGATGGAGGGGACATGAATCTGGGGGCAGAGATGGAGGGGACATGAATCTGGGGGCAGAGATGGAGGGGACATGAATCTGGGGGCAGAGATGGGGGGACATGAATCTGGGGGCAGAGATGGAGGGACATGAATCTGGGGGCAGAGATGTGGGGACATGAATCTGTGGGCAGAAATGGAGGGTCATGGATCTGGGGGCAGAGATGGAGGGGGCATGAATCTGGGGGCAGAAATGGAGAGGACATGTATCTGGGGGCAGAGATGGAGGGGACATGAATCTGGGGGCAGAGATGGAGGGGACATGAATGTGGGTGCAGAGATGGGGGGACATGAATCTGGGGGCAGAGATGGAGGGGACATGAATCTGGGGGCAGATGAAGGGTGTATATGAAGCTGGGGGAGAGACGGAGGGGGGGACATATAATTTACGGGTGACTGTAGGAGGATTATACAGTGTGCGGGCACATGAAAAATTAATGAGTGGGTGGAGTCAACATAACAGTGGGTGGGGCTAAATTTCCCACGGCGCGCAAAGCCGCACGGCCGCACATTTTATCCCTCTTTTGGTTCTTCAAAACTTGGGAGGGATGGGTACAGGGGGCAATGGAAAGATGTTAGAGGGTGGACAGAGGGGGGGGGATTGTTGGGACATCGGGTGTGCGGCACTGCGGAGAGGGAACTGGGGCAATAATATATAATATATAAGTTTTTAGCTGGAGAATAATAATGATGTAGGCTGCTATGTTACTAGCATAGCAGCCTGTTTTGGGGGTGGGACTTTCACTTTAAAGGAGTATTCACATTGTGTTTTTGGCCTCCCTTGCTGGGATACGTTGGTAACCAGTCACAATCAGCGACCCACTTATCCCTGCATGGAGAACTGCAGGCCCCCCTTTTTTTAATGGCCAGTTCTTCGTGCAGGGATAAGTTGACATCTGATTCTGACTGGTTACCAACGTATCCCGGCAAGGGAGGCCAAAAACGCAATGTGAAAAAGCCCTGAGGATTTATTAGGAGGGCTCTTATAGATGGTGCTGGCTCTCTATAGGCGCTGTCATACGTAGCAGATTATACCTGCAAATAGAATCTGATTAAGCCTTGTAATGCTGCTAAATAAAGGGAAATGTAATACAGAATTGGTATGACGCAAAATAGGGTAGTTTTAAAATGGGGGGGGGGGGGGCCCAGACACTTAGACTGTATGGGGCCCCAAAATTCCTGATGGCGGCCCTGCTCCTACCATTGTGTTATAGAAGATATTACAGTAATAAACATCATTCCTTTGTTATGTATGTCACTTTTGTAAATTTGGAGAAAAACCTACTTTGAAGTCTTATGCCAGTGAGTCCCTGGGAGCAATGCTCGTGTGTCTCAAGGAGGATAGGTGATGTCATAGCAATAGGAAGATCAAGTCTCACTGTATAGGATGGTGCCAGAAGGAGATGTTAGGGGTGTGAGCGACAAGAGCAATGCTCCGACGACTAAAGGTCTACCCCAGTGTCTAAACTGCCTCATCTGATTTAGGGTCTAAAGTACAATTTCAAACAATGAGAAGGAAGACTAGGATGATGAGATCCAGCAAAAAAATTAGGTCGCTGCGCTTGCCAGAATTGTTCTCTATACATGTCCTAAATTACACTACGCGTTTCGGGGATCAATCCCTTTTTCAAGTACATATGTGGAGTATAATAGCAGTACAATACACTCTCAAGTTATAACTAACAAGGAGAACCCTCCAAGGGGAAGGGGCTTAGCACAAATTCAAAATATATACCGATTTGACTATATAATCTAGCAATAGCTAGAGCCTGGAAAAGGAGCCATATCGCTGGAGATACCATTATGATTAAGCTTTTTCTAAACCGCTCCTCCTCATATGTTATCTATGTCTTGGAGTTCCCGTGTAGCCTCCGTGTAGGTGGAATGATCAGAACATTCAAAGAATATTCTGATAAGTTGAATGGCTACTTAAAGTCTATAGATACATACGTGACTTGCACATTAGAGTTGTAGCTTCGAAGGCTTTTACTTTGACTCCTATAGATGAAATATTCACTAGATCAAACAATCGGTTGGAGGCTTTGAAGAAAAGAGAAATGCGATGGATCTATAAATGAAATACATTCACCCCAGGAGGGCTAAGGATCTAAGAGAAAGAGAGATCAGGATTTAAGAAAATATCATTAATTGACCCTTTATAAATAGTATCAAGGGCATTCGCTTCAACAGTACAGCCCATTACTCTTTCCTATGGTTTGTGCGAGTGGGCGCAGTAGATTTCGGTTTGATGATTTCAATTCATATGATTTTTTTTTTATATTTAAACCAATATATATATATGGATATAATTAAATATATTAATCCTTGTCCCCCGATCCAACCAATTTAATATATCACAGTTTGTTGTCCTCATGTTTTAACCCATTATAGGTGTCCAATACCTTCTTTTATGATCCATCCCCCGTAGCCACTAATACCATCCGACATTATTGTGTTTTCATTCTTTGCCACCTTTATCCCTGTTCCTGCAGCTGAGCCACTCGACTGTGTTAGTTTACACTGAGCATGTGATGCGTGGCTATTACAGGTCCATAGTTGCGCATGCGCAATGATTTCAGCAACTTGCTAATGAGTAGTTCGACTTGTTTGAAGCTTTGGTGTGCCATTTCAGTGCTCATGTGTAGTATTATAACCCCGGGTTTGTAAATACAGGGTGTCCCAAAAAAATGTATACACATTTTAGCAGCTGATAACTCAATTATTTATTCTTTCTTTACAGACTGAACCCATTAAACCGAGTGATGACATACTGTACAGACTTGAATTTGAAGAAAGGAAATTTATTCTAAAATGCTACTGGAAGTATGAAAACGCAGTAGAAGTGCAAAGACAATTTAGGAGGGAGTTTAACAAAGAACCACCTACATGAGTTACCATCACTGGAATTAGAGATAAGTTTGAAGCTGATAGAAATGTTCAGGACGTCCATAAGAAGCGTTCCGGAAGACCATGTACCTCAAGAACCCCCATAAAAGAAGAAAGATGGGGCACCTCCACACTACCATGTGTTATTCTCAGGTCCCCAGTAGGTGCAATTGTGTCTGTTAATCGAACCATTTAATTTGGCCTCACAATCTTTGTGGGAAAGTGTGCATCTTCGTTACATCGTTCCAAGTACCACTGGCAATACTGTACTCTTCGGTCTGGATCATTGTCATTAAGAGCATGGACTAATCTTGGAATGTAACTTCTCCACTGACAACGTTTCATGATGCGATGAACTGATGAGTTTGAAATCCCTACCTCACGACTAGCTTGCTGCAAAGACTTTCTTGGACTGCGTTGAAACGTTTCCAGTAATTTTCTTCTTTTATGGGGCTTGTCGAGGTGCGTGGTCTTCCGGAACGCTTCTTATGGATGTCCTGAACATTTCAATCAGCTTCAAACTTATCTCTAATTCGAGTGATGGTAACTCGTGTAGTTGGTTCTTTGTTAAACTCCCTCCTAAATTGTCTTTGCACTTCTACTGCGTTTTCATACTTCCAGTAGCATTTTAGAATAAATTTCCTTTCTTCAAAGTCAAGTCTGTATGCCATCACTCGGTTTAATGGGTTCAGTCTGTAAAGAAAGAATAAATAATTGAGTTATCAACTGCTAAAATGTGTATACATTTTTTGGGGGCACCCTGTA
The DNA here is from genome assembly GCF_031893055.1 of Leptodactylus fuscus. Taxonomy (NCBI): domain Eukaryota; kingdom Metazoa; phylum Chordata; class Amphibia; order Anura; family Leptodactylidae; genus Leptodactylus; species Leptodactylus fuscus. The sequence continues at coordinate 247,530,222 of NC_134266.1, forward strand.
TATATTCATATATAGAGTTCTCCTTTTAGAGTGTATTATACTGCTGTTATATTCCACTTATACAATTGAAAAAGGGGTTGATCCCCAAAACGCATAGTGTGATTTGTGGACATAAATAAAGACCATTCTGGTAAGTGGGGAAGCTTTATTTTATTGCTGCAATTTTATCATCTGTTATTCCTTCTGTTATCTCACACGTCTGAAGAATGATGGTTTGAGGTTTTGCTTCTACCCTGTTTTAACCACTTTGGATTCATAGTTACATAGTTACACAGTAGATGAGGTTGGATAAAGACATTAGTCCATCAAGTCCAACCTATAACCCTACAATCCCTATATGACGTCAAAAGTTGTTGTAGCCACATCTAGGCCACCATTGCTGTGAGAGTGCACTCTTTTCCCCTAGATCACTCTGTCACATAAAAATACCTTCAATACGGTTACGGTTGTACACTATGTGTTGCTCAGTGTGGGTTTTTTTGTGTAGAGCATCTAATATAACAGCGAGATGTAATACGGCGATGGCAGTTGAGTATGTTTGGGATTTGGAGAGATAGACTTGCTTTAAGGAATTTCCTAATATATTTCTAAATAACTGGAACAGCAAAGCTTTACTTTAGTATATTGTCTGGTTTATTGCATTGAAATAATTTTTTTTTAAATTTTTACTGAAACCATAAAAATGACTGACTGAAATGTCATAACATTGTATAGAATCATATGGCGATGCATTCTGTCAGTTCAAAAGGAATCTCAGAAGCAAATAACCATGATATGTGACATATAACGCAGCTTTATGGATGTAGTCTGCCCTTGAAGCAATGTTTTTAGGTAAACATATGTTGCATACGGAGACACGTAGCGCGCCTATGGCTTTGTAGCACTATATACAGTAATTTCTGAGTACACAGCTCTGCTGTGTGTAACACCTTAGTAACATTTAGTGTTGGGCGAAACGACTCACAATGAGCTTGATTCATACCAAATACTACAAATTGTTCATTTTTTACAGAAACAGAACAATTTGGGATTGGTCTCAGGCGAACTAAAATGGCAGTAACATGATTTGTGGCATATTATTATACTCTGGGATTTCTTCAGGGCTAAGGAAGGCGTAACAATACAGAACATTGATACTTACTTTCGCTCACCTCTTTTGGGCCTCTTTGCGGCATACAGCAATCTGATTCTTCCAACTCTTCTGTGACAACACGCACCAAGGGGTTGGTGCTGAGGCCTGGGATTGGGACACCGTGGTGACATGGGCATACCGAGAGTCATGATGTCTCAAATGAGTGTCATGACCCTGAGCGAGTGACATCTCAGAAAAGCGGCAGACGTCGAGTTAGCGCAAGGAGGAAGAAGCAGATCTCCAGACACCACGAGAAGGCCTGAAAGAGGTGAGGGAACGTTAGTATCAATTATTTTTTTTAACTTTTACACCTTCCTTCGGCCTACTCTTATTATACTCTGAGGCCTGAAGAGACCCCAGAGTATGATAATTTCATGTCCAGTTCTATCTAAACAAGTTCGGACTGAACTAGAGAATCGCTTTGTCTGGACACTGCACAAAACTAATTTTCAGAGGTTTACCCTTCCTACCTGGCATTCCTATTGTATAAGGTCTTCTACCTCTTCCCAAGATGTCGCCGCATTGAGTGGCTGCCTCGATACAGAGCTCCAAGCTGAGAGCAACCTTTATCTTCCTTTTCACTCTTTTTGTCTGTATCTTCAAGAATCCTCTAAACAAGCAAACTAGCACTATGAATTAGCAGCTATAAATCGAATGGAAGACCCTGTGGAGTATTTTTTTTTCCTTTTGTTTCTATTGTTAAAGCATGGACAAGACTCAAGACCTGGAGTTTCCTGTGTGCACATGTGCCTGTTACCATCCCCCCAGGAGCTAAGGACAGCATGGTCACCATGCAACATGGAGGAGAAACCTGCATGGAAGTGTGGACTTCTTCTTTTCAAGGAGATGATTTTTGGAGCCTATTGCTGATATGTGAAGATGCCTACAGCTGACTGGTATTTCTTTCTTTTACTGTGGGACTCTGTTACAGCCTGGGAACCTACCATCACCCACCTACCCCATGTGTTTATGGAAGCTTGGCAAGAGAGCAGCACCCTGTCTACCTGGATGGCTTCAGACTTCTTTGGGCAGTAAAACACAGTGGTAAGAAGAAAGGAGGAGGAGGAGGGCTTGTGATGAAGGACATTTGGGACATTTTTTGTGGTTAATGGTCAATAGTGCTGATGCAAGATACCGAACTATCAGCTGTGAGCAGGAGATCTCACAACCAATCCAAAGGAACTGCCACGTGTTATCATGATAGCTGCCTATGTCCCCACCTCTGTAAAAAGTTTCTGCTTATTATATCTACATGCTGTGACCCCCCTCCTCATGTCCTCCAACCACGGTCGGGCTGTATTATTAACATCACTCCGCACAGAGAACTAAATGATCCTGCAGTGTGTCTGTGTTTCTTTCTTTTTAGTTGCTATGATTCCTAGGATTTCTCTATCTGCTATGTGCTTGTATGTGTTTCTCTCTTGTTATATACTACTGTACCATCTATGAAACTGTAGCACTGACATTTCCCCATTGTGGGACTATTAAAGGATTATCTTATCTTATCTAATCTACCTGTATGCCAACGCAATAGAATAATTTGTAGCCTACAAGCATGTTTTCTATTGCTTAATTTTTATGATACTTCTATTCTTTATTTAATAACTGCAAAATAGTTAAATATTAATAGAAGACTGAAAATAAATGATACATAATGAACATCCTAATCTTATAATGAGGAAATGGAGAAGCTCAGGAACTGTGTAATGAATTTATGCAGTGAACTGATGGAGTCTTTTATAGTATTATCATCCCAAACAGAATAGAAATGTGAATGACACAACTGTGTGTTAATTAATTCTACTAGTTAGTTGGATCTTCCAATTCATATAGGGTAATGAATTTTGGAAAATAAAAATGCTGCTGCAAATTAGCAGGATTTATGAAGTCAGATCCCTTAAAAGTCAGATGTCTTTATACAGTCACATCCCCTACTATTCAGATGTCCTTATACAGTCAGATCCCCTAAATGTAGGTGGGTTTATGGCTATAGCTGCATATTTAAAGTATATCTTCAATTCGAAAATGCCCTCTCATACGTGAAAAGTAAATTTAAATATAAGGAACTTTGCATTACATCTTATTGAATAAATATGTTTCCTTCTCCACTTATAAGGCTGCTCTCTAAGATAGTTGGGAAGGGATAGCTAGGGAGACAGGGAGGGTGTGTGAGAGAGGGAAAGGGAGGTAGTGTGAGAGCCTACAACTACTATGATACATTACACTAGCTAAGACAGCAAGAAGATACACCATGTGAACAAATGCAGAGGATGCCAGGAACATCCAGAGAAACCCAGAAATCACTCAAAACACTGCTGAAAGTATTTGGGTGCACTTATTCACTCATGAATAGCACTAACAGACCTTTTTTGACCTTTTTTTGCCCGGAAAATCCCTTTAAACTTTGCTACCTTTGTATATTATTCAATATTGGACATTCTTTTGTAAAATCTGATTTTCAGTATATGCAGATGTAGTTACCTTCAACCCAAATCTGATAACTCGAAGTGGGGCCACACGGTGGCTCAGTGGTTAGCACTGCAGCCTTGCAGCGCTGGGGTCCTTGTGTTCAAATCCCACCAAGGGCAAAAAAAACATCAGCAAGGAGTTTGTATGTTCTCCCATGTTTGCATGGATTTCCATCCTGTATTCCAAAAAAGACATACTGATAGGGGAAAAAAATGTACATTGTGAGCTCTATGTGGGGCTCACAATCTACATTCTAAAAAAAAAAAAAAAAAAAAAATCTGATAACTCGCTGCACTATGATAACACATAACAAATACAAAAAAAATTCACATTAAAGTCATCAACAACTGTTTACTTAACACATTAAAATTCAAGTTAAACTCAACAAGTTATATTTGTAATAGCAAAATTCCCTTGTTAGAGTTACAATGTGGCAAGTATTGAAGGGAGTCTATCATTGGCTAGATCACTTTTTAAATAATCACATTACTGAGCCTTTAGAAAGGCTATTCTAGGCATACCTGTCATTCATTGATCCTCGCAGCTGATTTGTAATTAACCCAGTTTTCTTGATATGAAAATTACTCTTCAGGGAGCACTGGGGGTGTTATCCCTGTTCCACGAGCACCGCTGCATCATCAGCCGCCTCTGTTTCTCACCACTGCTTTCTTTACAGACAATCCCTCCTTCTACACATCTTCACTGCTTCCTTCAGAGCAGCTAGTCACGTACAGCGGGATTAAAAACTTGCACATATGCTGTACCTGACTAGCTGCTCTGGAAACAGTGAAGAGGTATAGAAGGAGGGATTGTCTGCAAGGAAGGGGGCAATGAAAACCCGAAGCGGCTGATGACACAGGGGTGTTCGGGGAACAGGGATAACGTTTCCAGCGCTCCCTGAAGAGTAATTTGCATATCAGGAAAACTAGATTAATTAAAAAACGGCTGCGAGGATCAATGAATGACAGGTATGCCTAGAATAGCCTTTCAAAAGGCTCTGTAAAAGGTATGCTTATTTAAAAAACAATCTAGCCAATGATAGACTCCCTTTAAACACTGGGACTAAAACTGGCACATGAGCGTTTTCAATGACTGTCTTCATTTTTCCTGTGCTAGTAGAAGGTGCACCTAATTTTTGAGATGCATGCTTCCTCATAAATCAGGTGCACCCCTCTCCAGGGTCCACCACCTACACTGAAATCTACCTTAGCTAATACTTGATGTAGACCTCAAGCATAATTTACAGCAAATTGTCGCCACCTTTTCCTTTAAGTGAAAACGGCAAACTTAAAATTCAAACAATTTTTTACATTTTCTTGCAAAAACATGAATTGCATTAGAATTGCACCTTTTGTATGCCTTGTGCATAAGAAACTGGCATACAAGATGTGATAAATCTACTGCATGGACTTTTTTTTTTTTTTTTTTTTTTTTTTTTTTACGGCACAATGATAAAATGTTCTGCAGTCAACACTATTGTGAGCTCAGCAATGTACAGATGTATCCACACTAAACTGGTCATCAGTGTGGTGAAGATCCCAATTTGTCTTGTAACCGATTGAACATGTCAGGATACTTAGTATATATCACTCTGTGAAAAGTTGCCATGAAACCGCATTTTGTTGAGAAATGTTCCAAGAGGACGGGTAAAGGCGATGACAATGGCATAGATAAAGAGTACGCCGATAACCTATCTGCTCCTCTCTGACGTCAACATTATATTAACACAACTTTTACAATGACTATTTACATCTATGGCAGTTTGGATCAGCAAAATGTATCTCTGACTTGTATAGAAATATATAATAAAATTAATACCAAACTGTAGGGTATTTTAGATAAGAATAAGGGGAGACCTTTACTTTAAACTTTATCAAGCAAAGATAAACAGAAACAATTTTTTCCCTTTTCCGTCCCGCTTTTCATGGAGTGTTTTCCCCTGATAATTATACAGACATCCACAGGACGTATTATGAGCAGCTGTAAATACAGAAACAATCTCATCTATATTCTGACTGTGTTGCAGTCCGCTGTGTACTGCTCTAAGCGTCCTCTTTATCTCTCCAAACCTGACCTCTGCTTTCCCTAATCATTTTACTGGATCTTCTTATCATCCAAGAAAAAAAAAAAAAATCATTGCAGCATTGTGCAAATGTAAAACAATAATCAGAGATAATTCAGGATATATATATATATATATATATATATATATATATATATATATATATATATGCGCCAACATTCATTTGTCATTTGTTATTGATCTGTTTTATTTTTGATTTTTATTTACTTTTACTTTTATATTTTATTTTTTTAAGCTGTGACACAATAATGAACAAAAGCGATCACAATGTGCAATCTGTGGTTTATGAATGACTATTGGTAGAATTAGACAAGGACTATACAGTACAATATGTCATGTAATATTGCATCCCATAAAGCAATAACCCTGCAGAAAAATAATTCAAATGGTCACCTTGAAGTTGCAGACTGATCTACTATCTATGGTATAAAGCAGACCTGGGTAATGTACGGCCACATCCGGCCCTCTGACTGCTTCTATCCAGCCCGCATAACTAGTGGAAGGTTTTTCAAGGACCTGTGATGATGTCATCACAGCCTATCACCAGGATAGGCTATGACTCATTAGTGGGTGAAGTCACACGGGACTGTATGCTTCCTGCAAGCTGCTGGCTATGGGGACTGCTGGATAAGAAAGAGAGAAGAGGCAGCATGTGTGAGCATGGGGGGGGGGGGGGGGGGCGGGGGTTAAACTGAATGCACATGGAGGGAGAACATTAAACTAGGGGGCAGATGGAGGGTGACATTAAACTGGGGCAGCTGGAGGAGGATATTAAACCATGGGGGGGGGGATAGCTGGAAGGGGACATGTCTGCCTCTAGTTGCCCCCAGTTTAATGTCCCCCTCCAACTGCTCCAGTTTAATGTCCCCTCCAGTTTCTGCTAGTTTACACTGGGGCCCCAGGAGAAGGAAATAATACTGTGGGACATTTGGAGGAAAATGTTATAATGGGGGGTGGGGTGGTATAATGTTAGGGTGACTGTAGGAGGATTTTACTTTGTGGGGCACATGGAGAAATGATTGAGAATGGGCGGAGTCAGTGGAGAAGTGGGTGGAGCTAAATTTGCCACCAAGTGCATGGCCCTCTAGAACCATTACAATTTCTCATGTGGCCCCATGGGAAAATTAATTGCCCACCCCTGGTATAAAGCAACAGATACTAAACAGACTGATCTATAGTTTGATTGGAAAAGATCCCTCATGACTTTTAGAATTTTGTTAATTTAATAAGGACTTTTCACCACCTCCACCAACTTCAACTCTTCTCATCAGTAGGCAGTGCTCCCTATCAGGTACAGCTGGTCTTTTTTCTCTAGCCCACACCATTCCTGAACAATGCATAGAAAAGAGAAGAAATATTCAGCTCACCATATGGATTCAGATAAAACTCCTCAATCCTGGGAGACAGGAAAAACTGAATGGACTCAAACCAGCGATAGATGCAAGACTTCAATAAAAATCCGCTTCAACCAGGAGATGATCCAAAATTGACTTCAAAGTATTTGAATAAATCTTAACTTTTATTGTTGTCCAAGAAAAAATAAAAAGTTACATCGTAACTATAAAAGTTAGTCATGTCATAATCATGCTAAGTGTTTCAGTACAAACATGTACCTTACTCATGGCAATGAGTAAAATATTATTGCATCTACAAACTGCATAAAAGGTTACATAAGGATACACGATAAGCATAATATCAAAAAATTAAAATATACATAATTGGAATAATATACAATAAAAATAAATGTGACAAATCATGGAATATAGTATAAAAAGTGATACAAAGTGCATATAGGGTGCATACACCCCTACAAGGTGCAGATAAGGTAAAATATCCATAAATATTATTAGTGATAGGCTAAAATACAAATATAAAAAAATATTAGTTATCCCAATCAAACATGACATCACATAAATATACAAGTGCGTATGACAGTGAATACAAGAATAATAATTAATAAGCACACAATAACATACAATAAGACATGATACCATGTAAATATACAAGTGCAAAGTGCTGGGGAAAAAAAATTAAAAAATTGAAAAAAATTGAAAAAAAAATTATATTGATCTTGAACAGCTCAATCATAGGCATAAAACTACTCTCCATATTTCCAAGAACCGGACACATAAGTAGATAGATAAACTGAAAGGAGAAACAATTAATTAAAATCACAAAAATTACAAAGAACGATAATATTAATATTAATATATCCAACCACCACAACACCAAATAAAAGTTACTGAAAACCCATGGCAATTCAGGAGAAGCAAACTAAAGTAATCATAAGAAAACACCAAAATTCATAAATTCATTTAGTCCTTTAGGAGATTGAGTACCAAGTGTCCAAATCCACTTTAGTTCCAACTGGGCAAGGCGAGATTTCAAATTGCCACCTCTCATTGATGGTATGAGGGTATCAACGCCACGGACCTTAAGGCCAGATGGATTGCAATTGTGATATATAGTGAAATGTCTCGCTACTGGCCTCAGGGAATTCACAAATTCACGATTAACCTCTTTGGCAGCTAAAATGTTGCGAACGTGTTCACATATGCGAACCTTAAGTTCCCGGGATGTTAGTCCAATATAAATAAGGGAACAGGAACAGGTTACGTAATAGATGACATAGTTCAGACAAAACACACAACAGGTCATCGGATACAGAGGCAGTATCCATATTATGTGAGCAACAAAGCACCCATATTATGTCAAACTGAAAAACATCCTTACTTATGACATTAGTTATTTATAGAGATTAAAATGTTGGCTAGGGTTACAGTTTGGATATGGGGAAAGAAAATTATATTAGAAATCTCACTGAGCGTCTCTGATCGGTTTTCCTGCCTGAAGGTTGTCATGCCAAAATCAGAAGTTGAGAAAGGATATTTAAGGCCTGTTCTCTATGTCCCAGGTGTCTGATATTAGTTAATTATTACTAAGTTGAGCTCCAGAACTGTTTATACGGAATGATTTTGCTTTCACTCTGACCTCTTGGATTAACCTTGGCCTGAATACATTTTCTCTTTTGATTTGACTCTCTTGTTTTGATCTGCTTAGTAAGTAGTACTGTGGGACTTGGTTTGTATTCAGATTGCAGAGAATCTATTTTTTGTACCAAGCTACTGGGGCAAAAACCAGCGTAAGTCCAATGAGTGGACTCTGGGGTCAAAGTTTGAAGTGCCTTAGATCTACCTCCTAGCGCACTGTGAGATTTAGGTTGTCTGTTCTACTGGTCTCTGGTATCAGTAATTTCCTGAATTTCTTGGGAATTGGTCCAGTGGCAATTCCTTAAGAAAGCCCCTGTTTAATTTGCATGGACGAAATTGGTTGGTGCATTTCTGTGATTTTGGCGTTTAACTAAAACCTGCACCTTTATATATAGACGTGTGTGGTATACATGAACTCCTCACATGTTACAGTATTTTGGAAAGTATATTTTGTCTTCAGAACGGCTTTGCTTGAATATTCACTTTAGTTGCAAATTTGAAATTTTGTGCAATTCTTGCTTGTAATCTCTGTTTACTGTAACGTTGCATGGAGGTGGTTGTATGCATGAGATATTAAAGGGGTTGTCCAGGCTAAAATGAATAACCCTTTTAACGTAAAAAAAAAAAAAAAAAAGCATATTCACCTGTCCCCGTTGCTCCGCTGTCTTCCCACATCTCTCAGTTCTCCTGCTCTCCGAGGTCTCTTCCGGCGTTGTGCTGAAGCTGCTGTTTGGCCTTATGTGACCACCATTTATTCATCTGTATATCCAACTCCTTCCATGTGCGTGTGCTATCCATACCCTCCAGAGGTTCCACCCTGGCTTTCTGCACTCCATGAGGTTTCTGTGACCTGTAATACGGATTGTAATCTCAAACTACATTAATTGTTGTGACTACTTCACAACAACTGAAGGTGAGAGGCCATCATTTGGTTCTAATATTATCTCTCATTTTCCATTACTGTATTACATGATGTGCCGCACAGCGTGTTGCCTTTCAACGCAATGAAAACATTGTATCATGAATATAATGAATCAGGCATGGATTTGTGAAGATTTTCACATACCCCTGGCTAATGCCTCTGAATAGAGGTCAAAAGTCCCCCTCTATCATGTTTCATTTACTGTATTGCTAATGCTGCTTGCTATTTCTATACAGCTACCACCACTGCCACCAATCAGCCAGACATGTCCTGCAGCCAGATCTATCACATTCCACTATAGCACACTGGTAGCATAAACAACCCCAAAATTATTTTGATTTCACATCTGCACTATGTTTTATAGATCAGTTCCTAGGAGTCCTGACAGTGTTCCACACTATGTGTTATAGATAGGTTCCTAGGAGCCCTGCCAGTGTTCTACACTATGTTTTATAGAAAGGTTCCTAGGAGTCCTGACAGTGTTCTACACTATGTTTTATAGAAAGGTTCCTAGGAGCCCTGACAGTGTTCTACACTATGTTTTATAGAAAGGTTCCTAGGAGTCCTGACAGTGTTCTACACTATGTCTTATAGATAGGTTCCTAGGAGCCCTGCCAGTGTTCTACACTATGTTTTATAGATAGGTTCCTAGGAGTCCTAACAGTGTTCCACACTATGTGTTATAGATAGGTTCCTAGGAGCCCTGCCAGTGTTCTACACTATGTTTTATAGATAGGTTCCTAGGAGCCCTGCCAGTGTTCTACACTATGTTTTATAGATAGGTTCCTAGGAGTCCTAACAGTGTTCTACACTATGTCTTATAGATAGGTTCCTAGGAGCCCAGACAGTGTTCTACACTATGTTTTATAGATAGGTTCCTAGGAGTCCTGACTGTATTCTACACTGTGATTTATAGATAGGCTCCTAGGAGCCCTAGAAGTGTTATACAATAATTAACAATATGTTTTCAGCCAATTTAAGTTATGATTTTTACCAAACTTGTTTGACCTGAAACAAATCTGGGACCTGAGCCTGCAAACCCGAAGCAAAACAAATCTTGAGAGGTTCTCCCATCTCTAGTGAGTACATGCTTTACATTTTAACTTTATTTATGAGAACCCAGAGAACTTGTCTGGAAAAGCAGAAATGTAGAACAATAAAATGCAGATTAGTAAAGCACATTTTACATATTAACAAAATCCCTTTACTGAGTATATAGCTTTGGTTAATAAAATTAATTTGATTTTGACTTTCTTTAATATGCAAATTGTACCCAGACTGGCAATAAATGCTATAATATGAAGTAAAGCCACAAAATACAAAAATTAGCTGGCTCAGGGTCTGACAGTCGTTTAGGTGTTACCTGCTTAACTCAGTGGAATATTAATGAAAGTAAGGAGAACATTCTGATTGACATAGTCTAGCTAATTGCTACCCAGTTGTGTCCTGCCTGACCTTACAAGGGCTATCTGAAAAATAATGTTCTATTTTTTTGGCAGGATAGACAAATCTTGCAGTGGCACTAACATGATATAAAAATTTGATAAAACTTAGGTCATTGTTCATCTTTGGACATATTTTTCTTTCTTTCAAATTGGTCTTAAGTTCTGAGTTGTTTGACCTATATTAATATAGTTATATGTTATATTTAATATTGCTTTAGTGTATGGCATTTAGAGCTATGGTTTTGGTCACCTCGGGTACCATTACATTAGAAATGTGGGTGTGGATGTCGATTTGCTCTGCTCCACTGACATATTTATCTAGTCCCCACCATTCCCCAGCAATCAGTGCAGGTAGTTTGGGCGTCTACTATGATAATGAGACTCTGTGCTGTCAAGTGGCAAGGGCAGTAATTCTGAGCTCTGTCCATTTGAAAATTTAGAGCTTAATGGAGTTGTCCAGAATTTTTTTTTTTTTCTGGAGGTCAGGGAAGGTGAAGAATAAAAAATACCCCATACTTACTTGTCCCCACTGCTCCAATATTCCAACTGCTGGTCCAACAGCGCTCATAAACGTGTTCTGGTGGAAGTCCTCCAATCAGTGGCTTAAGGAAGGGAACATTACTTGCATACATCACATGACGCTCATACACATGTCACCCCTGTTACATTTCGGAATCTTTCCTTAGGCCACTGAATGTCTTTAGAGGTCACATGCTGCTAGGACTTCGGCCTGGTACATCGGGCACTTGGGACAAATATGTTTTTTTTTTGTTTTACTTTTCTTGGCCTCCAGGAAAACTGTATTTCCTCGACAGCTATATTAATTCTCGTTTCGAATAGTAAGGACTGTACCAAAAATTCCAACTGGACTGGGACACAGCATCTATTAAAGGATGCGAAGATCTGGAATTGGTGGAGGTGGTGAAAGATCCTTCTTAACCCCTTCTTGACACCCACCATGTTAGTATGGTGTATGTTGGGTCTTTAATAGAGATGTGCATACCTCTAAAGATTAATTTGATCCCATGTTTAGACAAAGGGTTAGTTTCAGATCAATATTCAATTCAGGCACTCGATAACATACAGTCCTATGAAAAAGTTTGGGCACCCCTATTAATCTTAATCATTTTTAGTTCTAAATATTTTGGTATTTGCAACAGCCATTTCAGTTTGATATATCTAATAACTGATGGACACAGTAATATTTCAGGATTGAAATGAGGTTTATTGTACTAAGAGAAAATGTGCAATATGCATTAAACCAAAATTTGAACGGTGCAAAAATATGGGCACCTCAACAGAAAAGTGACATTAATATTTAGTAGATCCTCCTTTTGCAAAGATAACAGCCTCTAGTCGCTTCCTGTAGCTTTTAATCAGTTCCTGGATCCTGGATAAAGGTATTTTGGACAAACAATTCAAGTTCAGTTAAGTTAGATGGTCGCCGAGCATGGACAGCCCACTTCAAATCATTCCACAGATGTTCAATGATATTCAGGTCTGGGGACTGGGATGGCCATTCCAGAACATTGTAATTGTTCCTCTGCATGAATGCCTGAGGATTTGGAGCGGTGTTTTGGATCATTGTCTTGCTGAAATATCCATCCCCGGCGTAACTTCAACTTCGTCACTGATTCTTGAACATTATTCTCAAGAATCTGCTGATACTGAGTGGAATCCATGCGACTCTCAACTTTAACAAGATTCCCGATGCCGGCATTGGCCACACAGCCCCAAAGCATGATGGAACCTCCACCAAATTTTACAGTGGGTAGCATGTGTTTTTCTTGGAATGCTGTTTCTTTTTGGACGCCATGCATAACGCCTTTTTTTATAACCAAACAACTCAATTTTTGTTTCCAAAATGAAGCTGCCTTGTCCAAATGTGCTTTTTCATACCTCAGGCAACTCTATTTGTGGCGTACGTGCAGAAACGGCTTCTTTCTCATCACTCTCCCATACAGCTTCTATTTGTGCAAAGTGCGCTGTATAGTTGACCGATGCACAGTGACACCATCTGCAGCAAGATGATGCTGCAGCTCTTTGGAGGTGGTCTGTGAATTGTCCTTGACTGTTCTCACCATTCTTCTTCTCTGCCTTTCTGATATTTTTCTTGGCCTGCCACTTCTGGGCTTAACAAGAACTGTCCCTGTGGTCTTCCATTTCCTTACTATGTTCCTCACAGTGGAAACTGACAGGTTAAATCTCTGAGACAACTTTTTGTATCCTTCCCCTGAACAACTATGTTGAACAATCTTTGTTTTCAGATCATTTGAGAGTTGTTTTGAGTAGCCCATGATGCCACTCTTCAGAGGAGATTCAAATAGGAGATCAACTTGCAATTGGCCACCTTAAATACCTTTTCTTATGATTGGATACATCTGGCTATGAAGTTCAAAGCTCACTGAGGTTACAAAACCAATTTTGTGCTTCAGTAAGTCAGTAAAAAGTAGTTAGGGGAATTCAAATCAATAAAATGATAAGGGTGCCCATACTTTTGCACCGGTAAAATTTTGGTTTAATGCATATAGCACATTTTCTGTTAGTACAATAAACCTCATTTCAATCCTGAAATATTACTGTGTCCATCAGTTATTAGATATATCAAACTGAAATGGCTGTTGCAAACACCAAAATATTTAGAACAAAAAATGATTAAGATTAATAGGGGTGCCCAAACTTTTTCATAGGACTGTAGCTTTGGGCGAATACTTTGTTCTCAAACGTCAATGTTATGTAATCATACATCAAAGAAGTGCAATCCAATAAAATGTAAATGTTTTCGGCCCATCAGTTTTTTGGAAAATAATACAGTTTAGGGGTAACTAATGTATGCATGAAGTTATTCAATCATACTAATATTATAAGTGTGAAAGTTTGTGTGTTTGGATGTTTGTGAGTTTGGATGTTTGTTCCTCAATCACGCTAAAACGCCTGGACGGATTTGCGTGCAATTTTCCACAAACATAGTTTTCCCTTAGGATTGAGTCACAGGCTGCTTTTGGTGCCACTAAACAACATGGCTTCCTAGCAGGAGACTCACAAAAGCAGGACTCCTAGCCCCAGCTATAGACTCACACACACTGCCTGGCATTTCCTGCCTCAGCCTGCCTGCACACTCCTTACTGTCACCTCAGCAGTAGCCCTCACTCTACTCACTCACATTTACATATAGCTTTCCACTATATAACAGATCACATTGTCTGTATCACTACACAATACAACACATCACATTGTCTGTATCACTACATACACAATACAACACATCACATTGTCTGTATCACTACATACACAATACAACGCATCACATTGTCTGTATCACTACATACACAATACAACGCATCACATTGTCTGTATCACTACATACACAATACAACACATCACACTGTCTGTATCACTACATACACAATACAACACATCACATTGTCTGTATCACTACATACACAATACAACACATCACATTGTCTGTATCACTACATACACAATACAACACATCACATTGTCTGTATAACTACATACACAATACAACACATCACATCACATTTGCTAGCCCACCAAACTTTTTAAAGCACTTTTACAGTTTCACACGTCTGTGTCCGCCCAATTCTCAAATCACCGCAGAAGAAGTCGCGGGTAAAAGCTAGTATAAACTAAAGCAAAAGAAAAAAACCCCGCCTCATTTTCTCTACATGTTATATAGCCCCATACTCCAAACACAATAACATTCAGTGAGAGATAGGAACAGCTCTCAGTACAGAAGTAAGGGAAAGAGTGAAAAATGCAGGATAATGCACAATACTGCCAGAAAATCTAAAGTTGTCTCAAAGTTTAGTTACTCTTTAAGGCCATACTCCAACAGCAGATATTTTGGGATAGCCTCAGAATATTACGTATTATTACCTGTTACCTAAAATTACCTATTAAAACCCATATCTTTAAAAAATGTCATATTTACCTGATATTTGGCAAAGCAATGGTTCACTGCAGGATGTAGACAGGCCTGATTGGTATATGGTAGAGACTGCGCTGGTACAAAATACTGATAAAGCATTCATTCACACACTTAAAATTGATGAAGGCGCGGATGCCTAGTAGAGATAAGCATATACCGGTTTATTATACACCCACATTTTTAAAAAGTTTCAGATTCTACCCAAACCTGAAACTTGAGAGATTCATTACCCATGATTAGAGATGAGCGAACACTGTTCGGATCAGCCGATCCGAACAGCACGCTCCCATAGAAATGAATGGAAGCACCTTCCATTCGTTTCTATGGGAGCGTGCTGTGAGCGTGCTGTTCGGAACGGCTGTTCCGAACAGTGTTCGCTCATCTCTACCCATGATGCTTTTCCTTAAAACGGCATTACGTTGACCCATGTGACCATTGAGGTAGGGGCACGTGATGTCACTCAGGAGGGCAGAAGTGGATTTGGAAGGTGGATGCCCAGTAGAGCTGAAAGTAGGTGAGCATTAGTGGACGAATATAGATGAAGCTCATGAATATTCAAGAAAAGAATCTCCAAAGGTTTGCCCATCTCTAATGCTTAGTATTCCAAATGCACACAGATAATAATAATAATAAAAAATATTATTTATATAGCACCAACATATTCCGCAGCGCCGTACAATTTGTAGGGTTCAAATACAGACAAAAAAGACACGTTACAAAGAAAATCATTTCACACAATGGGACTGAGGGCCCTGCTCACAGGAGCTTACCTCTATGAGGTAGAGGGGGTGACACAAGAGGTAGCAGGGGTGGCATTGCTTATACAGAGGTCAGACAATTTTGTAATAGAGGTGACTGTCATTACACAAACATAAAACTTTATGAGCCATCACCAGTCATGTCCTTTAACATGTGGATGGAGCTTGGACATATAAAGTTAGCCTGAAATGGCATCATATCCTGTGGGCAGGGCTGGCGTTAGGGGAGGCAAACTGGGCAATTGCCCAGGGCCCCAGCCCTTGCAGGAGCCCCCTGTCGGTGTCTTTTAAAATAGGGAAAGTATATGTCGCAAGGACACTGTGTAGCTGCAGCATCGGCTAATAGCAGCCAGCGCAGGAGCTGCCACTATGATAGAGGAAGCTCCACTCAGCGCTCAGGAGGCTTCACCCCCCCCCCTTCTCTGGCTGCCCACCAATGAGAGGCCTAACGAGAGCCCAGGAGGCGGGGCTTATCCCTATACAGAAGATGGACCTTGCCGAGCTCCAGCCATTACATCCTGCACAGAAGAGAAGGAGGAAAGGAGAGCTCATCAAAGTGAAAGTAAAAAAAGAAACCACCAGGTACATGAGGTTACTCTGCCTAGTAATGTCAGGCATTTGAGGTTATTAATTTAGTTTTAGTAACTCCATGTGCCTCACATTAATGGCAATTAACCCCATCATGTCCCTCACATTAACCCTTTTATGCTTCACATAAGGGTTACTGATGTGTGAGATACCTGTATATGGGAGTACTAATAATGAACATACCTAATTATTACCTTCATGTCTCTCACATATCAGTAACTCTTATGTGAAGCATACAAGGGTTAATGTGAGGGACATGATGGGGTTAACTGCTATTACTATGAGGCACATGGAGTTAATAAACTGTAATGTACATGACCAGACTTTTTATCCTCAATTGTGGATAAAATTATGGACTATTATATTTCAATGGTCCAATATGTACGACCATTGTTTTGCGGCCGTGTGGGGTGGCCAAGTTGAAGAACTGCAAGTTATGGAGCAGGTCCCATAGCTGTCCTATAGCTGTCATATACCTAGACCGTTCATGTCCTCAGAGATGGTTGGTATTATATACCACTAGAAAGATGCAGTGCACTGAATTCACTGCACTGCCAGCTGTCACGGTATGTGCCCCTGTGCTGGAGATATTGGTGCTATTAATTTCAGCAGCAATATCTTTCCACTGTCAGAAGAGTGGGTCTTATAGCTCAGCGTCATTCCTGGGCTGTGAGGATCGCCCTACTGACTGTATTCTTCCATAGCCATGTACTGTCAGAGGGGCAGTGATGCCGCTAGACTAGAAGGCTCACCTTTCCAACTAACTGCACTAATAGAAGCCCTTGCACCGCATAGGGAAAAGGGCCATGACTGCTGCGATGGGGGTTGCTAAGAGACCTAGTTTGAATTCCTCTCCGCCCTATGTTTTGGTGAGGTCACATATTTATAAATATTGGGTCTTTATATTATTTAGGGGGCACGTGGGTCTGGCACTTACCCTCCGTCAGTCGGATGAGAGGAAACTGCGTCCCAGAACCCAGCTTTCATGGCAGACCTGGAACAGCTAATTTTCGCCGAGGTGCAGGCTGGTGGCAGCAGATGGCTTCAGGAGATCATCCAGAGGGCTTCTGCTCATCTTCCTCCCCCTGAAGATTTGGAATCCAGTGCTGTCTCCCGTTCATCTCGCAGGCCGCAGCGGCGGGTGCGGCGGCCTGTCCGTCTCAGTCCCAGCCCCCCGGCGCGTGGAGGTAAGCGGTGTGCGCCGTCGGGGGCTGTGGCTGGGGTGGGGGATCCAGCTCCAGCCGTGCCCAGCGTATGGCTCCCCCCAGGCTGCAGGCGCGGCCTTCCTCTTCACCCGGCAGCCGCCCAGTGGCTTGCCGGAGACGGCTGCAGCGCTGCCTCCCGCCGGAGCGGGAGGTGAAGCTCCGCCCACCGCTGGGCCGGAGCCTGGCGGTGGTGAAAAGGATCGTGGCCGGCAGGATCCTTCCAGGCCGCAGGAGCGGCCTTCCTTACTACCTGGCAGCCGGTCCGCGGCTTGCCGGAGACGGCCTAGCAGGCCTGCTGCGCGGCCTCCCGCTGGAGCGGGAGGCGAAGCCCCGCCCACCACTAGGCTGGAGCCTGGTGGTGGTGAAGTACATGCTGCCGGAGGCCCCATCGTGCGGCCTCAGACTCCGGGGGCCGGATCACAGGTTGGAATAGGTGCCGGGTCCGGGCCCCCGGCTAGGCCGGATCCTGCTTCCATCACCGGCCTCATCCAAGATGGCGCCCGGCTCCTTCACACCAAGCCTCCAGTGGGCGGGCCTCTCGCAGGAGCGGGAGGTGAAGCCCCGCCAATGACCCGGCCGGGTCCCGCCCACAATTATGGCCACCGCCATGACGATGCCGGACAGACGCCTGGGATCACCGTGCCCTCCGCCGCTGCTGGGGGTGAAGACACTGAATCGGGTGAGCTGTATTTACCCGGGGTTGGGGTCTTAGATGTCCTGTCCTCGGCGGGGGATGGTGGGCTTCTGGCAGGGCCAGGGGGGGGCGGGGCAAATTTTATGTATGGGTCAGACCCTGGGAGCCTGGATATTGTCCCTCCCACCCCTCCCCCTCTCTCTCCTGCCCCGTTGGTTTCCCTCCTACCCCAAGTACACCACTCCCTAAGACAGGCTATGGCACCGGGGGGAGCTTCCGTAACGGTGGGGCGTACACATGCCCACTCTGCTGTGGTTTCTAACCGCCCACACGTTTCGGGGGCTGCTGAACGGTACCCTCAGTCCCCAAGGTCAGAGGTCACCCGGGTCAGGTCCTCCAGCAGACGAAGATATCGGGATGCTTATAGGGGAGCTTCAGGAAGGCATGATTCAGCCAGGTCTTCTCAAAGATCGCATTCACATGCTTCCCCCTGTTCCTCTTTCTCATCAGGTTCCACGGCATATTACCATCATGATCGGCGCCGTAGAGACGTTAGTCGCCATCGTTGCCGCAGTCGTCATCGCTGCCGTAGCCGCCGCAGCGGTAGAACATCTCCCTCCAGATCTCCCAGCCGACGCTCCCATGGACATGGGAGACAGCGTTCCAGGGCACCTTCCCGCCACTCGCAGCACACTGCTCCTCGCCACCCGCAGTCACCTCGATCCTCACCGCCTGCGACAGCCGCTCTACAGCCCACGCCTGGACCAAGCACGCCTGGACCGGTCACGGGGACCAAATCTGACGGTGAGTTGCCTTGTCTCCCGGCTTGGTTGACCCTTGCCAACCCGGCTCCAGGTGAAGACCTTGCATCCTTCTTGAGACGTACTTTAGCGACTGTTGAGAATTCCGCTTCTGATAGGTTCTCGGGGGATGGCGTTGGCGGGCCTATGCCTTCGCCGGCGTGCCACCCCCCGGGTTTAACATTTAAAGATTCTATTTTTTGTGGGGTTTCCCCTCTCGGTACTCATGTACCGGCGGAAACCCGGGAAAAAATAGTTAACGGAGAGTATGTGGACATTTGGTCCCTCCTGTCCACTGACCATTCGACGGTGGACAAAGAGCGGACTTTTGAGAGGGGTTCAGATAGGAAGCCGAAGGTCGCTAAGACCTTCGGTAATTGGCTTCAGGCCTTTGCGGTTTTTGCTCACATTTTATGCCAGCATTCCCCCGCCAAAGGCCCTGAACTATTCGTCTATCTGGACACCATCCATGGCGCCAGCAAGCTGCACGGTGGTGCGGCATGGTGGCGCTATGATGAGGAATTCAGGCGTCGCTTAGCTTTGACCCCGGCGGTTGGCTGGGCGTCAAAGGCTCTGGACGTCTGGGTGCAACTCATCTTGTCCCAAAAATCGCAGAATCCCTTTCAAGCAGGCGCCGGAGGTTCCACCTCCGGTCAGACCTCCCTGCCCCACAAGCCAACAGGATCCTGTTGGCTGTTTAACGAAGGGCATTGTAGATTCTTTAACTCCTGCAGATTCCGGCATGATTGCTCGATCTGCGGGGGTAATCACGCGGCCCTTAGGTGTTCGCGTCAGGGAAAACAGGTATCCAAAGTGGGTACTGCCGGCTCCGGAGAGAACTCCGGTGAGAGGTCTAGTTCTGCAGCAGTGGCTAAGCCTCTACCCGCGGAAGCGGGAGGCAAGACTGCTTGAGTCTGGGTTCCGGGTAGGCTTTGTCATCCCGTTTGAGAAGTCGCCGGTGTCCTCCTTTTCTGGTAACCTTCGTTCTGTTTTGGCTGACGAACCCCTGGCTTGGGACAAGGTGATGAAGGAAGTGTCTTTGCGCAGAATGGCGGGCCCATTTGACAAGCCCCCTTTTCTTAATTTGAGGGTTTCTCCTCTGGGCTTGGTCCCTAAGAGGGAACCTGGAAAATTCCGTCTCATTCATCACCTGTCCTATCCCAGGGGAGAATCGGTTAACGACGGTATTTCGAAGGAGGTGTCGGCGGTTTCTTACACGTCCTTTGACAAGGCGGTCGATCTTGTTCGGCGAGCGGGCGTCGGGGCCCTGTTGGCCAAATCCGACATCGAGTCCGCTTTCAGGTTACTTCCCATCCATCCTGATTGCCTTCACCTCCTTGGCTGTTCATTGCGCGAAAAGTTTTTCGTGGATATGTGCTTGCCAATGGGGTGTTCAATCTCCTGTTCGTTTTTTGAAATGTTTTCTTCCTTTTTGGAATGGGTTGTGCGTTTCGAAACTGGACATCACTCCATCTTGCATTATTTGGATGATTTCCTTTTCGTTGGGCCGCCCAATTCCCTGGTTTGCGAATTTTTGCTTTGTTCCTTCCGTAGTTTAATGGCGTCGTGTGGGTTCCCCCTCTCCGAGGAGAAAACGGTTGGTCCTGTGACCTGCCTTTCTTTCCTTGGGATCGAGATTGACTCAGTTGCCATGGTATTTCGTTTACCTGACGACAAATTGGATTGTCTGGTACGGGAGGTACAGGCTGCTGAACGTTCCAAGAAGGTGACCTTGCATCAAATGCAGGTGCTGTTAGGGCTATTGAATTTTGCATGCAAGGTCATTCCAATAGGTCGCACTTTTTGCCGGTGTCTGTCACTAGCCACTAAAGGGGTCTCCCAGTCGCACCATTTTATTCGAATTACCCGGTTGCTCCGGGAAGATTTACAGGTGTGGCAACAATTTTTGTCATCTTTTAACGGTAGAGTGGTTTGTCAGTCCGAATCGGTGTCCAGTGCCGACCTGGCTCTTTTTACGGATGCGGCCGGTAGCGACGGTTTCGGGGCAGTCCTGGGGTGCAAGTGGTGCAGGGCAGCCTGGCCCTCTTCGTGGGTTGACAGGGGTTTTGTGAAGAATTTAACTCTCCTCGAGTTGTTTCCCATCATTGTAGCGGTGGAATTGTGGGGACGGGACCTCAGCAATTGTCGCATATTGTTCTGGACTGATAACATGTCGGTCGTGCAGGCAGTGAACAGCTTATCCTCCTCTTCATTGGAGGTATTGGCCCTTCTTAGGCATTTGGTTCTTCGCTGCCTGCAGGCCAACATTTGGTTCCGCGCCCGGCATGTTCCGGGTGCACAAAATGCTATTGCTGACGCCCTGTCCCGTTCTAACTTGCAGCTGTTTCGTTCTTTGCACCCGTCGGCCGAGGCAGAGGGGACCCCGTGCCCGCCAGCATTATGGAGCTTGTTGGAGAGGATTTGACGTCCTTAGTACGGAAGTCGCTGGCCCCGTCTACTTGGCTGGGCCATACCAGAGCTTGGTAGGAATTCCTGAGACCCTCTGGCGGTTGTTTACCCGCGGAGGATTCCCCTTTGACCCCACTCGTCCTATCCTATTTAGTTGACCTTCGTGGTCGGGGGCTTTCCGCCGCAGCGGCGGCGCGTAAGCTTGCGGGGATAGCCTTCATGTTGAAACTCTTGGGTCGGGTTGACGTTACAAAAATTTTCATTGTCAAACAGGTTTTGAAGGGGTGGAAAAAAGAGACGGTTCGTAGGGATATGCGTCGTCCCGTCTTTTTTACTATGCTCACCAGTTTGTTGCAGATCCTCCCTCACATCTGTACTGATGGTGGGGAGGTTCTGCTGTTCAGGGTTGCCTTTTCGCTGGCTTTCTTCGGGGCCTTGCGTATTGGGGAACTACTTCCCTCCAGCGCATCCTCCGGGGGGGGGGGGGGGGTTAGCGAGTAGGGACGTCTTTCATTCTGACTCCGGGGTTCGTATTTGCTTGCGTCGATCGAAAACGGATATTTATGGCCAGGGATCCTGGGTTCCCATTCTTCCTACGGGTTCTACCTTTTGTCCGGTGCGCCTGGTTGGGGAATTTTTGCGGCGCCATTTCAGTCGCCCACCTTTTTGGTCCATGATTCGGGTTCGCCGCTTACGCGTTATCAGTTTTTTACGGTTTTTCGTTCGTCCCTGCGTTTTTTAGGATTCGACCCCAGCGAATTCGGGACTCACTCTTTCCGCATAGGTGCGGCCACAACAGCCGACCTTTGCGGTGTGCAGCCGGAGTCCATTAAAAAGTTGGGTAGGTGGAGGTCAAATTGCTTTCGCCGTTATATTAGGCCGGACTTACTCCTTTTGTGATTTTCTTGCGTTTTGTTTAATTTGTTCTTTTTTCACAGATACTTCCCCCGTTTCGGTTTGGATCCTAGGCCATTCCTACATATTTTGGGTGGAGCGTAGAGCGGCGGTTCGTCCTGGCGGCCTCACCCTTGGAATACCCAGTATTTCTGTAACCTGGGTGGGATTTAGAGGGCTTAAGTGGGTTAGAATTTTAGCTGAGGTGGCCAAGATTAGTCGGGTGGCCATGGGGCCGGTCATTCTAGTAATTCACGCAGGTGGGAATGACCTGGGCAAGGTAAAACTGGCCGATCTTATTTCGGTAATTCGTCAGGATTTTTCCTGATTTTTTGAGTTTTTTCCTAAGTTGATCCCTGTTTGGTCCGAGGTCGTTCCCAGGGCACGATGGCGAGGCGCTCGCTCGCATGCTGCGCTGGAGCGTTCTCGCAAAGTCCTTAATGTCCGAGTGGCTAAGCACGTTCTTTCCCTGGGGGGTGTTTCCGTTCGGCACTCCGAACTCGCGGGGGATAATAGGGATCTGCTCCTTCAGGATGGGGTTCATTTGAACCCCATCAGTTTGGACATTTTCTTGTCCGGTTTGCAGGACGGCCTACAGAAGGCCCTCCTGCTGGTTCGTGGGGTTGGTCAGAGCCAGCCGTAGTTGTGTTACGCTGTCTCCTCCATGGCAGGAGTGTCCACGAACCGTGGGCAGACGGACATTTAGGCAGGCCCCTGTCTACCAGCGGCCTGTATTTTCTGGAGGAAGACAGAGATGATCGGATTTGTCAAGTTAATTTTGGTTGTTATCTGAGTTAATAAAGCTGTGGCCAACCCACATAAACCACATAGATTTGTCCGGATCCTATTTTGGGGTTATTATGGGGCGGAGAAATATTATTGGGTTTTAAGGTATTTGCAGCAGTCTATCTCCATCATGAAAAATACCGGCAAAGTTGGCACAGTACTGAATTCAGTCGGCTTTCTAGCAGTATATAATACCGCACATCTCTGAGGACATGAAAGGTTTTCTTTAAAGTGATTCTACCATTAAAAATATTTTTTTTCTAGTTCACACATTGGAATAGCCTTAAGAAAGGCTATTTGTCTCCTACCTTTAGATGTCAGGAAGGGGAACATTAAAAACAGCTATTTGTGGATTGTATTACGAGGGCAGAGGAGAATCTGGTTTACTACTAATATGACAGTATTTAGTCCTGGTATAGCGGTCAGTGGCTGGCGTGACAGTATTTAGTCCTGGTATAGTGGTCAGCAGGTGATGTGACAGTATTTAGTTCTGGTATAGCTGTCAGTGGGTGACATGACAATATTTAGTCCTGGTATAGTGGTCAGAGGCTGATGTGACAGTATTTAGTCCTGGTATAGTGGTCAGAGGCTGATGTGACAGTATTTAGTCCTGGTATAGCGGTCAGCGGGTGATGTGACAGTATTTAGTCCTGGTGTATCAATCAGTGGGAGACGTGACAGGATTTAGTCCTGGTATAGAGGTCAGTGGGTGACGTGACAGTATTTAGTTCTCGTCTAGCTGTCAGTGGGTGACGTGACAGTATTTAGTCCTGGTATAGCTGTCAGCGGGTGATGTGACAGTATTTAGTCCTGGTATAGCGGTTAGTGGCTGACGTGACAGTATTTAGTCCTGGTATAGCAGTCAGTGGGTGACATGACAATATTTAGTCCTGGTATAGTGGTCAGTGGGTGATGTGACAGTATTTAGTCCTGGTATAGCGGTCAGCAGGTGATTTGACAGTATTTAGCCCTGGTATAGCAGTCAGTGGGTGACATGACAATATTTAGTCCTAGTGGTCAGAGGCTGATATGACAGTATTTAGTCCTGGTATAGAGGTTAGCGGTTGACGTGGCAGTATTTAGTTCTGGTATAGCGGTCCTATTTGATAACTCTGTATATATATATATAAATATTTTTTAGTGTGGGGAAGGGCATGTACCTTGTTGCTTCTGCACCTGATCTTTAAAGGTAAGGCACAGAAGCAACTAGTTTGCCTAGGCAAAAAACCCTTACAAATTTACATTGAGAACACCCCTGTAAGTACCAGTGATAGGCACTGTGGCACATTGAATTAACAGAATGTGACTATGTTGTGTGTACGAGTGGGGTATCACTTTTAATTTTGCCCAGAGCCCCATTTTGTCTAAAACCGGCCCTGCCTGTGGGGTAATGTGGAAGCTGGAACAATGAAGGGTTAATTTTAGGGATTCTAATTATGATACAGAAGGTTTTATATTAGGAATTGTGATAGGCCTGTCTGAAAAGATGTGTCTTTAGTTTGCGCTTGAAGCTGTAAACATTGGGATTTAATCTGATTGTCTGGGGTAGAACATTCCAGAGAAGTGCAGCAGCTCGGGAGAAGTCTTGTATACGAGCGTGGGAAGTTCTGATAATAGAGGATGTAAGTGTTAGGTCATTGAGTGAATGGAGAGCACGGGTTGGGCGGTAGACAGACACGAGGGAGAAGAAGTAGGGAGGTGCAGTATTATGGAGAGCCTTGTGGATGAGGGCGATAAGTTTATATTGTATTCTGTAATGAAAAAGAAGAAAGAAGCGGGGGGCACTCACACAGGTAAGTATCTTCTGGCACATGTGAGGCTTGAGAAAGTGCCTGTGCCTGGCGTGAAAAGGCTTTTGCCTTCGCCTTCATGTTATCTCTCCCTCCCTGAATGTTTTTACTCAAGTTCAGAATGAAGGACTAATTCTTTTAAACAAAGATACTTACCTTAGTGAGTGCCCCCCACTTCTTTCTTCTTGTTCATTGCATATTTACTGTTCTTCTTGGGATGTAGAGCACAACCCTGTAATGAGTATCTTAATTTGAAATCTCCTGTCATATTTTCGGCTTCCATTGGACAACCTATGTGAATTATGGCTCAATATAAGCAGTGGGGACACTTCTTTGCTTCTCTTCTGGACTTGTATTTGTATTCTGTAATGAATAGGCAGCCAATGCAGTAACGGGCACAGACCGGAGACATCACTGTAGTGTCTAGACTGATAGATGAGCCTGGACGCTGCATTCAGAATAGATTGTAGAGGGGAGAGTTTAGTGAGGGGAAGACCGATTAGTAAGGAGTTACAGTAGTCAAGGCGAGAATGAATCATAGAGACAATAAGTGTCTTTAGTGTATCTCTGGTAAGAAAAGGGCGTATTCTGGAGATGTTTTTGAGGTGGAGGTGATATGAGCGTGCGAGTGATGCAATATGAGGGGTGAAGGAAAGGTCTGAGTCAAACATGACCCCGAGGCAGTGGGCATACTGCCTAGGAGTTATAGTAAGGCCTGAGACTGCAATGGATATATCAGGGACAGATCTATTAGATGGTGGAAACAGTAGTAGTTCAGTCTTAGAGAGATTTAGTTTCAGATAGAGTGAGGACATGATATTTGAGAAAGCAGAGAAAGACAGTCACTGGTGTTCTGTATGAGTGCAGGGGTGATGTCCCGGGAAGATGTGTATAATTGCGTGTTATCAGCATAAAGATGGTACCTGAAGCCAAATCTGACGATGGTTTGTCCAATTGGGGCTGTGTAGAGAGAGAAGAGCAGGGGGCCTAGGACCGAGCCCTGAGGAACCCCAACGGCAAGGGAAAGAGGGGAAGAAACAGAGCCCGCAAATGATACACTGAAAGTGCGGTCTGAGAGATAAGAGGAGAACCAGGAGAGCGCAGTGTCATTGAGTCCAACTGAGCGGAGCGTAGTGAGGAGGAGATGATGGTCAACAGTGTCAAAAGCTGCAGAGAGGTCCAGAAGAATAAGAAGAGAGAAGTCACCATTGGATTTAGCCATCAGGAGATACGGCCAGGCACAAGGTACTTACAGTCTATTAGTGACATCTATACTATATTTTTGAGAAGGCTAAAAATACCTACATCAGAGCCGAGGGTGCGCTTGAACCCTTGTGCACACTCTGCTTCATCAAGCTAATAGAATGCATTGGCCAGTGCTGATTGAAGCAGAGCTGAATCTGTGTGCTTAGCTCAACTACTCCACCGGTGTAGTTGAGCTAAACACACACATTCAGCACTGCTTCATCACGCCAATAGAATGCATTTACCAGCACTGATTGGCCAGAGTACGGAATTCGGCCAATCAGCGCTGGCTCTGCTGGAGGAGGCGGAGTCTAAGGTCGGACCTGAATGGAGACTGGTGTGGAGCGATCTTAGACTCCGCCTCCTCCAGCAGAGCCAGCGCTGATTGGTCGAGTTCCGTACTCTGGCCAATCAGCGCTGGCCAATGCACTCTATTAGCCCGATGAAGTAGAGCTGAATGTGTGTGCTTAGCACACACATTCAGCTCTACTTCATCGGGCTAATAGAATGCATTGGCCAATCAGCGCTGGCCAATGCATTCTATTAGCGTGAACTGAGTTTGCACAGGGGTTCTAGTGCACCCTCGGCTCTGCTACATCAGATTGCTACATCTGATGTAGCAGTGCCGAGTGTGCATCAGATGTGTAGTTGAGCAGAAATGGCTCAGCACTGCTAAGTCTCTGCATTCGCATAGGAATGCATTGGCCAGCCTTCGGCCAATCAGCGCTGGCTCTGCCGGAGGAGGCGGAGTCTAAGGTCGGACCTGAATGGAGACTGGTGTGGAGCGATCTTAGACTCCGCCTCCTCCAGCAGAGCCAGCGCTGATTGGTCGAGTTCCGTACTCTGGCTAATCAGCACTGGCCAATGCATTTCTATGGGGAAAAGTTAGCTTGCGAAAATCGCAAACTGACAGGGATTTCCATGAAATAAAGTGACTTTTATGCCCCCAGACATGCTTCCCCTGCTGTCCCAGTGTCATTCCAGGGTATCATTTCCTGGGGTGTCATAGTGGACTTGGTGACCCTCCAGACACGGATTTGGGTTTCCCCCTTAACGAGTATATGTTCCCCATAGACTATAATGGGGTTCGAAACCCATTCGAACACTCGAACAGTGAGCGGCTGTTCGAATCGAATTTCGAACCTCGAACATTTTAGTGTTCGCTCATCTCTAGAAACAAATTAAATACCATTTTAATGCTTTTTTAATTGTTGAATTTTTATTCTTTTTATCTTGTTTGTTCTTTATTTAACAATATCCCTAAATGGTTTAGTTTTTACAGCAAATAAAAAGCGTTTTCTGCCTGTGCTTTGCTTAGCATATCATTATGTCTGAAATTACACGAGTGTCATTATTGTCTTGTCGTTGTTCCCTCTCTATGACCAAGGGGAATTCATAGTACTGCTCATCTCCTCCACCAGACAGCTATAACATCGCCGCTATCTCCTACAGGCTGTCTGTGGCTGATGATCTGGGACCTATTATGGGCTTGTTGTTTCCCGGAATTTCCAAAGGGAATATTCAATAATATACATCTCAATATTTTGATCTTTAAAATGTAGAATTTGTTTGAACATTCAGCGTATCAGAGCGTGGAATTGACACTTACAAAAGGGAAAAAAACCCACAAGTTTTGAAATGTAAAAATTGCTTATGGTTTTGCAGCTGTCAAAAAGTTGAGATTCTTTTGATGTTGGTTAAGCGGTAGGAGCGGGGGTTTACTTTAGATTTTAGCTTTATATAGTTTTATTTAGCTCATGCAGAGGTGGGCTGAATGCTGTAGGGAAGCTGAAGACCCGTGGGAGGACGACGTGGTGCTTTCTAGATAGAAAAGTTCCTGTAGACTTTGCTGATTAATTTCTTAGTATATTTTTTTATAGAAGTTAGATCTTTCATTTTTCTGATACAGATCCCTTTACAGTTAAAGGGGTATTCTGGTGACAGTAAGTACATAGGCCCCCACAATCAAGGGATCTGGGGTGCTTGGCATCCAACCTTGAATGGAGTTGCAGGATACAAATTTGCACCTTTTATTCATTTCAATGGGAGCCAGGCAGTACTTGGCTATGTCTGGCAGTTCCCACCAAGGGGACTGTGCAGCAATGTGTGACCCTTCGTTCATATCTGCATTCAGTATTCCATTCGGGGAGTCTGCAACTGCAAGAAGTGTGCCAGTGAAAGCACATGGACCCCATAGATTATAATGGGGTCTGTGTGCTGGCCGCACGCTGCCCACATGAATCATGTCGGCAGGAAAGTAGATTGTGAACTACTTTCCTGTCTGCATGATCTCTGCGGAGATCTGGCATCAAGCACACGGACCCCATTATAGTCTATGGGGTCTGTATGCTTTCACTGGCACACCGCTTGCAGTTGTATTCGGTAGTCCGCTCAGGGGGGGTCTGGGGGTGGGTCCTCATGCGGACTAAAAGAGAAGATGTACAGGATGGCACTGCTGGATATATGGATATGAGTCCTGGTGGACTGGAGGTGACTATGAGGATTAAGACCTTATATATAAAGAGCCATGGGGGTGCTCAACGACCAGAGAGAAGCACTATGAAAGTAGAACAATTGTAGAAAAATTGGAAGGGCACTCACCCACACTGAGGCTCATCTTCATAAAAGACTTCTTTTATTAAGGTAGCACATCTTTAAAAACAATTCGTGTAGGGAGGGAAAAACAGCATAGAATGGCAAGAAGGCAACAGCCGTTTCGCGCAGCTATGTGCGCTTTCTCAAGCCTCAGAATGCAAACTTGCATTCTGAGGCTTGAGAAAGCGCTCATGCGGACTACCCCGGATGAAATACCAATGCAGATGTGAACAAGGCCTTAGAGGAAGCCTGGAGGCTGGGGGCAGTAGTACTTGGACTTGTCATGATAGCTGTGCACGCAATCAGTTGTTCCAGATCCCCCCCTGAGCTGATGCAGTGGAAAATGCCAGATGCCACAAGGAAGAGAGGTAAGGGAAAGTGCGTATAAAGACTTTTTTTTCATTTCTTACACCTCCTCTGGGTCTCGAGAAGACCCCATAGTGTATTAATAACATTTTTCACTTTGACATATCTTTGGCTGTGTTTGCCTTAGAGATCTGGAAACTTGATAGATAGGTTTCAAGTAGCCATATGATTATTCTACACTAGGTTTCAAGCCAATGTAAAGGATGGTTCATACAGAACTTGTTCATTCAGAGCCGCCGAACCAGAACATGAAGTGAATCTTAAGAGGTTCGCCCATCTCTATTCGGGAGGTACGCAAGAACATGGTAACTTACAACTTTACTTGAGATAGCACACAGTAGAACAGTATCAAACATAGAGGTAAATGTCTTGAAACTCCTTGTTACACCCGGATGTCAGTCTGTCCTTTCCTGGCTAAGGCTGGCTTTACTTCTTATGGGCTCCTCTTTCTCACACAAAGTGTACTATAAAGTCTTTGTCAAGGGTGTTGGTTAACAGGTTGTCCAGTAGTCCAGACAGGGTTGTTGCTCTGAAGCCTATATAACACCAACCCTAAGATATCAGGCTGGAACATACTTCTTGGTTTTCTTAGTCAAAAAAGCAGGGACATTCTTCCTTTTGTCTTGAAGTTAGGCAAAGTATGGAGTGGCTGTTTTTTTTTTTATCCAGGCCATTGAGGAGCTTAGCTCAGTCTCCCTTCTCTGCACTGGTTAAAATGACCTGGTCTTCTCCATCATGCTGATCTAGAACTAGGACTGGGACCACCAGAGTAGGAAAATACTGATTCTGATGTCAATAATGATCACAGCATCTGGGTGGTTCGGGGGACATATTAGAAGTATAGCAGTAAATTGCACTGGTGATCCAGAGATGCCATGTTCCAGTCCCCTCGTGGTACAAGAAATTCTTTTAACGTATAAAAAATAAAAAGTGAAATAAAAATTTAGAATTTAACCCTGCTGTTCTGTTCGGGTCAATATGACCCGAAATGATTTTTGAGACCCTGCAGATTTTTTTTAATGAGGATTTGAAACTAGTGGTTCTTTGACTTTTCCTCATTTGTGGAGCTCTACATTTTTTTTGTTTTTGTTTTGTTTTTTTGTTTACTTTTTGCTACACGCTGATTGTTACACTTGTACTGTTCGGGTCAATATGACCCGATAGCATTTTATACTGTTCTACAGGTCTCTGATTATTTCTGACTGCAAAAGTTATGTTTTTTTATGTGTACTTCATCCCCAAATGGTGGTGGTTTCACTGTTCTTATTAGTAAGCAAGTAATTATCTAGTCTGTTTATGAGAGAGGAGACTGGTTGTCTATCATTCAAAGGGTAAAAGTTTGTGGAATTGCGAAACCGGTCGCCACATATTTAGAGCTACAATGTGTCTTGAAAGGTTTCATGACATTTCAAGAGTACTGCGGTTTGATTCTAAAACAGATAGAATGGAAAGAAGAGCTAAAGATAAACTAGCCCCTATTAGAAATGTTTGGAATCAATGGGTAGAGATTCTACCAAAATTGTATAACAGTGGTGAAAATGTAACTGTTGATGAACAACTGGTGGCATTCTGAGGTAGGTGCCCATTCAGACAATATATACCAAGTAAGCCAGCAAAATATGGCATCAAGATCTGGACACTTACAACAGCAAAAGTTCATATGCTCTAAATGTTCAAGTGTATACAGGAAAAGCCCCTGATGAAAGACCTGAAAAAAATCAGGGTAGCATGTTGTTCTAGATTTGACTCATGGACTAAAAGGACAAAATGTCACATGTGACAACTTTTTTACATCCTATTAACTAGGCCAAATGTTGAAGAAAAAACAACTTACCATGCTGGGTACTATGAGAAAAAACAAACCTGAACTACCGCAAAGTATCCTTAGCAAGAGAGAGGTGTACAGTTCTACTTTTTATTTTTCTGGAAATACAACAGTTGTTTCTTATGTTCCAAAAAAACAAACAGGTAATTCTCATGAGCACAATGCACCATGACCATGCCGTAAGTGATAGAGAAGACAGAAAGCCTGACATTTTGGGTTATAATGCCACAAAGGGAGCAGTTGATACTTTAGACCAAGTAATATCAACATATACATGCAAACGCAAAACCAATCGGTGGCCAATGATTTGATTTTATAACATACTGGACGTTTCTGCATACAATGCATTTGTCTTATGGAGAGAAATCGACCCCGATTGGAACCGGAATAAGCTGCATAAAAGAAGATTATTTCTTGAGGAATTGGGAAAATCCCTGGTGAGGCCATATATTGAGAGCAGAAAAGTGACCCCAGAAGTGAGGGAGCAGCAGCCATTGTAAACAGTGTCCAGCATGCTCAAGAAAGAGATTCCACATCCACGGCCTCCACCAGCACAGCTACCAGCAAAAAAAGGAAGAGATGCAGCTTCTGTCCATCTTCCTGTGACAATAAGACTAATCTGACATGTGCTGGATGTTCAAAATATCTGCGTAAAGGACATGGGTCTTATTATTGTGCTCAGTGTAAAAACTCATGAACATGTTCAGTTTTTTCTTTTTTCTTTCTAAAATGGTTGAAGTCTTTATGATTTTTCATTTGTTGATTTATAAAATTTGTTTTCAAAAAGTTAAATTTCATGTTTTAGTAATAGTAATGTAAAGCTTCTTTATTATTTGTGTGCAGAATGTCAACAATCGAAGATAATTGCAAAAAGCCTGTGTAACCTTATGTAAAAAAAAAAAAAAAAAATTAAGTTTGAATTTAAATTTTTCTTTTGTTTATGATCAAACATGTTCACATACAGTATTTCAATGAAAAAAGTATTCAAATAAAACAATTAGAGTAGCTAAAAATCAAGAATTAATAGGTCGGGTCATATTGACCCGGGAACAGTACAAGTGTATAGCAAATGCGAACAGAACAGCAGGGTTAAAAAATACATAATGTAAATAAAGAAAGTAGTGAAACCTATTAGGTATCTCTATGTACATATAAGGCTCGATACACACCTGCTCCTCTCCGAGTTTCCGCCCCTGAATCCACTTATAATGGTGGAGCCCATTATAGTCTATGTGGTCCACGGGTTTCTGTGGGTAAGTGATTTTTCACGCAGGTTAGGTTTTCCATTCGGTGTCCCCAAGCGGACCCTGGAATGAAAATCTGAACACAGGTGTGAACCTAGCATAAGTCTGCACTATCCAAAAATTGTGTTATTTATCCATTGCGGTGAATGTCATAAAAAAATATAAAAATGTACTGTAATGTGCAAATTAATGTGTTTTAATCACCTCCCCTCTCCCATAAATAGCAATAAACTATAGAGATGAGCGAGTAGTATTCGATCGAGTAGGTATTCGATCGAATACTACGGTATTCGAAATACTCGTACTTGATCGAACACTACTCGCTATTCGAATGGAAAATTCGACACAGAACCAGCGTTGATTGGCCGAATGCTATACAGTCGGCCAATCAACGCTGGTTCTTCTCCTACCTTTAGAAGTCTTCTCCGTGCAGCTTCCCCGCAGCGTCTTCCGGCTCTGAATTCACTCTGCCAGGCATCGGGCCTGGGCAGAGCCGACTGCACATGCCCGCGCTACAAGAAAATGGCCGTTTTGACTGTAAGCACAGTACAGTCAAAACGTCCATTTTCTTGTAGTGCGGGCATGCGCAGTCGGCTCTGCCCAGGCCCGATGCCTGGCAGAGTGAATTCAGAGCCGGAAGATGCCGCGGGGACGCTGCACGGAGAAGACTTCTCTGAGAATCCAGCCCGACCCTCACTCGTGAACTTGGTAAGTTCAATTTGATCGAATGTTGCCTACCCCTGAAACGAGCATTTTCCCCCATAGAGTATAATAGGATTCGATATTCGATTCGAGTAGTCGAATATTGAGGGGCTACTCAAAACGAATATCGAACCTCGAACATTTTACTATTCGCTCATCTCTAATAAACTACCATAAGAGCGGTGTCAGGCAGGAGTGGATAAGGGGGTGTCACTCAGATCTCCAAGCAGAGGCAGCCAATGTCAGAGATCAGAATTACACCCTTTACCAGCTCCTGCCTGACACCGTCCTCCTGACAGTACAGAGTCTAAATACCATATCAGGCACCAAAACTAACAGCACTTTTTGTTTGGGAATGGTGTTAGTTAGAGAAAAAAATTCAGCTGCTGCAGAATCAGTGGAACATCAGCTATTAAATAATGCAAAAGCCTCTTGTAAGATGTCTAACTCAAAGGGTTTATTTCTTCTTCCTTCTCAGTTTCTGCATAATGAAGAGTATTTGATATAGTGTACTTGGAAGGGTTCTGTGGTTACCTCACTAATGGGATTTTACTGCAGTACAAGTTCCTGATGGGATACCAGAGAA
This sequence comes from Leptodactylus fuscus, assembly GCF_031893055.1. Taxonomy (NCBI): domain Eukaryota; kingdom Metazoa; phylum Chordata; class Amphibia; order Anura; family Leptodactylidae; genus Leptodactylus; species Leptodactylus fuscus. The sequence continues at coordinate 247,563,642 of NC_134266.1, forward strand.
ATAAGCAGTATATATGCTAAATCAGAATCTGCCAAGGTGACCCTGACAGATTAACTCTATCCTTACCACAAATTATATGACATTTCCAAACAAAGCTGTTCTTTGGCAAAACACATGGACAGTAACTTTATAGAGTTTTAGAGAATTAAATTGTGTTGAAGGTTGGTGCAATGTACAGATGGAAACAGTCCTTCAAGCACAGCACCAGCTGCCATATATACCTCAGTTTGTATGCTGCTCAAGTGTGGGACAAGTCATGTTGGTGCTACATGCAGACAAGGAAAAGTTTCCTCCCCTCCCCTTCCCGTGCCCAAATAATAGTCATTGGGCCATTGACAAATGTCTAAATTGAGTACTCTGTGTCCAATGGTTCACTCAATGCCTCAGCATTTAGTAATGTCTGAAATTGCCAATTTTCAATTGCAACAGGTTCCAGGAAGAGGGGTTTTATGATTTGCCCAAAGACCACATCATTTTCTGTACTCAATGCCGAGTATAAGGGCCCCTTCAAACAGCGTAAGCGCTCGACTCATTCCAAGCCGTACACACGAGTGCTTCTAAACACTTCCCATTCACTTCAATGGGAGCGCTGGTAAAGCTGGCTTTACACGCGCTCCCATTGAAGTGAATGGGAAGTGTTTAGAAGCGCTCGCGTGTATGGCTCGGAATGAGCTGAGCGCTTACGCCGTGTGAAGGGGCCCTAACTAACCTACTGCATTTCAGTCACAAGTGGTTCCTATACAGTATCGTTAATCCCACTCTGAAAATAAGACCCCAGACCAAACTGCAGAATAAGTACAATCCCCAAAATGGATGCAGACCACAGAATAACTCCAGAATGCCCCCTAAACTACAGAACCAGCCAAAACCCTAAACAAAGACCTTGGGCCACATTGCATAATACAGGCACAACTACAGTATAGTTCCATAAGCCCCATTCACATCTGTGTTCAGCAATTCCATGCACCTATCCACATGAAATATGCGGAGAGAAAAGTCCTGCAAGCAGCACTTTTCTCTCCAAATTTTTTGTGCAGAAACCACACAGACCCCATTATAGTCTATGGGGTTTGCGGGTTTCCTTAGATAACCACTTTTTTTATGAGGATAGGTTTATGATAGGGGCGTCCCCAAGCAGACTCCCCAAACAGAAATCCAAACGCAGATATGATCCGGAACTAAATCATTAAAGAGGTTTTCCCATGAATATAACCATATGTACATTTTTAGTCAATTAAAAGCTAAATATTTTTGCAAATATAAATAATTAAAAATCAGAAACCAGCCATGATGTCCTTATTGTGTCCGTGTTATCTTCTCATGCAGGTATGTCCACAGTAAGGAAATCATGGTTAGGTTTCTGACAAAGTTTCTGCATTCAAGTTTGTATCCATTGGCAATATATCAAGACAACAGATGGTAACCATGGAGGGTATGTTCACACGGTGGAAAACGAAGAGGAATTCCTCTTTGTTTTCCACCGCCGGCGGTATCACTTGCAATTGGCTGTGATCTGATGCTGATATAGTGCATCAACATTCCGTCGCAACTTTCCGCTGCTGATTAGGCCCAGGGAAATGGGTTTCACTTGCAAATCACGATACTGTATTACCCTTCGTTCACATATGTGTTCGGTATTCTGTTCAGGGAGTCCGCATGGGGACCCCCCGAAGGGAATACCGAACGCAACTGCAAGTGGTGTGCAGTGAAAGCACACAGACCCCATAGACTATAATGGGGTCCGTGTGCTGGCCGTGCGCTGCCTGCACAAATCATGCAGACAGGAAAGTAGATTGTGAACTATTTTCCTGTCTGCATGATCCCTGCAGAGATCTGTTGGCAAGCACACGGACTCCATTATAGTCTATGGGGTCTGTGTGTTTTCACTGGCGCACCACTTGCAGTTGCGTTCAGTATTCCGTTCGGCGGGTCCTCATGTGGAATATCAACGCAGATGTGAACGAGGCCTTACCCTGGCTTCATGAGAACTTGGGGTCCTTAGATTAGAGTACCGGTAAGTCATGGCTGGACACACTTGTACATCAGCATAAGTGCAGGATCTGACTACACATACACACAGGGTGTTGTAGTCTGTAACCTTGGCGACACGAGTTCTGAGGGAATTAAGCATGGTCATAGAGAGACCCTTGTATCTAATATATAAGGATTCAGTAATGACTGGGTCTGTTCCACAGGATTGGCGAATAGAAAATGTGGTGCCAATTTTCAAAAAGGGGTGTAAAAGGGAACCTGGAAACTATAGGCCAGTAAGTTTAACTTCTGTGGTGGGAAAGATATTTGAGGGCTTTCTAAGAGATGCTATCCTGGGGTATCTCAATGTAAATAATCTTATATCACCAAATCAGCATGGGTTTATGAGGAATCGGTCCTGTCAGACTAATCTGATCAGCTTCTATGAGGAGGTCAGTTCAAGACTGGACATGGGTAATGCAGTGGACGTGGTGTATCTGGACATGGGTAATGCAGTAGACGTGGTGTACCTGGACATGGGTAATGCAGTAGACGTGGTGTATCCGGACATGGGTAATGCAGTAGAAGTGGTGTACCTGGACATGGGTAATGCAGTGGACGTGGTATATCTGGACATGGGTAATGCAGTGGACATGGTGTATCTGGACATGGGTAATGCAGTGGACGTGGTGTATCTGGACATGGGTAATGCAGTAGACGTGGTGTACCTGGACATGGGTAATGCAGTAGACGTGGTGTACCTGGACATGGGTAATGCAGTAGACGTGGTGTACCTGGACATGGGTAATGCAGTAGACGTGGTGTATCCGGACATGGGTAATGCAGTAGAAGTGGTGTACCTGGACATGGGTAATGCAGTAGACGTGGTGTACCTGGACATGGGTAATGCAGTAGACGTGGTGTATCCGGACATGGGTAATGCAGTGGACGTGGTATATCTGGACATGGGTAATGCAGTGGACATGGTGTATGTGGACTTTTCAAAGGCTTTTGATACTGTTCCACATAAACAGTTGGTATGCAAAATGAGAATGTTGGGACTGGGGGAAAACATATGCATTTGGGTTAGCAACTGGCTCACTGATAGGAAACAGAGGGGACTTGTTAATGGTAAATATTCAGACTGGGCCACAGTCACCAGTGGGGTGCCTCAGGGGTCAGTATTAGGTCCTCTCTTGTTTAATATCTTTATTATTGACCTGGTAGAGGGTTTACAAAGCAGGGTGTCTATATTTGCAGATGATACTAAACTTTGTAAGGTAATCAATAATGAGGAGGATAGTAGAATATTACAAGGGGATCTAAGGAAGCTGGACGCATGGGCGGAGACTTGGCAAATGAAGTTTAATGTTGACAAATGTAAGGTAATGCACTTTGCTCAACGTAATAAAATGTATGACTGTAACATCTTTGCCCATCCGGGCGTTGGCGCCATCATCCGGCCGCACGCTGCGGTGCAGGAGATGTGTTCGGTTGTAATTTATTCCATTGGGTTCTCCTTGCACTGTCTGAACACTGCCCTATTCTTTACCTTGGTAATTGATTTTCCACCACACCCATCTCCTTCACCTTCAGTTTGCTCTGCTCCTCTAAGGGTTAATCTGGCCGTGCCCTGTGATTGACAGCTACCTTCCTTTCAACTCCATGGGCGGGTTCTTCCTCCCTATATAGCCTTGGTTCCCATTCAGACCAGTGCTTGCTATTGCCGTGCGCATACCTGCTCTTACTGTCTCTGTTTTGATTACTCTATTATACTTGACCTTTGGCTTTCCTCACTGACTTCTCTTTGTTGTTGTTCGTCTTGTCTGCGTTTTGTGTGTCACATACTCAGGGAGGGACTGTCTTCGTGGTTGCCGCCTATTACGTAGGATAGGGCCTGGCAATAGGAAGGGACAGTAGGGGGCATAAGCTTAGGGCTCACTGTCTCTTTTGTCCCCGTTCCAGGGTTCCCTAACACTGCCTAACAATGACTATGCACTTAATAGTAAATTACTGGGTAAGACTGCCAATGAAAAAGACTTAGGGATTTTGGTGGACAGCAAGCTTACCTTTAACCCTTTCCCGCCGATGGCATTTTTTTATTTTCGTTTTTCGTTTTTGACTCCCCTCGTTCTAAACCCCATAACTTTTTTATTTCTCCGCTCCCAGAGCCACATGAGGTCTTAATTTTTGCAGGACAAATTTTTCTTCATGATGCCACCATTAATTATTATATATAATGTACTGGGAAGCAGGAAAAAAATTCAGAATGGGGTGGATTTGAAGAAAAAATGCATTTCTGCGACTTTCTTACGGGCTTTGGTTTTACGGTGTTCACTGTGCAACAAAAATGACATGTCCCCTGTATTCTGTGTTTCGGTATGGTTCCAGGGTTACCAAATTTATATGGTTTTATTTACATTTTGACCCCTTAAAAAAAATCCAAAACTATGTTAAAAAATTTTTTTTTCTAAAAGTCGCCATATTCCGACAGCCATAGCTTTTTTATACGTCAGTGTACGGGGATGCATAGGGCGTCGTTTTTTGCGGGGCCGGGTGTACTTTTTAGTTCTAAGAAAAAAGGGGGGGATTTGGAGCTCACAGTGAATAGTCCATAGTTCTAACGGGGTGCACTACCAGCTTTGGGACCCAAAAAGCAACGAAGTAGGCAAAGAAGAAGGAGAATCGGCATCACTCCGTGAACAATGAAGGTTATACTTTAATCCATATCAAGGACAAAAAATAAAAATATTACAAAAGAGATGAAAAAAAGAGAAAGAAAAAAACATTAAAAAAAGCCAACGCGTTTCAGAACACACAGTTCCTTAATCATGGCATCCATGATGTTTTTTTCTTTCTCTTTTTTTCATCTCTTTTGTAATATTTTTATTTTTTGTCGTTGATATGGATTAAAGTATAACCTTTTATTGTCCATGGAGTGATGCCGATTCTCCTTCTTCTTTGCCTACTTTTTAGTTCTACCATTTTTGGGAAATGTTATTGCTTTGATCATTTTTTATTCAAATTTTTATCAGAATCAAAACAGTGAAAAAACGACGGTTTGGCACTTCTGACTATTTTTCCCGCTACGGCGTTTACCGAACAGGAAAAATATTTTTATAGATTTGTAGAGCGGGCAATTTTGGACGCGGGGATACCTAACATGTATGTGTTTCACAGTTTTTAACTACTTTTATATCTGTTCTAGGGAAAGGGGGGTGATTTGAATTTTTAATACTTTTTATTTTTTTATTTATTTTTTTTACTTCTTTTTATTTTTTTTTTGCATTTATTAGACCCCCTAGGGGTGTTGAACCCCAGGGGGTCTGATCACTAATGCAATGCATTACAATGCTAATGCATTACAATGCATTGCAAAAAAGCATCCTTTCTTTTGCAGGCTGCATAGACCAGCCTGCAAAAGAGAGAATTTGCAGACAAGCCTCCGGCGCCTTTGACCCTGGCGCCAGAGGGGTTAATGCCTCCGATCGGTCCGGGGGCCGATCTAAGGCATTAAAGCCACTTGTCTACTGCTTAAAGCAGTAGACACCCGGCGGCTATGACGGCCGCCCGGCTCCCGGGTGGTCGCCATAGTTACAGACCCGACATGCGCCGTACTATTACGGCGCATGTCGGGAAGGGGTTAATGACCAGTGTCAGGCAGCTGCTGCCAAGGCAAATAAAATTATGGGAGGCATCAAAAGAGGTCTAGATTCTCATGACAAGGACATAGTTATGCCTCTATACAAATCACTGGTACGGCCACACTTAGAATATTGTGCGCAATTTTGGGCCCCGATATATAAGAAAGACATAAGTGAACTTGAAAAAGTGCAAAGACGGGCAACCAAAATGATTAGGAGAATGGGTGGACTGGAGGACAACGAGAGGTTAACAAACTTGGGGTTATTCAGTTTAGAGAAAAGACGTCTACGGGGAGATCTAATAACAATGTACAAATACATGAAGGGACAATACAAAGAACTTTCTAAGGATATTTTTACTCCTAGGCCAGTGACAGTGACAAGAGGACATCCTCTACGTCTGGAGGAGAGAAGGTGTCACCAGAAACATAGAAGGGGATTCTTCACAGTAAGAACAGCGAGGCTCTGGAACTCTCTGCCCCAAGAAGTGGTGATGGTGGATTCATTAAAGAAGTTCAAAGATGGCCTGGATGCCTTTCTTGAAGAGAAAAATATAATGGGTTATGGTTAGAGATGAGCGAACAGTGTTCTATCGAACACATGTTCGATCGGATATCAGGGTGTTCGCCATGTTCGAATCGAATCGAACACCACGTGGTAAAGTGCGCCAAAATTCGATTCCCCTCCCACCTTCCCTGGCGCCTTTTTTGCACCAATAACAGCGCAGGGGAGGTGGGACAGGAACTACGACACTGGGGGCATTGAAAAAAATTGGAAAAAGTCATTGGCTGCCGAAATCAGGTGACCTCCATTTTAGACGAATAGTGGATTTCAAATCCGGGTCATATGAGAATGTGAACTTTGTGACTATGAGACAGGGATAGCTGTACAGGCAGGGATAGCTAGGGATAACCTTTATTTAGGGGGGAATGTTATTAAAAATAACTTTTTGGGGCTCTATCGGGTGTGTAATTGTGATTTTTGTGAGATAAACTTTTTCCCATAGGGATGCATTGGCCAGCGCTGATTGGCCGAATTCCGTACTCTGGCCAATCAGTGCTGGCCAATGCATTCTATTAGCTTGATGAAGCAGAGTGTGCACAAGGGTTCAAGCGCACCCTCGGCTCTGATGTAGCAGAGCCGAGGCTGCACAAGGGTTCAAGCGCACCCTCGGCTCTGATGTAGGAGAGCCGAGGGTGCACTTGAACCCTTGTGCACCCTCAGCTCTGCTACATCAGAGCCGAGGGTGCGCTTGAACCCTTGTGCACACTCTGCTTCATCAAGCTAATAGAATGCATTGGCCAGCGCTGATTGGCCAATGTATTCTATTAGCCTTATGAAGTAGAGCTGAATGTGTGTGCTAAGCACACACATTCAGCTCTACTTCATCGGGCTAATAGAATGCATTGGCCAGCGCTGATTGGCCAGAGTACGGAACTCGACCAATCAGCGCTGGCTCTGCTGGAGGAGGCGGAGTCTAAGATCGCTCCACACCAGTCTCCATTCAGGTCCGACCTTAGACTCCGCCTCCTCCGGCAGAGCCAGCGCTGATTGGCCGAAGGCTGGCCAATGCATTCCTATGCGAATGCAGAGACTTAGCAGTGCTGAGTCAGTTTTGCTCAACTACACATCTGATGCACACTCGGCACTGCTACATCAGATGTAGCAATCTGATGTAGCAGAGCCGAGGGTGCACTAGAACCCCTGTGCAAACTCAGTTCACGCTAATAGAATGCATTGGCCAGCGCTGATTGGCCAATGCATTCTATTAGCCCGATGAAGTAGAGCTGAATGTGTGTGCTAAGCACACACATTCAGCACTGCTTCATCACGCCAATACAATGCATTAGCCAGTGCTGATTGGCCAGAGTACGGAATTCGGCCAATCAGCGCTGGCTCTGCTGGAGGAGGCGGAGTCTAAGGTCGGACCTGAATGGAGACTGGTGTGGAGCGATCTTAGACTCCGCCTCCTCCAGCAGAGCCAGCGCTGATTGGTCGAGTTCCGTACTCTGGCCAATCAGCGCTGGCCAATGCATTCTATTAGCCCGATGAAGTAGAGCTGAATGTGTGTGCTTAGCACACACATTCAGCTCTACTTCATCAGGCTAATAGAATACATTGGCCAATCAGCGCTGGCCAATGCATTCTATTAGCTTGATGAAGCAGAGTGTGCACAAGGGTTCAAGCGCACCCTCGGCTCTGATGTAGCAGAGCCGAGGCTGCACAAGGGTTCAAGTGCACCCTCGGCTCTCCTACATCAGAGCCGAGGGTGCGCTTGAACCCTTGTGCAGCCTCGGCTCTGCTACATCAGAGCCGAGGGTGCGCTTGAACCCTTGTGCACACTCTGCTTCATCAAGCTAATAGAATGCATTGGCCAGCACTGATTGGCCAGAGTACGGAATTCGGCCAATCAGCGCTGGCCAATGCATTCTATTAGCCCGATGAAGTAGAGCTGAATGTGTGTGCTAAGCACACACATTCAGCACTGCTTCATCACGCCAATACAATGCATTAGCCAGTGCTGATTGGCCAGAGTACGGAATTCGGCCAATCAGCGCTGGCTCTGCTGGAGGAGGCGGAGTCTAAGATCGCTCCACACCAGTCTCCATTCAGGTCCGACCTTAGACTCCGCCTCCTCCAGCAGAGCCAGCGCTGATTGGCCGAATTCCGTACTCTGGCCAATCAGCACTGGCTAATGCATTGTATTGGCTTGATGAAGCAGTGCTGAATGTGTGTGCTTAGCACACACATTCAGCTCTACTTCATCGGGCTAATAGAATGCATTGGCCAGCGCTGATTGGCCGAATTCCGTACTCTGGCCAATCAGCACTGGCTAATGCATTGTATTGGCTTGATGAAGCAGTGCTGAATGTGTGTGCTTAGCACACACATTCAGCTCTACTTCATCGGGCTAATAGAATGCATTGGCCAATCAGCGCTGGCCAATGCATTCTATTAGCGTGAACTGAGTTTGCACAGGGGTTCTAGTGCACCCTCGGCTCTGCTACATCAGATTGCTACATCTGATGTAGCAGTGCCGAGTGTGCATCAGATGTGTAGTTGAGCAAAACTGACTCAGCACTGCTAAGTCTGCATTCGCATAGGAATGCATTGGCCAGCCTTCGGCCAATCAGCGCTGGCTCTGCCGGAGGAGGCGGAGTCTAAGGTCGGACCTGAATGGAGACTGGTGTGGAGCTATCTTAGACTCCGCCTCCTCCAGCAGAGCCAGCGCTGATTGGTCGAGTTCCGTACTCTGGCCAATCAGCACTGGCCAATGCATTTCTATGGGGAAAAGTTAGCTTGCGAAAATCGCAAACTGACAGGGATTTCCATGAAATAAAGTGACTTTTATGCCCCCAGACATGCTTCCCCTGCTGTCCCAGTGTCATTCCAGGGTGTTGGTATCATTTCCTGGGGTGTCATAGTGGACTTGGTGACCCTCCAGACACGAATTTGGGTTTCCCCCTTAACGAGTTTATGTTCCCCATAGACTATAATGGGGTTCGAAACCCATTCGAACACTCGAACAGTGAGCGGCTGTTCGAATCGAATTTCGAACCTCGAACATTTTAGTGTTCGCTCATCTCTAGTTATGGTCTCTAGATTTTAAGGACACGTTGATCCAGGGTTTTATACTGACTGCCAGATTTGGAGTCAGGAAGGAATTTTTCCCCCTGAAATAGGGCAATTGGCATGAGCCTTATGGGGTTTTTTGCCTTCCCCTGGATCAACACTGTAGGGATTGCAGGGTTATAGGTTGAACTTGATGGACTAATGTCTTTATCCAAACTCATCTACTATGTAACTATGTAACATAGTTCTGTCTAGGCACTGGATACACAAAACAATATTTCATATCAATATTATTTGCAAAGTTACTTCATTTATTTTGGATGCAGCAGAACAATAACAATGGTGTCACAAATATGTGTAGCCTTTAATTTGTAAAAAAGAACCTTCTTTGCACCGATAGCACAGTCTGAGATAGTCGCTGTTATGCAAAGTGAATTAATTAGCACAAAACAAATAGTAATTAACATGATATAAATGCTCATTTAATGACTGCTTCATCTGTATGTATGTGTATGTGAGTCATAATAATGCTCCCTATTGTACATAGGTATTTCCCATTACACATTATCCCCTAGTATCATGCATCCCCTCCGGTTTCCAGATTATTAGTCGCTGTGTTCATCTTAGTTGCACCTGGATAAACAGAACAATAGGGTTATTGCAGACATGCTGCTGGGCGGTTTACTTTCTAGCTGCCTTCAATTGATAAATGGTGCAATGACATTGAAATGATGTAGAGACTTTGAATAATCTATATTTTATCCTGTATCTTCCTAAAAACATCATTAGAGCGCAGCTCACACATGAATCAGCAGAACATAAACTGAAATGGTGCAAAATAAGATCATAAATCAACACAAAATCCACATCACATAGTTTGGATGAATTTCATAATCCCTATGCCAAAAAGAGGGGGCAGCTATAGAAGAAATGCAGCCCTGTGTATTGTATTATACTAGTGAATGGAGGAACGGTATTTCATGTTTTACTTTCTGAGCTGTTCAATAAATATTAGAAGACATAAATGTTCAATGATTTATAAAGAATTAATTTTACATTTTGACATTATATATGAGTTATATTCAACTATTGGAAATAATTCTTGTAATATCCTAAAAAGTAAGGACCCACCTGCCTATCTATCTATCTCCTATCTATCTATCTCCTATCTATCTATCTATCTATCTATCTATCTATCTATCTATCTATCTATCTCCTATCTATCTATCTATCTATCTATCTATCTATCTATCTATCTATCTATCTATCCCATCTATCTATCTATCTATCTATCTATCTATCTATCTATCTATCTATCTATCTATCTATCTATCTATCCATCCATCCATCCATCCTAGAAAGCATTGAGTTTATATATCATTTATACTCCCCCGGCTTTCTGATGTGTTGCAATGGCTTCAGTTTATAGCAGCTGGAGCTAAATACAGGACAATCCTAGAAGAAAACCTGTTCAAGGCTTCAAAAGACTTGAGACTGGGAATGAGATTGACAATGACCCTAACCTACAGCCAGAACTCCAGTGGAATTCTTTAGATCAAAGGATATTAATGTGTTAGAATGGCCCAGTCACAGTCCAGACCTAAACCCCATTGAGCATCTGTGGCAAGACATCAACATTGCTATTCACAGACGCTCTCCATCCAATCTGGCTGAGCTTCACCTATTTGGCAAAGAAGAATTGGCAAAAATCTCTAGATGTGCAAAGCTGGTAGAAACATTCCCCAGCTGGAATTGCAGCGAAAAGTGGCTCTAAAAAGTATTGATATAGGCGGCTGAAGACTTTTGCACATGACTTTTCAGAATTTTATTTGATTAAAATTCTGAAAACCATGAACCATTTTTCTTCCACTTCACAATTATCTGCTAGTTTATGTTGTTTTATCACTTAAAATCTCAATAAATACTGTGAGAAGGTGACAGGCAGTGCTGGAGTCCTGATATATCAGCCCCAGGTTTCTGACTTATGTGGTCAAGGGTGGGTTTTGTGTAGGCTGCAGCCCAGGTGTGAGTCCTGGGCTGGTTACTGGGCCATAAAAGGCTGCAGAGATTGCACTTCAGGGCAGATCCTGGGAGCGAGAGAAAGTGCCTGGGTCTGTCCTGACACACTGAGAGTCTGGAGAGAAGGTATTGCGCTATGTTTGTTTATTTGTGTGGTTGGTAGTAAGCCAAATGTACACTTAGTACTTTATTGTTTAGTTAGTGTTCAGATGAGCAGGGTTTTTGTTTGACACTCTTTTGCCTGAAGTTAAGGCTGTATTTTACTTTGCTTATTTTGTACCTGAAGTGAAGGTTTATTTATTTTGTGCTATATTTTGTGCCCCTATCTCTGACTGGTTGGGTCTGTGCCATTGCTCATACTGAGCTACCTTCCCCACAATACATTTTGTTTTGTGGTCGTAAGGTGACAAAATGTTAAAAAGTTCAAGGGGTATGAATACTTTTGCAAGCTACCATGTCTCAATATTGTATTGAAATGGTTTCATGAGAACTGGTATTAACATGGACATAACTATTTGCAAATTTATAGACAAATGGCCATATATACAGGAACTTCCTATATTCTAAAAAAAACCAGTAATGTTCTTATTGCAGACAGGTTAACATCTCAATCATGTATTGTCTTTGTGTGATAACCCGATCACAATAAGAATCTTGGCTGGGTTTCTGAAGTGCCTGACCATAGACGGTTCCGCCCTTCATTGTTATATCCATTGGCACTGCTAAGGGCGGGTTCACATCTGCGCCTTTTCTCCACTTTAGTCAATCTGGTGGGTTTCTGTCTTCTGCTGTGAGAAATTGGACAGGAGATGGGAACCCATGGTCAGTTTTCAAACCCATTCACTGGAATGGGTTTGCAAAGAGACTGCCCATGTACGTCTTCTGCCTCTCCTTGGCGAAACCTTTTTTTTTTAGCTGGACACAAAGTCGGACATGCAGAAAGAGAGGGGATGTTGTGATGATGTTCACTAGAATATTGAGCCATGCCGACTCCAGTGCCGTGTCCAGCTGCGCTAGGTTACGCGGTTGAGCATCCATGGTGCAAACAACCCGATCGAAGTGGTCCCACAGATTCTTGATTGGGTTCAAGTCCGTGGATTTTGTAGGCCAAGGGAGTATGGTAAACTCATCCTGGTGCTCCCTGAACCACGCACGTATATTGTAAGCTTTATGATATGTCGCACTGTCCTGCTGGTAGATGCCATCATCCTGAGGAAAAACAATTCACATGTAGGGGTGAACATGGTCTGCAAGGTTAGATGCATACTTGTGTTGATTCATCGTGCCTTCCACAATGATGAGTGCACCCAGATAGCTGATGACACGTGCCTGCTGCGATTGGTTATTTAACGTTGACGTCAAAAGTAGGCGGTGGTCACATTAATAGGACTGGACTGTGTATTTGCAAAATTGTTTAACTTTTAATTGTCTACAAAATTACATCTGGTTATGTTCATGAGAAAGTCCCTTTAATACACAATTTGGCATCTGTATCCCGCAGCAATGTCACTGTATGTGGGAGACGGCTTATACTCTGCCAGAATCACAGTACTGATTGCCTCTGCTGTAAAAACTCCTATTTGCACACTTTATCTCTTCCTTTACAGGACTTCGCTCTCCTCTTAAGAGATCGTCTTTCAACAAAGCTACATAAATATTCTAGTATACAAAATGAGACTTTAATGCACCTAACTGAATTAAGGGCTAATTCTTCCCAGATGTGCAGTCCATTCATACATAGATATGACTATTCCATGTGTGTTTTATTTTTTTGTTCTTTTTTAATGTAAATTGTGAGCCCCATATAGGGATCACATTGTACTTTTTTCCCTATCAGTATGTCTTTGTAGAATGGGAGGAAATCCACACAAACACGGAGAACATACAAACTCCTGGGTTTCGAACCCAGGACTCCAGCGCTGCAAAGCATATCATTTATCGATTCATTTTTATGGATCTTTCCATAGACTCAAGTCCATAATGTATCCATGAAATCTGATTATTCGAGGATGTACATCGGATGTAAAAAAACAAGTACAGCCCAGTTGTGTGAATAAACACGTAGAAATACACACAAGCAATGGATATATGAATTGTACTGTGTGTATAAAGGTGAGGTTCTTAGCACGCAATTTGTTCAAAATTTATAAACTAACCTGCCAGCGACTAGATGACCTAATTATATGGGACCTATTTGTGGTATTACTGAAAAATCTTTTTTTTATGTCTAGAGATGGCGATATAGGCAATGCAAAGATTGAAGTCCAAAGACCGCTCTGCCACATAGCGCATGGGAGAGGGAGGGCTGTAATACTTTTTACTGTTGGACTCCGGACCTTTGTTCTCTCAACTACAAAGATACAGAAATACTTTCACATGCCATTTAATGATATCTCTATCTGTATTTTAACTCCTACAGATAAAACAACCGCTCCGTGAGGCGCGCATATGACACCCGCTATATATCAAAGGATAGAAATCAGTAGTAAAAGTCTTACCCATCCTAACAGCAATTTATCTAGAAAAAATTACAGTTTTTCATCCATGGGTTCAGGTTTTTTCTTTTCACATATATTATTTATTATAACCAAAGGGATCAATAAAAAAATTTCACGTGCAATGTTAGCGTTCTCGTTTTTAAGGGTCCATTCACACGGGGTAATGTGCCGCGTGATGTGGTGTGTATACGACGTGTGAGACTTTGCATGCCGCAAAATCACGGCCGCAAAATAACGCCACGTATACGATCCAGGCTCCCATTGAAATCAATGGGAGCTTTTACGGCGCGCAGTCTCACGCCGTATACGTGCCACATCACGCGGCACGTTACTCCGTGTGAATGGACCCTAAGCAGTAGACATACCACCCCAGACACATCGCTGCTTATACACAACTCTCAAATTTTGTAATACTGTCTTAGATTATTTTTGGTTCCACTTGCAGCTGTTTTATATCTCATTCTGGAATTACTGAGGTCAACGATGTTCATAAATTGATCAAGATGTTGCATTTGGACTGATACTAACGAGATTTTCCTAGCATGGCTCAATAGTTATAGTTATTTAACCTTGTCTCATTGGAAGCAATCTGGAGGATGAGAGTAGTAGTTGTTGTCAACTGTGGCCAAAATGCTCAACTGTCTCCTCCAGCCTACCTCCTGAGTTGATGCAGTGTTACGGGGACCTGTAGGGTACTTGATGATGGTGGTAGTTCTCCTGAGGGGCTTCCTATGGTGCTCTTCAGCTCATCTCATCTGGTGGTGGTAGTTGTGTTGGCCCTTGGGCTGAGAACAGATTCAGGACACACAAGTTGCAGGTGAATAACAGTTGAACTTTACTGTAGATTATGTAACAGCAACAAATATGGCGTCCAATGCAGTACAGGAATACAGTTGTCAATGGAAGTTTCCATTGAAAACCGCTAGATAACTCCAATTTCACTTGTACTCTCTCTCTTTAGAGAGCTGAGTTAGCTATTTCTAGAAAAGTCTTTCCTTAGTGAAGCAGTCATCTGTCTAAGGCTGAAGATAACCTCAGATTCCCTTCCACTATGGCACTAATTTTTCTCCACTCCTCTCTCTAAGGTTGACAACAATGTCTTCCCTGTGTCAGGACTGCAGTGATACATATGTGCCTAGGTTGTCTCTCTCTCTCTCTCTGTCCCCTCCTCAGAAGAACACTGAACAGGTCTGCACAGCTAGTATGCTAACTGAAGACCCTCATAAAGACTCTCTGAGTCTCCACCCAATACCCAGCCAACCAAGGGTTGGACTGGGCCATGAATTTCCCAAACAGAGTTGTGTTTCTCCAACCCCAGTGGAACAGCCAAAAATAAAAGGGATTATTAGTAGGGTTGAGCGATCGGGATCGGAAAAGATCGGATTCCGATCGCGATCGAGTAAATTTCACGATCGCGATCGGAATTCCAATCCGATCTTTCCCAGCGGGATCGAGATCGGGGGTTATCTCAAGATCGGCTCAACCCCAAAAGTGACTTTTCCCATAGAAAACCATTGACTAGGTTTGAGGATCGGGATCGGAAAAGATCGGATTCCGATCGGCGATCGAGCAAATTTCACGATCGAGATCGGGATCGTGATCGGCTGGAAAATGATTGGAAATCGGATTTTAAAATCGATCTTGAAATCTCAAGATCGGCTCAACCCCAATTATTAGATAACAACAGCATGTGCTATGTAAAATGCAAAGCATACATGACTGAAATTATAAATTTAATAATGCATAATTTAGCAATGGCCACTGGGGTGCTGTACCTGTCCCACATAAATTAATAGCAGAGTTTACAGGAACCCCCGAGCTTGTAGTTTTTGAAGTTTTTAGTCGCCGTGGAGTATATCTGAGTACCAGGAACCTCCGCTTCTTCTCAAAAGAGGATACGTACATCGAAGATAAAAGGACCGAAATTTAATATCCCTCCTGAGACAGGATAAGGAGGGATAAGGAACTGCGCTCACAGCAAATGTTTCTTTATTATTACACAGCACAAACCATCACCCGACGCCAATCTGCATTTCGGGGAATTCTACCATTTTTTCAAGTAGATTTACAGTATAGGAGTGGGATCCTTCTGTCACTAGTAGCTTGGAAGATGCTGCTCCTATCGTTGCCACTGTATAACTAGAAGTGGTGTGTGGTGTCTCCTAAATAGTATTGGGCCCACCAAGTGACTGGGAAAGCGTAGTGGAGTGCACATGAGCCCAATACTATTTAGGAGACGTTCTTACATACATGTACTTCATAATGTCTGGCAGGGTTCAAGAACTGAGCACTTTCCATATATACGTTGCTGATACCAGATGTATTATATAACCGGCAGTTACAGATAACAGTCAATTGTACCTGCACTTATAATTACTTAGATGCCACCAACAAATGCATCAATAGCATCTAAACCTGTTGTAGCAGAGGGAGGCTGCAATGCTGGAACAGATCGCCACCTATCAAAGGTTCTCAGGCGGATCTTTAAAGATGCATAACAATATATAATATGAGAAATCAAATAAAAGTATACATATATACTGTATATATATTTTGGGGTAGTTAGCTTGGTAGCAGGTGGTGCTGACTCTATTAGTCAGAGACAGGAACAAAAAATCTGGTGCAAACAGGTTTATTTAGTAAACGGAGAAGTACTCCGACCCCGGTGGAGAAGGAACATGTATTGAGATAGTCAGGACCTATAAGTATCTGGGTGTGCTCCTCAATAATAAACTGGACTGGGCTGATCACCTGGAGGCGCTGCACAGAAAGGGTCACAGCAGACTCTACCTGCTCAGGAGGCTGAGGGCCTTCGGAGTCCAGGGGCCACTTCTTAGGGCCTTTTTCAACTCTGTGGTTGCTTCAGCCATCTTTTTCGGTGTGGCCTGCTGGGGGAGTAGTATATCAACCAGGGACAGATATAGACTACACAGGCTGATCAGAAGGGCCAGCTCTGTCCTGGGGAGCCCCCTGGACCCAGTACAGGTGGTGGGTGACAGAAGGATACTGTCCATGGTGACCTCCATGCGGGAGAACAAATCCCACCCCATGTATGAGACCTTGATGGCACTTGGCAGCACTGTAAGTGACCGTCTGCTTCACTCCAAGTGTGAGAAGGAGCTATCGCAAGTCCTTCCTCCCAACCGCGACCAGGCTGTATAATCAGTCCAAGCGAAGATCACTCCGTACAGAAAACTAAATGATTATGATTATGAAGTCTTCCTTCTTTCTTCTTCTGTTCCTTAGCTGCTATAGACTCCTAGTATATCTTCTCTCCTCAGCATATGTGTGTCTACTTCTGTAATATATTACTGTGTATTATCCTGTATCTGTATTACTATGCTGCTGTAACATACTGAAATGTCCCCACTGTGGGACTATTAACCCCTTCCCGCCGATGGCATTTTTTGATTTTCGTTTTTCGTTTTTGACTCCCCTCCTTCTAAACCCCATAACTTTTTTATTTCTCCGCTCCCAGAGTCATATGAGGTCTTAATTTTTGCAGGACAATTTTTTCTTCGTGATGCCACCATTAATTATTCTATATAATGTACTGGGAAGCAGGAAAAAAATTCAGAATGGGGTGGATTTGAAGAAAAAATGCATTTCTGCGACTTTCTTACGGGCTTTGGTTTTACGGCGTTCACTGTGCAGCCAAAATGACATGTCCCCTATATTCTGTGTTTCGGTACGGTTCCAGGGATACCAAATTTATATGGTTTTATTTACATTTTGACCCCTAAAAAAAACTTCCAAAACGGTGTTAAAAAATTTTTTTCTAAAAGTCGCCATATTCCGACGGCCGTAACTTTTTTATACATAGGTGTACGGGGATGCATAGGGTGTCTTTTTTTGCGGGGCCGGGTGTACTTTTTAGTTCTACCATTTTCGGGAAATGTTATTGCTTTGATCACTTTTTATTCAAATTTTTATCAGAATTAAAACAGTAAAAAAACGGCGGTTTGGCACTATTGACTATTTTTCCTGCTACGGCGTTTACCGAACAGGAAAAATATTTTTATAGATTTGTAGAGCGGGCGATTTCGGATGCGGGGATACCTAACATGTATATGTTTCACAGTTTTTAACTACTTTTAGATTTGTTCTAGGGAAAGGGGGGTGATTTAAACTTTTAATACTTTTTATATTTTTTTATATTTTTTTAAACCTTTTTTTTTATTTTTTTTTTGCATTTATTAGACCCCCTAGGGGTGTTGAACCCCAGGGGGTCTGATCACTAATGCAATGCATTACAATGCTAATGCATTGCAATGCATTGCAAAAAATCATCATCTCTTTTGCAGGCTGTATACACCAGCCTGCAAAAGAGAGAATTTGCAGACCGGCTGGGAGCCTTTAACAAGGCTGTCATGGCAACGTGACGTCGGCCCTGGAGCATGCTCCAGGAGCCGGCGATCCCTGCCAAAATGGCGGCGCCCATGCGACGCCGGGAAAATGGCGCCTCCGGCGCCTTTGACAGCAGCGCCGGAGGGGTTAATGCCTCCGATCGGTCCGGGGACCGATCGGAGGCATTAGAGCCGGTTGTCTACTGCTTAAAGCAGTAGACACCCGGCAGGTATGACGGCCGCCCGGCTCCCGGGCGGTCGCGATAGTTACAGACCCGACACGCGTCGTACTATTACGGCGCATGTCGGGAAGGGGTTAAAGGGTTATCTTATCTTGTTTAGAAAAATGACAAAATAAATAAACTTTCAGGTCAGGTACAAAAATAAGCAAAATAAAATACAGCCATAATGTCAGGAAAAAAGCAAAACAAAACTCCTGCTCGTCTGAGCTCAAACTAATACAGAATCAGGCTAACTATATGTGTGGCTTACTTTTGGCCACACGATCAAACACAACACAAGTTCCAATTTGGTCTCGCCAAACTCAGCTCTCCAGGACAGATCCAGGCATTTCCTTTCACTCTTAGGATCTGGGATATATATATATTTTTAATGTAGATTGTGAGCCCCACATGGAGCTCACAATGTACATTTTTCCCTATCAGTATGTCTTTTTTGGAATATGGGATGGAAATCCATGCAAACACGGGGAGAACATACAAACTCCTCGCAGATGGTTTTTTGCCCTTGGCGGGATTTGAACACCAGGACTCCAGCGCTGCAAGGCTGCAGTGCTAACCACTGAGCCACCGTGTGGCCCCCAGGATCTGGGATATTTTTACCTGTGGAACTGCTGCCTTTTTCCTACTAAGTTATATGGTGAGTGGAGGTTGCAATAATGAAAAACACTGTGTTTTTTTTTACTGTGTTTCACTACATGTGGCCTTAGGCTGGGTTCGCACTACCCTTGTTACTGTCCATTGCTGTCTTCCATCATAGGATGACAGCAATGGACATTAAGTGTTGCAGGGAACAGAGTGTACATTCCCAATGACACTAATGTACACAATATAATGGATGCTTGGTTATATTTTGGTTACTTTTGTATCATAATAAAAAGTCTTGCATGCATCAATTAATGTCCATTGCTGTAATTCTATGATGGAAGACAGCAACGGACATTAACAATGGTAGCCTTATGGCAAAGAATGGATGTCCAGCACTCCGATACTTCTTAATATATAAAAGTAGTAGACTTTATTATGGAGACATGCTCCCTTAAAAACCGCGTATATACAACGGAATAGAAATTAGAGAAGGCATACAATGTATACAGTGTAGTACAAAAATGTACAATGTATACAGAAATTAGAAAGGCTTATATGCGGTATTTGCCACTATGTGACACCATATAGGTCATACATATACATTCCAAGTATCTCCGTAGGGAGTGACAGTACTGAATACAGCAATGCCCATTCTGTGCATATGCGCATGCGCACATAGTTCAAAGTTCACTTGTCGAACTACAAATCTCGGGATCCTTCATACAAGAGACAATACATAGAATTCCAGTTTCGAATATTCATTATGATATTGTATTACCTATATACGTGGTTGGGTGAGCAATTGCTACACAGCATACATGTCACAGCTACACTGTATACATTGTATGCCTTTCTAATTTCTGTATACATTGTACATTTTTGTACTACACTGTATACATTGTATGCCTTTCTAATTTCTCAAGTGGCGTGCTCTTTTCAGTTTTGAGGTATATCATGAGTTTCACAATGTTAATGCTTATAATTTATGAAGCCTTTTTATTTATTTATTTATCTATTTAAACAAACATTTAAACAAATAGTTAGAATCAATGTGAGGAATACTATTTTTCTTAAATTGAACTATTTAATCATAGCTAAAATGACTCGTGTATCTCTCCCCTCTATTTTTTGTCTGGTGTGTTCCAATTGTACTTACGTTTTGTTTTAGAATGTCAATCATTATCTTCCACTTTGTCTCTCAGGAACGTCTATTCCAGCTGAAGTCCAATTACACTAATTAACGGATGTTTCGTCCTAATACAGACAGATGAGTTTCCGGTATTTGTTTTTAGCTAGCATATATATACATGTGTTGGGTCTGTGAATACACCAAAACCATGACTAAGGGGTAGCAAGCCCCGAAACGCGTCGGTTTTTCTTGTCCGTCCATCTCGTCTGTACTTGTACATATGTTGTATATATGCGGTTTTTAAGGGAGCATGTCTCCATAATAAAGTCTACTACTTTTATATATTAAGAAGTATCGGAGTGCTGGACATCCATTCTTTGCCATTACCTCCTTGCCTTACCGGAAGGTTTTCCGTGCATCTCCAGGTTCCTTCTTGGGTCTCATCGCATTGAATTACAAGTAAGCCTTTAATATTTATTTCTGAATATACCATGTGGCTGTAACTACACTTTTTTCAATGGTAGCCTTAGCCTTAAGATGTTTTTTCATAGAATTTTTGAAGGTATGTTTTAAGACAAAAATGGTAAAAATAGTGAAATAAAAAAGTCAGAAACATATGTTTTGATTGAATTTAATTTGATTTCATTTTAAACATATCTTTTCATTTTATTTCATTTTCAAGTATTCAAACTATGGAAGTGCTTTTTCATCAGATCTCAAAAAATGGTACAAATAGTGCAGTAAAAGAAAAAAGACAGAAATATATTTTTTCTGTTTTATTCATGCTAATACAGGTTTTCAGGCATGCAGGTTATGGCTCTGTATTCTAGGTCAAGAACTAGAAATCTGGAAGATGTTTCAAAATTGATCTGAATGACTTCTGAGTGCTGGTCATATTTTCCATGCATACTGTATATGTATTCCTTACCCCTGCGAAATCCACATGTGCGTAGGTGCAAACATTCAACTTTCCATTCAAACAGAATGAAAACAGCATTTCTAATATACAAAATCTCAAGATGGATGGCTTCTGCCTCGGCTTGCTTTGTGAAAAGGGTAACTGCATCAGATTTCCATCAAAGTCACAAAAAGGTGAAAGATACAGGGCAGCCGGAGTATTCTATTCCTTGTTTTCCTTTTTTTGTCTCAGATTTCTCAGGTCGGTAATACAGGAACAGTTAACTCCAATTCAAAGAAAGAACAAATGGTAATCTGTAGAGCATCGGTCACGCTTAGCTTCTTCTTCGCTGTCAGTGTCTGTCACTAGTCCACCATTTTCCATAGTACCCGTATTAATAATGCATTGAAATTATTTAATTGCAGCCCCACTGTCCCAAATCCTTCACAGCCTGCCCCGCACATACAGTACATAATGCAGTCATGTTGTTTAAGTAGAACATTACCTGTTGCTGAATTTTTGTGCTTACTCGAGTTGGATGAGAAAGGTGGATTATGTAGATAATCTGTTTTCCCTTAGTCATAACAGCAGCACAATGTGGGGTATTTCTGCCCCTGTGTGCTAGTAGGACAGGTGGAATTTTTAATCAGCAATTAATTAATATGCATGACTAGGCCCTATAAGAGGGCACAGGAACCTCCCCCCGTGTGTTAATACAAAAGTACAATAATAATACAATAGCGAGTGAAGCCTTGTGCTGCTGTTATGACTAAGGGAAAACAGATTATCTACATAATCCACCATTCCCTGTCGTCATATCAGAAGCACAATGTGGGGAGATGTCAAGTAATCCCCCTAGGGAGGGTTTCCTCAACTTACAGAGCTCAAGATCAATTGCCCGAAGGCAGTAGCATCCGAAGCATGTGAGCTAAGTCTATAGTGCTTCACAAATGTGTTATGAGAGGACTAAGAAGCTGCCGCACAGATTTGTTCCAATGGCACCCTCCTCTCTGCCCATGAAGTCGAGACTGCCCTCGTAGAGTGCGCCCTAAGGCAAGCTGGAGGAGAAAAACCTTGAGAAGAGAAAGCCACCTTAATAGCTTCCCAAGGCACCAAGACTTGAAGATTTCCCAAATCCTGTGATAATTCCTGTTTGAAGAATTTGCCCTGGCACAGGCAAGGGTCCTCAGGACGGCCTCTGACAGTACACTATTCAGTAATAGGGACTGGTCAACCTCCAGGCTATCAGGTTGAATCTCAAAAGATCCTGGCACGTCTGTCCTCCTTGAGTGACCAGGTTCTGGGAGGGGGGAAGCCTCCAGTATACGCCTTGACTCATCTGTATGAGCTGGGCCAACCAAGTCCTTTTTGGCCAGAACGGGATTATGGCAATCGCCTGGACTTGGTCCTGTCTTATTTTCATCAATACCCTGGGTATGTTGGGAATTGGAGGGAATATGTATACCAGCCTGAACCTCCGAGGGATGGACAGGGCATCCACTGCCAAGGGATTGTCCTCCTTATTGTCCAATTTGTTGGAACACCTCTGGATTGAGGGACCGTTCCAAGGGCCATAGAAACGGAGTGTAAACAATGAAGTGAATAAATTAGGATAGTGGCCAAACAAAGCAGTTTTGATAAAGCAATGCATTTAGGAAAAGTCTATAAACTAGCAGTATAGATAGGATCCTTGTGATGGGACAACCCCTTTAAGGCAGTAGCAGAGGCTCAGCTTAACAGCCGAGCGAGACCACAGAGCCTGATGAGGGAAGAGAAACTCCCCTCACCCCCAGCTGTGACTGCAGCCTGGGTAAGCGCACACAGGCATTGACAAACACAGCAGAATGGGAGTTGACATGGTGCCCATAGCAATAGACATTAATGCTTTAGTTTCTGCACTAAACACAGAGAACAGCTGAAAGCTGCCCACAATGTCCACCGCTGCAACTGCAGCCCAGGTAAGTGTGCACAGGCACTGACAAACACAACATAACAGGAGTTGGCAGAACAACCACAGTAATAGATATTAGTGCAACCTGCACTAAAACAAAGGAAAAGCTGAAAGAGGATTCAGCTTACCTTACTGCTGGAAATGAATCAAACTGCAGCAGCTGAAAATATGACTGCAATATAAACCTCAATCTTTCTTCAGAAAGAAAGAAAAAGGAAAAGAAAAAGGTTTGCAAACACCTTCCTCCAAACCATACAGGAGACCACACAGGCCTCCTCCACCTGTCCCACCATCACAGGACAGAAAAACACGGGGCGGGCGGGGAGGTTCCAGTGCCCTCTTATTGGGCCTAGTCATGCATATTAATTAATTGCTGATTAAAAATTCCTCCTGTCCTACCAGCACGCAGGGGCAGAAATACCCCACATTGTGCTGCTGTAAGACAACAGGGAATCATCATTACAAGGGATGGCAGCAATTTCTATGAGCTAATAGATTAACCTTGGGTCTTTCTAAAGGATTCAATCCATTGTGCATTCACAAATGTAGATTGTTGTGAATATGAAGTCAACCATTTTGATCATCTTCTATCTAAATGAGTGTAATTGGGTGTAAAAATGTAATGTCAGGGGAATCTTTGTAACAGATAATAAATCACTGTTTCAATGAGTTCCTCAAGCTCTGTAACAATGGCTTTATGAAAATTGTTCAGACATTGAGTGGAAAGAGACTCTATTCTAAGAGTGATTTTTTTTTCCCCTGACGGTTTTTATTATGTTAACCCCTTTGTGCCTGGATTACTTGTTTAATCTCGCACAGTCAATGCTGGACAGATAAGATGTAAACAGTAGATTCATTTTGACTAAATGAATGGGTCCCTTGTGATTGCATCTCAGTGGTGACCCCAGGCAGAGGCCAGAAGAAGACACTAGAAGGCCTCCAGAAACTGTAATGATGCCCAGAACAAGTAAGGCCAGGTGAGTATTATGATTTGTTATGTTTACTCCTCTCCCAAGGAAGAACACTTATTATACTCTGGGGTCTGAAGAGAACGCACAGAATAATAGCGTTTGGAGGTGACGAACCAGAAAGGTTTAGGGTTCAGGTCAAAAGTTTTGAAAAATTCAGGTCAATTCCAGTTCGATCCAAACTACTTCCCTCCTCTCTATTGATATAGTGGATGCAATGGTAACAATTGTACCCTTTGTATAAACATACCACTAGTAAATGGGGCCTTGTTACATGATTTAGCATTTTGCCCAAGGAGCTTAACCCCTTCCCGACATGCGCCGTAATAGTACGGCGCGTGTCGGGTCTGTAACTATGGCAACCGCCCGGGAGCCTGGCGGCCGTCATAGCCGCCGGGTGTCTACTGCTTTAAGCAGTAGACAACCGGCTCTAATGCCTCCGATCGGTCCCCGGCATTAACCCCTCCGGCGCTGCTGTCAAAGGCGCCGGAGGCGCCATCTTCCCGGCGGCGCATGGGCGCCGCCATTTTGGCAGGGATCGCCGGCTCCTGGAGCAAGCTCCAGGGCCGACCCCCTGTTGCCATGACAGCCGGGAGCCTTGTTAAGGGCTCCCAGCCAGTCTGCAAATTCTCTCTTTTGCAGGCTGGTGTATACAGCCTGCAAAAGAGATGATGATTTTTTGCAATGCATTGCAATGCATTAGCATTGTAATGCATTACATTAGTGATCAGACCCCCTGGGGTTCAACACCCCTAGGGGGTCTAATAAATGCAAAAAAAAAATAAAAAAAAGCAAAAAAAAATATAAAAAAATATAAAAAGTATTAAAAGTTCAAATCACCCCCCTTTCCCTAGAACAAATATAAAAGTAGTTAAAAACTGTGAAACATATACATGTTAGGTATCCCCGCGTCTGAAATCGCCCGCTCTACAAATCTATAAAAATATTTTTCCTGTTCGGTAAACGCCGTAGCAGGAAAAATAGTCAAAAGTGCCAAACCGCCGTTTTTTCACTGTTTTAATTCTGATAAAAATTTGAATAAAAAGTGATCAAAGCAATAACATTTCCCGAAAATGGTAGAACTAAAAAGTACACCCGGCCCCGCAAAAAAAGACACCCTATGCATCCCCGTACACCTATGTATAAAAAAGTTACGGCCGTCGGAATATGGCGACTTTTAGAAAAAAAATTTTTTAACACCGTTTTGGAATTTTTTTTAGGGGGTCAAAATGTAAATAAAACCATATAAATTTGGTATCCACGGAATCGTACCGAAACACAGAATATAGGGGACATGTCATTTTGGCTGCACAGTGAACGCCATAAAACCAAAGCCTGTAAGAAAGTCGCAGAAATGCATTTTTTCTTCAAATCCACCCTATTCTGAATTTTTTTCCTGCTTCCCAGTACATTATATAGAATAATTAATGGTGGCATCATGAAGAAAAAATTGTCCCGCAAAAATTAAGACCTCATATGACTCTGGGAGCGGAGAAATAAAAAAGTTATGGGGTTTAGAAGGAGGGGAGTCAAAAACGAAAAACGAAAATCAAAAAATGCCATCGGCGGGAAGGGGTTAGTAGTGTAACAGACCCCCTTCTCGTCAAACTAAAAAGTGACAGGTGCCCCGCCCCTTTTTTATGTAACCACGCCCCTTTTATTATATGACCACGCCCCCTTTTATATGATTATTTTTGACGTCACTACGGCCATTTTATAATTAAACCCCCCCCCCAACCCCCTTTATAAGTATGATGCTACGCCCCTTTTTATATAAGCTCTCCTTTTGCGCTGGCATAAATGATATTTCTTTGATAGAAAGGAATATCATTCATTTCAGCGCAAAAAGTGCCCGCCCCCCTTTTTATATATATGCTTCTCACCTTTTGCGCTGGCATGTATTGAGATAGTCAGGACCTATAAGTACCTGCGTGTGCTCCTCAATAATAAACTAGACTGGGCTGACCACCTGGAGGCGCTGCACAGAAAGGGCCACAGCAGACTCTACCTGCTCAGGAGGCTGAGGGCCTTCGGAGTCCAGGGGACACTTCTTAGGGCCTTCTTCAACTCTGTGGTTGCCTCAGCCATCTTTTTCGGTGTGGCCTGCTGGGGAAGCAGTATATCAACCAGGGACAGAAATAGACTTGACAGGCTGATCAGGAGGGCCAGCTCTGTCCTGGGGAGCCCCTTGGACCCAGTACAGGTGGTGGGTGACAGAAGGATACTGTCTGTGGTGACCTCCATGCGGGGGAACAAATCCCACCCCATGTATGGGACCCTGATGGGACTTGGCAGCACTGTAAGCGACCGTCTGCTTCACCCCAAGTGTGAGAAGGAGCTATCGCAAGTTCTTCCTTCCAACCGCGACCAGGCTGTATAATCTACATCAGACCAAACGAAGAGCTCTCCGCACAGAGAACTAATGATTATGAGGATGATCATGAGGTCTTCCTCTTTCTCTTCTGTTTTTCCTTAGCTGCCATGGACTCCTAGTATATCTTCTCTTCTCAGCTTATCTGTGTCTACGTCTGTAACATATTACTCTGTATTATCCTGTATCTGTATTACTATGCTGCTGTAACACGCTGAAATTTCCCCAAGGTGGGACTATTAAAGGATTATCTTATCTTATCTTATAAACGATATTTCTTTGATAGAAAGGAATATCGTTCATTTCAGCGCAAAAGTGTCAGCCCCCTTTTTATATATGCTTCTCCTTTTGCACTAGCATGAATGATATTTCTTTAAGGAATATCACTCAGTCCATCGCAAAAGTGTCTATAGTTTTATTTAAGATAAATAATATACCTATTTATTGTTGATGTAACCAGCTATGCACTTCAGCACCGCTGCGTGGCGTCATGAGTCAAGCTCCTACACATCCACCCCAGAAGACGGCAAGACATATTGTGACATGGCCGTACAAAGTTCCCCTAATACAACTATGGACCGTGCTTCTGCGCAAGCGTGTAGCGCAAAAACATGTCTTGACATGTAGAGGACCTGGCCACAATGAGCGATTGGCATGACCGCGCATGGCTTTTCAGCAGAACTTATGGTACATTCTGCGTACGAGCAAAAACCACAAACTGGAGGGTATATTTAATTCGGCCATTGAGCTGAAAAACATGTTCCAGCCGGGAGGCTCTGTTATCTAATGTGACCTTATGTGACAATGAAAACATTTGAATGGTGTTTGAAAAACCTGATAAACAATTGAGTGGTTTTAGAGCCTGGTAAACAATTGAATGGTTTGAGAGCCTGGTATCTAATGTGACTTTATGTGTCAATGAAAACATTTGAATGGTGTTTGAGAGCCTGGTAAACAGTTGAATGGTTTTGAGAGACCTAGTATCTAATGTAACCTTATGTGACAATGAAAACAATTGAATGGCCTGAGTGTCATGAACTCTTAAATACATACATTATGTGAGAAAACTAACAAACACACAATAATTATTTAAAAAGGTTTATTCAGAATGTCACAGCACAATAAACTTAGTCAAATGAACAGGCTCTACAGACTTGATTATATACGAACAAATTTTTCCCATGCACACATCGCAATGTTTCAGATACAAAGTTGCTGACTAAAGAATCATTTCTTTTTAAATCTGAATTAAAATGATTTAAAATGTCTCTAAATGGGACGCCCCTGCTAAGCCAATACAGTATGTATATGCAATAATGAGCACAGTAAGCTGAGTCCACACTTTGTAGTTGCCGATCCTGATAAACGTAGCTGGCAGAATTCTGATGTAAGAAAGAAATAAATTCTTTAGGAAATACAGCGTTCGATGGAGCAATCCCATAACTGTCAAAGAATATCGCCTTTTTCCCGTCACATAGTACAATTAAGATCCAGTGGGTCCCCGGACGAGTAGAATCATCGGTATTGACAACAAATGCAGCGGGGTGGTCTTGTATTCTGTATTGTGGTAAGAAGTCGCACGGAAATACGCCGTAAAATATTGTCTGTGTGTAGGGGTCTGAATTCAGAATATTTGTAATCTGTAAAGTATTCATCATCGGTAGCTGTTGTACAATTTCTTCTGATAGATGGAACAAATTTTCTTGCAAAATCCAGATTTCAGTTTTTTCAGTTTTATTTATTCTTAATAATCTAATATCATGAAAATATCACTTCACGTTTATGGGAGATTTGAAGAATGTCAGAGTTCACAGCGTATACAATCATGTTTAGCGTATGAGGCGTTGGAACTGCGAACCTTATTTCAGCACGCAGGTTCCCCGTTTTAACTAGGGAGAAATGGCCTCCGGGTTCTTGGTCAGGTGTTAGATCAAAAGCAAATAATGTATACCCGTTCAGGAATTCTTCAAGATCTATGGATAACCCACTGTCCGATTTCTGTTTGCCAGCGATGTGCACAAGTGCCATATACTCTCTTACAGCCTGCTCAGAGGCGAAATCGGGTTGAAACGGTCGCGAAGGTACTTGGTGGCCATCATAATAAAGTGATGCTAGTGATATATTGAAATGCTCAAAGCATAAAGGGTTCTTCGCAACGGATCCAGAAAACGCTTCATTGTCAACAAACCCCAATATTACAGTTTTGGGTATTTGTCCTAGGAATAGGTTCTCATGATTTGCAACCCGGGTGCCTTGAGGTATGCTGTAGATTTTCAGAGAAGCCTTATCAATACTGTACTTGGCGGGGTTTGTTAGAAGGGCTTGACTGTGGCCTATTCTGACCGCAGGAGAGACCTGAACACGTTTAACATAGAGCGCAGCATGGAGAATTTGCACCTTGTACGGTTCAGCATCAGATGACATGAGACAGAAAGTGTCTTTATTCCTCGAGAGTTTTATCTTCAGATCCAGACCATTAAGTAACAGCTTGGGCTGATTAAATATGTCCGCGAAAATCGGCCCCAGCAATTCCACAGGTCTCGAGCGTGCGGTTGCCCGAGCTCTTTTGATAAACCCCAAATTTTCACCATCCAAAGTACGTGTGTTATGGTGCCCCGCAGTATCTTTATAGAACAGGCCTGCTGTAAATTGCGATTCGAGGGATTGATTGGAGTAGCTCAGCAAGGTCTCAAGATATGCGCGGTAGGAATATAGATTATCAGATTGGGATATAAGTCTATCACCCAGGGTAACATCCACCTGATTAAAAAGAGTTGCTATAGGATAGTTAATAAAGCCCACACGGGCGCCGTCAGCGATGGCTGTGTTATCCTGTTTCACAATTCTACAGTTTATGTATAAAAAAGTGTTGTTAAGATCATAATAAAAATCCGATGTGCCGGAGATGAAGAACTCCAGAGGCGCGTTGTCCGTCAGAGCAGCGATCGGCTGCGCTTCCACAAAGAAAGAATTTTCAATACTTGTTTGAGTAGGTGGTATATCGAAAATATCGAGTTCAGATTTCGTACATTCCTCAGATGCCTCGTGAACGAAAGCCATGACGGATGATTAGAAGATGTCGTCTCGTGTTCGCCTTACAGGTTTATGACTCCGACCTCTTTTACGCTGAGGTTTCTTATTCATGAGTAGCGGGGGTAGTGGTGATCGGGCACGCCTTTTTCTTTTACGGGATGTGTTTACAGTATATACAAGACCCGATCCCTTCTGCTCATCAGCCGTGTTGTTGATTTTGTTCATCATGGCCGCTGATACAGATGTAACAGCGTCTTTAGCGATGTTTCTCACAGCCGTTTTTACATGCGGTTTTACTAACTCAATTCCTCTTCTAAATAAAGGTACAGCTCTTCTAAAAAGTCCTCTAAATATACCAGCGAGACCTGCTCCATACATGTACTCATCGCCGCGGAAGCCTTCCAAACTGCGGCCAGCTTGCGCTATGTAGTAACGCGAATAGACAGCGGGGTCCGCAAATGACCTCCTGGATAACATTTTATGCGTTCAGCACCTTGCGGGGCCTAAAATGCAGACGCACAATACTTTTGCCGTACTTAAACCTTACAGGCTTTCCTAAATCGTTTAGAATTGATATTGTTATCGAATCAAAATGATGTTTGGCGAGAGGAATATAATCCGGCGTTGTATACCGTAACGTAACAATCTCGTTGTTTTTTCCAGCAATCTCTACAGTTCTTAAAAGCTGTACGTAACTGTCGCCCACCAACTGGTGTTGTATGATGTCACTGTAGACGTACAGCGTATAAAAGCCGTCTTTTATATCAGGATACGGTTTCCGCATGCCTGGAGGCTTTTTAGGCGCTGAATCATCAAAACAACAAGGTATTCCTAAAATATTAGACAGCTTAGGGCCTAGCTCGAATCGTATTGTACGTGATGTGGGTATACGAACAATACCCCTTATTTCATCATAGCGGAGTCTAAAGTCTTCACTACTTAGCTTTAGATTTCTAATTTCAACATTCAGAGTTGAAATTAATTCAGCAATTGTCGAGAAATAGCCAGGGTTTAAATAATGCTCGACCAGTTCTTCGCCGGCTCTAGCGATAAAAAAGTTCGCCTCCATTTTGCCAAAACTATCCCATGTATGCGGGTACTGTATTTCCGTTAGGGCAACCTCAAAGGAGTCCGAAAAATGGAGAGGCTTCGCTAATTTCGTTGTGAAACTTGCTATGGTGTTATCGTTATAGATTAGAGATGAGCGAACACTAAAATGTTCGAGGTTCGAAATTCGATTCGAACAGCCGCTCACTGTTCGAGTGTTCGAATGGGTTTCGAACCCCATTATAGTCTATGGGGAACATAAACTCGTTAAGGGGGAAACCCAAATTCGTGTCTGGAGGGTCACCAAGTCCACTATGACACCCCAGGAAATGATACCAACACCCTGGAATGACACTGGGACAGCAGGGGAAGCATGTCTGGGGGCATAAAAGTCACTTTATTTCATGGAAATCCCTGTCAGTTTGCGATTTTCGCAAGCTAACTTTTCCCCATAGAAATGCATTGGCCAGTGCTGATTGGCCAGAGTACGGAACTCGACCAATCAGCGCTGGCTCTGCTGGAGGAGGCGGAGTCTAAGATAACTCCACACCAGTCTCCATTCAGGTCCGACCTTAGACTCCGCCTCCTCCGGCAGAGCCAGCGCTGATTGGCCGAAGGCTGGCCAATGCATTCCTATGCGAATGCAGACTTAGCAGTGCTGAGTCAGTTTTGCTCAACTACACATCTGATGCACACTCGGCACTGCTACATCAGATGTAGCAATCTGATGTAGCAGAGCCGAGGGTGCACTAGAACCCCTGTGCAAACTCAGTTCACGCTAATAGAATGCATTGGCCAGCGCTGATTGGCCAATGCATTCTATTAGCCCGATGAAGTAGAGCTGAATGTGTGTGCTAAGCACACACATTCAGCACTGCTTCATCAAGCCAATACAATGCATTAGCCAGTGCTGATTGGCCAGAGTACGGAATTCGGCCAATCAGCGCTGGCTCTGCTGGAGGAGGCGGAGTCTAAGGTCGGACCTGAATGGAGACTGGTGTGGAGCGATCTTAGACTCCGCCTCCTCCAGCAGAGCCAGCGCTGATTGGCCGAATTCCGTACTCTGGCCAATCAGCACTGGCTAATGCATTGTATTGGCTTGATGAAGCAGTGCTGAATGTGTGTGCTTAGCACACACATTCAGCTCTACTTCATCGGGCTAATAGAATGCATTGGCCAGCGCTGATTGGCCGAATTCCGTACTCTGGCCAATCAGCACTGGCTAATGCATTGTATTGGCTTGATGAAGCAGTGCTGAATGTGTGTGCTTAGCACACACATTCAGCTCTACTTCATCGGGCTAATAGAATGCATTGGCCAGCGCTGATTGGCCGAATTCCGTACTCTGGCCAATCAGCACTGGCTAATGCATTGTATTGGCTTGATGAAGCAGTGCTGAATGTGTGTGCTTAGCACACACATTCAGCTCTACTTCATCGGGCTAATAGAATGCATTGGCCAATCAGCGCTGGCCAATGCATTCTATTAGCGTGAACTGAGTTTGCACAGGGGTTCTAGTGCACCCTCGGCTCTGCTACATCAGATTGCTACATCTGATGTAGCAGTGCCGAGTGTGCATCAGATGTGTAGTTGAGCAAAACTGACTCAGCACTGCTAAGTCTCTGCATTCGCATAGGAATGCATTGGCCAGCCTTCGGCCAATCAGCGCTGGCTCTGCCGAAGGAGGCGGAGTCTAAGGTCGGACCTGAATGGAGACTGGTGTGGAGCGATCTTAGACTCCGCCTCCTCCAGCAGAGCCAGCGCTGATTGGTCGAGTTCCGTACTCTGGCCAATCAGCGCTGGCCAATGCATTCTATTAGCCCGATGAAGTAGAGCTGAATGTGTGTGCTTAGCACACACATTCAGCTCTACTTCATCAGGCTAATAGAATACATTGGCCAATCAGCGCTGGCCAATGCATTCTATTAGCTTGATGAAGCAGAGTGTGCACAAGGGTTCAAGCGCACCCTCGGCTCTGATGTAGCAGAGCTGAGGGTGCACAAGGGTTCAAGTGCACCCTCGGCTCTCCTACATCAGAGCCGAGGGTGCGCTTGAACCCTTGTGCAGCCTCGGCTCTGCTACATCAGAGCCGAGGGTGCGCTTGAACCCTTGTGCACACTCTGCTTCATCAAGCTAATAGAATGCATTGGCCAGCGCTGATTGGCCAGAGTACGGAATTCGGCCAATCAGCGCTGGCCAATGCATCCCTATGGGAAAAAGTTTATCTCACAAAAATCACAATTACACACCCGATAGAGCCCCAAAAAGTTATTTTTAATAACATTCCCCCCTAAATAAAGGTTATCCCTAGCTATCCCTGCCTGTACAGCTATCCCTGTCTCATAGTCACAAAGTTCACATTCTCATATGACCCGGATTTGAAATCCACTATTCGTCTAAAATGGAGGTCACCTGATTTCGGCAGCCAATGACTTTTTCCAATTTTTTTCAATGCCCCCGGTGTCGTAGTTCCTGTCCCACCTCCCCTGCGCTGTTATTGGTGCAAAAAAGGCGCCAGGGAAGGTGGGAGGGGAATCGAATTTTGGCGCACTTTACCACGTGGTGTTCGATTCGATTCGAACATGGCGAACACCCTGATATCCGATCGAACATGTGTTCGATAGAACACTGTTCGCTCATCTCTATTATAGATATGTCGTGAAGCGTTGCTCGGTAATGTGACATAGAATGAATCTGATTCCATCATGATTACACGTCAATCAGCTGATTTGCAGGTATCCACGTATTAAATTTATCAGGGTAACCGCGCCACTTGACAAAACATAAAATTTGTCCACCACTACGTTTCCTTCTTATTATTTTCTCAATCTTGTAGACTTGGTTCTCATTGAATGTTATTTTCTGTATTTCTTCCTTATAAAATGATCCTTCTATAGGCTCACCGCTCAAATCGGCGATCATGTACAGCGGTCTTCTGAATCTTGTGTTGATTCCAGTAATGATAAATATTTCCTCGGTGTATGTCTGCTCATAACCTTTGGCGAACACGTGCTTATACTGTGAAATCCTTACATGGTCACCTACCTTTAAAGTAGGTTTTTCCTTTTTAGCCTTAGATTCCTGTCCGTAAATTCTTCTCCATATTGTTAATGAGTTATGCTTTGATACTTCGGCAGGACTACAACCTATCGTTCTGTGATAACTGTGGTTGTAACTATATATCAAATCAGGTAATATGTTAATATATCTATAAGTATTATGATGACTAAGATATTTCCACATTCGCGTTTTAAGGGTGCGATTAAATCTCTCAACTATGGCCGCTTTTACAGAATTTGTAGTAAAGATCTGTTCTATCGCGTAAATCTTGCATAGCTTCTTCAGGGGTGCATTCATAAACTCACGGCCTCTATCCATCTGTATTTTTCGTGGTACACGGCCGTCAGTTTCAAAAATCAATTTCAGCGCTTTTGCTACCGTGCTGCCCGACTTATTATGCAGAGCTACACACCATACGTAACGGGAGAGAATGTCTATCGAGATCAATAAATAATTAATGCCGTCATTGTGTGATGAGAGATTATTCATACATGCCAGGTCCATCTGCCATTGATGGTCAACGTTCGCCACGAAGATTTTATTACGGGGAAAAGATTTGCGTACTGGTTTAAATAATGTATAATTATCTTCATTCTTGAGGTATTTAATAACTTCTTTGCGAGAGGCGCTTGCTGAATTCCTATATAAAGCGTCAATACCTCCATAGGATCCAGGAAGTCTGGGGTTATAATAACGATCCGATAACGCCATTTTTTTCAGTACACTACTTAGGAACAGCAATATATTTTAATTCAGTGATACGTAGTTAGATTACAAATTTTCCTGAGGGGGCTGGGTATTCCAACCCTCCTACCATTCACGGGGCGGAGACACACACCCCCTACCATAAAGCTGTGAGGGTATTTATTAGAAGCACTGGTCAGTGTTGTGTACATTCGTCTGCACTGACAGAGAGCCTCGCTCTAGTCCTCAGCATTCAAGCCTATAGAAAAAAAAGGTAAGACTTGCGCTTTTTATTTAGCTTTTTTTAAAAAAGACTGTGCATTCATTAATAACGTATGAGATATTTTCTACTAGATAAATTAAGTTTGATTCTAGCATATCAGTTTATTAACACGTTGTTTTTGTTATCAGATGGAGAACAGAAATAATGGTAGTGAGGTCAGCGAATACAGCGATCTTGTTACTGATTCCCAATTAGGTAAATATACCGTGTACGGCTAATAATTTTGCTCTATTTAAGTAATTTTGCTCTATTTAAGTGTGTAAAAATACTAAAAATATATATTTTTTAACAATCGCCCCTAATTAGCTCACATCTGTGAATCGCTGCCGGAGTATGTATTAGAAGACCCCGAGATATACCGCGATAGTTTAAATCAAAATTTTACTGACCCCCAATTAGGTAAATATATCATGTATGACTAGTAACTTTGTTCTATTTAAGTGTATAAAAAATTGCTAAAATACATTTATTTCTTTTGTACCTAATTAGCTCACATCTCTGAAGCGCTACCGGAGGGTGTATTAGAAGGGGACATGACATACAATGATAGCCTAAACCGGAATTTAAAGAAAGCAAGCGATGGTATGTTATTTATTTAATCTCGGTTTAGATTTTTTCTATTTCAACGTATAAAAAATGCTAAAACACATTTTCTTTTGTGTCTAATTAGCTGTAACCAATGAATTGCTGTCGGAGAACGTATTACAGAAGTCATTGAGTGTCAACGGCCGTGTTGACCTAAGCAGAAAGAAAGGTATGATTTTATTTAATCTTGGTTAATACGTAATAAAAACAAAATAACAAAAAGAAGACTAACAATACGTGCTCTACATGTATGCTGTTTATTGTACATATAGTATGAATAACAACACTTAATTTTTGATTTTTCAGTCTACACATTTAAAAAGCCCAAAAACAAGGAAAATAAAGAAAATGTTCAGCTTACTAAAGTGACTGAACCTGACGTATCGACACCACGTATAGCATCTGTAATGACGCAGGATGAAATCGACGCCATGTCCAGCATTGTATACGGAGTCTGTAAGTAGAATAATGACTGAACTGTGTGATTCCTATTTACTCGGCAAAACGTTAATAGGCATTGTAATGATACACATTTACGTTCTTTTCACAGCAAGAAGACGTCGACCACGTAGACTATTCAACACATTATTGAGTGAGAATCGTGACCAGAACACCACATCGGCAGCTGTCGTGTCAGAGACCGTGCAGTCAGGAGTTGTGTCAGGAGCAGACAACACGGAGCAGGGTAACCAGGGCCTACCGAATGCTATGACTTTTCGGCCCAACCGCTTACGAAATATGCAAAAGATCACTACACGGTCAACAGAAACACAAACATCTTTATAGCTTGCTTTACTACCGCTTATGCCAGACTTGAACTGTACAAGTTACTGGACAGACTGCAGGAACGGTGTCTCTACCACGACACAGACTCTGTCATCTTCATCCATCGTGATGGTGAGTGGTGTCCGCCTTTAGGCGACTATCTGGGTGAATTGACCAGTGAAATACCCGATGACTCCTACATAACTGAGTTTGTATCTGCAGGCCCAAAAACATACGGCTACAAACTGAACACTGGTAAGACTGTCTTGAAAGTTAAGGGGATAACACTGAATGTCGCCAATAGCCAGGTTATTAATTTTGACAGTTTAAAAGATTTAGTTTTGGACTACCCCCGCAATTCAGACGCTCACACCCAGAAATCGTTATTTGTTCAACAGCCTGGCATTGTTCGTAATAAGAAATACTGGTGTATTAAGACTCGGCCTCTGAGTAAAACACAGAGATGTGTTTACACAAAACGTCATCTGTTCGATGATTTTACAACACTGCCTTTCGGGTATTAGTCTTGTTACATTACTCCACTCCATTTTTTTCATGTGTTTTTACTAGATTTGTGGAACGCTCTTGTGAGACAGATGAGCATTGAAATACACGGCCGTGGATCAAGAGAAGAAATAGGGCGTCTACAGCGCAGTCTACGGCGGTTGCACCGCTTAGAATACAGGTTTGCCCTAGAATATAATTGGGAACATTTTGGATGCCGCCCTCATCATCATTATTATGGATCCTCGGTTACAGCACCCTTTCTCGTGCATTTTAGCGGGACCAAGTAATTCAGGGAAAAGCTATTTTGTAAAACAATTGTTACATTACGCTGACACTCATTTATCACACAAACCCGAAAATATTGTCTGGTTTTATGCATGTTGGCAAAAATTATACGATGATCTGTCTCGCGCCATTCCTAACATACGTTTTATTGAAGGTCTACCGGCAACTTTTATAGACGATGAACTTTTTCCCCCTGACAAGGTAAATTTGACAATTGTTGATGATCTCATGGAGAGCGCTAGCCAGAATGGCGAGATAGAGAAGGCTTTCACCAAGTACGTACATCACAGAAATCTAAGCATTTTCTATTTAGTTCAGAACATATTTTGTCAGGGTAAAAAGAGTAGAACAATAGCTTTAAACACAAAGTACATGGTTCTCTTTAATAATCCTCGTGATAAATTACAAGTTATGACATTAGCACGGCAGATGTACCCGGGGAAAACACGCTTCTTTTTAGAAGCTTTTGAAGACGCGACACGTAACCCTTACGGTTATTTGTTAGTAGACTTAAGAGGTTCTACTCCTGAGGATATGCGATTAAGAGCGGGTTTGTTTCCACCAGATTTACCAGTTGCCTATGTTCAAAAGAAAATCAAAGGTTAATAAGACAAAAACTTAGAGATCTAGTCACATTCTATGTCCTGCGCATAGTATCGACAAGATGTCTGAGAGAATACGCCGTAACTGGCACCTCTTAAAAACTCTGGTGAAGGCACCCCCGCCGCTCAGGACATCAATTTTACGCAATGCCAGTAGAGATTTAATACTGGCCATAGGTGAAATTGCTTTAAATATTTTGAAAGGTAGAATTCCTCTAAAAGAGAGACAGAAGAATATACTCAAGAAATGGCGTAAGTCTATAAGACAGCTGGGGAATAAATATATAGACGCAAAGAAAAAGAAGCGCATAGTGAACCAGTGCGGCGGATTTATAGGACCTCTGCTGAGTTTTGCTATACCGCTAATAGCTGGACTTATTGCTAATAAGTAATGGAACACGCTGAGAAAATGTACCTGGTTCCTAAAAGTGAACTTAACAAACTAAAACAGACTATTACACCAGCACCCACTATGCGCCAAAATACCCTGCACACTCTGGAGGAGGAGCTTAGCAACATTTTACAGCGTAGAGATCTCCCTGATGATGTGAAAATTAAGAGATACACAGAGGTGCTAGCGAGGTACTTGAATCTTGTAAAACAGGAGACGACCGAGTTATCTAGTTTGAACCTTATTGCGTCTCCTCTCACCGACCACCAGCAATTGTCAAATACACTACCTGATAAAAATGCTTCAATCCGTGAAATTGTTGACAGTGTCAGCCCGCGCTTTAAAAGGAGCGCAGAAATTATACTGAGCAAAATGGATCAGAAATCAGATGTCACAGCCTGGAATGACAAAGGTGAATTTATTTACAGAGGGGAACCGATCCCCGGATCTAATATGTTGGATCTCATTAAACACGCCACGCAGAGTCACAGCTTGGTGAAAAAGAATACGCCTCCCGGCTGGGATGTATTTTTCAGCTCGATGGCCGAATTAAATATACCCTCCAGTGTAGTGGGTAATCCGACCAGAAGGGAAAATCTGGACCTTTTAAAAATGAATTTGACTCATCCCTCAACTTCAGAACTACCTCGGTCCAGAACCCACATTTTTCCCTCATCACCCACAGCCTCGGGACTGCCCCATGCGACTTTATTACCTAAAGTGAGAACTTTTCCACTATTACAGCAGGCGTGGTTAACATTGTAATAATGATATTTCATGTGTTTGTGTTTGTTTGTTTTTTTTTGGTATTCTGAATAAAATTATTATATATTTTTTAAAATAATTGCTGTGTGTTTGTGGTTTTTGCTCGTACGCAGAATGTACCATAAGTTCTGCTGAAAAGCCATGCGCGGTCATGCCAATCGCTCATTGTGGCCAGATCCTCTACATGTCAAGACATGTTTTTGCGCTACACGCTTGCGCAGAAGCACGGTCCATAGTTGTATTAGGGGAACTTTGTACGGCCATGTCACAATATGTCTTGCCGTCTTCTGGGGTGGATGTGTAGGAGCTTGACTCATGACGCCACGCAGCGGTGCTGAAGTGCATAGCTGGTTACATCAACAATAAATAGGTATATTATTTATCTTAAATAAAACTATAGACACTTTTGCGATGGACTGAGTGATATTCCTTAAAGAAATAGCATTCATGCTAGTGCAAAAGGAGAAGCATATATAAAAAGGGGGCTGACACTTTTGCGCTGAAATGAACGATATTCCTTTCTATCAAAGAAATATCGTTTATGCCAGCGCAAAAGGTGAGAAGCATATATATAAAAGGGGGGCGGACACTTTTGCGCTGAAATGAACGATATTCCTTTCTATCAAAGAAATATCATTTATGCCAGCGCAAAAGGAGAGAAGCATATATATAAAAAGGGGGGGGCGGGCACTTTTTGCGCTGAAATGAATGATATTCCTTTCTATCAAAGAAATATCATTTATGCCAGCGCAAAAGGAGAGCTTATATAAAAAGGAGCGTAGCATCATATTTATAAAGGGGGTTGGGGGGGGGGGAGGGGGGGAGGGGGTGTGTGGGAGGGGGGGGTTAATTATAAAATGGCCGTAGAGACGTCAAAAATAATCATATAAAAGGGGGCGTGGTCATATAATAAAAGGGGCGTGGTTACATAAAAAGGGGCGGGGCACCTGTCACTTTTTAGTTTGACGAGAAGGGGGTCTGTTACACTACTGGGGTTAAAATTACATCTAACTGGTTATCACTGCTTCATAGGTAAAGGTCAAGGTATAGGTCAAGCCCTTTGTATATTGGCATACTAGAATAGCAAATAGTTATCAGCTACTGTACAATACCAAAAGAATGATTTGATACCTACATGATTTCCTAATAGATAAACCCACCTGGATTCAAGGACATAACTGCAGTGGCAGCAGAGGTGGCACCTTAGTCCAGTAACCAAATGTCTTTCCACCATATAAGCAGACAATGGTATTATAGATGGCACAGGAAAACCCTCACTTAATCATTTCTTTTATACATTTTGTCTCATATAGCATTCAGTCTAAAAATGTATCTTGTATGTGATCAAGGAAATCAT
This sequence comes from Leptodactylus fuscus, assembly GCF_031893055.1. NCBI lineage: Eukaryota > Metazoa > Chordata > Amphibia > Anura > Leptodactylidae > Leptodactylus > Leptodactylus fuscus. Next base: position 247,603,201 of record NC_134266.1, read on the forward strand.
CCATCTCCCCCCTCCTCCTTTTTTTTCTAGCCATAAGACAAATGGCTGCAGCAGGAGCCTCCCCCCCACCCTGTTTACAGATTATTAAGCCCAACCTTCTTGACTAAGCCCACTCTTTTAGCTATTCACTGGACAAAAATGGAACTAATGAACAAGGAATTATTGATTGTTGCAGAGAGGAGCAGAAAATCCTTGACGTTGCCCATGCAACGCCAACGAAAAACGGAAATGTAACAGACATTATTTTAAAGACGGGAAGTGGACTTCAACCTTTGAAGCTTACCTTACTTCTGTACAAGTATGGCTTTGGATTATCCAGGAGCAGTTGCCAGTGAACACAGCCATCCAATCATTACTTAACGCGCTGTTTTGAATGTGTCCCCACTAGGGTTGGGCGATCATGTTTGGAAAAGATCGGATTCCGATCGGCGATCGAGAAATTTCACGATCGCGATCGGAATTCCGAACACAATCTTTTTAGGTGGGATCGAGATTGGTACTATTTCCCACAATGCTTTGCTTAGCCTTCACACTGAGTATACGCTCCGCTCATTCTGAGTGGAGTGTATACTTAGTGTGAAGGCTCCGCTGCGGTTCCATAGCAAGCCACAGCCTTAACCCCCTGCGCGCCAGCTGCCTCTATTCATTCTAATGGGAGACTAAACTAACATCTCTAGTAGCTACTTACCTCCAGAGATGGCAGCTCCGGTCCCGGTGTTCTTCTTCACCTCGCTGCCGCTCCACGCTACTCTTCTCGCCTCGCTGCAGCTGCCTCCCAAGTTAGTGTTTAAAGAGCTAGGAAGGCGGGGCTTGTGGCTTAGGAGAGTGTGGGCAGGTACAGGGCAGGGAGACGTGACGTCTCTCCTCTCAGTACCCGCCCACACTCTCCTAACCCGCCCACACTCTCCTAATCTGGGAGGGGGCAGCGAGGCGAGAAGAGCAGCGTGGTGCGGCAGCGAGGTGAAGAAGAACACCGGGCACCGGAGCAGCCATCTCTGCAGGTAAGTGGACACCAGAGGAGACTAAGTAGCCAGAGGATTAAAAAAAAAATCCTCTGGCTACTTAGTGATTCACTACACAGCGTGGATTCTAACAAAGCGTTCAATTGTTAGATTCCATGCTGTATAGTGAATAGGATTGCTTTTAAAATCTGATCTCCGATTAATAAAAAAAATCCCATTGGCTTGCATTGGGATCGGAATTGGGATCGAGATTGGGTTCGAATGAAAAATGATCAGAAATCGGATTTTAAAACCGGTCCTGAAAAGTCAAGATCGGCTCAACCTTAGTCCCCACACAATCTTATAAGGTGAGCACCCTACATCGAGGGCCTTTTTGGGGTCACTTTTGCGTATGTTTGAAGGTTACAAACAGGAAGTGATCTCTGATTTTTTTTTTTACAGATCTGTATTTCTGAGATATTAGACACTGTATACCTGCTTTAAAAAAAAAGCTATGAGAGTGAAGGACAGAGAAAATGGGCAATTAAAAAAGGAGAAAAAGGGGACAGGCCCTATCTTTTCCATTTTGATGGACACACGGACCCAATAGAAGTCAATGGATCCATTATTAATGGATGTAAAAATAACTGATCTCCAAGCTATGACCAGTAGAAAGCTATCAGTGGGTCAGGAAAATAAAAAAGGCCAATGAAATTTATGTATTTTTAACGACCCATTATAAATAGATGAAGAACAGATGCACAATGGATGGACAATGGCCATTAACAATGAAGGTGTATGTCTGTTTTTAACCAAGGTTTGTCCCAGTAAAAAAGGGAGCAGTTGTATGAAGAAGGATTTAGAGCTGTGAACAGCGACTATATCTGCTGTCAATACCGAAACAGCTTAAAAGAGTTAATGAAAATGTTTCTGGGATGGAATCCATCTAAAACTCTGCACCGTAGCTCTCCGACTAGATAAGAATTTCTAAGTGTTTCTGTGTTTGCATATCGATTATCCAGCTGGAGGATACATGGATTTTTGTTCATCCAGGTGAGACTATAAGATAGCTGAGTACTGGCAATTATAGCAAAAACGTGACAACCTCATTTTCCTTCACTAAGCCTTTACCAGCTGTCGTCCGCACAGCACAAATAATATATATACGGCACATACAAAAACTGCACATGTAATGTTTCAAACAATTTATGGCTAGGATAAGTGAATAAAACTTCAAAATTTTATTTGGAATATTAAAGAGGACCTTTCACCATTTTGCCCACAGGCAGTTCTATATACTGCCGGAAAGCTAACAGTGCGCTGAGTTCAGCGCACTGTCGGCTTTCCCGATGTGGGCCCAGTGTGAAGAGCTTACGGTCCGGTACCGTAGCTCTTCTATGGTCAGAAGGGCGTTTCTGACAGTTAGCCAGAGACGTCCTTCACAGCACAGCCAATCGCGCTGCGCTCTAAGAGCCGGGAGGAACACCCCCCCCCCCTGCTCGCAGTACTTGTCCATAGACGAGCATTATCAGGGAGGGAGGGGGGAGTTCCTCCCGGCTCTCACAGTACAGCGCGATTGGCCGTGCTGTGAAGAAGGAAGAAGCCCATGATTAATTTAAGGGAAGTGTAGCAAAAAAAGAAAAAAAACGGGGACAAGAAGACTCAAAGACAAACTGAGGCCAAGACTTGTAATGGCAATGGAGCTGATGTCAGGAACAATTTAACCATTGTGTTTCTCCAACATGGAGTATGAAAAACATAAGGTACAGAACCATGTTGGAAATGTCAAGGACTCTTAAATCGAAATAACAGAGTCAATCTACAATCTATATTGTCGATCCAGTGGAAGGGTTAACAGAGATTGGGCCTTCATCCAACCTATGAAGCCTAAGTCCCACCCGACCCATATTGAAGTCACATACCTGGAGGAGAGGTGGCCATTTGTTTGCATGATCCTCTCAACTGAAGTCAACAGGCGAGAGACAGCCCCAGCCAGTGTCCAATATGTTTGAGAAGAAAGTTTCATTATTAGTTATCCGTCTCTTCCCAGCTGGTTAGGATTACCAAATTGGTAAAAAGGCAATTAGAGCCATACTATGGAAGTACAGCACATCGTGTAAGACGTTGAACTTTCTAGGACCACGTTACTACATTTTCAGTGGCTTTGTGGACTCACATGGTGATCACAAGTTAGCTAATGAGCAGTTGCTAGGTAACCTAAAGCAACTTATATTATAGAACTGAAAAAACTGCAAGAATGAAATAATGTAGAAATAATTATATTATGTGCAAATCCCTGCAGCGACCTTTGGTTTTATAATTGATATCCTGTTGACAAGGTTGCACATCCACAGACTTTTCATGATGACTATATTGCTCAGAATGTAGATGGAACATTGTACAATACAATCTATTGGTCACCTTACATATTCTGTGTGTGTGTTTGGGGGAGGGGGGTTAATGTATTTTACAATGAATTTTACAATGACTAAAGGACACTTACTATTTATGTGCTTGTGCTCATATAATTTCATACATACTGTAGTATTAGGGATCCTTGTATGGATCCCTATAACGGGGCCATAATGTCTGTTATGAGTCTACTAGCCCCTGCACTCGACTTCGTCTGCGTTTTGTTGGCATAACCATGTTGTTGGAGTGGATGATCCCCCTGATCTCCACTTGAGGAGAACTCTGTGACTTCTGACTACCTTCATAGCTCTCATTGTTTTAGAATTTTGGGACAAATTAGATTTTCTGTGTCTTGCAGCACAAATTAGATTTTCTGTGCTGCAAGAGCAGTGTAATATAGTATGTGAACATAAATTCATAACAGTTGTGAAGCCATGTCATTTACTGGGATAAAAAGTAGCCTATGTGTTTATTGAGGTTACAAACTATCTATGTGTCAAATTTCATCCAAATTCGTTCAGCCATTTTTGTGTGATCGAAGAACAAACATCTAAACTTTTACATGTATAATATTTGTAGGATAGGATATATGCTATATATACACTCACCGGCCACTTTATTAGGTACACCATGCTTGGACCCCCTTTTGCCTTCAGAACTGCCTCAATTCTTCGTGGCATAGATTCAACAAGGTGCTGGAAGCATTCCTCAGAGATTTTGGTCCATATTGACATGATGGCATCACACAGTTGCCGCAGATTTGCCGGCTGCACATCCATGATGCGAATCTCCCGTTCCACCACATCCCAAAGATGCTCTATTGGATTGAGATCTGGTGACTGTGGAGGCCATTGGAGTACAGTGAACTCATTGTCATGTTCAAGAAACCAGTCTGAGATGATTCCAGCTTTATGACATGGCATTGCATTATCCTGCTGAAAGTAGCCATCAGATGTTGGGTACATTGTGGTCATAAAGGGATGGACATGGTCAGCAACAATACTCAGGTAGGCTTTGGCGTTGCAACGATGCTCAATTGGTACCCAGGGGCCCAAAGAGTGCCAAGAAAATATTCCCCACACCATGACACCACCACCACCAGCCTGAACCGTTGATACAAGGCAGGATGGATCCATGCTTTCATGTTGTTGACCCCAAATTCTGACCCTACCATCCGAATGTCGCAGCAGAAATCGAGACTCATCAGACCAGGCAACGTTTTTCCAATCTTCAATTGTCCAATTTTGATGAGCTTGTGCAAATTGTAGCCTCAGTTTCCTGTTCTTAGCTGAAAGGAGTGGCACCCGGTGTGGTCTTCTGCTGCTGTAGCCCATCTGCCTCAAAGTTGGACGTACTGTGCGGCGTTCAGAGATGCTCTTCTGGCTACCTTGGTTGTAACGGGTGGCTGTTTGAGTCACTGTTGCCTTTCTATCAGCTCGAACCAGTCTGGCCATTCTCCTCTGACCTCTGGCATCAACAACGCATTTCCGCCCACAGAACTGCCGCTCACTGGATGTTTTTTCTTTTTCGGACCATTCTCTGTAAACCCTAGAGATGGTTGTGCGTGAAAATCCCAGTAGATCAGCAGTTTCTGAAATACTCAGACCAGCCCTTCTGGCACCAACAACCATGCCACGTTCAAAGGCACTCAAATCACCTTTCTTCCCCATACTGATGCTCGGTTTGAACTGCAGGAGATTGTCTTGACCATGTCTACATGCCTAAATGCACTGAGTTGCCGCCATGTGATTGGCTGATTAGAAATTAAGTGTTAACGAGCAGTTGGACAGGTGTACCTAATAAAGTGGCCAGTGAGTGTACACCTACAGTTAATGTGCTTCACTACTTCTACTAGACTTATGAAAACAGCATAGAACAGCGCTGCCCAACTGTTTCCATAAGTCCCATCCTGGTGGTCAAGATTTGCAGGTCACACATTGCCGATTTGGCTAGTAATTTGCATCAGAATTAAGTGATAAGTCAAGAGTGGATGTAAATAATAAAAATGCAATTTTTTCATAATATAGTCACTATGATTAGGAAGAACGTCTGATTTCCAAATACTGAAGCAAAATATTGACCACAATATGTGAAATAGACTTAATATTCTATTTTTTCTGTTAGAGTTAAAGGGATCATCCATCTCCCCAAAATTATCTGCGAATACATGCACAATGCTCAGAAGTGCTAAATCCTCCCTGTTCCCTTGTGCAGCCTTTGCTTGGCTTTATTTTACTTGCTGCTCCTTGTATTACTGTTATTTAGATTCAGTGAATCTGTAGATAAACTACATTTCCCTTGATTCATTGGCCTTCTCTCCCTCTCTGTGTCCCCCATTCCCTTCCCCACTCTCCCCTGCAATGAAATCACAAGCAATAAATCACTCCCACATCTGAGGTCACATGCTGCTGTGACATTTCATTTGCTGACTGCACTGTTCACAGGGAGGGGTAGTGAGCTTGTGAACAAAATATCAGTTCTGAAGTCAATGACCTGAAAATAAATCATATAAACTACTGAATTTAAGCAGGATATATAGATTAGGAAGTGTTTTGTATTGATGCATTCCATTAGTTGGCCCATATTTTATTAAAAAAACTGGATAAAACCTTTAATTCTCAGAATACCCTCTTGACTTCACTTAAGCTATGATATTTTTTGATTCTTCTCAATGACCTGTCTTTTTGGTTACACCTGAAAAGTCTGCTAATAAATATTCCTATATATCAGTGCTATGACTAGATAGGTAGGCTTTACAAACACCACTTTCATATGTTGGCGCTATATAAATAAAATACTTATTACTATTAGTAAAAAATAAGACACTTTGAAATACGGGAACACAATGCCAACATTAAGACATCTGAACCAAACCCACCAATAAAAGACTAAGCACCAAGAAAATTAGACCAGTAGTAGTAGTGGAGAACTGGTGTCTTGAGAAAGGAGAGTTGACCTAATTGGGAATTTGTAGGGATTACTAGGATGTGTGTTTTAGGATTGTTAAGGCCGGGTTCACACGGAGTATTTTAGACCGAAATTTGATGCAGAGGCTGCCTCAGGTTCTGGTCCAAAATACAGGGTAGCTACGACATGCAGTCGCGGCACTGCGATCCTGATTAGGCCCAAATAAATGGGCCTAGTCGGGAGTGTCTTCAGGCGGATTCGCGAGGCTCAATCCACTTAAAGAATGAGCATGTCCATTCTTTTTTCTGGGAGCCGTTTGTTCCGGCTCCTGGAAAAAAGAAGCAAACGGTTCCCATTTAAATCAATGGGATCCGTCTTTTTGCGCAGGATTTTGAGGCAGATACGGCCTCAAAATCCTGACCAAAAAACCCTGTGTAAACCCGGCCTTATAAGTATGTGTTATAATTTAGCTCTGCAACAAGGTTGAAGAACTTTCTGGATTGCATTCTTTATTCTTGGAGTTACATCAATCCATCATGGATCTGTGCACTTTGGAAGACCCAGGGACCGGTGAGTTTGATTATTTGTGATTATTTTTTTTAATCACAGTCTAAATCCTGATGGCTGAATGTACCCAAAAGAAAATCAAACTCAACTTTTATTGATAATCATTGTAATCCTAGATGTATAAAGGTTAATAGAGTTTCTTGATAAATAAAATCCCCTTCCACCAAAAAACACTGTCACTGGTATTGTAAGCTACAAATGGATGTCTATTATACATATTTAGATAATATTGAAGTACCGGTGCCCACCATCAGGGTTTTCACTACATTATTTGTGATTTGTCTTGACGGACACCCTTTCTGTTTTGGGATGTCAATATGGTGTCTCATTCACCAAGTTTTTGAACATTATTTGTGATTTGATTTTTGATCCCTTTAGGTTTTATTTCCCTGATGTACATGGGATATACTTATCTCCCTGGGGAAACGCGATGGGGATGGCTCATTTAGAATACAGTGGGTTGCACTCCTTTAGAAATATGAACAGCGGTAACTAAGCTGCTAAAGAGGGTATAGTCTCACTCTCTTAGGATGTGAATATTGTGGGGCTATTTTAGCGTCCTAATAGGCTATAACGCTATCTCTTGCTAAGGGACATTTGGCTAGAGCAGTCCCACTTTATTTCAGTTATCACTATTAAAGGGGCTCTATCAGCTAATTATGCTAATAGAGCCCCACATATGCGTGTTATATTAAATCCCGGTCCCGTTTTTAAATAAAAGCATAAAAACATATATGCAAATCTCACAAACGTGCACCGGGGGCGGTGATGCACGATGCCGCGTCATCTTCGGGCACGCCTGGCTCTTCTGTCTTCTTGGAGCGATGCCCTCTGGTCCCGTCTCTTCTGCCGGCTTCCTATTGGTCTTCTTCCGGCTTGAGGTCTTCAAATCTCGCGCCTGCGTAGTAGCGCTTCCCTTCGGATCGCTACTGCGCAGGCTCACTCGTCATTTTACTTAATGGCAGTTCACGAGCGTGAAGTACGCTCGTGTAGTTCTACGGGGACTGACAAGTGAGCCTGCGCAGTAGTGCTCCGGAGGGAAGCGCTACTACGCAGGCGCGGGATTTGAAGACAGAAGAAGACACAGAACCAGAGGGCGTAACTACAAGAAGACAGAAGAGGCAGACGTGCTCGAAGTTGACGTAGCATTGTGCATCCCCGCCCATGGTGCACGTTCAGGTACGATTAGCATATATGTTTTAATGCTTTTATTTAAAAACGGGACCGGGGGTTAATATAACATTTACGGTGCCTGAATAGCATTTTTAAAGGCTATTCACGCATATGTAGGGTTCTATTAGCATAATTTTGCTGATAGAGCCCCTTTAAGTTAGCCATTAGCGCTTTTAGCTGTTTGTTAGTGTACGCAACAATTAGCTGACTGTATCTTTGGTCCATAGAATGAAGCAACGTAGCTGGTTGGATGTGTATAGTAGACATCCATTTGTAGATTATAATACCAGCGATAGTGTTTTTTGGTGGAAGGGAATTTTATTCACAGTATCAAGAACCTCTACTATCTTATATATATTGTGGGGAAGGTAGCTTGGTACTAGCAATGGTGCGGACCCAACCAGTCAGAGACAGGGACACAAAATATTGTAGCAAACAGGTTTTTTTATTAGAAAAAATGGCAAAATAAATAAATCTTCACATTATGCACAAAATGAGCAAAATAAAATACAACCTTAACATCAGGCAAAAACAATGTGAAACAAAACCCTGCTCGTCCGAGCTCTAACTAAACAATATGTACTAACTGTACAGGTGGCTTACTACTAGCCACACGAATCAACCAAAAAGAGGACAATACCATCTCAGCAGACTCACAGTGTCAGGATAGACCCTGGCACTTCCTCTCACTCCCAGTATCTGCCCTGAAGTCCAGGCTCTGCAGCCTTTTATGGCTCTGTAACGTGCTCAGGACCCACAATTGGAGCTGAGGCCTATTCAAGACCCGCCCCGGACCATGCATATGTCAGAAATCTGGGGGAGAGATACCATGACTCCAACTCTCTGCCTGTCATCTTATCACAATATCTAGGAGTTTAATGACTATCAATAAAAGTTGAGTTTTGTTTTCTATCGGGTACATTCAGCCATCAGGATTTACACTATGATTAGATTTGCAATACATACCCTTGGTGACACTTATTTTTTTTTTTACGTATTATTTCTGTAAGCATACCCAGAGGCGTAAATGCTTAGCACAGTTTTTTACTGACTTTTTTGCTGAGAGCTTAAACCTGTGGCCAGAAGTTAGTTAGGGGTCTGTAGTAAAACATGTTTACATCTGCAGCCTATTGGTTTCTGGAATTTCAGTTTTTTGGGTCATTGGCCCATTTAATTAAAATGCATTGTGTTCAAGATAGATTGTTGTCTGTGTTTTCTGTGCTTTCCTCCATGGATTTTTGAATATAAAAAAAAAAATCATGTACTAAGTAAAACAACATCTATAGGGAAGCATTAAAAGGCAAGAAAAAAACACGATAAATAATATATTTTTTGGCAGTTTAAAAGGCAATAAAAATGATAATGCATCCAGAACAGTGTACTTTACACAAATATAGTTTTTATTAATTATGCATAAATAATTTCATGTTACAAAGCACAAACCCAGCCGGCTATAAAGAAGCAAGTCAATGAGAGTGAAATAATAAAATTCTATATAATTCTCTAAGAAACAAAACTCCTAAAACAGTTGTTAGGGTGAGATAATCAAATATAGGAAAAGCAATAATTATATTATCTTAGCGCAAATGAGACTTTTCTGGACTCAAGAGAGGGAATAATCAAATCAGCCCTATTACATATACTTATGATGAATTCCAGGTACATACATATTAACCACCTGCAGCCAAAGAAATCTCAGAAAACTCAGTGTGAACATGTATGTGACTGGCCGCTATGTAATACCACATTTCTCCTGAAGTGCCAATCAGTGGTGTAACTAGGAAAGGCGGGGCCCCGTGGCGAACTTTTGACAGGGTGTGTATAAGCAAGATGGGAAATGGGGGTAGAACCAAGAGGGGGGAATGAGGGTGCAAGCTGTGTGCGAGTAAGAGGATGATGTGGTGGGGGGAACCCCCCATTCCACCTTACTCTTGCTCGCAGAATTCCGTGCCATAATGTGCCCATGTGAATGGGCCCTTATTTCAGAGAAGGGATCACCACCCAGTTGCTCCTGTCTTTAGGACAGTTGTGGCAATTAGGTAGGGACAGGGACTGGGTCGAGTTTAGGACTCACTGTCTGTCTGCCCCTTCTTCCATTGTTCCAGAAGCATTGCTGAGGAATTGCACAACTAGCAATTCACTTAAATGTACATTATCAGTTTATAGTGCAAATCAACTTCCATAGACTTTTAAGCATAGCACTACTAATAAACTCCCAATCACACTGGATCCTACATTTATTATATTTTCTCTATTTTCATTAAGGTCACAGATTCCATCAAAAATCATTTGTATCTGTCACATGATGAATCTATCCTCATAGGAACAATAAACTGAAATGGGAGATGGGAGCTCAGCCTTATAGCAGAATACAGAGGTCACTCAGGGTACAATGACCTCAGGGTCCAACAAATCATCATGTCCCTGGTAAGATCTCTGTAATAGTGAAGTGCATGCACTGACTGGCTGACTAGTAGCGCCTCCCTTGAGTTTAGCACAGTACTACATGCTCTGTCCTTCTATGTGCCAGGATGAGCTGATTCATTTGGGTGCATTGTGTATATTTTTCAGTCGCCTGATGAAGCTTCTGTCGTCATTATAGAACGTCAGTAATTGGAACCAATTACTAATTTTCCATAGAGTTAGGACCTTGAGTCGCAATGGTTTCAGCTGACAATGGTTTTCTCAGAATCAATTAATATTGTAACATGAGAAACCTCCATAATAAGAATCTTCATTGTGTTTTCCAGTTGAATTTGAGACCTTAAATAATGAGAAGTAGAGCGGAAGATCGCACACGCGATAGATCTACAGTACACGTCTCATAGTGCACACACATCTGTACTAACAAGGTTTATTGCTGTGATGCTGAAGTGCTAATAGAAATGGGTCAGGAACATAAAATCTTTCAATTGCAATGTGTTTGAAGCAGCTTTGGCCTTGACTTCACATGTCATTTATAGTATTGTTTCCTCTTGTTTAAAATGTGGAGCTAACAGAATAGTTCTCAGATAGTTCTTTCATCTCTTGCATTTTGGGAGGCTTTTAGGAACAGTGATTCTGAAAGAAAAAAAAAATCAGATATAAAATCTTATCAATGAAATGCCAAAAATATACAAAAAAAGGTTTTGTTGCATTGTTCATACCATCTCCAAAGTAGGTTAACTGCAATATAGGTCTATATTCTTGTTAAAGAATTCCATCGCCATGGAAAATAATCAAATATTCTGTTTATTATTATTATTATTATTTTTAGCCCATCATTAATCCCATGGTGCTGTACATTATTAGGGCTTGTTCACATCTGCGCCCGGGGTCTCCGTTACGGAAACCTGTGGGCATTTTTCAAACCCATTAAAATGAATAGGTTTGAAAAGTGTCCTGCCATGAGCGCCGTTGAGCGTTTTGTGCTCTCCGCGGTGAAACCGTTTTTTTTTTAACTGGACACAAAGTCAGACATGCAGGATTTTATGTCCGGTTTAAAAAAATGGGTTTTGCTGCGGAGAGGGACAAAACACTCATAGGCGCTCACGGCCGGACACGGTCTGCCAGGTTTCCGTCTTCTGCCGATAGAAGATGGAAACCTGAAAACGTAGACTGGGCACTGGTGTGAACCCAGTGTTATTATACTAATTCCATGCTGCTGTACTTTATTATATTAATTCTATGGTTTTGTACATTAATTATTATTATTATTATTATTATTATTATTATTATTATTATTATTATTATATGGTGCTGTGCATATTATATTATTATGATGATGATGATGATGATGATTATTATTATTATTATTATTATTATTATTATTATTATTCCATGGTGCTGTACATTATTATTATTATTATTATTATTATTATTATTATTATTATTATTATTATTATTATTATAATATGGTGCTGTACATATTTTATTATTATTATTATTATTATTATTATTATTATTATTATTATTATTATTCCATGGTGCTGTACATTATTATTAATTATTATTATTATTTCATGGTGTATATACATTATTATTATTATTATTATTATTATTATTATTATTATCCATGGTGTGTTATACATTATTATTATTATATGGTGCTGTACATATTATATTATTATTATTATTATTATTATTATTATTATTATTATTATTATTATTATTATTTCATGGTGCTGTACATTTATTATTATTATTATTATTATTATTATTATATAGTGCTGTACATATTTTATTATTATTATTATTATTATTATTATTAATAATAATAATTATTATGGTGCTGTACATTATTAATTATTATTATTATTAATTATTATTATTATTCCATGGTGCTGTACATTATTATTATTATTATTATTATTATTATTATTTTTTTTTTATTTTTTTTTAGGCGCTGCCCCCTGAGGGGCTTGGCTGCCTTGATGCAGTGCTCCAAGCTGGGAGCAAACTTTTCTTTCCTTTTTCACTCTTTTTCTCTGTATCTTCAAGAATCCGGTAACCAAGCAATCTAGCACTATGAATTAAGCAACTATAAATCGAATGGAAGACCCTGTGGAGTTTTTTGTTCCTTTTGTTTCCATTGTAAAGCATGGACTCAAGACCTGGTTCAGCTGGTTTCCACATGTGCCTGTTACCATCCCCCCAGCTAGGACAGCATGGCTCAACATGCGGCATGGAAGAGAAACCTACATGGAAATGCGGACTTCTTCTTCAAGGAGTGATTTTTGGCGTCTATTGCTGATGTGTGAAGATGCTACAGCGGACTGGTATTTCTTTCTATTACTGTGTACACGTGGGACTCTGTTACAGCCTGGGAACCTACCATCACCCACCTACCCCAGGAGTTATGGAAGCTTGGCAAGAGAGCAGCACCATGTATACCTGGATGGTCTCTGACTTCCTTGGGGCAGTAGAACACTGTGGTAAGGAGGAGGAGGAGGGCTTGTGATGAAGGACATTTGGGGCATTTTTTGTGGTTAAAAGGACAATAGTGCTGATGCAAGATACAGAACTATCAGCTGTGAGCAGGAGATCTCACCACCTACCAAAGGAACTGCCACATGTTATCATGATAGCTGCCTATGTCCCCCACCTCTGCAAAAATTTCTGCTTGTTATATCCACATGCTGTGACCCCTCCTCGTGTCCTACAACCAAGTCGGCTGTATTATTATTATTATTATTAACATCAATCTGCACAGAGAACTAAATGAGCCTGCAGTGTGTTTGTGTTTCTTTCCTTTTTAGTTGCTACAGTCCTATGAAAAAGTTTGGGCACCCCTATTAATCTTAATCATTTTTAGTTCTAAATATTTTGGTATTTGCAACAGCCATTTCAGTTTGATATATCTAATAACTGATGGACACAGTAATATTTCAGGATTGAAATGAGGTTTATTGTACTAACAGAAAATGCGCAATATGCATTAAACCAAAATTTGACCGGTGCAAAAGTATGGGCACCTCAACAGAAAAGTGACATTAATATTTAGTACATCCTCCTTTTGCAAAGATAACAGCCTCTAGTCGCTTCCTGTAGCTTTTAATCAGTTCCTGGATCCTGGATAAAGGTATTTTGGACAAACAATTCAAGTTCAGTTAAGTTAGGTGGTCGCCGAGCATGGACAGCCCGCTTCAAATCATCCCACAGATGTTCAATGATATTCAGGTCTGGGGACTGGGATGGCCATTCCAGAACATTGTAATTGTTCCTCTGCATGAATGCCTGAGTTGATTTGGAGCGGTGTTTTGGATCATTGTCTTGCTGAAATATCTATCCCCGGCGTAACTTCAACTTCGTCACTGATTCTTGAACATTATTCTCAAGAATCTGCTGATACTGAGTGGAATCCATGCGACCCTCAACTTTAACAAGATTCCCGATGCCGGCATTGGCCACACAGCCCCAAAGCATGATGGAACCTCCACCAAATTTTACAGTGGGTAGCATGTGTTTTTCTTGGAATGCTGTTTCTTTTTGGACGCCATGCATAACGCCTTTTTTTATAACCAAACAACTCAATTTTTGTTTCCAAAATGAAGCTGCCTTGTCCAAATGTGCTTTTTCATACCTCAGGCAACTCTATTTGTGGCGTACGTGCAGAAACGGCTTCTTTCTCATCACTCTCCCATACAGCTTCTATTTGTGCAAAGTGCGCTGTATAGTTGACCGATGCACAGTGACACCATCTGCAGCAAGATGATGCTGCAGCTCTTTGGAGGTGGTCTGTGGATTGTCCTTGACTGTTCTCACCATTCTTCTTCTCTGCCTTTCTGATATTTTTCTTGGCCTGCCACTTCTGGGCTTAACAAGAACTATCCCTGTGGTCTTCCATTTCCTTACTATGTTCCTCACAGTGGAAACTGACAGGTTAAATCTCTGAGACAACGTTTTGTATCCTTCCCCTGAACAACTATGTTGAACAATCTTTGTTTTCAGATCATTTGAGAGCGGGCTGTCCATGTTCGGCGACCATCAAACTTAACTGAACTTGTATTGTTTTGTAGAAAGAAATGGTCCAAAATACCTTCATCCAGGATCCAGGAACTGATTAAAAGCTACAGGAAGCGACTAGAGGCTGTTATCTGCAAAAGGAGGATGTACTAAATATTAATGTCACTTTTCTGTTGAGGTGCCCATATTTTTGCACCGGTCAAATTTTGGTTTAATGCATATTGCGCATTTTCTGTTAGTACAATAAACCTCATTTCAATCCTGAAATATTACTGTGTCCATCAGTTATTAGATATATCAAACTGAAATGGCTGCTGCAAACTCCAAAATATTTAGAACTAAAAATGATTAAGATTAATAGGGGTGCCCAAACTTTTTCATAGGACTGTATAATTCCTAGGATTTCTCTATCTGCCATGAGCTTCTATGTGTTTCTTTCTTGTTATATACTACTGTACCATCTATGAAACTGTATCACTGAAATTTCCCCATTGTGGGACTATTAAAGGAATATCTTATCTTATTATTATTATTATTATTATTATTATTATTATTATTCCATGGTGCTGTACATTATTATTATTATTATTATTATTCCATGGTGCTGTACATTATTATTATTATTATTATTATTATTATTATTATTATTATCCATGGTGCTGTACATTATTATTATTATTATTATTATTATTATTATTATTATCCATGGTGCTGTACATTATTATTATTATTATTATTATTATTATTATTATTATTATATGGTGCTGGACATTATTATATTATTTCAATGATTCTGTACATTTGAGGGTTTACATACAATACACAACATACACAAAATAAGTACAATACGATCAGAGACCAACAGTGGGATAGAGGGCCCTGGCCGCAAGGGGTTACAAATCTGTGAGGGAAGAGGCATAGAGACAGCAGGTTAGGGTAGGAGCTCTTCAGATGGTGGTGTGGTGGCAGTAGTGCTTTTGAGCATTGTTGGCCTTCCTGAAGAGATGAGTCTTCATCCTCCTTTTGAAACTTGTGATTTTTTTTAAGTAAATGTATTTGCAGAAGGGAAATGTCCTAAGCAGTTACACAGTCTAGGATACCTATTATTAGGATTCTCACAGCCATAGACTATATGGACTTGCTTTGTGTAAGGTAGTGTTTCCCAACCTTTTCAGACTCAAAGCGCACCTAGAAAGCAACATTTCCTAAAGGCATCACTAGCAAAGCATTTTTATCAAAAGACAAAAAGAGGATGTAGATAATGTTGTACAAAGCCATGTGGTCATCTTCTTCACCAGTGTGTCAAGGCCCCTTGACAGCTTTCAAAGGCACTCCTGTTGGGAATTACTGTAAGGTGATACAATAAAGCTGCCCACATCCATTAGATAAAAGTCAAGCAAGATGGCCATTTCAGCCATCATAAAGAATGGCCAACAGCAGGTCAAATCACTGAGATGTGAATAAAGCCTTAGAGAAATAACCTGAAGCTCCTGATCCTCAGTCATCACCTATTAGGCTAAGTTCACACAGAGTTTTTTGGTCAGGATTTTGAGGCTGAGAAAGTAGCTACTCAGATGCCGTGGTCACATTTGACCACGGCATCTGAGTGGTTGAATGCCCGTGATCAGAGTCATCTCTGATCATGGGCGATGCTGCCGGGTCCCTGCTGTATGAAACCCAGCAGACCTGGCAGCTAGTGTGGCCACTCTGTTTTAGAGCAGCCTCTATGTTTTTTCAGCACACCAGGACATAACTGCACATCCTGGTGCGCCTAGGGGTTAAAGACAGAAAATTTGAAGTCTTATGCAATTGAGACAGTTGGTGCACTTGGGGCGGGCCTTCAGCCCTGGGAGCACAGTTTTTGCTGCTTAAGTAGGATAGACGATGCCACAGTAGTTGGAACATCGCCTCATACTGTATATGGTGGCAGAGGTAGAAGATAGGTAGGGGTCTGAATATACTTGCGGGAGGAGGTAGACTTCCTTTCAGCCCCTATCTCACCTCTATTACATCATTTATACCTAGTAGCAACATTTGTGCAAAATGTGAAATATTTCCCCTTGTTCGTTATAGTCCTAAGTGAATATAGCGTAGCATTACTGTAATATCTTTACTCTGTAATATTATCAGACTGTACTGTAGACTATAATCATTCCTTCAAGCTGTCATTATGAATAATGTTTCAACAATATAAGGTGCGTATATTACCTTATATAAATATTTGAGTTTAATATTCACACAGATTTATATGCAGAAATTATGCTCGCAAGAAATATTATATTTAAAAATTCTCTTTCAGGAGAGAACAAGGTGATAACTCAAAAAATGACCAAACTGGTAAGAAGTTTTTATTTTCCACTTGTTTAAATGAGATATAATAAGTTTTTTCTTCTACCATAAAATGTGTTTTGGTCAGAATGTTTATGATGAAGCTATAACTCCCCACCGGTCGGGCTCCTGATCGGAATGACTTCTTTAGGAGATTTTTTTTTTTTTTTATCACGTACAGATGTGGCAAAGTTTAACTTTACACTGGTAGAATTAATCAAAAGCCATTGAAAAGGTCACAGTAAAGTATGTGGCTTGAGTGTTCAGTGTTCGTTTTCATGAGTTTTTGAAATATGTGCAGGGTCTTGCTGGGCAGTCTGTTTTATGACTGTACAAGCCTTCATACATGATGTCCTGTTGTTAATATCCTCATTATGACTGCAGCACATTTTACATTTGTCTTTGAGGCAGAGGTATGAATAACGTCCCCTATCCATTATAACTACTACTGGTTTGCTTCATTGTAATTCTGTCAAGAGTGCATTAGCAAACAAATAGCTAAGGAACTTTCAAGTGAGCTAATCACTTACATAGGCAAACAAGCAATGAGCACAGTCAGAAAAGTTGCTTGCTGTCTGTAAATAATGTCCCATCTGTAATCACACAAGCAGCCAGAAACAGATGCAAGCACATAAATTGGCTGTTACATTGTAAGCTGTGAAATGTGCAGAATATTCAGGCCAGTGCACAGAGAAAGCAGTTTGCAGACCTGTGTGGAGGCTGTGAAGAGAATCAGCCTCTCCCCTCTACATTCACTGCATTAGGAGATCAGTCCCTTTTCCTTGCTATTGTGCACAAGGGATTATGAAGATAATCTTGTTTCCCTTAGTCCTAACAGCAGCACAATGTAGGGTATTTTCTGCCCCTGTGTGCTGGTAGGACAGGTGGAATTTTAATTAGCCAGTATTAATTTCACATGGCTTGACCCCCTTAAGAAGGAACAGATACCTCCCCCTGCGTGTCAATATCAAAGTAATCAACATACAATAACAAACAAAATGTGAAATGGGGGGGGGGGGGGAATTCTTGTGCCGCTGTTAGGACTAAGGGAAACGATTATCTTCATAATCCCTTGTACCCTGTCGTCCGTACCAGCGGCACAATGTGGGGAGATAGCAAGTAATCCCCCTTAGGGAGGGACCTCGACACATGCTGAGCTTAGCACAGTACCCCAAAAGGCAGTAGCCTCCGAGGAATGCCGCCTCAGGCTGTAATGATTTACGAATGTCGATTCTGAGGACCAAGATGCAGTTGCACATATTTGATCCAAGGCTAAGGCCTTGTTTTCCATCCAAGAGGTTGAAACCGCGTGTGTCGAGTGAGCCCTTAGGATGGTGGGCGGAGGTAACCCCTGAGATGAAAACGCAGCTTCTATCGATTCCTTCACCCAGCGTGAGATAGTTGCTTTGGAAGCCCTGCAGCCTTTCTGGCTGACCACATAATTTATTAGCAGATTTTATGACCTTCTAAAGGAGCAAGTACACTCCAAATAGATCCAAAGATTTCTGACCAAGTCCAAGGTATGCCACTTCTCATTCTCAGAAGGCCGGCAAGCAAATTAATTGACATCTATTTGCACTGGATGGAATCTTAGGTCTAAACCCCGATAGGAATCTAAGTTGTACACAGTCTTCAAAAAAGGAAATATATGGGGCCTCTGGGGAGGGCGCCTGGAGCTCTCCAACTCTCTTTGCTGAATTGCTTGCGAGGAGAAATGTCACCTTATACGTCAGCCATTTCAGATCCACCTCTTCCAGAGGTTCAAAAGGAGCAATACAAAGTGCTGCTAGGACCGTACTGAGGTCCCATTGGTGGACAGGAGTAGCTACTGCTGGTCTCAGCCTAGTTGCCCCTTTGATAAAGGTGCTCACTAAAGGATCCTGAGACAAATGCCTCCCCAGATAGGTGGACAAAGCGGCTACATGTACCTTCATGGCAGAAGCAGCAAGCCCTTTGTCTAGGCCATCCTGAAGAAAGTCCAGGATCACCCTCACTGGGGAATTGGAGGAGTCCACTTCATAATCTACGAGGTTGAACCGAGGACCTTCCATCTTTCAGGTGTTTCCACCATCTGAGGGAAAGACGGGTATTGGGAGAAAAGCAGATTTTCTTGTGCAGTCCCCATGGAGACCTTTTCCAGGCACTCAACACTTCCATCTGAAGGAGACACAAATGCCTTAAAGCTCAAGGGACTGCCTTGGCTGTAGATGACATTAGGCCAAGGACACGCATGGCGGTACAGATTGTGATTCGCTGGGTCCGGAGAAGGCATCGGTCGGAAGCTTCTATTCTCGCTCTCCTTGGGTGGGTAAAAAAAATCTGCATCTTCTGGGAATCCAGAATAAACCCTCGGAATTTCTTCAGGGTGGATGGCACTATGTCCGACTTCTCCCAGTTGATTAGCCAGCCCAACTCCTGGAGGAAGGAGATGGCTATCCGGAGGTGATGATGGAGAATTGAAATACACTGAGCTTTTATAAGCCAGTCATCGAGGTAGGGAACCACAAACAGACCTTGCAGTCTGAGGGCGGCAGCGACGGGTGTGACCATCTTGGTAAACACGTACGGGGCTGATGAAATGCCGAAAGGCAGTGCGGTGAATTGACAGTGCTCTCTGTGGCCAGCCATAAAAATGGCTATTCGTAGGTACTTCTTGTGTGGCGGGTAGATAGCAATGTGTAAGTTGGCATCTTTCAGGTCTAGGGTGACCATGACCTCGTTGCGCAATAGAAAGGTGGTTACTGAGTCTATGGACTCCATCCTGATCATGCGCCAACCTACTGTGGACTTTGGAACCAGAAATATGGGTCAATAAACTCCTAGACCTACTTCTGAGGGAGGGACCCTTTCTAGGGCTCCCTTCGAGATGTACTCTGCCATAGATGTTTCTAGGCAGGATTGTTGTTCCGATGGTAAAGCCCGGGTGGTGACAAACCAGTCGTCAGGAAGCTGGGTGAATTCTTCTGCCTCTGGCGGCTTGGGGCAGAGATCTACCTCTGCCCTCGGCTAGCCCTTCCATTAATTCGTCCAGCCCCCGGTCAAAGACCTTCCCCGGTTCGAAGGGAAGGAAGCAAAGTGAGAATTTAGAGGCAACATCAGCCCACCAGGGTTTGAGCCATAAAGGCCTCCTGGCTGCAGTGTTCAGGGCCATGGCTTTGGATGCCAACTTCAATTATTTCCTTTGAGGATTCCCTCAAATAATCTGCCTCTAGATGGATGTCACCCATGGACGCTAAAATATCGTCTCTGTTGACTCCTGAGTCGATGTCCCGCTCCAAATGGTCCATAAGGTCCCGTAAATTATCAGCTACCTCAGTGGAGGCAATGGCCACTGCGGCTTGAGCTGTTGTAGTTGAATAAGTCTTCTTTAAGGTCAAATCTACCCTCCTATCCAAAAGGTCTTGGACATTAGAGCCATCGTCGATGGGCACCACGGTGCGACGGGATAATTTCGAGACGGCCAGATCCACATTAGGTGGCAGTCCCCAACGGTCCAGATGAGCGGGATTAATTGGGTACACTGATTTAAATGCCCTTGTAGTCACGTAGGCCTTCTCTGGCTGTCTTCACTCCTGCTCCATTAAACTGGCCATGGAGGCGTCCACTTGAAAGGCCCTCCATGTTTCAGAGGTGGAAGCAGAGGCTTCCCCGTCGCCATCCTGGTCTCACGACCGGATGGCCTTCAGCAGTTTGTTGGTTTTATCCCGACGGAATATGGGCCTGCTGGAAACGGAGGACTGATTATCTGATGAACTGGATTTGTCCTCTACCTGTAACCGCTCCAGAGAGGTTAATGAAGCAGAACGTCTCTCCATACGTTGCTTCTTAGTGAGCTGAGTACGTATATACTTTAGGGAATCATCCTGCAAGAAAAGGATACTTAAAAGCCAGTGTGGACCCTACCCATGTAATGGCTACTGTACTCACCATATACTCCTTGACCCATGCCATCATATCTCTACTGGAGGTCTCCTCCTGAGGAGGACCTCTACATTGACGGCAACGCAACCAGTCATAGCCTAAAGGCAAAAATGGCATTAGAAATCTTCTAATTGGGAAAATTTCAAATGGAGAAAAAAACGCCACCTACCATCAGGTAGTGGTATCTCACAGTCAATGCATGCCGGATGTCTTCTTTTGGAAGACTTTCTCCTCCTCCCTTGATCACTGGGAGGTGTAGTGGAGGAAGACATATTTATAACTCGGCATAAGGATTTGCCGGTGAAAAACACCTACATACAAGACAGGGAAAGGAGTACATTCCTTAGGAAAGTAATGCTTGAAAACTTACCACAGCTCTGAACCTAGGGAGGAACTTACCAGGCTTCTTTAGAGTTGCTCTTTTAGCAGCTTGCTTTTAACAGCTCACCTTTCAGCTTGCTCCAAACACAAGTCTCTGGAGGTTATCTAGGACTCAGCAACCCACTAGCGGAACGAGAGGGCAATGAGAGCAATGACCAGTGCCATTTTAACCTCCCAACCCGGAAGGGGCGTGGTTAATCTGTTTAATTTTTTTTTTCTCTTCCTCCCTGTCTATTCTGTTCCTCATGGAATATATATCTCCTGCTATCAGCAGGTACCACGGCTCTAGGCTACTTCCGTCGGAAGTAGATGGCCGCCCAGTGCTTCTGCAAAGGAGTCCATCCGGAACTTCGTTGTGGTTTGGGAGTTCCGCTGCGCCAGGTATTCCCTGGCGCGGCTACAGGCAGAGCCGCGATCCTATGCCGCACGCCGAGGCACCGCCTCACACCCTCCTCCGTCGGACCTGCTGCTTTGGAAAGCCAATTGAAGAGCTGCGCTCAACCTGGTCCAACCCTCAGCAACTACCGGTAAGTGCCGTAGAAAGGTGACAAGGAAGGACGGAGGGGACTCAACTTACCCTATCCTTTTAGGTATCAGAAGATGCCAGTATGCGGTCTTTAGATGGACACAGAACAGATCAGAAGCAGGAAGCAGGTAAGCTATGCTGATCCAGACTCACTTTCCATTCCTCATTTTCTCTTTTTCCTTTTTTTTTTAAAGAGGACAGAGTGTCCTCCCACCTGTCCGGTCCTTCACACAGGAAAGAAAAAAAAAAACATGCAGGGGGGAGGTATCCCTCTTAAAGGGTTCAAGCCATGTGAAATTAATACTGGCTAATTAAAATTCCGCCTTCCTACCAGCACACAGGGGCAGAAAATACCCCACATTGTGCCGCTGGTACGGACGACAGGGAAGCTGTCTTGTTTTTTTATGTATCTATGGATGGCACTTATCTACTAAAAGGGAGTAAACAGCAAATTAAACCAGCAGACAAGGGGGGAGCCTTAGTGATAATGGACCGCATAGATTACACCAATGAGATCCACAGACAACTCAGTGACAGGGAGGTTTATACTCCAATATCCTATAACCCTACCCCCAAAATTAGGGATAGGATTATATCTACAAACATCTTCACAGGAACAATATTGATACCTATACCTATGATTTTCTCAACAAAACAGATCCCATCACCCCCGTTATTTACGTATTGCCCAAAATCCATAAAAGACTACAAAATCCCCCTGGACGCCCGATTGTGGCCTCCACAGATTCTATCTTCTCACCCCTAGCTATATTCATCGAAAAAATTCTCACACCCCACATTAAGGATACCAAATCATTTCTTTTGGACACATCAACATTTCTTGAGTTGACACGTAGCCTCTCAGATCTACCCCATGACTGTCTCCTTGTAACTTGGGATGTAGTAAGCCTCTACACCTCCATTGAACATCCCAAGGGTATTACGGCAACAAAAACATTATTGGAAACAGCCAAGGTAGACCAGGGTGTGATCGAGTTAATACTCGATTTACTACACATTATTCTTGAAGAAAATTTCTTCATGTTCCAGGACAAATACTACGTACAGGGGCGTGGCACGGCCATGGGGTCAAATATGGCCCCACCGTACGCTAACGCATACATGGCCCTCTTTGAGGAAAAGTTTGTTTACACCCACAGCCATTTCAAAAACTTCTCTCTGGTGTGGAAAAGATATATCGATGATATATTCTGTATCTGGAGCAGACCACCTTCCACACTAGAGGAGTTCACACAATATCTCAATAACATCTGGCCAGAACTCCAATTCACAGCTAATTTCAGTGCCAGATCAATCAATTTCCTTGACACTCAGGTTACCCTTCGTGGGAACGGCACTCTCGAATCTGATATTTACATTAAATCAACTGACCGCAACAGCCTCCTCCACTACTCCAGCTGCCATCCACCAGCAGTTAAACGAGCTCTCCCCAAATCTCAACTTTTAAGGGTCAAACGCATCGTGGATGACCCCAGTGTTAGGGACACACGATATTCTGAAATGATGACCAAGTTCACTAATCGAGGTTACCCGACTAAACTACTCTGTAAAACATTACGGGATACTAGAGCTCCCACTCAAAATGGGCCTCCCAAGAACATAGACCACAGAATCCCTTTCATCCATAAATTTCACCCTTTTTCTTATAAGGTACACAACATTATCAGGAGACACTGGTCACTGCTCGGACGAGCCTATCCCAATATCAAGGAATTCGCGCAACCATTCTTACCATGTTTTAAACGTCCTTGTAATCTCCGAGACAGACTTATTAAGGCAGACTTGGGCTCTGACATCAGAATTCCACGGCAGACATTCCTTAGTACACAGAGGAAAGGCACATTCCCATGTCTTCACTACCACCAGTGTTCCAACGTTCTCAAGAGTGATAAGATATACCACCCACATAGCGGACAAGCAATCCCGGTGAAAGATTACTTCACCTGCGATTCTAATTTTGTTGTGTACTTGATTAAATGTCCATGCGGTCTCGCATACGTTGGGGAGACCACCCAACGTGTGCGAGACCGCATTAAGCAACATAAGTCCAATATCCGGTGTCGAAACCTATTACTCCCAATCCCAGCCCATTTTGAGAATATGAAACATAGCATTTCGCAACTACGCTTCCAAGTTTTGGAGCATGTAGAAGTCCCAAGGAGGGGTGGTAATCGCATTACCATCCTTAAAAGAAGGGAAGCCTTCTGGATCCACAGGTTACAGACGTTGGAACCCAAGGGGCTTAACCGCGACTATGATCTCAACGCTTTCATTTGATTCTTCATTTGATTCCTAATTTGTAGCCGCTCATTACATATTTTTCATTTGTGTTATCATATTGTTCTTGTCTCTCCCATACAGGCTCGTTGACACCTCACCGCAATCCACCCTCCAGGGTCCGCAACCTCAAAAGTATCCTTTTTGTTTTTAATTGGCATATCATGGTTACAGTAGAATCTTCCTTTTCTTTTCCTTTGTAGCACAATGCTCATTTATTATTATTTTTTATAACTTCCATTTTTTATAATTTCCAATATTTTTTATCTTTTTCCATAAAAACAATTTTTGATATTTTTATTTTTTATTTTTTATTTTTTCTATTTTTTATTCTATATTTTTTATTTTTATTTTTTATTTATATATTTTTTCTTCTCATTCTTTCTATTTTTTTCTATTCTCCTCTCTTTTACCTCCCTTCCAATTCTTTACTCTGCATTTTCTCTTCCTTAATGGCATATAATTACAATCCTTGTTCTCCTACATGTCTCACAATTGGTCATAACTTGTCTGCCCAGTAGCGAGGTATATTACTGGAGATTGTATCCTCCGGTTACCAGGGGTTGCTCTAAAGCATAACACTGCATCTTTCCCTGTGAACACAAGCACAGTCTGAGTCTCTGCACGGAAGCTCCGCTCTCCGCGCATGCGCCACAGTGCCGGCCGTTGCAATTCATCATTGCGGCGCACTGGGCATGCGCGATCCTCCACTACACACGGCCACGTCACTCGCTCACTCTGAGCGTGCGCCGCGGCTCCTCTCCTATTGGCCGTTCGGCCAGTTTATACCGGACCTCCGGCACTCGCTGTACGCGCCCTTTCCCACAGCGCTACAGCTGATCTCTTTGTGCCGCGTCCACCCTTTGCTACTGACCACCAATTGTATTGACTCCAGCGGACCCTGCGGGCGAACGAGCGGAGGTAAGTCACCAGTGTATTGTCTGCATCATAGCCTACATATTGTTTACACTGTACCCACTCACCAGTGTATTGTCTGCATCATAGCCTACATATTGTTTACACTGTACCCACTCACCAGTGTGTTGTATGCATCATAGCCTACATATTGGCTACATTGTACCCATCAGTGCATTATCAGTACATGTCCACAACTATGTGGAAGGTTCTTTTTTGATATATATGGCCAACAGTCCGTACTCTGCCAACCATTTATTATAATGTTCATACATTACTGATGTGATTTCCTGTTTGTTAACAGAATCCAGTGGCTCCAGTGGCTATAGTTTGAAATATCGTGGATATTACTCTACCCTTCTGTTAAGGTACTTATCATATGTTTTCTAATTACTCCAGGCCTCGTTTGTTTTACCTTAATCTGATATCAGTTTCAGGACAAAAAAGAACAAAAAGAACCAGACTACAACACTATTTCCGGAATATTTATTTAATTTTGTCCAACATGGTTCATTTTTTGCATACCTCACTACCTGTCACTTAGTTCTGCCTGTATTACATTTACTCTAGAACATCTGTATCAGTTCTATTAATATGTGGAAATCTACCATCGTATTCCCTGCCTTTTCACATCTGGGCCTTGAAATGTATATAAGTTGTATATGTTGTAAATTATGTGCACTTCTTCTCACATGATTGTATTTTTATTTATTTTTTCTGTATGTAGAGTCTGATGAAGGTACTTGTACGTACCGAAAAACGTTTCACCTAAAGCTCTACTTGAAACACTTAATAAAACACTGAAAGATTTTTGAAGCACAACCTTTTGTGTGACGTTCCATTTCTGATGATCAAGTTGGGTTGGGCCCCTACGCTCACACCACCATTACAACTCCTACCGCAACCCTCTTACCAGAAAAGAGATATAAGTATAGAGAGAGACTGTTGGAGTTAAATATAGTTTCTATCAGTGGCGTAACTACCATGGTAGCAGTGCTAGCGGCTGCCACAGGGCCCGGGACATTAGGGGGCCCGGCAACAGCCGCTACTGCTGCGTTATTTTATTTTTTTTAATAGGCCCTTACCGGCTGGAGTAACTCCAGCCGGTAACGGGGCCCTATATACTTACCACTCCTGGCAGGGTCCGGGATCGGTAAGTGATGGCACGTCCCCCACCAACACTATTATACTCGGGGGTCTTTTCGGACCCCCAAGTGTAATGATTGGAGGCCCAGGAGAGGTATGATAACATAAAAAACTGTGTTACTTACCTCTCCAGGCTCCGGGCAGGCTTCGGCCTACTTGCGTGACGATATATGACCCGCGACGCAGGGTCTTGGTCACATGGCGTTCTGGAAAATGGCCGACAGCGACGGAGAATGCAGCAGATCCAGAAGATAGGTAAGTAACAGTAGTTTGTTATGTTTGTATCCCTCTGGGTCTCCGATTATTTGACTCTGGGGTCTGAAAAGACCCCAGAGTATAATAACTGTTCACGTGTGTCCACAATGGGACATAATACTGTGTACTGGGGCCAGTATGGGGACATAATACTGTGTACTGGGGCCAGTATGAGGACATAATACTGTGTACTGGGGCCAGTATGAGGACATAATACTGTGTACTGGGGCCAGTATGAGGACATAATACTGTGTACTGGGGCCAGTATCAACACATAATGCTGTGTGCAGGGGTCAGTATGAGGACATAATACTGTGTACTGGGGCCAGTATCAGGACATAATGCTGTGTGCAGGGGCCACTATGGGACATAATACTGTGTAATGGGGCCAGTATGGGGACAAAATACTGTGTACTGGGGCTAGTATGAGGACATAATACTGTGCACTGGGGCCACTATGGGGACATAATACTGTGTACTGGGGCCAGTATTGGGACATAATGCTGTGTGCAGGAGCCACTATGGGACATAATACTGTGTACTGGGGCCACTATGGGGACATAATACTGTGTACTGGGGCCACTATGGGACATAATACTGAGTACTGGGGCCACTATGGGGCATAATACTGTGTACTGGGGCCACTATGGGGACATAATACTGTGTGCAGGGGCCAATATGGGGTATTATAATGTGAGCAGAAATGCGCGCGGTGGAGACGTTAGGGGTCAGTTGGTCGAGGTCTTCAGCGTCGGACGGGGGGGGGAGGGGGGGGGGGCATGTCAAAAGTTCACCACGGAGGGGCCACACAGGCTCAGTGGTTAGCACTGCAGCCTTGCAGCATTGGAGTTCTGGTGTTCAAATCCCACCAAGGGCAAAAAAAAAACATCTGCAAGGAGTTTGTATGTTCTCCCCGTGTTTGCATGGATTTCCATCCCATATTCCAAAGATATACTGATAGGGAAAAAAATGTACATTATGAGCTCTATGTGGGGCTCACAATCTACATTAAAAAAAAAAAAAAAAAAAAAAGTTCGCCACGGGGCCCCGCCATTCCTAGTTACGCCACTGGTTTCTATATCACCCCAACATGTTTTATTTACAATAATACTAGTCGTTACTACTTTATGAGTTCTATATAGTACTGCTGTTTCTGAGAGAGTAGAGAGGTAGGAAGCAGTTTCTCCTGTTTTCTCCATGTGCTTTCTATTGGTGAACCTAGTCTCCACCTACCAGTTCAAGGAAAACTGAAAACTAAAGATAGAGCATACCAAGGGGAAAACTGCTAAAACATGCCGAATGTATGTCCTATAATGATCAGAAATAGTGTTGCTCTATATGTATAGACACTGTACTGTACATTTCTGCAAAATCTGTTGAAAGGTCGGGTACGCTTTAAGACTATCTGACTTCAATAAGGTTTCTCCCATTCAAGTTAGAAAATTAAATTGCATTAATAAAACTAAAATTAGTTTCATAACAGATTGCCAATAAAACTCAAACCTAAATACAATTAAAAAGGCATCAACAGATCCCAACCAAGCTTATCAAGATTGATCAATTATATCCAAGGAAAACAATGTGAATAAATGCGTAGAGCATACAGATGCGTGAGCTCCTGGAGAATTGCAGGCATAAACCTCCAGCTGTAATTGCTACTAAATTTGGTTCTACTATGCATGAAAACGAGGCGACGTGTAATTATTTATTTATGGAATGATGAAAAACGGGATGTGAATTGCACAGAATTATCAGTGCTTAAATTCTATGAGTAAATTTAATCATACAACCTCTGATAACGCCATAGGCTCACTGCTATGTTATCTCTCTTTGCAGGCTATGGCAACCTTTGTAAGGTACAGCAGATCCCCTTTCTGGGATTTACATTGATACGGCTTGTTGTGACATAGTTTGAAATACAAAGAGGAGGAATATTGTTAGAAGTTGTACGATAGCACTCGTAAATCCCTTAAAATGCAGAGAGCAGCAAGTTGTATAACTTTGAAATAATCTTGACTTGTCTTGTTGACAAAGATAAATTGTGCTTGGAAATAGAAGTTTTGGATTACACTTGGTAAATCGTGGAATTGTAAGGAGTCTGAACACAAAGAAATGGCAACACTGTCTAACAATCTCATGTAATTTATAAAAATTCTATTTTGCATTTACGTGAATATTTTGCCTGGGTTACTGTAGCTTTACTCTGAATTCTTACTTGTTAACCAATCCCGGATCAAACGTTGATGCCAGAGGGGTCCATAATTAACCCCTTAATGAAACATCCTAAAAGCACCTCAAGGATACGGCCTCATTTTCCAAAACTGTGTCACTTGTGGGAAGTTAGCTCGGTAGAAGACCGAACTGGGAACTTAAGACAGGGACCCAAAATATGCAGCAAACAGGTTTATTTAGGGGAAAAAACCCCCCAAAAAACAGGAAAATAAATAAACCTTGACTTCAGGCACAAAATGAACAAAACAAAATACAGCCTTAACTTCAGGCAAAAAAATGTATCAAAACCTGCTCGTCTGAGCGCTAACTAAAGAAAGGTACTTTAAAGGTGCTCTATCAGCAAAATCATGCTGATAGAGCCCCACATATGCGTGAATAGCCTTTAAAAAGGCTATTTAGGCACCATAAAAGTTATATTAAACTACCCCCCCCCCCCGTTTTAAAATAATAACCTAAAAAAGAATGTGCTCCGGTCCCGTCCTCCCGTCCTCTGGCGCTCGCGAACGGACTTTGATAAAAAAAAAATGACTTGGGCGCATGCGCAGTAGCCGTAGTAGAAGCCGCTTGCTACTGCGCATGCGCCCAGGTCATTTTTTTTTAATCAAAGTCCGTTCGCGAGCGCCGGAGGAGGACGGGACCGGAGGACATCGGAGGAAGAAGAGTCGTGGATGAAGATGAAGACACACCCTGAATGCCCGCCCAGCGTGCACGTTCGGTAAGTAGAGCACATTCTTTTTTAGGTTATTATTTTAAAACGGGGGGGTAATTTAATATAACTTTTACGGTGCCTGAATAGCCTTTATAAAGGCTTTTCACGCATATGTGGGGCTCTATCAGCATGATTTTGCTGATAGAGCCCCTTTAACTGTATGTGTGGCTTACTACCAGCCTCATGGTCAAAACAAAACAAAACAAAACAGAGGCTATGATCCACACTGGTCTCTCACCAGATAACAGGGTGTTGGGACAGAACCCGACTCCTACTCTCTTCCCCATGAACTGCTCTGAAGTGAAGGCTCTGCAGCCTTTTATGGCCCACTAACAAGCCTATGACCCACACCTGGGCTGCAGCTTATTCAAGATCCACCCTGGACCACACATATGTCAGGAATCTGGGGACATATACCGTGACTCTAGCACTCTACTTGTCACCTTCTCACACATTGTATATGGCAATAACTTAGAGATGTTTAACGCTTATATAAGTGATTTGAGATTGTTTTTTCGTGACACATTGTACTTCATGTAGGGGTAAACATTGATCAACGTTTTTGCATTTATTTATTAAAGGGGCTCTATCACTGGGAAAAGTCATTTCTAACTAATCACATCATTGCATAGCCTTTAGAAATGCTATTCCACACTTACCTTTAGTATGTAATTTGCCTCAGTGGTTTTTGAATAAGTCAATTTTTATCCATATGCTAATTAGACTGGGTGCATGATGCATTGTGCACCCTCTTTGCTATTGTTTCCTATGGGTGTATACTGTACAGCACAGGCTGCTGCTGACTCAGCTTCCTGTTTTCACACACACATAGGAGATAATACCAGGGCCGAGTGCTGCTGGGAACTTCCTGTGCTGGCTGGAAGCTCATTAGCATACGAATAAGAACAGGCTTATTCAGAAACCGCTGAGGCAATCTACATACTAAAGGTAGGTGTGGAATAGCATTTCTAAAGGCTATGCAAAGGTGTGATTAATTAAAAATGCCTTTTCCCAATGATAGAGCCCCTTTAAAAAAATTGAAAATTTGAAGGAAACTTGGAAAAATCTGCAATTTTCAAAATGTGAAATGCTTTGCTTACAAATACATAATAAATAACTATTATCTACCATATCACTACTTTATATTGGCATCATCTTTTAACTGTCCTTTAATTTATTTTGGATGTTAGAAGACTTACAAGTGTAATAGCAATTTTCCAGATTTATGAGAAAATTTTGGTATGGACCATTTCAGTTCTGAAGTGGATTATAGGATTATGAATAAAAATATTTTTGATTTTTAGACATGTCTCCCTTCATTTTTTGTTTATATTTTTCTCCAATATTAAAGTTAAGGAAAACCATGGAAAATACAGAAGTCCTATATTTCACCAAAAAAATTAAGAAATTGAAAAAAAATGTTATAGCCTTCAAAACCACATTAAACTAAAAACTCAAAAAATGTGTCTTTTCCTAAACCAGGGAAAATAGCTCAGCCCTCAAGTGATTAAGGCTAAGGCCCCACGGGCCAGAACTGCTGCGCTAAAGCGTTGTGGGAACAACCGCAGATGAAAGCATTGCGGTTTTTCCCGCAGCGCTTTGAACAGAAAGTTCACAAAGTTTTCCTCTGCTGACTTTCTGTTACAATTATATTTATCCGTATATACAATTGACATGCTGCGAGTTTCAAAACCTCAACGGTTTTGGAAATCCCAGCGTGTTTGCGCTGATTTATTTCCACGAAGTGGGCATGGGATTCGCATGAATCCCATCCACTTTGCAAGTACTGTGCAACGCCGTGATTTTTCCCGCAGCGTTTCCGATGTGGCCAAATCGCGGCGTTTCCGGCCGGTGGGGCCCCGGCCTGAAATCAATAGTTAAATGGTCACTATCAAACAGTATAAATCAGTAGTACAAGTGATTAGAAGACACATAATACATTGTAATATGTATTAGCAAACAACAATGCTTCTTTCTACACTTATCATGGCTCTTTTTCTTTTTACTTCCCTCTTCTTCACTCTGAAATATTTGGTGAATCTGTCTTGGTTTCCCAAGACACATTGTCAGCTCACTGAAGTTTTAGATTACACTTGTTCAAAGAATAAAAAAAGTCTATGGATAGGGGCAGAGGGAGTAAGGAGAAGAGCCCAGTGAAAGAAAGAAGCTAGTAATACAGCTAATAGTATTTTTTTAGTTTTATCCCAAGTACTTTATTTAAATGAATACTGGTCAGTATAATGTCCTGTATGGTGCTTCTGATCCCTGCACTGATGAAGCTTTATTACTAATGAACACCCCTGTCTCCCACTGTGCTGTTCATTACTTTTGAGGAGGGCAGCAGGGCAGACCAGAACTCTAAGGGTATGTTAACACAGCGGAATTTTCTGATTGGCAACATAGACTCCGCAGATGTCCGTGTCCTGCCGCACTTACTCTTAGAGTTCTATGGGCGAGTCCGTGCAGTGCCGTTATGGACATGTCCTATAAATTGCGGACCACAGTTGCGGCCCAGTCACACCACAGATAAAATATCCGGTGGTGTAAGAGGCCACATTGAATATAATTGAAAACCCTCAATTGCGGACCATTTGCGGACTTACAGTACATTACGGCCGTGTAAGACCAGCCTAAGCTTTATTACTTCCCAGATGGCCCCTTTTAAAGGTGATCGGGAATAGAATTTTCTGCTCTGTCCTGTTTATAATCTGTACAATGTACTGGGAAGCCAGAAAAAAAAATTCAGAATGTAAGAATTTTTTTACAGGTTTTATTTTTACGGCACTCAATGTGCAGCCAAAACGACATGTCACCTGTGTTCTATGGGTTGGTACGATTCTGGGAATACCAAATTTATTTTAATGTTTTTTTAAATGTTTTAACCCCTTTAAAAAAAAATCCAAAAATTTGCAAAAAATTTAAAAATTCTTAGAGTCGCCATATTCTCACACCCATACCTTTTTTATATGAACATGTCCTGGGATTTACAGTCCTATGAAAAAGTTTGGGCACCCCTATTAATCTTAATCATTTTTAGTTCTAAATATTTTGGTGTTTATAACAGCCATTTCAGTTTGATATATCTAATAACTGATGGACACAGTAATATTTCAGGATTGAAATGAGGTTTATTGTACTAACAGAAAATGTGCAATATGCATTAAACCAAAATTTGACCGGTGCAAAAGTATGGGCACCTCAACAGAAAAGTGACATTAATATTTAGTAGATCCTCCTTTTGCAAAGATAACAGCCTCTAGTCGCTTCCTGTAGCTTTTAATCAGTTCCTGGATCCTGGATAAAGGTATTTTGGACAAACAATTCAAGTTCAGTTAAGTTAGATGGTCGCCGAGCATGGACAGCCCGCTTCAAATCATCCCACAGATGTTCAATGATATTCAGGTCTGGGGACTGGGATGGCCATTCCAGAACATTGTAATTGTTCCTCTGCATGAATGCCTGAGGATTTGGAGCGGTGTTTTGGATCATTGTCTTGCTGAAATATCCATCCCCGGCGTAACTTCAACTTCGTCACTGATTCTTGAACATTATTCTCAAGAATCTGCTGATACTGAGTGGAATCCATGCGACTCTCAACTTTAACAAGATTCCCGATGCCGGCATTGGCCACACAGCCCCAAAGCATGATGGAACCTCCACCAAATCTTACAGTGGGTAGCATGTGTTTTTCTTGGAATGCTGTTTCTTTTTGGACGCCATGCATAACGCCTTTTTTTTATAACCAAACAACTCAATTTTTGTTTCCAAAATGAAGCTGCCTTGTCCAAATGTGCTTTTTCATACCTCAGGCAACTCTATTTGTGGCGTACGTGCAGAAACGGCTTCTTTCTCATCACTCTCCCATACAGCTTCTATTTGTGCAAAGTGCGCTGTATAGTTGACCGATGCACAGTGACACCATCTGCAGCAAGATGATGCTGCAGCTCTTTGGAGGTGGTCTGTGGATTGTCCTTGACTGTTCTCACCATTCTTCTTCTCTGCCTTTCTGATATTTTTCTTGGCCTGCCACTTCTGGGCTTAACAAGAACTGTCCCTGTGGTCTTCCATTTCCTTACTATGTTCCTCACAGTGGAAACTGACAGGTTAAATCTCTGAGACAACTTTTTGTATCCTTCCCCTGAACAACTATGTTGAACAATCTTTGTTTTCAGATCATTTGAGAGTTGTTTTGAGTAGCCCATGATGCCACTCTTCAGAGGAGATTCAAATAGGAGATCAACTTGCAATTGGCCACCTTAAATACCTTTTCTTATGATTGGATACATCTGGCTATGAAGTTCAAAGCTCACTGAGGTTACAAAACCAATTTTGTGCTTCAGTAAGTCAGTAAAAAGTAGTTAGGGGAATTCAAATCAATAAAATGATAAGGGTGCCCATACTTTTGCACCGGTCAAATTTTGGTTTAATGCATATTGCACATTTTCTGTTAGTACAATAAACCTCATTTCAATCCTGAAATATTACTGTGTCCATCAGTTATTAGATATATCAAACTGAAATGGCTGTTGCAAACACCAAAATATTTAGAATTAAAAATGATTAAGATTAATAGGGGTGCCCAAACTTTTTCATAGGACTGTATGTGCCTTGTGATCTTGCCATGCTGGGTTTATGCAGCAAGTGTTTTTTTCTATTTGGGGAAGTAGCAATTCCCGTGATCAGATCGCAGGCTTTAGCTCCATGTTTCCAGGCTGTAGATTACATCAGAGCCTTGATAGCTATGGTGGCCACTCTGCAGTAGAGCAGTTGCCATTTTTGGGTCAGAAACGCCGCGGGACAAATTGCGCTGTTTTACTGTAATTGCAAAGTGGATGGGATTCATCCGAATCCCATGCCCACTTTGCAATTAAAACCGCAGCGTGGACATGCTTCGACTTCCAAAACCGGCATGGTTTTGGGAATCGCAGCATGTCAATTATATCTACGGAAACGCCGGCAGCATTCCCGTAGATATAATTGTAGCAGAACGTCTGCAGAGAAAAACTCTTCAAACTTTCTGTTCAAAGCGCTGTGGGAAGAATCGTGATGCGTTCCCACCGCGTATCCTCCTGTGGAGCCTTAGTTTTAAAGACCTGGGATCCACCATAATGGTAAGGCAGATGTTGGGATGGGGTTAAAATAGACTTGTGGAGTCATAATTGGACCACATCTTCCTTCATCTAAGGCAAGGATTCAGTTTGTTGCCCTAGCGCTGTATCTGGCAATATGGCTTGTTGGTTCCTCCCTTTAGGTTGGGGAGGTTCCTGAACCTTTTGGTTGGGTCACAGATTGTGATGTAGAGGTATTTACCCCTACAGAATCTTTCTTACACCCCAGTTGACTGTAATATTTCATCATCTTGCAGGTTCAACAGAAAGAGTAAATATTAGAGATGAGCGAACAGTAAAATGTTTGAGGTTCGATATTCGTTTCGAGTAGCCCCTCAATATTCAACTACTTGAATCGAATATCGAACCCTATTATAGTCTATGGGGGGAAAATGCTCGTTTCAGGGGTAGGCAATGTTCGATCAAATTATACTTACCAAGTCCATGAGTGAGGGTCGGGCTGGATCCTCCGAGAAGTCTTCTCCTTGCAGCGTCCCCGCGGCATCTTCCGGCTCTGAATTCACTCTGCCAGGCATCGGGCCTGGGCAGAGCCGACTGCGCATGCCCAAACTACAAGCAGACATGTGCAGTCGGCTCTGCCCAGGCCCGGTGCCTGGCAGAGTGAATGAAGAGCGGGAAGACGCCACGGGGAAGCTGCAAGGAGAAGACTTCTAAAGGTAGGAGAAGAACCAGTGTTGATTGGCCGACTGTATAGCATTCGGCCAATCAATGCTGGTTCTGCATCAAACTTTTACATTCGAATAGCGAGTGGTACTCGATCGAGTACGAGTATTTCGAATACCGTAGTATTCGATCGAATACCTACTCGATCGAGTACTACTCGCTCATCTCTAGTAAATATTAGTTATAAGATGATAATTCACTTCATCTGTAAACCTGGCCTATATCTCATAAGAAATAAAGTCACATAGCGGCTGGCACTTAACATTTAACGGCACAGAACGCAGCACTTATGACCTCAAAAGAAATATTTTTCTAAGCTGACCTTATGGCAAGACGTTATAGGCATCAGAAAAATCTCGGAACTGTATCAAAGATAGATCAGCTAAGTGTGTGCGGATCTATTGATTTTATCATTTAGCGGTGTCAGGTAGTCGATGAGCCAAAGGGTAAATCCACAGATCAGATATGAAACGTAATGTGAAAAAGTGGCTGCAGTCTGTAAAGATGTTCACTTCCTAAGATTACGTCTTTCTTTAGAATACACTTACTACAGGGCTCATAAAGGTTTCATTAGGATCTCAAGTCTTCTCTTAACTAAACGGAATAAATAGTCAATAAATGAAAAGTACTTGTGGAAAGGGAAAGCTACGACTAAGGAACCCGTTTCCGAAACGCGTTAGTTTGGTTGCTTTTCTCTCGTATGGGGGCTACCACTACCGATGGATTCATATGTGTATATTTTTAATACAAGTTTTTCAATAAATATGGAATTTTAAGAAGTTTTTGGCGTGCTGGATTCCCACTTTGAAGTATTAATAAATGAAAAGTCATCGAAACGTTTTACCGATCACTTTTCATTAGGTTTTGTTGCCTTGGGTGATAAGAGATCGCGCTGCAGCAGTTTAACCAATTGCAGACGTTCGGATTAACTCTGCCATGTCTGTGTATATGCAAAGAATGCAGAGCCATGTAGAGAATAAAACACAGCATATGTCTCTTCACATCTGACCGTCTCAAAATATGCTATTGTGACCAGCGAAGACACATTTCATCTTTAGGCCAAATTGGGTTTTTATTGAACTTTCTGGCTAAATAGGGTGAAACCTATATTTCCTATAGACCCTTCTTTGCATTAACATAACCTTTTCTGCATTTGTAATGCCCATGTTGTCTGTTTGCATCATCTCTGCTCCCCAGTAGCTGTACTTGCTCCCCCTGCAATCCCAAGTCTCAGATTCTTTATCCTGGTTGTTATCCCGGTCCTAATGCTAGTTGTATTCCCAAGGTACACATACATGCCTACAGGAAGGTGCTTGAGCAATTTTGGTTCCTGTAGGTCATCTAATTTCTACAAAGCTGTTTCCTTTGCACACTGACTACTTGTGTTTCACTTGTTCCAGGTTATCTGACCCCAGACTTGTACTGCCTGTCCTGATCAATTGCCTGGATTACGATTATGCATGAACTCTGCAGACCTTGACCTCAGCCTGACCACATCTTACCCTATCTATTTGGTGCTGTATTACAATGTCTCTTCACTAGTTTTTCCAATGTCATTGAACAGAGACTACTTCAAAAGGTAGCAATCTGGTGATTTCCCTGAAGTCTGGATCTTTGTATGGAGTTCAAGAGTCAATATCATCAAGAAGATCAAGTACAGTATATCCAGATAGCACATTGAACCATTAATTGCTATGGACCCATACACATGACCATGAATTGCACAGTCCCATGTGCAGGCTGTAAAATATGGAACAGGTCCTATTCCTGCCCCATTTTGTAGCCCTGTTTTCATGGCTCTTATTCATTGAATGAAAGGGTCTGCAGAAGCACGGCGATGCACGAGTGGCACACGGGTGACATCTGTGTGCTGCCCGTGCCGTTCATTCATGGCAGTTGGTTAGCACACAGTTATGTGCAACCGGCTTCAGAAGGAGCTCTAGATCTAATCTTACATTGTTCACGTATTACTGTGTTCTTCTGGATGAACTTGACAGATGTAGGTCTTTTTACAACCATAAAAAATGTTCTGGAAAAAATTGCAAATAAAGCGGAAAAAAACATTAAGGTCAATACAAATTGTAGAAATAAACTTATATCTCCACCAAGTAAAGCAGACAAAATAAAGGGAGCCTTCACACGGAGTAAACACGCGTGTATTTTTGCAAATTACACGTGTAAAAATACACATGTAAAAATAAGACTCCCATTGACTTCAATGATATTTTTTACACGTGTAAAAATACGCCTGTAAAATGTCATTGAAGTCAATGGGAGTCTTATTTTTACACGTGTATTTTGCAAAACTACACGCGCGTTTACTCCATGTGAAGGCTCCCAAAGACTGTTTTAGCCTAATGCTCCACTTAGGGTCCAAAAAGCGCTACTAGAAAAACCAGCAACTCATTGCGGTTCTTCCTTTGCACTTTGCACTGATAGTTCGCAGAGGTTTCTTCTGTGGACTTTCTGCTTTAATTCGATCTATAGGGAAACCGCTAACATTTCCATAGGTATAATTGACATGCTGCGATTTGCAAAACTGCAATGATTTTGGAAATTGCGGCGTCTCTGCTGCATGTATTTTATCGCAAAGTGGAGATGGGATTCACTAGAATCCCATCCACATTGCTGTGACTGTAAAACGCTGTGTGGGGCCCTGGTCTAAAGCTGGCCATACACTTTAGATGTTGGCTGAACACTTACTTGGCTGACATCTATTCCTCCTGACCACACATAGACACGCACACTCAGTTCAACCAAGCATGTATTTTTCTGAAGGGTGAGTGGAGAGGACACTGCTTCCTCTGATGGCAGCTTATCTCTTCTACCAAGCAAAAGCTGGAGCATGTTGGAGTTCATTCACCATTGGCGAAAAATCAGGATCCCCTTATATATTGTACTAAAATCAGCAGAAACTAATATGTATGACCACATTAAATGTACCTGTATTATCAGTACTGTATTAGTAATGTATCTGCAGGAGAAACAGGTTATGTACGGTAGGTAGAGTGCCGCTTTAAAATGGACTCTGGATGTAACAAGGTAATTTATATTTCAATAATTCAGTTAGTAAAGAAATAAAATCTAGCCGAAAGTTCTGGACTTCATAGTATCACAGGAACACTGGTAGGAAACTTTTAAGAAGATGAAATATATTGTAGAATTCTTTCTTCTTTGTTCCAATGAGACTTCTCCTTTCTATTTCCTTCGCTTTTCCCTACTTGTCTCATCGATTCAACTTTAAAGGGCTGTGAAACCAAAAAATCGGACTGTACACAGATGCCATCCACGTGCTGCCTGTGTTTCATCTGTTTTCACAGATTCTTTGCTAGATGTTGCTGAAAAATAAACTACTTGGCATCTGATTTCTGATTTCCCTGTGAGCACACAACAAACAAACCAAAAAATCCCAAAAGACACATGGATTGAGAGCTCGGGGCTAATGCTGTGTCTGTTCAGGATGTATCAGGTATGTAGAAATAGGAGACAATGGGCGCGCAGGTCCAAATAAATAAACTTTATCACACGACGTGATTCGGGAAACAGGTCCCTGGAAATGCGTTGTGTCATAGAGAAAGTTTATTCATTTGGACCTGCTCGCCCATTGCCTGCTATTTCTACACATTGCATGTTCCAAACGTCCAACCAAGGTTGAAGCGTTCCTGAGGCTGGCTGTTGCCCTCCAAGGTCCACCCATTTACAGAAATATCCTGCTACATGTCTACTTAGTGATTTTGAACTATGTGTCACAACCACACAAGGTGAGCCTTCTTCCTTTGTGTTTTTACCATTCACCATCTACCACAATATTACGCTATCAGCCCTTGGTGCTGTGTGTGTTTTTATATCAGCCTGATAAGATATAACGTGTTCAGCCGGCTGTAATGTTTCTTTGCGCAGAAAGATTATTATTATTGGGGGATTTCTTACTTTCAGGGGGTGCCTTATATTAGGCAATTCAACAAAACCTCTGCTGTGTCTTACTTTTGGGGGATGACTTATTTTCAGGGAAACTGGGTATAAGGCAATGACCAAAACCGTATTCAAGGAAAAGGAAAGGACCCAAGATGTCGCTCACATACCTAACCTGTGACTTCCCAGTTCCTTTCTTTAGGTCGCTGTACCAGTCCGCGGTGGGACACACCTGACCACCAGAGACTAGAAAGTATGTTTTTCTTTTTCCCCTTCCCTGGCCTTCTTGTCTAAGGCTGGGGCCCCATGTGATGTAAATGCTGCAGTTTGCTCACAGTGAAAACACGTTGGCATGCAGCGTTTTTACAGTCACAGCAAAGTGGATGGAATTCTAGCAAATCCCATCCCCACTTTGAGTTAAAATACGCACTACAGACACGTGGCAATTTCCAAATTCGTCTACTGTAGCTTAAAGGGAGCCTGTTAAGAGATTAATTTTGTCCATAGCACGGGTTACAAACAAGCAATATTTGACTCTGAAACATCAACTTTTTCACGTTCATTTCAGCCTGACAATATTCTCCTTTTACATAAGAAGGTGAAGACCCATAACCGTCACTGTGAATAGCGAGGTTACTATAAAGTGGTCCCGTGAGAGCTAAGACGTCTGTTGGATAGCTGCTTGCAGAGGCTTAGGGCTAGTTCACACGGGCACAGAGGGGGTGGATTATGGCGCGGAATCCACGTCATAATTCGCCCCCTCACAATGGTGGTCTATGGAGACCGCTAGCATTCTTATTTCCGCTAGTGGCATGTTGCCATAGAGGAAAAAAGAAGCGAGCTGCCCTTTCTTCAGGCAGATTCGTGGCCGCAACCTCCGGATTTGGCCCATTCATTTGAGCCTACTATGGAGCCGACAGTTGTGGCAGGTGGATTTTGGCCCGAGTGTGACGCGGCTCCCCGCATAACTCTTAGTGCCAAACTCTGCTCTTCTGCTCCCCGTGTGAATCACTGCTGACTGGGGAGCGGTCCTGCTGGCGGTCAGCACATTACTCCACCAGGACATTGGTAAAAGCAGTTTTTAATACAACATGTACATCCTAAATTGCCCCTGAGGAGTCTCAAGATGAGACGAAACGCGTATAGATTGTTCTTGAGGAGTTATTTGTATGGCTGGGGATGCTGGTCTGAAGCTTTTAGATCATGGGGTGGAATACTATTTCTTACTCCAATCCCTGTTGATGTGGTGCTAGGCCAGTAGCCTCAGGGAGAGGGAATAAACATCCACCGTTGCTACAGTGAGGATCTCAGAGTTACTGATATGTTTCAGAACCAGTAACCCCCTGACATATATGTTTTTGTTGGATAGGGAGGTAGGGTACTAGTTGTAGAGGGACAATATATTGGTTGTTGGTCCCTGAATTGCCCACTCCCCATGACTCCATTAGTGTGTGCATAAACAAACTTAATACACACTATTTTGTCACTATTTTCTGAGTGATGCACTCACGTCTCCCCGCCCTGTACCCGCCCACACTCTCCTAAGCCACAAGCCCCACCTTCTTCCTAGGTCTGTAACACTAACCTGGAAGGCAGGGGCAGCGAGAAGAGGTGAGAAGAGGAGTGAGAACAGCGGGGACCGGACCAGCGGCAGCGCTTCTGTGCAGGTAAGTGGACACCAGGGGGGGACTAAGTAGCCAAAGGATTTTTTTTTTTTTAATCACTACACAGCGTGGAGTCTAACAATTAAAGCGTTCAATTTTTAGACTCCATGCTGTGTAGTGAATAGGATCATTTTTAAAATCCGATCTTCAGGAGACAATCTGTCAGCTGAATGGGCATATGACTTATCCAGGCTTGGACTGAATCACAGGGAGCATGTGAATCCCCAAGAGGGGCCTTGACACAGGGGAACTAGTGGGCCCTTTATACCCCAACCTCTGCAAGAGTGGTGCATGGCACAATACAATCACTTCACTACAGCATCACAAGCAGCCTATGATGCGACTTATTCTATTTACATGTATTGGGTGGACCCCATCTCCTTACTGTCACTGAGTACCCCCAATTATCTTGCTTACAGAGATTAGAAAGTCCAAATCTAAAGTAACATCTAACTGTAGGCTTATGCTGAAAAATTGGGAGGCAGGTAATTTGCCTGATAGCAGTATAGAGGGCCCCCAGAATGAATTCCACTGGTGGGACCTGGGCACCCCAGCCCAACATTGGATTTATCTAATGTGTATGGTCTGCGTCATAGTAGGTAGTTTGTTACAAGTCAAGTTTTTTTGGAAATGAATTCTCCTTTTACCCACACTAAAGACACTAAGGAGAGGGTTGAGGGTAGTAAAGGAAGGTGATTGTTTAACCCTTAAGCACTATCATGGTGTCTATCATACACCACTATCTTACACATATCATTAAGATAGACACCATGATAGTACTTAAGGGTTAAAGGGGTTGTACAAGACTTTGAAAATATGGCTGCTTTCTTTTCCTCAGGAAGTGACATCATACCTGTTGGTCACATGGCCATGCTGCAGCCCACTCCCATATATTTTTATGGGATGGAGATTGCCAAATGACCAATGGACATAAGGTCACTTCCTGAGTAGAAGAAATCAAACATGTAGTCCTGCACAACTTCTTTAAGTATCAATGGGAGGGCCACCTCCACCAACTCAAACTCTTTGTGCCCTAACTGAAACTCTTTGCAACCTTCAATAGGCGCTGTTCTACTGATCCTGGAGCAGTTGAAATTTTTGTCTGTGGCCCCCTGTTCTGAAGCAATCAGTACTCTTAGTTTAAGCACTCAATATGCTAGTTAGGCTCTCTGCTATAAGGTGGGTGGCCGTAGGCAGTAGCAGAAAGTCAGGGACAGCCCACCTGACAATCAAGAGCATGATGATGCTGATAGGTAACTGGTAACAGGAATGATAGCTCAGGAATGGTGAGGGAAAGAGAAAAAAATCCAAGTGTGCTGTATTTATTGAAAGATGCAGGATATTGGAGATGGTGGAGGTGGCAAAAGGTCCTTCTTTTACCTATCAACAAGTGATTATGAAGATAATCTTGTTTCCCTTAGTCCTAACAGCGGCACAATGTGGGGTATTTCTCAGATGGTGGATACACCTGAAAGACGGAAGGTCCACGGTCCCGAAAGTGTGGACCCTGTTGACAACAGATGCATCCCAGTGGGGATGGGGAGCCCATTGTCAAGACAAAACTGTACAAGGACGATGGAGATGTCCAGAGCTGGGGTCATCCAATCTCAAGGAACTCAGAGCAGTGTACCTGGCCCTAGTACACTTTGCCCCAGAATTGAAAGGCAAGTCTGTCAAAATCCGGTCAGACAATACGACGGTGGTAGTCTATATAAACAAACAAGGGGGCACCAGGTCACCAACCTTGCTGAGAGAGACGAATCTCATATTTGCCTGGACAGAGAAGAATCTGGTCCAGTTATCCGCTGTTCACATAAAGGGCTCAGTGAACATAGTAGTGGATCAGCTGAGTCGGGGTATTACCGTATCAGGAGAATGGTCTCTCAATCCAGATGTATTTCAACAGATCGTCCAGAGATGGGGTCTCCCGGAGGTCGATCTTATGGCTATCCGACTCAACGCCAAGGTGGGGACCTTCTGCTCTCTGTACCAGGAGGACAATCCCTTGGCGGTGGATGCCCTGTCCATCCCATGGAGGTTCAGGCTGTTTTACATTTTCCCTCCAATTCCAATCATACCGAAGGTATTGATAAAAATAAGACAGGACCAAGCCTCGGGAATAGCCATAATCCCGTTCTGGCCAAAAAGGGCTTGGTTTGCTCAGCTCATACAAATGAGTCAGGGCATATATTGGAGGCTTCCCCCACTCCCAGACCTGGTAACCCAAGGAGAGCTGAGATGCCAGGATCTGAGGAGACTCAACCTGACAGCCTGGAGGTTGACCAGTCCCTATTGAGAAATAGAGGACTGTCACAAGCCGTCTTGAAGACCCTATCCAGCGCCAGAGCAGATTCGACTAACAGGAACTACCATCGAATAGGTAACATCTTTAATGCCTGGTGTCTGCAGCATCAAGTGGACTCCACCAATCCCCCTACGGAGGCGATCCTGGACTTCCTTCAAGACGGACTAGACAGAGGTCTTGCTGCGGCCACACTCAAGGTACACGTAGCGGCCCTGTCCGCCTATCTGGGAAGGCGTTTGTCTCAGGTTTCCTTAGTGAGCACCTTTATTAAAGGGGCAACTAGGCTGAGACCGGTGGTAAACACCCCTGTCCACCAATGGGACATTATTCCGGTCCTGAACGCCCTATGTGGCCAGCCATTTGAACCTCTGGAAGAGGT
This sequence comes from Leptodactylus fuscus, assembly GCF_031893055.1. Classification (NCBI taxonomy): domain Eukaryota; kingdom Metazoa; phylum Chordata; class Amphibia; order Anura; family Leptodactylidae; genus Leptodactylus; species Leptodactylus fuscus. The sequence goes on from NC_134266.1 coordinate 247,646,408, forward strand.
CTCCCTCAAGTCGCTAACCGGCAAAATGGCGCTGCTATTGGCAGTCACAACTGCCAAACGCATTAGTGAACTACAAGCTTTGTCCGCTGAGGAGCCATATACCACCTTTTTCTCTGACCATGTACAGCTTAGGTTCCTCCCTGGGTTTCGTCCCAAGGTGCCATCTGCTGTAAACAGGAACCAACTGATTTCCCTTCTAGTATTTTTTCCTTTCCCTTCTTCTGCTGAAGAAGAAAGATGGCACAAGCTGGATGTGGTCAGATGCCTGCAGATCTACTTGCAGCGCACTCGCCCCTTTAGGCGGACTGAAAACCTGTTGGTCAGCTACACGGGGAAAAACAAGGGCGCCAAAGCCGCCAAAGCTACAATATCCCAGTGGGTTACCGAGACTATTAGAGTCGCCTATACCGCCCAAGGGCTGTCGGCTCCATCTTTCCTTCATGCCCATTCAACCAGGGCAGTGTCCACTTCACAGGCAGAAAGAAGTGCTTTGTCTGTGGACCAAATATGTGCGGCTGCCTCTTGGGCATCTGAATCCACCATCATTCGGCATTACCGCCTGAAGGACTAAGTGGCAGATTCCACTGCCTTTGCCCAGACCGTTTTAAGTTCGGTCATGGGTTAGTCCCACCCATCTTGGGGACCTGCTTGCTATATCCCCACATTGTGCCGCTGGTACGGACGACAGGGAACAAGTGATTATGAAGATAATCTTGTTTCCCTTAGTCCTAACAGCGGCACAAGATTTCCCACCCTGGGAATCATATCTTATGTATAAAACTGTATATAAATGTTATGGAGGTACTTTTGTATTTAAACGCAGAGGGGAGGTTCTTGTGCCCTCTTATAGGGCCTGCCACGCATTTGATTGGCTAATTAAATATCCGCCTGTCCTACCAGCACACAGGGGCAGAAATACCCCACATTGTGCCGCTGGTACAGACGACAGGGAAACAACCACTATGTAGACATGTAACAGAAAATTTCTGTAAATGGATAGACCTTGGAGGGCCGCTGTCAGCCTCGGGATTGCTTCAAACCAGGGTTAGGTGTCTGGAAGATCCAATGTGTAGAAAAAGGAGGCAATGGACGCGCAGGTTCAAACGAATAAACCTCATTTATCACATGACACGTTTTGGAAAGTGCATACACTTGAGAAAGGCTCCAGCTTCCCGAAACGCGTTGTGTGTTAAATAACGTTTATTCGTTTGGACCTGCGCGCCTATTGCCTGCTTTCTCATCATTATTATATTATCTATGACCTCAGCATAGAGAATATCAATTATTTTTGTACTTTGCTCTATTATAGTAAGAGCTGTTCATCTTTACATTCCAAGTCATGTTGCTTTATATTCAATGGTTTCTATTCACATGAGGCAGTTCAGCCCTCTCCCGCCTCCGTTACCTGTTTGTAGACAAGAACAAGTAGAAGTAACACTTCAAAGCAAGATTAAGTACTGTAATAATTTTTTATTAGTCTATGTCACTCATGTATTTCCAATATACATAATACATTTTCAGATTATCTGTAAAACAAGAGCGTTTCTCAGGGCAGGGGGGAATTCCACTTCTGAATTAGCATTAGAATTCGCAGCGGGTTTTTAGTTACTACTTGGATGTGAGAACTATTTGCTCTGAGTGGTTAATACACTTGTGAATAGAAGTTATTTTGCAATTTCAAAAGATAATTATTAGGTCAACTGGGTTAAAAAATTTCTGAAGTGTAGAGAGATGTCATGAGTCTCGCAAGCAGATTACCGGTTGTGCTTTGGGCATTGGCCTTTAGCAGCCTTGACATCAAGTAGCACGCTCATTAATTTTTTTTCAATAGGAACAATGCTTTAGAAAAGTTAGATAAGAAAGTTTTTGTATTCTCAGTGCTGGAAATTGTACAAGTGCTCTTAAACTTGTTTCTTCTACCTGTTCAGGGAACTGTGTGTCAGGTTCTTAAAGGGGCTCTATCACTGGATTTTCGCTATTTTGGATAAACATATGCCTGATTAGCCATTAAAAAGGCTATTCAAGTCCTGCTAATCATTTGTTAAAAGACCCCCCCATTTTAATGAATTAACTTTTAAACGTATATGTAAATAAGCCCTTCCGTGCACCGTGGGCGTTCCCGTGCACCCCTCACGTCATACTCTGTTCTCGACCTCCACTCTTGGTTTATGTATGTAAGTCCCTCCTCCTGCTTTCGATTCACCGCCTCGAACTGTCTCTTCCCTGCTAGTGGCACAGGACCTGTGATGATGTCACTACTGCTCTGTGATTGGCTTGTCCCTATGATATCACTACAAGGTCCTTCGTCGTCTTCTAAGTAGCGATCTATGCAGGGCAGTGGCTGCAGCTCCCTGTGTATATCATAAATTTCCATGTGTACAGTAGATCTATGCTATGATAGAAAAAGGGAGCTGCAGCCAAAGCTCTACATAGATCACTACTTAGAAGACAACGAAGGACCTTGTAGTGACGTCATCACAGGTCCTTTTCCAGAAGCAGGGAAGAGATAGTTTTGAGGCTGTGAATTGAAAGCAGGAGGAGGGACCTACATACAAGAACCAAGAGAAGGGGGTGTGAACAGATCATGACGTGAGGGGTGCATGGGAATGCCCACGGTGCACAGAGTGCTCTCATTTACATATATGTTTAAAAGGTAATTCGTTAAAATGGGGGGGTCTTTTAACAAACGATTAGCCGTTTTAAAGGCTATTCAGGCATGTGTTTATCTAAAATAGCGAAAATCCAGTGATAGAGCCCCTTTAAGGATCTGGAGATCAGCACTTTGCCGCAAGGAATCACCAGGTTGTTAAACCCAATAGTAGTATCTGTTAACAATAGCTAAGGATAAAAGATAGACTATGCACATGGCACAGAATCACCAGGTAGGAAAGGCAGGTTTAAGTTAGGATGGAAAAGATCATTTACAACAATAGATAAGCTTGGGTTGTGGTTGGCAGTGTTTTGGCACCACCAGACAGGTAGAGAAGGTCAGAGAATACAAAACTGGAGAATATCTTACCAGCTTGAGGTACCAAAGGAACGTCATTGTCCAAGCATTAAAGAAATGGGGCAGGGTCTTTAGGAAATCTAGGGCTGCTGGTCATTAGGCAGCCAAGGTGTGCCATGGTGCCTATGAGGAGATAAAAGAGGAGATGGACAAAACTTGAGAATGGGAATAATAGCACAGTGGCTATAGCATGCTTCAATTTCTCTCGCTCTCTTGCTGGGCTGGTGCAGAGCTATGGGCGCCTGCTATGTACCTGATGGTGGTGGCTGTCTCTCCCCCAGGGCATGTCCTAGTTGTATGCGTTCCTAAGCCTGGTAGGAGTTGGAGTGCCCATGAAATTAGTGCAAGAATTAGACTCAGGACTCTCTAAATATGCAAGAAACAGGGTAACTGGTAACTTTACTTTGGGTAACATGCAATACAACAGCTTTCATGAATGGAGGAACAGTTCTTATAGTTTCATCACTGCGACTTAAGGATGAGCCAGCTGATGTTACTCCCAATTGTAGACTGCACTTTTGCTTGTCAAGCCTCCACTTTTCAGCTCTTGCTTTCATGTAAAGTCACAAAGAGTATAAACAAAATGCCCTGTGTATCCTATGGCTTGGGCATAGTTGTTGCTCTAAGGTCTATGTACAACCTTTCTTCAAATTCCAAATCTGGCATACACCCTTTTATTTTACGGGCTAGGTCAAACATCTTTTCTCCTCCTATGGCTACATTGCAATACTGGGCTGGTTGGAGGGTCTCCATGCCTGACTGAGGTCTGCCTTAGGTCCCCTGTATAACTGCACTTCTCTAGGATTCAGAGAAGACTCTAGGTCTTCTAACCTTCTCTAAAACTCTGCATTGGACATACCAAAATTCTTGTCCCAGTCACAATGGCATAGCCCATTTAAAGGGAGTCTGTCACCAAGGTGAAGAATATTTAACCAGCAACCCCAGCTCATCTAAAAGTATTTTTTTTTTCCCTTCTGCTGCTGAGATATTCATTTATGTTGTAATATCTCATCAACGGAGTCATGAATTTTCATGTATAGGTGTTATATTCGGGTGAGCCTGACCCATCTGCATTACTGCTTTAATATATTCACCCTGATGACAGACTCCCTTTAAGCATAAACACATCTTACATACACACAAAAGTACAAACTCCTATGGAGACACAGAATATACAACAATTTACATTTTTAACACTCTGGTGGGATGTTGCAAAAGCCAACCCATATATGGTGACCGGAAAGGAGGAACATGAAGCTGCACAAAGCCAGTATTTGGGTCAACAGCTTGTGACATCTTAAATCAGAACCTTGAAAAAGAACAAGGTGTTAAATAGGAAGGTAGCATTAATCTAGAATATAATCCTATCACCAAGTGTGCATGCATTGTAGAAATCTGATTCTCGTGGCTGCAAAATTTCATATTGTTAGATTATATTGATTTTGAAGGGCACCGGATGCACAAGATTAAAATACACAAGTGTTTCAGAAGGACAATGTAATACAGTCTGCAGTTTACTGAGAGAGGGAGGTGTGCTCCTTGGAAAAACTTTGGCTTTGCCAGGAGGATATTTATTCTATAGAGGGGGATCAAGATACATAGAGATGATCGCACCGACAGTAACCCTTTGGTAAACTGTCAAGAAGCAGATGACAGATAAAAGGGGATATGACTTTGGATGAGATTGCACAAGGTTTGCTTGTAGTCTGTGGCCATGAGAACACAAAGATCTCCATAGGAGATGTAGAAATAAAATGATTTTAAATCAAAAATATTTGCAAAGACAGATAGATCGATAGATAGATAGATAGATAGATAGATAGATAGATGATAGATAGACAGATAGATAGATAGAGGACAGATAGATAGATAGATAGATAGATAGATAGATAGATTTATAGAAGGATATCTAGATAGATAGATAGATAGATAGATAGATAGATAGATAGATAGATAGATAGATAGACAAATAGATGGATAGATAGATAGATAGATAGATAGATAGATAGATAGATAGATAGATAGATAGACAAATAGATAGTTGGATGGATAGATAGATAGATAGATAGATAGATAGATAGATAGATAGATAGATAGATAGATAGATAGACAAATAGATAGTTGGATGGATGGATGGATGGATAAATAGATAGATAGATAGATAGATAGATAGATAGATAGATAGATAGATAGATAGAGATAGACAGATAGAAGGATAGATAGATAGATAGATAGATAGATAGATAGATAGATAGAGATAGACAGATAGAAGGATAGATAGATAGATAGATAGATAGATAGATAGATAGATAGATAGATAGATATTGGCCAAGACTTCTAAGTGTTTAGGAAGGAGACATTGATCTCTGGGGCCTCAACCTTAAAGGGGCTCTATTATAAAAACTGTCTCATTTAAAAACCACTGAGGCAATTTACATACTAAAGGTAGGTGTGGAATAGACTTTCTAAAGGCTATGTAAGGATGTGATTAGTTAAAAATGACTTTTCCCAATGATAGAGGCCCTTTAAGGAAACTTTACAGATGGACAAAAATTCATCCCAGATTTCTTTACTTCTTACATCTCTTCTCTTCTACCTGTAGGATGCACAGGAATATGCTTGACGGAATTTCTGTTTCATGTAGTTCTCCCCCAATAAAGAAAATTCCTTGTGGCATAAAACATAAGTGGTTACTGAGTCACATGGTCTTATAGAGAGTGAAAGCCTGTCATTAATTGTCACTAATTAATTGTGTTTCATCTACCCAGCAGACGTCATAGTTAACTTAACCCTTCTGTGCTAAATTTTCATATTTTACCTATGCAAGTGTTTGTAAATTTGGCGATGATGCAGCATTGCAAATATTTCTTATGTTCCTATTACAAAATCTAATGTGCATTTAATGTTAACATTTCTAGAGATAAAAATGATATAAACTATAATTGTATACAATGTGGTCCTTGTAGTGATGAATATTATCCTGATGCCTTTTATTTTATAATAAAGCTGCACAGGAATGTAACCCAGAAACCTAATATTACATAATCCCTCAGTGTGTTACTCGGTCCATCAAGTTTTCAATTTTGTGGCTTATTCACCTGTAAATTCCTTCTGTGGTGTTTCATCTCCGCTTTCCTTACTGTGATAATGATATGACAATGAAGCTGCATTTATTGTAACCGTTAGAACTTCTTACTCAGAGGATAATTCTAGGACTTTTCCAGGTTGGATCGTCAATATTAGGGACACAAAGACCCCCTCCCCTAATCAAGGGGCTGCTTCGCTCCATTCAAATGAATGGGTCTGAGATTTAGAAGAATCATATGCAGGGTCGGACTGGCCCACCGGGGAACCGGTGAATCCCCTGGTGGGCCCCGACCCCCGACTGTTAATTCCTCATTTAGCCACTGCAGATGCATTGGACAGGGGCCCGAACGGGATCCTGAGGAATGCATTTGCCTCAACACACAGGGGCCCCCATTAGCTGATGTAGAAGCTGTATATGGTGTTCTCCCGATATATATAGGGAAAGTATATATATAGGAGGACACCATGTGCAGCTTCTGCATCAGGTAATGGCCGCTTATAATCCCTCACTTATCTGCTGTAGCGATCGCTTCTTTCTTCCCTGTCCGTGCTGCCTGAACAATTTCTCTCCCCCCCTTATAAACTATTGCCTCATCTCTCACATCGGAGCATGTGGGGAAGACAAGGGCAGTCTGCTCCGATGCTTTGCGTCTGACAAAGGTGAGTATATTTTTTTGGTAAAATATGTATGTTTAATATGTATATATGTGTGTATATTTGTTTAAAGTATGTGTCTTGTATACTGTGTGAGTATTGTGTGTTTGTATACAGGTATGTGTGAATATATACAGTATGTTATATTATTGTGTATGGGTGAGTATATGTATATACCGTGTTTCCCCGATAGTAAGACACCCCCGATAGTAAGACGTAGTGGGGTTTTAGGGGGGTGGGCTAATGTAAGACGTACCCCGAAAATAAGACAAAGTAAAAAGTGGTCGGCAACCCCTGGCACGCGTGCCGCTCTTGGTGCTCTTCAGTGCTTTCAGGACGCTCCTCTTTCTCTGGCTGCTCTCTGCCCACCAATGAGAGGAGAGAAGTGAGCTTAGGGGGCGGAGCTTATCCCTAGAGAGATCCAGGTCCCGCCTGCAGTGAGGGCTCCTGCCGTCTCCATACTGCACACAAGAGACGGAGCAGAGCAGAGGGAAAGAGAAGCTCCCAGCAAAGTGAAAGTGAAAAAAGAAAACACCAGGTACAGGCTGTACTCTGCCTATTAATGTCAGGCATTTAGAGTTATTAATTTAGTTTCAGTAACTACATGTGCCTGACATTAATAGCAGTTAACCCCATCATGTCCTCCCTCACATTAACCCCTGTCGACATTTTTTTTCCAATATAAGACATACCCCGAAAGTAAGACATAGTGGGACTTTTGGGGTAAAAAGAATGTAGGACACTGTCTTACTTTCGGGGAAACACGGTATGTGAGTATATATAGTACCGTATTCATATACATTCATAGAAGTATATATATAATATATATGGTATATGAATGTATATAAATGTATATGTCTGAGTATATATGCTATAATAATGTATATGTGAAAGTGTATATAGTATATGTATAAGGCCTGGTTCACATCTGCGTTTGTTAATCCGGATTTCTGTAGGATGCCATGAACCCATGTGAGATTCATCCCTTTCTAAAGCGTTAAACAAGGTCATAAACTTGTACTCATAAATTCGTCTCTCTTTCCTGGATTTAAAATTCCCTCTTAAAACAAAAATTTTCATGTCATTGGTGATATTATGATCTTCATTGCTGAAATGTTTTGACACGGGAAGGTCCATTCTTTGTTCTCTAATTGTATGATTATCCCCTGACCCTGGTCTATAGTCTCTCACTCTGCCAAACTAGTATCCCTACGCTATGCTGACGAGGTCCAAAAAACCGAAACAGCGCTGTCCATAGCTGGGAATGTGTTCCTTTTGGAATAGAAATACTAGTTTGGCAATAAACCCTGCATCGTGTCAGTAGTCTTATTAACTGAGTCATGCATGATGTTAAGGGGGCTGCCCCTAGAGGGCAGCATACAGAGGCACTGTTCTCCTAATTACATCCTAGAGAATAGATTTGCATATTTTTACCCAGAATCCCTAGTGGAGCAAGAATGACTTGTAAGTCTCCGTACGCCTATGTAGGTACACACTCTCCCTAATGTGTATGATTATCCCCTAATTGTATGATGGTGTGAGTTAATTCACATTCTAAGCTTCTGACCAGTCTCTCCAACATACAGATTTTCAGTGGAACATTTGGTGCATATTATTAAATACACTACATTAGGTGTGTTACAGGTGAACGTACCTGGGATTTTATATTCCCTGTTAGAGTTTGGTATCTCTATCCTGTCAGTGGTCAGTATGTGCGGGCAGGTTTTGCACCTTTTCTGTCTGCATGGAAATGTTCCTGTGTTAGTTGGAGGTGACAGTGAGCTGCTAACAACCATATTCCTGAGGTTTGGTGGCTGTCTATAACACAGGATAGGGAGGTCTGGAAATATGGATTTTAGACGGTGGTCTTTTTGTAGTAGTGGATGTAATTTGCGTGTGATTCCTCTCAGCATCTCCGGGTGTGGGTTATATGTGACGACCAGGGGCACCCGATTGTTTTCCTGTTTGGTATTGTATTTTAATAAATTTGATCTTGGTATTCTGGTGGCCCTGGTGATTTTGTTTTCAATTGTTCTTGGATAGTAACCCTGCCTGTGTTTTTGAGGCCCCCAAGGTGTTTGTCTCTATCTGCAGGGTCTGAACATATGCGATGGTATCTGATAGCCTGGCTGTAGACAATGGAGTTCTTTATGTGTTTCGGATTAAAGCTATCCCATCTTAGGTAGGTTGGTCGGTCAATCAGCTTCCGATATAGCGATGTCTCAATTTTGTTGTCCTGTATCTTGAAGACTGCGTCCAGGAAGTTTATTTCAGAGAAAGAGTAATTGAGCATCAGGTTGATGGTGGGATGGAACTGGTTGAATTGTTCATGGAAGGTTTTCAGCTGTTGTTCAGACCCAGTCTAAATGATTAGGATATCGACAATGAAGTGATAGTAGGCCAGAGGCCTGGTGGTGTAGGTGGATAGGAAGTCACTCTCAAGCTTGGCAATGAAAAGATTAGCATACTGTGGCGCCATTTTACTCCCCATTGTGGTGCCAGTCTGCTGTAGATAGATGCAGTCACCAAAAGCAAAGTAATTGTGGGTGAGTATGAATTTTGTCAATTTCACCACCGATTCAGCGTTCATATCTCGCTTTTCCATGAAAAACTGGCAAGCATTTACACCATCCTGGTGTGGGATGTTGGAGTACAAGGATTCTACATCCATGGTGGCCAGGATGGATCCCTCTGGGAGAGGACCTATAGTGGATAGTTTATTTAATAGGTAAGAGGGAATTTTAAATCCAGGAAAGAGAGACGGATTTATGAGTACAAGTTTATGACCTTGTTTAACACTCTCCAGAAAGTGATGAATCTCTCACATGGGTTCATGGCATCCTACAGAAATCACTGAATGGAAACAGCCGTGTGTGGACCACTGAGGGGCATTATACAGTGTGTAGACCACTGAGGGGCATTATACAGTGTGTGGACCGCTGAGGGGCATTATACAATGTGTGGACCACTGAGGGCCATTATACAGTGTGCGGACCACTGAGGGGCATTATACAGTATTTGGACCACTGAGGGGCATTATGCAGTGTGTGAACCAGTGAAGGGCATTATACAGTGTGTGGACCACTGAGGATCATTATACAGTGTGTGGACCACTGAGGGGCATTATACAGTATTTGGACCACTGAGGGGCATTATACAGTGTGCGATCCACTGAGGGGCATTATACAGTATTTGGACCACTGAGGGGCATTATGCAATGTGTGAACCAGTGAAGGGCATTATACAGTGTGTGGACCACTGAGGGACATAATACAGTGTGTGGACCACTGACGGGTATTATACAGTGTGTGGACCACAGAGAGGCATTACACTGTGTGTGGACCACTGAGGGGCATTATACTGTGTGTGGACCACTGAGGGGTATTATACAGTATGTGGACCAATGAGGGCATTATACAGTATTTGGACCACTGAGGGACATTATACAGTGTGCAGACCACTGAGGGGCATTATACAGTGTGTGAACCAGTAAAGGGCATTATACAGTATTTGGACCACTGAGGGGCATTATACAGTGTGTGGACCACTGAGGGGCACTATGCAGTGTGTGGACCACTGAGGGGCATTATACAGTATTTGGACCACTGAGGGGCATTAAACAGTGTGCGGACCACTGAGGGGCATTATACAGTATGTGGACCACTGAGGGGCATTATACAGTGTTTGGACCACTGAGGGGCAATATACAGTGTGTGGACCAGTGAAGGGTATTATACAGTGTGTGGACCACTGAGGGGCATTATACTCTCTGATTCATTCCCGCCTTGACTACTGTAACTCCTTTCTAATCAGTCTTCCCCTTATTAAACTCTCCCCTCTACAATCTATTCTGAATGCAGCGGCTCATCTATCAGTCTAGACGCTACAGCGATGCCTCTGGTCTGTGCCAGTCACTACATTGGCTGCCTATTCTTTATAGAATAAAATATAAAGTTATCACCCTCATCCACAAGGCTCTCCATAATGCTGCACCTCCCTACATTTCCTCCCTCATCTGTCTACCGCCCAACCCGTACTCTCCGTTCACTCAATGACCTAACACTTACATCCTCTATTATCAGAACCTCCCACGCTCGTATACAAGACTTCTCCCGAGCTGCACCACTTCTCTGGAATGCTCTACCCCGGACAATCAGATTAACTCTTTCTACAATTTCTACAGCTTCAAACGCGTGTGTAAAGTGTATAGTTGATAGGCTGTGATGGTGGGGTAAAACTATGACTTGGGCTTGTTAGATGCCCCCAGGCATGCTTCCCCTGCTGTCCCAGTTGCATTCCAGAGGTGTTGTCATCATTTCCTGAGGTGTCATAGTGGTCTTGGTGACCCTCCTGAGTCGAATGGTGGGTTCCCCTGAAATGAAGCATTTTTCCCCATAGACTATAATAGGGTTCGATATTCGTTCAAATAGTCGAATATTGAGCAGCTATTCGAAACGAATATCGAATATTTTACTGTTCGCTCATCTATATTCCTATACGTTTGGTTGAGCAATACAATCTGCATAGCTAATAGGTCAAGGGATTGTGTTTGCATGATATCCTAAAAAGATAGCTGCCATAATATGCATTTCTTTTCTTTTCCCCATTCACAGGAGTCTATGCAATACTTTGTACTTTCTAACTGCTAGTTAGGAGAAATAAAGATGTGCAAATATAACTTTCTGGCAGATAGACTTAAAGGGGTTGTTGCATCTCAAGGATCCTATTTATACTGGTAGCTTATGTAAATTGAGACTTTTCCTAAATATATTGCCTTAGAAATTCTGCTTTGTTTGCCTGCTATGTGGCCTTATTCCTCTTATTGTTTACACAGCGTTGTTATAACCCTGGACCTGTGAGATAGGACAAGTGACGTCATTCACTCAGTGCCGCCAGGACAATCGTTCAGCTAATTGCACTTTGCTGATAAAGTCTGTTATCTCTCTATATAAACACACATAATCCGCATCATGTCAGTAGTCTTATTAACTGAGTCATGCATGATGTTAAGGAGGCTGCCCTGTAGAGGTCAGCATACAGAGGCACTGTTCTCCTAAATACATCCTGGAGAATAGATTTGCATATTTTTTACCCAGAATCCCTAGCGGAGCAGGAATGACTTGTAAGTCTCCGTACGCATATGTAGGCACACACTCTCCCTAATGTGTATGATTATCCCCTGACCCTGGTCTATAATCTCTCACTCGGCCAAATCAGTATCCCTGTGCTATGCTGAGGAGGTCCAAAAGACCGAAACAGTGCTGTCCATACCTGGGAATCTGTTCCTTTTGGAATAGAAATACTAATTTGGCAATTAAATCCGCATCACGTCAGTAGGCTTATTAACTGAGTCATGCATGATGTTAAGGAGGCTGTCCTCTAGAGGGCAGCATACAGAGGCAATGTTCTCTTAATTACATCCTGGAGAATAGATTTGCATATTTTTTACCCAGAATCCATAGCGGAGCAGAAATGACTTGTAAGTCTTCGTACTGCCTATGTAGGAACACACTCTCCCTAATGTGAACAATGGATTCTGTCATGGTTTGCCCACAAGTTAAAATAGCCTTGGTCGCAACAAAAGATGACTGCAGAAAAGTCTCTACAGAACAAAAAGTGTCAGCCATCTGTAAACAATGATATGGGAAATGTTGAAACTTTTGTTTATCACCTTTTTGTCTTTTAGTTCATTTTTCAATTTAACATCAAGTTATTTCAAGCTTATTTCAACACTAGTTCAAGAGCAGCAAGGTGAAGAAGACCACCCCTCAAATAACTGTAACCATTTGTTTATGAGAACGTCATTGTACTTTAACCCTGTTTAATGCTTTTATTTTAATCTTTTACATACCATTATCTACAACAATGCAACCGCCAAATGAAGACTAAGCATTCTTTAAGAACATAATAGTTAGCCTTTCCAAAGAATACGATCCATGTGTGGAGGGTCCTTGACTGCAATGGAAATGGAAAGACAGAAAATTTCAACAGTAATTCAATAGCACCAAGAGCATTTCTGTTTTGCTTAAATGTATATATATATATATATATATATATATATATATATATATATATATATTCATATGTAGAGATATATAAAAAACTTGAGAGTCTTCAGTAGATGATACCTTTTTTAATGGCTAACTCATAACGATGACAGAATATAACGTTTCGTTGGCTTCTTCTTCAGATATAACTTAGTTATATCTGAAGAAGAAGCCAAAGAGCTTCGAAACGTTATATTCTGTCATCATTATGAGTTAGCCATTAAAAAAGGTATCATCTACTGAAGACTCTCAAGTTTTTTTGTTTTTTATATTTCATACCCACTGGCTAACACGGTACAAAACCAAATATTTTCTTCTTTATGTAGCAATAGATATATACATACATGAAACTGGGTGAACTCATTTGTCAACCAAAAGGCAACTTCTTACAATGGGACCTAACACTACAAAGACTCATCCTGAATTCTTGGAAAGTATAGCAGTCATATTATATTTAAAAAGGTTGTCTGGGGTGTGTGTGTGTGTGTGTGGGGGGGAGTTATATGAACAAACCATACCACCATATGCACAATGCATTAAACTAGTAGGCATGGGTTAAAGGGATTCTATTATTGGGAAAACTCATTTTTAACTAAAAATATATTTGCATAGCCTTTAGAAAGGCTATTCCACACATACATTTTATATGTTTATTCTCTCAGCCGGAGCAGTGGAAGTTCACTGAGCATTGTCTGCTGTGTGTACACAAGGGGAGGTGAGAGCAGGGAGGTTTCTGCTGCTGATGACTCATCAGCCTTCCCTGGCTCTCACCTCCCCCCATTTACACTGCTCAGTGAACATCCGGTGCTCTATGGAGGCTAATTAGTATATCAATAAAATTGGGCTAATTCAAAAACAGCTGGGAGGATTAACAAATCAAAGGTATGTCTGGAATAACCTTTCTTAAGGCTATGCAAATATATGCTTAGTTAAAAATGAGTTTTCCCAATGATAGAATCCCTTTAACCAATATAAACTATGTGTACAAGTTCACGATGCCATGGCTGCAAAAGAAATGCAAGTGCAAAAAATCCCAACATCAAAAGCAACAAGGCTCACACAATGTGATCCTAATGTGCGCTAAGAACCTAATTTTCATGTATTTATATAGCAGCATGCAGAGCTGTAATCCTCTTGGGGTTAGCAGAGTACTGCTGTCATTTTTTATGTTTGCTTAAGCATTCCTCACTTCAGACTTAACAATATTTTCTCAGAAGCAGTTCATATATTAAGTATTATAAACACAAGGATTTTACTTTTGTAGTTGGTTAACAAAGCAAATGCACAATTCCTAAAAATGTATTACTTCCCAGGCTACCCTGACAATCTGTCTATGGTTCTGAAGGCGCGCGTAGCGGATACATAATAGATGATTTTATGATTAGAGAAAGGAACATAAATAGCCTAGTATAACACAAGGGAACCATGGCGTTAAACTGTACATAGATGTATCTACCCTTTGTTGAAACACATTGGATCATGCTAGCAAAACCCTTGTACAATTACAGTTCACAACGCAACCATATCTAAACATATCCACGCAAAATTATGCAGGGAATGTGGTTAGTTCCTGCATTCCCACGTGCATGTACGTGATGGAGATCGCACGGGCTCAGAAGCAGAGTGTGTGCGATCTCCATGGGAGGCCGGCTGTATCTGACAGCCAGGCTTCCCCTGTAGCAGCAGGGACGGTGATTGCACCGACCCCCCCCCCCCCCTGTTTAACCCTTAAGGTGCCATGATCCATAGTGATCATAGCACCCTAGGGGTTTGGCCGGCTATAAAGCATGCTGCCGGCTGTATAAGGAGTCTGTGTTAGCTGTAATTTACAGCTACACGCTGCTCCTTAATCCCTCCCCCCATCGGAGCGAGCTCCGATGGGGGGAGGGTTAACCCCTTGGATGCCAGGACGAGAGGAAGCTAGTCTATGCATCTGCATAGCTAGCTTCCTCTATAGACTGCAATACACGTGTATTGCAGTCTGTAGTTAGTATAGAACCAGCGATCCTCTCTGATCGCTGGTTCTAGTGTGCTTGCAGCACAAATAAAAAAAATGTAAAAAAGGTTTTTTTTAAAAAATAAAGTGTGTAAAACAAACAAAAAAACAGTTACATTTCTTGTAAATCTGGAAAATCGCTGTTACACTTGTAAGCCTTGTAACATCCAAAATAAATTAAAATACAATCAAAAGATGATGCCGATATAAAGCAGAGATATGGGAGATAATATTTATTACTGTATTTGGGTGGTATAACTATCTGCCTGAAAAGCAGAGAATTTCACATTTTGAAAATTGCAATGTTTTCCAAATTTCCATCAAATTTCCTATTTTTTTTTATAAGTAAATACAAAAATATTGATTAGTGTTTACCACTAACATGAAGTATAATGTGTTACAGGAAAACAATCTCAAAATCACTTGTGTAAGTTAAAGCGTCTCAAAGTTATTGCCATTTAAAGTGACACATGTCAATTTTGAAAAAATAGGCCTGGTCCTTAACATACTTTTGGGCTGTGTCCTTAAGGGGTTAATTGCCAAATCAGTATTTCTGTCCCAAAAGGAACAGATTCCCAGCTATGGACAGCGCTGTTTCGGCCTATTGGGCCATCCTCAGCATTTGCATATTTTTTACCCATAATCCCTAGCAGAGCAGGAATGACTTGTAAGTCTCCGTACGCCTATGTAGGCACACACTCTCCCTGATGTGGACGAGTGTCCCCAAACCCTGGTCTATAGTCTCTCACTCTGCCAATCAGTATCCCTACGCTATGCTGAGGATGGCCCAATAGGCCGAAACAGCGCTGTCCATAGCTGCGAATCTGTTCCTTTTGGGACAGAAATACTGATTTGGCAATTAAATCCACATCATGATTAAAAGACTTTATAACTGAGTCGTTCATGATGTTAAGGATGCTGCCCTCTATAGGGTGGTGTACAGAGTGCACTCTGCTCTCCTAATTCCATCCAGGAGAATAGATTTGCATATTTTTTACCCATAATCCCTAGCGGAGCAGGAATGACTTGTAAGTCTCCGTACTGCCTGTGTAGGCACACACTCTCCCTGATGTGGACGTGTGTCCCCAAACCCTGTTATTTTAGCGTACATAATAACCCGGGGTGCAGGATTTTTGTGTCCATTCAAAATAACAATCCGTTAGGGGGCGTTCACACTACCGTCGGTGTCCGAAATGTAGTGTCCGCTCCTAGTGTCCGCTCAAAATCTGTCACGGACACTAGGAGCGAACACTAGCTGTGTCCGTGACACCTGTCATTCACTTGAATGGGCATCGGGTGCGTTCTTTTGCACTCCGTGCCCGTCCTTCCCTGTTCCCAAGTGAAGATGTCCGACTTCACAAGCGGACAGAAAAACCCTGCATGTCCTTTTGGGACAGAAATACTGATTTGGCAATTGATTGATCCATTGAGATGAATGACAGGTGTCACGGACACAGCTAGTGTCCGCTCCTAGTGTCCATGACAGATTTTGAGCGGACACTAGGAGCGGACACTACATGTCGGACACCGACGGTAGTGTGAACGCTCCCTTACACTGTCTGTTATTACGGTCCGATTTTTTTTGTGCATGTTCAGAAAGCTGGACAAAACAGTTCAAAACAATGGACACATGAACATTAGTTATAATAGTCATCCATGTTTGTTTTTGTTTTAGAGAGGAATTGTTAGAGGGCACATCTGAATTTCCAGTTTTATTCTAGTATTTCCCAAAGAGTGTGTAAAAGAGGAAGCTGTCTTATGTGTTAATATCTTAGGGGGCTTGGATGATAAATGTTTACTTTTGTGACTCATTTCAAAAGGGTTTAAGACAGTCCTTACTTGTCCGAAGGTCAAGGCACAGTGCCCATAGAAATATAGAACGGTAGAAAAATATCACATTGTCCATCTAGTTAACCCTTATATTGTTTCCAGCTTATTTTAGGATTGGCTTGTTTTCAGTGGCGCAACTAGGAGCCCTGAGAGGTAATTAACACTATTTTTTTTAATGCTCCCTTACCTCTCCCTTACCTCTGATCATTATACTTGGGGGTCTGAAAAGAGCCCCAAGTATAATAATAGTGTTTGTGAGGCCCGTGGCCTTACTTACCGATCCTGGCCCCTGCCAGAATCTGTAAGTAAATAGAGCCTGTTGCTGGCTAAAGTAACTCCAGACGGTAACGACCTATTAAAAAAAAAAAAAAAAAAAAAAAAAAGCTCACCAAGAGTGTGCAAAACAGGAATCAAAGCAAAAAGTGGCTACTTTGAAGAACCTAGAATATAAGACATATTTTCAGTTGTTATGCTGCTCACAGAATGTCCCTTCCATGGTCTAGTAGGAATTGTATCTACAATTAATGTAACGCTCTCTTCTTCTTGTTCTTATTCTAACAGCAGCTTAATGTTTCCTAACATAATAAAAGCAGATAGCGGAAGCAGAGAGCTGTGCAGAGATGTTTCCTCACTGTTTCTGCATTTCAATGTTAGAAAAATAATTTTTAAAGGGTTTTATCTGGGCATATGTTTTTCTTAAAAAGGTCTTGTAGTGCTATTGATAGGTTAATAAGAGCACCTAAATACCTATAGCAGTGCTTTGAGTGATTTCTGGGTTTCTCTGGGAGCTCCTATTATCCTCTGCATTTGTTTACTTGGTGTAGCTTCCTGTTCTTTTATCCTACAACCACCATGATGCATTTTTCTTCACTTAGCTCTGACTCACACTACCTCCTTCACTCACTCCTCACACCTCCTCCCTGTTTCCCTAGCTAGCCTGACGACCACTAGGCCTTCCTAACTATCTGAAATCATACTTACCTGTCTTTCTGTCTGGATTTTCTGGGTACGGGGCCAGCTCCTCCTCCTCTTGATGTCTGATGGTGCCTGCACAATATTGTGCACGTGTGGGAAGTCAGCAGATGCCAAGAAGTGATGTTCCTTGCCCAGAATATCCGGACAGGAAGACAAGTAAGTATGATGGGGTGACGGGGTTTAGTATTGGTGGCGTTTCATATCTGGAAATGGAATGTAACTGGAAAAATTGAAAATGTGCCTGAGGTGGTCACATGACCACCCCGGTGATCTGGGTAAACATACATTTTTGGTAAAGTGAGTAATCTAGAATTTAGGTCGGGGAAGGGTGTTTAGCTGAGTTTAGAAATATGATTGTGTCCCAGACAACCCCTTTAAGGTCACTTATTTAAAGGGGATTTAACCACCGGTCG